>NC_048569.1:68117941-68732941 GCF_013265735.2 Oncorhynchus mykiss | reverse complement strand
GGATCGAGGGAAAGTTTAATGGAGCAAAGTCCAGAGCGCTCAGGACCTCAGACTGGGGCGAAGGTTCACCTTCCAATAGGACAGCAACACTAAGAACACAACCAAGACAACGCAGAAGTGGCTTCAGGACAAGTCTCTGAATGTCCTTGAGTGGCCCACCCAGAGCCCGGACATGAACCTGATCGAACATCCCTGAGAGACCTGAAAATTGCTGTGCAGCAACGCTCCCCATCCAGCCTGACAGAGCTTGAGAGGATCTGCAGAAACTCCCCAAATACAGGTGCCAAGCTTGTAGCGTCATATCCAAGAAGACTCGAGGCTGTAATCGCTGCCAAAGGTGCTTCTACAAAGTACTGAGTAAAGGGTCTGAATATTTATGTAAATGTTATATTTTCGTTTATTTTTATACATTTGCAAACATTTCTAAAAACCTGTTTTTCATTTGTCATTATGGGGTATTGCTAATCATTTTTAGAAAAAGGCTGGAACTTAAAAGGGGTCTGGATACTTTCCCAATGCACTGTATGGGCTTAAAATGATAAAATCAGGTTTTAGATATGGACTAGAAAGATATTTGATGTTAATTGAGAATTGCATTGCCCCAAGTAAATAAATTAATAAACATATTGGTAAGATTAAGGTAGGGATTAAAAATAATTTACACTTGTGCAGACATACGTAGCATTTAGCATGAACTTGATCTCCACAAAAGTCGAAGAGAATTCCTTTAAAAGTTGCATTATTGGCTGAATAGCATCCTGCGCTGTAACACCCCTTCAATTGAATCTCGGCCCAAGTTCAAAACCCTCAAGTCAACTTTCATGCGTTCACAAAAAAAGGATGACAGCAGGTTACTAACCTTTTCTCACAAGTTAGAGAACTACAGCTGCAAACACGGATACTTCATCTGTCTTTCTTCAACTCAAGAGAAAGCATCTCATGACCTTATTTTTGGGAGAAAATTAGTCGTTTTTGTTTGTTTTCTGGCCATATGGCTCCTTTAGTGTGTAATGACTTCCGAGCCCCCCAGGACATTTAACACAGCCTCCAGTGGCCATTTACATTATATAGTCTATCATGCACCAGTTGGCATGTGCCAGTTTGCATGCGTGCGTGCGTGTGTGTGTTTGGCATAGGCTTGCGAGTATGTGCAAGAATATGAAATTGAAGTTTATGTATTTGAAAACTTTGTGACGATGACAAGGGTTGGTGAATGAGAGTGCCTAAAAGCTTTTGAAACAAAGTACAGCAGAGTGCAATAAACAGATTACATTACTGTACATTAATTACATCCTTACATTTCTCCAGCCCCATCACTCAGCTTTTTACCAAAACAGTGGCAGTGTCCACTTTGCTATTCTTTGAATTGCAGATTGCCGCTTTAAGGAAAAGGCAAAATAGTGAGGACATACTAGAGAATTTGCATAGTCACAAAGTTTTCTTCAATCCCAGTATTTTCAATATAGAGTTATTATCAATGCTATTTAGCAGATTTGGTTGATTTTGTGGTCTCAAACCAATGAGCGTAACATTGTTCATCAAGAATATGGTCAAACTGGAATTATTGACAATGAAAAAGGTGGAACTGTTGTTCCCTTGTCATATAATTGGTACATTTAATATCAATATTGGATCACGACTGAGACCTGGTTCAATTTGGGTTCCGTGGCAAAACCTGTTGAGAACCACTGCTATGTATGACTTAGTGGTGCAGCTGCATGGTAAAGAGGAATGAGAATGAGAATCTATCTGACTTGTGGTAGTTTCCCCACTGTGTTGAAGGAGGAGGACCAGGGACTTCAGGATATACAGTGTCTTCAAAAAGTATTCATATCTCTTGACTTAGTCAACATTTTGTTGTGTTCCAGCCTGAATTCAAAATTGATTCAAAATCTGTTTTCTTGTCGTCCATCTACACACAATACCCCGTAATGACAAAGTGAAAATGTGTTTTTAGACATTTTCGCCATTTTTACTGGAAATGAAATATCTCATTTACTTAAGTATTCACACCCCTTTGCTATGGCTCTCCAAATTGAGCTCAGGTGAATCCAATTTCATTTGATCATCCTTGAGATGTCACTATCAATTTATTGTAGTCCACCTGTGGCCAATTAAATTGTTTGGACATGATTTGGAAAGAAACACACCTCTTTACAGTGCCTTCAGAAAGTATTCATACACCTTGACTTATTCCACATTTTGTTGTGTTGAGTTGGTCCCCCCTTTGCTGCTATAATAGCCTCCACTCTTCTGGGACTTGCTTACATTCAGCCACAAGAGCATTCGTGAGGTCGGGCACTGATGTTGGACGATTAGGCCTGGCTCGCTGTCGGTGTTCCAATTCATCCTAAAGGTGTTCGATGGAGTTGAGGTCAGGGCTCTGTGCAGGCCAATCATGTTCTTCCACAACGATCTCAACAAACATTTCTGTGTGGACCTCGCTTTGTGCATGGGGGCATTGTCATGTTGAAACAGGAAAGGGCCTTACCCAAACTGTTGCAACAAAGTTGGAAGCATAGAATTGTCTAGAATGTCATTGTAGGCTGTAGTGTTAAGATTTCCCTTCACTGGAACTAAGGGGCCTAGCCCGAACAGTGAAAAACTGCTCCAGAACATTATTCCCCCTCCACCAAACTTTACAGTTGGCACTATGCATTGGGGCAGGTAGTGTTCTCCTGGCATCCGCTGAACCCAGATTCATCCATCAGACTGCCAGATGGTGAAGCGCGATTCATCACTCCAGAGAACGCGTTTCTACTGCTCCAGAGTCCAATGTCGGTGAGCTTTACACCACTGCGCATTGCGTATGGTGATCTTAGGCTTGTGTGCGGCTGCTCGGCCATGGAAATCCATTTCATGAAGAACCCGACAAACAGTTATTGTGCTGACGTTGCTTCCCAAAGCAGTTTGGAACTCAGAGTATTGCAACCGAGGATATCACTTTGCGGTCCTGTTTTGTGAGCTTGTGTGTCCTACCACTTCACGGCTGAGCCGTTGTTGCTCCTTGACGTTTCCACTTCACAATAACAGCACTTACAGTTAACTGGGGCAGCTCTAGCAGGGCAGAAATTTGATTAACTGACTTGTGACTAACATCCTTTGCCGGTGCCACTGAGCTCTTCAGTAAGGCCATTCTACTGCCAATGTTTGTCTATGGAGATTGCATGGCTGTGTGCTCGATTTTATACACCTGTCAGCAACGGGTGTGGCTGAAATGTCTGAATGCCCTTATTTGAAGTGGTGTCCACGTACTTTTGTATATATAGTGTAGAATACACAACAAATAAAATACAATCCAATGCAAAATACAATATGAAATACATAAAATGTATGTGTGTCTCTTCTATGTTATAGCTGACTTTTCTCATTCCTGATTAATTTAGGATTTTAGACAAACTGATAGATTTGACCAAATTTCTGGACACATCTTTTAGGAATCACGGTTTTGAGAGAAGTCACAGAGGGCTATTGCAAGAAACTATTGTGTATAAGATCATTTTCCAGTTCATATCCATAATTGGCTTTTTTATATATTTAATTTTTTCACACGTTTTTGGAGAGTTTGAAATTGGGAGAGTTATGAAATTGCTCCGGACAAGGTTCTTTCCAGGCATAGAGCCGACATGGAACTTTGTAATATTGAAATGCATGAACACTTAAAAAACAAAGATTTTCTTTATAAAATTCCCGTAAATGTACATTTTAAGCTCAAATAATACAAATACACATATTCTTTTTTTTTCTTCTTTTTTTTTATAAAGCTTCCCTGCCGGACAAGGATTGTCCTGACTTTCAAGAATTCCTGAGCTAATTTCCTATAATTCCACACATTTTGCCATGAGGCTGTGAGACATTTTTGCAGTTTTAAATCTAATTTCCTGTAATTCTAAAAGTAATAATTCATGGCTTAGGACGTGTTCATATGCTTTCTGGGCGGCCCAACCTCCAGGGGGACCCCAACCCCAAATGCTAGTGCCATGTATTCTATCTTCTGCTAATTAGTTGGCAAGATGCAGTGCAGGGTCTGCTGCTAGGGAGAATAATGTGGATGGATTTATCTCCTTATTGTTTGATAACTAGTAATAAAAAACAGAGTAAAACTCTGATAGATGAATACATCAAAGATGAACTTCGCTGACCACCTCCAAATCAGTATGGCTGTAATGTCACTGATGACAAAATCAATGTAGAAAAGATACAGATATACTGTACTACTTCATCAAACAGTACAGGGGTTCAGATGAAGCCACCATGTTTTACTGCTATGTTTCTTGGTTGTAGACATCCATCTGACTTTCCATCCCAAGTTATTTCTATGCAGTTGATGTTAAGTTAATAAGGAAGACCTGGAATTAAAAAGGGAGATAATTCCTGGGCTGATGGCTACATGGAGCGAATGGGAGGTTGATGAGGGCGGTTTGTTGGCCCATTGTCTACTAGTGGGGTTGCCCTATGATTAGTCAGACAGTATTCTGACTAGAGGGAGACCCCCCGCCTGCCTGCTTTGACTCAGGGAAGCCCATCACATCATTACGCTCAGTTGTTGTGTTACTGAGGTAGACTCACCCTCTCGTCACAGCCATGCATTCACACAAAAAACCCACTCCAGGAGACCCTGTCGGTCTGTCTGTCTTTATGTCCGATTTTGACTACCAGTCTGGAGGTGAAGAGCTCTCCACACTTCCAGACAAATAGTGCATTTTGATGTCCCCTTTCCTTGTTATGGTTACAGACCATCTTACTTTCTGACAGGATCTTGAGGTTTCAAGCTTTTTTTGCATTTACTTAGGAACTAATGCCCTTGTTATATGCTTAATTTCCTGAAAGTTTTATATAGGAGGTTGTCAGTTTGTGATCTGTCACTGTTTTCATCCCCTATCATTTCTGCTTCAATTATCTCAGCACTCTGGCTGTCTTCTCCAGCACTTCTTGCACTTGAGTTACTTCACAGAGGATGTATGCCCTTGAATAAACATTAGACTGACGGGATGATATTCATTAGCTGCCATTCCTCAGCTGTCTATCTCTGCTCTGCACTCTGTCCCATGGAGCAGCATCTAGACACCAGACACACCAGACCCTCAACATCAACACAGATTCCTTCCTCGGACATCATTGCACACCCACCGCTGTCATCGCTGAGCTCTACAGGCGTATAAGCCCTGAGCTTATTTGAGCTCCAACATGGATCACATAGCAGGACTCCTTCTGCCTGCTGCAGCCTGCCGGGGCCCTGGCACACTGGTTACGCTGGCCCATGGGGAGGCCTGTCCCTGGACCTTGACAGTGACTGCTGCTGCCTGGCCCTGCTGATGGAGTATGCCTGGCCAGCTGTTGTTTCACGCCAGATTAGCCCTCCTGTGGTCAATTTGGTTTTCCTAATGTCAGGTCCCCTCTGCTGCTAGATCGCCTGTCGCCTAGCAACACTGGCTGCAGTCAAGAAGCTCAGCCATGCATGTGAAATTCTACCTGCACGGTAGAGGGCGGGAGGTCCTGTGTGAACTGCCTCCAAATTATGTGTGGTGTGCACACATTCTACTGCAGGAACACAGAGGAGGCCAAGAAATCACTGGCAACCAGGGATCTCTCTCTCCAAGGCTCTTCCACTGGACCCACTGGTCCTGCCTCCAGACTAGCAGAGCTGATTTAGTGGCTGTAGGGCTGGTGGTGTTTCTCTCTAGCTGGTGCAGTAATACTGTCTGTATCTCTCCCCCAGTCTCTAGGCTCAGAGCTGTAGACTCAGTCTCTCTTATAGAGTGTACTTCTGGGGAGGTTTGATGGGGTGGTGGGTTATACGTCTTCCCTGGATGTACAGTACATGCCAGAATGGTTTTTCTGGGGAATGGCATCGAGAGCTGCACTTGATTACATTTGCAAGGCATGAGCACACAGAAGGTCAGTGAATCAGATACCAGCTCAATACTGCACACTTTAATGCAGGACCTATGCGGTAGTCGGCCAGGATGAATGCAGACGAAGCGTTTTCTTTGTGTTAAGAATTTTGACCATGCCAATGCATAAGAGCTGACTCTGAGAACTGGCAACAGTCCCACTCATTTCCTAAAGAGGAAACTTTGTTACTGAGCAGATGTCAAAGCAGGGAGGGACCATAATAAATACCCAGTCACTGTTATTTGGCTGCACTAGCAGACATCTTTCTCTGCTCTTGTAAACGAAGGACATTTAGTGGACTTAACTGATAGACTGTATACTGTATATTATATCTTACTTGTATTTGGGCAGTGCTTCAGGATTTTCTCTCCCTGTTTCCTACCTATTACACCATTGGTGGACAGTGTGATCAAGAGGGTCAAGATTTTATTGTACTCCAGCGCTGTGTATTATCCCCGTAATTGACCCAATGCCTGAGAGTGGAACCCTCTGTAAAATGTACTAGCGGCTAATTGTGAGTACTCCACCAGGAGAGCAGTTCATATCCATTACCACTTCCCCTGGTCTTGGCCAGAAGAGGACTAACAGCACTGGTGGTCTGACAGCTCTCTGCTGCGCCTGGTGGAGTGGGCTGTTGAATCTGGTGACCAGTGCCACAGCACTCACTCTCCTTTTTATCACCATGAGTATCCATTTCAGACTTTTTCCTAAAGCCAGATTATTAAAAACCATCTACTTCAATGATCTCCCACAGATGTCATTAAATTCACTGTGTTTAATGTCACTATGTCCGTAGCACGGAAAATATGAGGTGATTTCAATGTCCACCACATCAATAAACACCAAACAAAGTACATGGTATGTATGGCTAATTAGACCTGGAGGTGAAACTGAGGTGAGAGGGTGTTGAGTCTATTGACCTGGAAGAGAAGCATTCACAACAGACAGACAGTGGTGACAGCAGGAAGGACGAGGGTGCCCGCCAGGCACCAGGTGAACCACTACTTGCCTGGCTGCCTGTGTGTGTGTGTGTGTGCGTGCGTGCGTGCGTGTGTGCGATTCTCACAACAACATCCTATTCCACGGACCAAGGGCCAAATTAAATCCACACTGTGCCTGACCCACTGATTTCAAATTATACGCACAGTGCTGATGATAGGTTCCTCTTAGGCCTGAGGCAAGAGCCAGTACCTGCCAGGCAACTGGATATGTGCAGTGTTTTAATCTAATCATAGCCTGTGGCTGGTGTTTGGATGTTTTTATGCCTAGCAGCTTTAGACAGTTGGCACCATATTTGGTCATCTCAAACAGGTCACCCATTTCCAGAGCTGTTTTCAGTGTAGAGGTTCTAAGCTGGACCTGTGATGACAGGTGTTAAAACATAGTGAACAAGTGGGGTGAGACCTCAGACAGAAAGGCCCGTGTACTGTGTGCTCCATCAGACTGTAACTAGAACTTGCTGTCCATTGGCTTTTTGAACTCTATCTTTAATCATTTCAAATGCAGCATAAAGTCAGTGGATCACGGTATATCTGTTTCAAGGGTTCATTATCACTTACATTCTCCTCAACATTTGAAGAAAGGACAGGATTATGGCACACTTATATTTCGAGGTTTATTAAATCCTCTCTTCATGACCACCATTTCAAATTGGTCTGTTCTGCAACCTGATGGGCCTCAGGGATTTAGAACCAAGGCAAGCAGTACAGTATTTGACTCTAATCTGTCTCGACCCTCTTCAAAAGTTCAGTGTGCACATGCATGGTTCAGAATCCAGTGAGATATACCACACTGACTATACCCTATTGTTGAGAAATCAGCAAAGTTATATCCATCATGTTATGGAACTCAGCATTGTTTTATCTTTACTGGCTGTGGATTATGGAACCTTTTCTCATTGTTTTTCCAACAGCTGATCAGGAGTGTATTTTTAGCAGCGTTGCTATTTGTCTGATAGCATAGCATGGTATCTCTCTTTGGACTTGTGGTGAGTAAGTAATTGTTGTAGAAACCAAAGTTACATCAATGGCAGTCGAAAGTCATGTTTTGAAAGCAGGGTCTGTGTGTGTGCAAGGTGTGGCTGGTGTGTATGCTGACAGATACATGTGTCATAGTTTGTCATTGTCTGTCTATGAATGCGAACCTGGCATTGGGTTGTGTCCCAGCCTGCTGTTGGAATGCGGAGCGAGAATTCTAGGGGTCTTGGAATGAGATGATTGGCTTTTGAACATGGCCGCCCTCTGTGACAGATGGTTGGATGCTGTGGTTGCTGAGCCGAGATATACAGATCTATGGGACATTTCTGGCCACTGTCATTCCTTGCTTTGGGAAAGGATAAATTATATTTGATGATGGAACTACTGGCATATGACGAGCTATGTTTTTCAAAGTTTCTGCAGCACCATCAGACCATCATAAACTGTATCTCTGGATCTTGGGTATATCTTCAGGTTGGGAGCACAACAGTGTAATTTGCCATGCAGTGCACTCTTGTAATGTTCCACTTTATCGTTGGGAGGATGAAAGCCAAACGGAAGAAGAGAGAGAGAGAATACAGCATGTGCTGCTTGGTGCCAGGGCCAGTGTGAGGGGCTTTAGCAGAGGCCTGGAGCTGAGAACTGAACACAGTGGAGTCACACCGTCTGTCTCTAAACAAACAGGCAGTATAGGGCGCCCAGTGCTGGTGCCAGCCACCATGCCGCTACGCAGCGCAGAGAAAGACGTCTGCTGCCTGGGGAGGTGACAGAGGGGCGAGGGGAGAAGAGGGGCGCAGCCACACTGCCATATGGATTTATATTTGGTGCAGAAAAAAAAACCTCATGTCAAAACGTGTCTCCTACTGAGGCAGCTTCAGGCTTTTCTTTTGGCAGCTTTGCTCTCTATTGCACCAGCGCAGGATGCTGACATTCACACGACGTAACAAGTGTGATCAGAGGTTTATATAAAACTGAGAATCACAATCATATGTCACCACCACCAATCAGAGTCCAAGCTGGAGGGGATGAGGGATATCTAGGGAAGTTACCCTTACAGTGCCTTTGTTCTCGTTACAAGTTAGTTTGTTTGAGAAACGGGTCAGTGCTAAACTTCAGTCAAGTCACCATTCTACGTCCATCCATGATTGGGGATGTTGGGAGATGATGTTGAAACTGTCCACTAGGGGCATCAGTGAGCACTGTTACCTTCAAGTAGGTTTTGCTAGGGCGTTGTGTACAGGAATGGCAAATGGGCGCAGGGGATGGCGGATGGGCGTAAGCATCTGCCTTTGATTCCAAAGGTTGCAAGTTTGAATCCAGTAATAGAATGTTGTTTTTGAGAGTTTTGTTTTAAGCTTATCCCAAACCTTAACCCTTACCTTAATCATTCGGAGTTAATGCCTAAGTTTCAGATTTTGGAGTTAGTGCTTAAAATTAACCCTAACCTTAAATATTTGGAGTTAATGCCTTAACTTAAACACTTGGAAATGTGATGTTTGCAACAACTTTGAAATTTGACATTTGAGGAACATAGAAGAATTCTGACGTGAGACTGTGAGAGCGAGTTAGTAAATGTAATGGTCAGATTATTCCAAAAGTATGCTGAAGGCAGAGACTGAAGGCTGGTTTGAAGGGGACTCCAGAGCAATGGAACAGTGACTCGTTCTCAGAACCCGGCCTTGATGGGATTCCTGCCTCATTAAACCATTAACAACAGGAAAACACAAAGCTGGATGGACAGCACCTTTTATATCCATAATCTCCTCAGCATCCATAATGGCCTTTGTTTTTATTTAAGTGATTATTGTGGCAGGAAAATGTCTCACATGAACAGACAAGATTGGGCTATATTTCAGTAGCTAGGTTTTCATCCAATAGGCAACAGATTTTTCTGCATAAATATGTGCATTTTCCCACCAGAGATGTGTTTCCATTAAATGTACTTGTTGCAAATAAAAGCCTGTGGGTGATGGATGACGTAGTGCACACGAAATATAGGTCTATTTTTATGCTTACATTTCCATGTACAGAATACAACATCTAAAGTTTGATGTGTTTCCATCGCATTTTCAACTCTACCGATAGTTGTCATAAAAACTGTTGCGTTGAATAGCAAATGTGCCTACTCTGGTTTTAGCACATGCACTCGAGACAATATCTCGCAGATACAGTGCAGGTAGGCTGTGCTGATAGGCTAGTCTACATGATGAGAATATTATGGATAAAAGCGAGAATAGTTTATTTGTCAAACAACTGTCAAGCATCGATCATCATGTCACCAGAATAAGACCCTCAATATTTATTGGAAAGGAGCATCAAGATCATCGTGCACTTTGACCTGTGAAGTTCATCATCATTTATTTCATCTGTTGCCTAATAAACTGCATGGTCCCCCAAGTCATAGTGGGAGGCAGGGGCACAACTTTGGGTTTAGAAGTGTGGAGGGGGATATAACTTGGTGGGGGGGTCTGGGGGTCCTCCCATTTTTGTGGGCATCTTAAGCTCAATTCCTGCATTTCTACAAATCTAATATGACCCATGGCCCTTCTAGCCGTCTCTGTTTAGAACAACATAAAGTAAGCAAAAATGCTCAGTCATCAAGCTAAGTAAGAGATCATTGTTAAATATGTTTAAGTGATTGATAAGACTGAACTAGATCAATCATAATTAAATAATCAATATTGTGTTGCACCTTTAACCAATTGCCTAACAAAATGAACACACCAATAAAGTACAAAGACTTTCGATTGTCTTTATTAACACTGTCAGCCAGACCACCAAGCCAGCCCGAGCTGCCTGCACACCTGACCACCACCAGCCTCTCCCCAACACAACTTCCTCCCCATCATTTATTTTTATGTCTTAAGGAAAGGTTTGGAAAACTACAGTTTTAGAAAAACACATGCCCCTACACATTAACACACAGAAACAGTACACCCGCCATATAATTCATATCATAGGTCTACTAGTACTGTAGAGCTCTTTTTACTTGCACACAATATAGCTGGGTCACCCCGTCCTGTCCCTAGGGGTCCACAGCACTGCAGCGCCCCAACCTAACACACCCCACTCAGCTTTACGATCTTAGTGAAACATTCATCAACCAACAATATGGCAGAACTCCAGGGCCAGGACTGAGCAGCCCAGCAGCTAGGGATTGACTAAATAGGTATCTCCCCTGACGTGGGCATGTTTTCAATATAGACTCCTTTTGTCGTACTGTATTCTGTATAAGGCATCCAGACCTTATGAAAGTTGCACAGTATACCCTTCATTTTGTAATAAATGTAATCTAGTGATACATATGTTTACATTTCTTCCATCCATTGTGGGAGGATAACCAACCTTCCAATTAATGGCAATGCATTTGTTTGACGCTATGAATGCTAGGTTACACAGTTTCTTCTGATAACAGTCTCCAGTATCAACATTTCCAAGCAAACATGAACAGAGAGAAGGGAGAATCTGTAGACATGCTGAGATAAAAGAACACACTCTTTGCTAGAATTCCTCCAGCCTTCACAAGACCCTAACATATGCAAATATCTCCCCTTTTGTGTTTTACACCTCCAGCAGAATAATTACATTTATGAGTGCATGATATTCAGTTTCACTGGCATATAATATGTTCTGTGGATGGTCTTAAACTGCAGTAATTTATGTCTGAGGTTATATGAACATGACTGGGCTTTCTAACATACTGTATCTGTACCATTCATCATCATCAATAGCGTCTCCTAGCTCTTCCTCACATTTTTGTTTTACACGTGTGTCATCAGGAAAAGCCTCGATCAACCCTTGCTACATTTTGGAAATCAACTTTAGAGGTCTGTCAGGCTGCCTTAAAATAGTTTCCATCTTTGAAGCTTCTTGCTTGTCCAGTGTTTGCTGCACAGAGAAAAAGAAAGTGTTGTATCTGCAAAAATTCACCTCAGCTCTGTCACAGACTGGTCTTCCCTGGCTGCCTGACCTCAGCTCTGTCACAGACTGGTCTTCCCTGGCTGCCTGACCTCAGCTCTGTCACAGACTGGTCTTCCCTGGCTGCCTGACCTCAGCTCTGTCACAGACTGGTCTTCCCTGGCTGCCTGACCTCAGCTCTGTCACAGACTGGTCTTCCCTGGCTGCCTGACCTCAGCTCTGTCACAGACTGGTCTTCCCTGGCTGCCTGACCTCAGCTCTGTCACAGACTGGTCTTCCCTGGCTGCCTGACCTCAGCTCTGTCACAGACTGGTCTTCCCTGGCTGCCTGACCTCAGCTCTGTCACAGACTGGTCTTCCCTGGCTGCCTGACCTCAGCTCTGTCACAGACTGGTCTTCCTTGGCTGCCTGACCTCAGCTCTGTCACAGACTGGTCTTCCCTGGCTGCTTGACCTCAGCTCTGTCACAGACTGGTCTTCCCTGGCTGCCTGACCTCAGCTCTGTCACAGACTGGTCTTCCCTGGCTGCCTGACCTCAGCTCTGTCACAGACTGGTCTTCCCTGGCTGCCTGACCTCAGCTCTGTCACAGACTGGTCTTCCCTGGCTGCCTGACCTCAGCTCTGTCACAGACTGGTCTTCCCTGGCTGCCTGACCTCAGCTCTGTCACAGACTGGTCTTCCCTGGCTGCCTGACCCTGATAAGACTCCTGTCACCATCTGACCCTGCTCAGATGAAGCATGACAAAGAATTACATTGGTGTACATTAAATGTATACCAATGTAATTCTTTAATACATTATATTATCCATAAATATAATACATTTTTCAACAATTAAAATTACCATTATTCGAAGATCCCAGACTATAGCCTACCCATCAACTCAAAATGGAACTTTGTATCCATTCAATGATTGTTATAATATACTGCAAAATTTACCTGAGCTCTGTAGACTGGTCTTCCTTGGCTGTCTGACCTTGCAGGGACACCTGTCACCATCTGATCCTTCTAAGACATGATGAGCATAGTGTTGTGTACTGACTGTGCACCATGACAGTGAAGCCTGTAGAGCTGTTTATACAGTATCAGTGTGAAAAGTAGGGAAGTCGCTAGAGAAACTGACAGATCAATAACGTTACATTGCTATACTGACTAATAAAAGCTCACATTGGGCTGAAAAACATTAGAATATCGGTCTTCAGTTGTTTGGCCGCTGGTTTCATCATTTGATTCAGGTCTAGTGTGATTGAGGCAAAAATAATAGCTAAATTTAGTGCGCTAGCTAGCTAACGTTAGCCAACTTTTGGCTAGCTCTGCTAGCTAATGGTACAATGAGACATCATCAAATTTACTTCTGTTGAAACAGGACAAAACTAAGGCTACAAAACATTTCCATACACACAACAGCTGTTAAATACTGCTACCTGACAGATAGCTAGAGGCTAGCTAGAGCTGAATTGCTAATACTTAATTCACTTAAGTCGAGAGGGTGATGAAACAATAGCTAAGGTAGCATGTCATTTACACTACTAGCTCAGCACTGGAGTAAATATTAGTTTTTTTGTCAAACAGCAGTTACCATGCCAGCTAAATCAGTCAACTAAAGAGTAGTCAGTTTCTGCTATGCTTGCTTTTACAACTCAGAGAAAAAGCACAACACATACAGCAGCTGCCTCTGTTCATCTCTCCTGTGCTGGTCCTATACGTCAACCTTTCAGAAACTTTGCCTTCACACAGCCTGTCCGCACGCTGTGTGATGTCTGTGATCTGTGGTGTTTGTGAGGTCCTAAATGGAGCTGACTGAAACTCGAAAGCAGCCTACCCAACCACTCTGAGGCGTTCGCATGGTCCTAAAACACACTGGAGCCGAGTTTTGTATCACAGTGCAATGATAAAACTGGGGGTACAAAAATGCCATTTCAGAATGTGGGGGGGTCATGGTCCCCCCGTCCCCAGTGAAGTTATGCCCCTGGTGAGAGGACCACACACCATGTCATCACGTGACTCCACGTTTACTTCGATATAGTGGTTGTTATATCAATATCTGCGCATAAAGGCGTTTCCACTGAAATCTCTCACATTATTAATCTTACCAGCACAAAAAGATCCCACCATGTTGAACATACAGATTTGGATATTTATACAATTGTACCGAAACTTCCTGTTTCCATCACAGCTGTCATGATTTTTTTTATACAGTATGACTTTACTCACATAAAATCTGTGGATGGAAACGTGGTTAATGTCAACAATGTGAGAGGTGATAATCTCTGATGTTAGAAATAATACTTCAGCAGGGATGCAGGGGGCACTAGTATCTCACAGTTTCACTTTTCCACGTGCCACCTGACTGGGTTTTATGTGACTGTCTACAAGACAGAGGACAAATGCCTTTTATCTCATCACTATTACAATTTAGTGTATTTCATGGTGTTAGAAATGCATCAGTTTCGAGTGTTTGAGAAAGATATGAAGCAGTTATGATAGTGAAATATTTTATATTGAGCAGTGAATAATTCTCTATGAAATCTATATTGAAATTGACATTTAGTACTCCCAAGGCAGCAATTGGGTCACAGGTGTCAAACTCATTCGACGGAGGGCTGAGTGTCTGCGGGTTTTTGCTCCTCCCTTGTCCTTGATTGATGAATTAAGGTCACTAATTAGGAAGGAACTACCTGGTTGTCTCTGGCTTAATTGAAAGAAAAAAAGAAAAACCTGCAGAAAATAGGCCCTTCGTGGAATGAGTTTGACACCCCTGAGGAAGCTGAAGCTTCAGAGCAGGAGAAAGCAACTCTTGTCCTGGAGTGCAACAGGGACTTCATGTTTTGGATTTAACCGAACTGGAAGACCAGGTGTGTTGAATTTAGGCAATCACTGAACTGATCCATTAGCTCAGTTGGTTAGGTGTGGTGCCTAGCTGAAACAAAATCCTGAGGTACCTGCAACACTCCAGGAACAGGGTTGCCTGGCTACCACTGCTTTAGAGATGCACCATTATCCCAGAAACCCTAGACCCACTCCAATTTGCATACCGCCCCAACAGATCCACAGATGATGCAATCTCTATTGCATTCAACACTGCCCTTTCCCACCTAGACACAAGGAACACCTATGTGAGAATGCTATTCATTGACTACAGCTCAGCGTTCAGCACCAGAGTGCACTCAAAGCAAAAAAAAAAAAAAAAATATATATATATATATATATATATATTTTTTTTTTTCACCTTTATTTAACCAGGTAGGCTAGTTGAGAACAAGTTCTCATTTACAACTGCGACCTGGCCAATATAAAGCAAAGCAGTTCGACACAAACAACAACACAGAGTTACACATGGAATAAACAAACATTCAATCAAAAATAGAGTAGAAATCTATATACAGTGAGTGCAAATGAGGTAGGATAAGAGAGGTAAGGCAATAAATAGGCCATGGTGGCGAAGTAATTACAATATAGCAATTAAACACTGGAATGGTAGGATGTACAGAAGATGAATGTGCAAGTAGAGATACTGGGGTGCAAAGGAGCAAGATAAATAAATAAATACAGTATGGGGATGAGGTAGATTGGATGGGCTAATTACAGATGAGCTATCTACAGGTGCAGTGATCTGTGAGCTGCTCTGACAGCTTGTGCTTAAAGCTGGTGAGGTAGGTAAGAGTCTCCAGCTTCAGAGATTTTTGCAGTTTGTTCCAGTCATTGGCAGCAGAGAACTGAAGGAGTGGCAGCCAAAGGAGGACTTGGCTTTGGGGGTGACCAGTGAGATATACCTGCTGGAGCGCATGCTACGGGTGGGTGCTGCTATGGTGACCAGTGAGCTGAGATAAGGAGGGGCTTTACCTAACAGAGACTTGTAGATGACATGGAGCCAGTGGGTTTGGCGACAATTATGAAGCGATGGTTAGCCAACGAGAGCGTACAGGTTGCAGTGGTGGGTAATATAGTACATCACCGCCATTCAGGACCTATATACCAGGCGGTGTCAGAGGAAGGCCCTAAAAATGGTCAAAGACTCCAGCCACCCTACTCATAGACTGTTCTCTCTTCTACCACACGGCAAGCTGTACTGGAGCGCCAAGTCTAGGTCCAAAAGGCTTCTTAATCTCATCTACCCCAAAGCCATAAGACTCCTGAACAGCTAATCAAAGGGCTACCCAGACCCCCCTCTTTTACACTGCTGCTACTCTCTGTTTATTATCTATGCCTAGAATTTTATATATTTTTTTACTTAACACGTTTTTCTTCTTAAAACTTCTTAAAGCCTTGTTGGTTAAGGGCTTGTAAGTAAGCATTTCACTGTAAGGTCTACTACACCTGTTGTATTCGGCGCATGTGACAAATAACATTTGATTTGACATCACTCTGGTCTACAGGATCTAGCACCTAATAACCTCAAACTCAACTCTGGACCTCGAAGCCAATCATTTTTTTCATTGTTCCTATCTAATCAGGGACTGATTTAGACCTGGAATAAATCAGCAGGCTCTAGACCTCGTTGGGTAAGAGTTGAAAACCCCTGATCTAATATATTACACTACTTCTAAGATGTGAGTTTGGAGTAAAGCTAAATACCATGTGCAATTGATCACTTAATAACGGCATACAAGAGAATCAACAACAACGCTCTTCAACACCTCATTTTATTGTCCCAACATTCAAAAGTACAAATAATTCAAACACAACAGTTTTATGGAAAAAAAAAAACATTTACAGCAAGATTTTTTTGTTTCCAGTTTCAGAAATGACCTAAACTAGCAAGGATAACATGAAGTCATTCATCGCAGTAATTGGATTAATAATAAGGATAAGAATACTAAGAATAATAGCAATAATAATAATTGATAATTGATAAGGAATAACATAAATAGGAGAGACCAATTAGGCTCTGAAATTTTTTCTTCTTTTTTGTCTTTAAAGATAGTTTATAGATTTTCAGATAGTAAACAAACACATTTCAGGAGAAAATGAAAAATGACAAGAGCCTTGTTTCTCTCTTAACCTTCCCTCCTACACTACTGGCTGTTGATTTCCTATTGGCAGGCTGCCACTAGAAGGCGCTACAGGGGATGTGAGCCATAGGGGTTGGGCATAGACCGAGGTGACACAGCCCCATGTTTCAAACACCCTTACAAACACATACACACACACACACACACAAACGTGTTCACAAACACACTCATGAGCATGAACACAGTTCAAAAGACATAGGAAATATGTTCACACATCAGAACAACATTCTACTGGGGTCGTTGCATAATTCAAGCTCCAAACAGCTCTGGAGCATGAAAAGGGGTCTGTTGGTGTTCTGAGGTCAGAACTGTATAGTGGTTGGATGATGACAGATGGTCTGCCTAAGATGTGGTTATGAGAGAGTATATATATATATGCATGTGTCTGAGTGTTTACAATTTTCCTACACCTCATGTTTCCTGGCTCAACAAAATCCAATTCAGTACTTCAGGAACCATTCCCTATCTTTACCTTTCAAAATATATATCATATTATAGTATATAAAATATAGAATGGGTATAATCCATTAAATACCTTCAGTATTTTTAAATAGCAACAACTGCCATAAGTACAGTTAGTGTACAATGATCAAGATCTCTTTAAAGAGATGTTCTTATGTAACTTTCAAACATGATTCTCTAAAAATAAGTTTGACTCTTAGGTGAGTTGACTGATTAGTCCAGTGCAATGAATGACCCTCAAATACAATGGACATTTGCTCATCGAATTCAGGTGCCTGAGCCTCCAAAATTGGATGTTATAAAATGTTTGAAAACTGAAAATTATGCTTCAGACCCACATTTTTGCATAAAGTTTCATCACAAAGCGGTAGTGTGGAGGGAGGGTGCGGAGTGGCTTTAAAACGACACAAACTGATCACAGGTTATATTGAACCAGAACAACTGTTATAACATTATATTAAGACTAAACTGTATTGAAAAAGATTTAAAGATTTTGTTTAACAAGACAAGAAAAAAGCAATAGCAAATTTAACTATCAACTAGGTTATGCATAGCGAGTAACTGTTTCTAGTAATAAGGGAAGAGCGTTTTTAGTTTTCAACTTTTAGATTTTTTTATATTGTAATTTATATCGGTACAATATCGGTACAAAGCACAAACGTACTAAAAGTTCTCAGTGCAGTGGACTAATGGAAGAGCCTCTCCCCTAGTCGCTTTGTTCCCTTTTGCTCAGAAACGTCACCCCTCCCTGTACCAGATTCACGCAAATACACAGACAACAGAACAAATAAATATAAAAATAAATAAATAATCAATATAAATAAATAGTTGAAGCAATGAAACAATCAATCGATCAATAAATAAATGAATAAATAGTTATTTTCTAAGCTTTTGTTCGGTTTCTTTTGCCGCGGCAGATACCAACATTTTTCTCCAAATCTTTTTTACATTTTTTTTTTACAAGCGACATGACAACATATTAAACAGGATTCCTCACGTGTTTTCTAAGTAACTGAACCATCACTTCATAACGTTGTCATATGAAAAAGACAAGCTCAAACAAAAGACAGTGACAACTTATATAGATATAGATATTGTAAAACAAATGTAGACTATATATTATCTATTTGTACACAACAAATAAAGACACAGTTGTATTAGATCCTTTGAGGAAACAAATATCTAGACTAACAGAACTAGCTAATTATTATTGAATTTTGACAAGGCTTCACACTTAGCAAGTAACCTAAAAGTCAGCAAGCCAAAGAAAACTTGTTAAGTGATTCTTACACGGCCCAAAGTCCGTCATCTGGTATTTCAGCAAGAAATAGTCTAACCAGATGGGGGCCAACAACAAAAATAAACAAGAACAGCAGCTCAATTCAATGCCAACATCAAAGTATTTTTTCTCTGAACAACACATAGAACAACAAATGTGGATATTTAAGATATGTGAATCATGTAATATAGCACCTACTGTTGATCGCTAAAGGAAGTTATTTTAAAATTCCACAAAATTATAGCAAAGAAAACAATAGATAATGTATGTTTTCTAAATGGATAGATGTGTGTATATTCATTACTGATATCCCATAGGCTGATGACAAAAAGAAAACAAGTGGACAATGGGTCTTCTTGCTTTGGGCTCTCAACTGTGAGGATGGTTAGGCCTTGAAAGACCCCTCTCCCTTCCCTTTTGGGTATCGCTGTTGAATAATTACGCACTATGAAAAATTACAACGATCACCCGCCTCAATTTGCATCCCTTGACAAAACCTTCCATCTACAAAATCATCGCCAATCAATTTCTCCTAAAAACAAACAACCTTTGCTCCTAAAAAGTACCACGGCAGAACGAACAAGACAAGGTGGCGCCCACCCCTCCCCCACCGCCTAATTAGCCAGTCAAAATATTTTTCTATTTTTTCAAATCCAGATTCTTGTAAAAATTCTTCAATAATTATTTTAATTATCATATTATAAAAATAGATTTTCTTCTCTTTATTTTTTATTTTTCTAAACGCATTTCAAGCAAAGAGATTTTCTCTTTGGCAACAGTGTTTTTTAAATCACTTAACCTGTCATCAGGATTCCTAACCCATCCCTTCCCTCTCCCCATCTCCCAAACCCCAGTGAGGAAAGACGTGTTTTGTTTGCAATACAAAACAAACAAATGTTAGAAATTCTTTTTTCTGCATCAGAGAAAACAGGATTGTGTCATCCCTTAGAATTGTTAGGGGTTTTTAATATACACAAAAAATGAATGAATGGTCACCAATTTAAAAAAGAGCCCCCTCCCTTCTTCTGTCAGGGAGGCATAATTCTAACGACAGTGGATCCGGATTTAAAAAAAATAATAAATCCTCAATCAAGACCAAGAAAGTTAAATCTAAAAAGGACATTCTCTTCTTTGAAATAAGGGGACTGGTTTTTGCTACTGTTTACATAGAAGAGAAAATAGTTTAACAACCACAAGAACAGAAAGGATATACAACAGGAATCCTGTAGAACCACAGGGGTTCCAAATCATGGATATTTTAATCTTTCATTTTGTAATACTTAGGCAACATTGGCTTATAGTTCCAAAGTTATAGTATAAGCCATTTCTAGTTCTTTTTTGTTTGTTTGTTTGCTGTGTTCCTTCTGGAGAGTTGCTGTGTTGGGCGACTGTAAGGTGGTAGTGGTAGTGGTGACAGGGGATTTGGAGTGAGGAAGGGTTCAGGATTTGTGGGTCTTGTTGGTCTTGAACGAGACTTGCAAGACGCGGTCTCCCAACCGGTACCCGTTGAGACTGGCGATGGCCATGGCTGCCTCATCGTAGTTCGTCATGGTGACGAAGCCGAAGCCCTTGCACTTGTTGGTATTGAAGTCGCGGATGACCTTGACGTTGTTGACTGCTCCGAAGGGCCCGAACAGCTGCCATAAGACGCTCTCGTCAGAGTCTGGAGACAGGTTGTAGACAAAGATGCACCAGCCAGTGCCTGTGTGGCCAGGGATGTTCATGCCCACCAGGCTAGTCATGCTGTCAATGGTGATGGGAGAAAACCTGCACCACAAGATAGACAGGGAGAAAGAGAGAGGGAGGGAGAGAAAAAGTACAATGTTAAGTGAAACAAATGCCCAATTGAGAGAAATAGAAAAGCAACTGCGTGTGCATGGATTTACAAGCATTGAGATTGCAGGCCAAGGCATTTCCCTATACACTCAAGTTCCTCTCCAAGTGTCCAAAGTGAACCTCGCCATGACCCCACTCTCTGAGTGTGTCTCAGGGAGAGTTGCGATATGCAAAAAACACATTTCTAATTCACACATGTGTATTAAAACACTTGTACATGTGTGAAATAGGACAAATAAAAGCACCCACCCACATACAGTACCAACCAAACAGTTCTAGCATTCCTGACCATCCTACATTGATTATTACATGTGCAACCCAGTGCACATGATGCACTATGACTAAGGGTCTGTCTGTGTACTGTATCCTCCTGCTAGACTATTTCCCCTCTGTGCGCCTCCATATTGACTGAGTGGCCTTTTCTCAAGGCTGACTGCTCTGTGGGGGGCCTGCTGGGAAATGGCTTCAGCAGCATCCGAGGGAGGGAGGGATGCACAGGGGAAGCTTTTCTCCCTCGGTCTTCCTGAGTGCCTCTATTGGGAGCTAAATTACAGGAACTTGCTGAATTAAAAGATTTTGAAATTCATCAGAGATTGAGTATGCAACCAAGTAAATCTGCACTTATTCGCCTTGTAATCTTCTCCCTTTTTGCGATAGAGATTTGAATGCTCAGTTGACTTCACTTAATTGCCTTTCCGCTTAAAGGAAATTTCCACTTTAAATAAAAGGTAAATTGGATAAAAGGTTAATTTCTTATGCCACCTCTCAGAATGACTATAGGCATTATTGGGTATGCTTTAATTGAGATTTCCGCTTTACTGCAGCTGTCTCAGAGAAGCCTCCCTTCTTAAGGAAGGGAGGAAGGAAGGAGCAAACGAAATGGAAAATGGAAACACTTTTACAACCCAGTAGTATTAGGAACAAAGTGTATTCCATCCACCCACTCCTGCAGTCATCTGTTGTGGGGCGGATGAGGATGACAGTGATCGATAGTCTTGCTCAGACCACAGAGCCTCTAAGTATCGGCAAGAATCACTCAGACCTTTCATCAGTACTTTGGCCACGACTTGAGCTTTAACATTTTTGCCAACACAATATCCTTTTTGGTTCTTTTTTGTGTCTCATTACAGTCCCTGTGTAAAATGTATATTTTCTAACAGCAAGTATTCCCTTCACTAGGATCTTAAAACCTCTAGTCACGTCAAGGCCTTTTCTAACACGTTCAATTGTATTCGGATCTCTCTGTCTGGGTGAAATAACACCTCCATAGTAATTTCGATGCAAATCCAGGTATGTGTGAGTGTGTGAGGGTGAGAGACAATCAGGCTGGCTAACAGAGCCACGGAGGAGACTACAGTGGTGTCTAACAGGGCAGGATCAAACACACTGTGTGGTTCTTCCATAGAAAAGGAAAGGAGTTGCATAGCAACAAGGGCTGACCTGCAGCCATCCCACCCTCCCCTAGCTCCCACCTCCACTGCTCACTTCTAAAGCACACTGACTACTACTACACTTGCCTTTGTTCATTAATCATCACCACTTCAAACCATGTGCCAAGCAAGCAAGAGGCTGTTCTGAAGGCAGGGCTTGTTGGATTTCTGTATTCCAAAACTCTACTGCTTTGACAGTTTGTACATTTTCAATAGTCTTTGCCTTGGTACTGTGTTGTTCAACCAGCAGGCACTGCAGCATATTGGTGAATATTATAAATGTCTTCTCTTCTTTTTGTTGTCATTTTCTTGGCCAGATCTTTTGCATCCCCCTTCAACTGAATTAATTGTTTCCTGCCCCCAGTACAAATAGAGGTATGTTAGACAAACGAGTTGCTGCCTGGGACATTGAGGTAGAGCTATGCGCTAAACAGTCTTTCCCATGCATCATTCTGTCACCGTCTTATAGTTGAGCCTTCACTCTCAGCAGGAATTGCTGCTAATCACTGCTATGGAAACCGATGAATTCAGTGGATTTGCTCTTTTCACAGAAAAAGCTATTTAATCATTCCATTTAAAAAATTTAAAAAGCAAATGCTTATTTTTTCATGCTACATCTGGGATCACAGCCTTTCTATTCCAGTGAGTGGACATCAAAGGAACTCACTGATTACTCTAACATGCAACAAAATGTCATCAGCTGATATCATGATGTCTCACAGCCGCTTCACTTCATGTTACATCAACAGTAGCAAAAGCAAAAGTTATGAGCAAAAAGAGGTGATCAGAAGTTGAGCTGGCTGCAGTGAAACAGCATTTCCTGCAGGGATCCAGGTGTCTCCAGCCTCTCCCATCTTGCCCCTTACTGACCCCTTAACCCCAACGCCCCATCACTACTGCTTACTGCTGTAATAACATGTTGTAATACATGTATTATTACATCCATTATGGCAAGTCCTATTGAATTGGGTGGTTTGTTATTGTAAGTTCCATTCACTGCTTTGATATTAGTGTTTTCAAACTGAACTTGATCCCAATGTAACGTCTAAATCTGGACAGAGGTTAGGCTAGAGTACCTGAATCCGGTAGAAAAACACGCCTAAAAACAAGAGAACAGAAATATACACAGAAACTATCCAAAGCAATCGGAATGTAAAAGTCAGCACTCATCATACTCAAAGCAAACTGAACATTAGAAAACAAAAGACCATTGTTTTCCTTTTGGACTAGTGGTTGGTGGATTCAAATGAAACAAGGCTAAAGAAAACCAAAAACATCAAGGCAGAATAACCTTGAACTGATTCGAATGCAAGTGACTTCTAAAAATGAAGAAAACAGGATAGAAATCATTTTGTCAACATGGACATCTGGCATTCGGTGAAGTTTTAATTACCTCTTTACGCCATAGGCCATATTAAGCAAATTGTCCAGCCTGTAAAGAGAAGGAGGGTTCTGGGGTTAATGCCAGGCAGATGGTTGACTCACTCAATGGAACTAATTCTACATTCCTGCCTCACTCAAAGAAGAAAGCCATCCAGAGATGGGCCATTACACTGAGGAGCCCCACCAGTCAGGGGTGGTGTCATTCACACAGCAACAAAGCAGCAGGCTAGCAACAGTACTGTACAGTGCTAACACAAGAGGCCACTCTGTGGCCCAATCAGCCAGCACACAGCGACATTTTCTTTTTTTAGCATGAGGCCCTATGGAGAGCACTCTCACGCTCCACATTCTTATGCTGCACGGGGCTTTCAGAGTGGTTCCGTTGTACATCTGTGCTGTTGTGTTGAGGTCAAATCATTTATAAGTCATTTATAATTGTGAGTTCAGCCATAGTATTGATGTCAAAGAAAGTTTTGAAATCTTGTCTTTCTCAAATTCAATGTCGATCCTGACAGCATAACGAAATAATGATTATTTATGTCATAAACTATGAAAACTGCTTTGCATCATTATTCCAATTGCCCCTCAGGTACTTTGGCATTAAGTTTGTCATTTTCAAGAAGGTTGAGAGACAAATTGAACATATATTATACTACTAAATAGTATAATAATTCTAAAAAAAATAGAGTTCTGTCAGTGTAATGGTTTGGCATTTTTTGAGAGATGGTAAAGGTTTTAAGAGAGGAAGATGACAAATCAGGGAATAATGTTGCATGGTTTGGACTAAGTAAACACTACTGAATAGTAACTGACCAAAAAAAGGTGCATTCTTTTGACACCTGTCCATGTAGAATGTCAAATGGAATGGTGTTTGTTAGTCAGTTGGTCGGGAGGAAAAATCAGACCGGTCCTGCAGACAGATAGTCACTGTGCTCAGTGGGCCAAGGATGGAAGCCACTCAGCCACATAAATCAGAGGCTTTTTGAGTGAGCCTTGCGTGGCCACGCAATGACCATCATTTGTCACATGGGTCTGCACTGTCTCATGTCTTAGTAAGCCTTTCAGCCTAATGGAAGGGTTGGGAACTAAAGTACCTCTCCCTTTCAAAACACTGTCTGTGCTGCAGGTCATCAGTGGGCAGAGATGCCGTCTGTGAACCTGACCAAATAATCTAAACAAAGCACAAAAATGTGTTGACTCATTAAAGCAGCAATTAGGCCATTATGCGGGCTGGGACTGAGCAATCTGCTTTTGTGGGTAAATTAGTCAATTGGACTGGAAGCTCTGAGGAGGCGCTTCAGGCCACTGTGCTGGAGACATCTGATGGGCTACTGCTGTAAAAAAAAAAAAAAAAAACCTGCCTTGGATGCCAGCTTTTCACAAACCCTCTCCAAGCCCACAGCATACAAAAGTGGTGCCTCTCAATGCATGTAAATGGGAACCGTCCGTTTAAAAAGTCTGTTAAATTAAAACCTGCTCCTACCTTAAATATAATAAGCCTAATTGACCAATTACTGTCATTAGTAATGTGGAGCATCACTAATAACTGAAATCTACAATATTTTGCTTAAAGGATTATATTGCCTTCTTAGAGGTGGATCAGACAAACAGACATTATATTTACTGGTGGCAAATGGGCAACATTGACAAGATATGTGATGCATTTCTGTCTGAGTTTGTGGATTAGGTTCAGCCCTGTGGCTGTTGGTTGTAATGCTGAGGAAGTTGAAAGGCTCTGGATCTGCAGTGCTCAGACCCTGGATTCTACTGAAAATCATGTTGTATATTCCTAACTTTGTTGGTCTAACTTTTCATAAATATATATACTTTTTTATTATAATAATTTGCTCCACAATCTTAAATATTTTTTTCATATATTCTCATTGGGACTACAGTCTGGAATCGGTGAGTATCAGGCTAAGTATGTGTTGGGAATGAACAGTGGATGGAAAGAGGGGATGACAGCTGGTTGCATTATGGAATAAGGAGGGTGATGAGGTGATGTGATGGAGACATTGTGAACGACAGAACCCCACTGTCTCTTGTAAATAGTTCTTCTCAGTTATGGGTGGAGCTCCAGGAAACCCACTCTTTGGAACAAAAATGCTTTCTTGGTTGAATGCACAAAGAATCAAACATCGTATTGGTGACTGATGACTTACAAGGTGGTTGATCGTTGCAATTAGACAATAAAATGCCATACTCAACTCTACAGTACATATAACAGTAGAAACATATATTTGAACCAATAGCACAATGGCTGAACCTGACCTCTCGACCCTTGTTGTGAGCCCTAGGTATTTACCTGAACCTCTGGGCCTGGTGGTGCAGGGGGCCTGGGTACCGGCGGTTGGGGGACTGGTACAGCTGGGACAGTAGGGCTTGGCTGGTCTTCTGGCTGGGGTTGTTGGCGAACTTGACGGTGATGGGCTCAGCAGCTCCAGAGGGCTTCTGTCCATTCAGCCCCTTAATGGCCTCCTCAGCCTCTATCCTCTTATCAAAGCGAATGAACCCCACACCCCGCGAACCACCTGTGGGGCCAACACATCACAAACATAGGGGCGTCCTTTTACTTCATGTGGTTCCGGCTAGATTACACACACACACACACACACACACACACACACACACACACACACACACACACACACACACACACACACACACACACACACACACACACACACACACACACACACACCCTAACAGCCCTTATTATCTCTTTCATACATGGTACAGAGATGATGTCTGTTGTTGCTTTTAATAACATTGAAAGCAACGTTTTGTAAAGGGGATACTATGAGTTGGTCATTATTTGTATTCCATACAGAGAGGGATTGTGTTATGTGTATAACAGTGTTATTTGAAGAAGACAGTATAGCGCAGAGGGAAAAGCGAAGGCACCACCATGATTTCCTGTGCTGTCAAAGAGAGGAGGCTATAGAGGAGCTGATGCCTGCTGATGCAGAAATGCTGTTGTGTTGTTTGTGTGCTAGCTGCTGTAGTGCTGTGTCTCCTCACAGCTCATTGAGGCTACTCCGTGAGGTGCGTTGGACTCAGCACACACTGCAGCTCTCCTCCTAGCTCATGGCCACACACCCAGGCCTCACGCCATGTTGCTGGCGACATTTGAGTCGTCTCGAGG
This sequence comes from Oncorhynchus mykiss, assembly GCF_013265735.2. NCBI lineage: Eukaryota > Metazoa > Chordata > Actinopteri > Salmoniformes > Salmonidae > Oncorhynchus > Oncorhynchus mykiss. The sequence continues at coordinate 68,706,609 of NC_048569.1, read as the reverse complement.
CAATGTTTTTTGACCGCCACCTGAAAGTAACATTTGGAGAGACGTACTGCCCAGGAGGTCTTTTCTTGGTCTCCATAAACGCGTGCTGCTCGTTTTTAATGAGGCTGGCTGACTGGCCCAGGGGACACTCGCTCAGTGACAGCATGCTGCCACGACTATTTGCATAATACTGTGTGCGCACATCTATACACCACACACAGAAACACTTTTTATTGTCATTTCTCTCTCACAACGCCGCTTGCGCTTATTGATGTTTTTCTGTTCCGCTGTCTCATTTTCTTCTCGAATCAGACTCTTTTGATATGTGCAGCCCTGAACAAACATTTACACACAATCTCTCCAATGCCGAATGCTTTCATTCACTCTAATGCTGAATAATTTAACTTATGGGTTGCTGCAGCTCTTGACAGACTCTCCCAATCCCTCCCTGCCTTCCCTGTACCTGTACATTATAATTAGGTTGTCACTGCTAGAAAATAATAAACACAGTCTGTTATTCCAAAGGGGTTTGAATTGTTGGCATACAGCTCTGGCTCCGATGTGAAACTAGGGTCACTGCTGCTTCGGTAGAAAATAATGTCATACTGATATTCCTAGGTGGTAACAAGTGCATACTGTTTTTGTACATTATGTTGATTTGTTTGCAGGGTTCTACACTAACTTTTTCAGTTGTTGGCACCATCACGATTTGGTTGCACAAAATGTTAAAAACATTTTTTTCAATAATTGATGATGACCTGTCCCATAATGTACCTGCATTCCATACAGAACCAGGCCAATAATGACTAGCTATCTTTTACATTAGCATGCCCTTGTGTTCTTACATTGACTTGGAGAGATTTACTGTAACGGCAAAGAAAAGAGACTGTTACAATAAAGTGCTAAATATATTTTTTGCAGATTTCAAAGTACCATGTTTTCTGCGAAATCCTCTAGAGGGCAGAACTGGAAAAAGGATACTTGATACCAAAATTATATCACAGTAAAAAAATGTTTACCTTTCCATCTACCTAAAAACGCTTAGGCTATCATTAGCATTGCTAACAGATACACAAAGTGGTAGACTTATAGGCCCTACTCGCACCGCACACAGCAAGGCTTCAGATAAAATTTGCCAGAGGCACACCGGGCTAGTGCCTACTGAAAGCTACTGGACCGAATAAAAAAACACTGTCCCAGGTTAAGATCTGACAGGAAAGCAAATGATACGTGCATAATTCCAATAGCTGGTGATTTGATCTTTCATTTACGGGCTATCCAAGTAGCCTATACAGCAGGGCTCTCCAATCCTGTTCCTGGAGAGTACTCTCCTATAGGTTTTCGCTCCAACCCCAGGTGTAACTAACCTGATTCAGTTCATCAACCAGCTAATTATTAGAATCAGGTGCTCTAGATTAGGGTCGGAGGGAAAACAGAGTTCTTTTGTATTTTTTTTGTACCATCATCTATGAAATGTTTTTGTTAAAGAATTTGGATCAAGACTGCCGAAATATACCTAATTTGTTTATTAATAACTTTTCATGTTCAAAATTGTGCACTCTCCTCAAACAATAGCATGGTATTATTTCACTGTAATAGCTACTGTAAATTGGACAGTGCAGTTAGAGCAGTAGAACTTCTAAATAGGCTACCTTAACTTCAATTACTTTTCAAGGACCAGAGAACCTTAGAGGAAAAGTCTGATTTTCAAGGTAGGCTAAAATGACTAAACTGCACATCGCAAATATTCAACCAAGACTTTGAACTTTTAAATATCTGGTTTGCATACCCATTCTTGCCAGCATTTACTGGTAAATATCATTTGGAACATATTTACTATCGCTGTTGGTCTTCGGTGAGTTGCTCTACACAACAACCAGCTGTTTATGAGCTGCTATATGTGTGCAGCCGCGCGTATGATAAATAATCGACACAACGAACGAACTGTTTTGGTAATCCGTCTTAAAAAAAATAAAAATCACTGGCCCAAGCGGGCCACTGACGGGGATGATTGCCTGGCTCGGAGGGTTCCCGAAACCTCCCTTGTATGTCGAGCCCTGACACACAAAGACAGGGGCATTCCCGGGCAGTTGTTGCCTCTTTAGAAATATGGTTTATTTTTGGCCAGTTGCACATTACTGTATGAATAAAACATGATAAAAGTGAGGCAAAAACGAACGGGACTAGATGAAAAATAATAAAAAATCACCGGCACCCTTGCCACCAATAAAAAATGTGTCGTATTGCTAAGTCAAACGGTCGCAAATGCAACTGTTTTGGTCACAGTATCGAACCCTGGTTTGTCACTTTCACTTTAATAATTTCATAAACATTTGTCAATCCAATACAATCATAGTTGTGCTTTGTTTCCCAACTTCACTTCATGCATAGTTGTTTATTTTTTTTCTCCATAAACCCACTAGCTACTCATGTCAAGAATGCCCCTTGTGGAAGAGTCGGGACATTATAAGACTTAAAGACTACAGTATTTTTGAGTTTCTAGAGCAATGAAACACCTGTTTACACCCTGTGGACTCATCTCCTGTAGGGATATGACCACACCTCTAGTGAAGAGAGCAGACAAGCACCAGTAGTCTATGTATGCCCCTTGGCCTTGAACTGCACCAGGCTGCAGCTGTTTGAAGAGATCTACACTACAGCAGTGCTTAGCATACAGCTGAAGGCTGCAAACCCACATTCAGGGTGGGATCTGAGAAAAACACCCCAGCCACTTGAATGAAGTGTTGACTTGAAGTGGTGTCCATTAAGGAAGGGGTGTAAAGAGTGGAGGGCTAGTGCAGTGGTCTCTTGAGAACTATGTCTGTCCCTGTCTATGTGGAGAGGTGTGAGGATCTCTGTGCCTATATGGTAGCACTGTGGAGAGAGGTGTGAGGGTCTTTGACCCCACGGACAGTAATTCCTTTCATTTCTCCTTTCACTGCCGTATAGACCTTCTGGGCATGAGGAGAAACACTACTACTGCACTGTAAGGTCAGCAGGGCCTAATGCAATTACACCACAACAGGTCAGGCGATCATGAACTTTGAACCAGTGACTGTGATATCCTGGCAGAGAAAAGAGACTCCATACAAACAGGTCTGTGTGTCAGACAGTTAACAGCAGTCGCTTCAGAATACAATCTAATGTAGGGTATAAGTTTAGGCTTTCATCAGTGGTTCCCTCAAGCAAGGCAGAAATCTAACAAAACAATCCCAGAAGTTATCTACTTAATAGTACTTTATTTTTTTTACTGAATTACTGTCAGTGTTGATATTGTGGAGTACCCCCCCCCCCCCCCCCCCCCCCACTAGCTTTTTCAACATTTACATAATGAGCTTCCAGATGTTTTTTTGCATATCAAAACAAAGCAATGCAAACAGGCAGGCTGAGGAAAGCTGGGAAACAGACGGTGGCAGGCAGGCAGCTTCAGCCGGTTCCAGCACTTATCACAGGCCATACAGCATTAGGCCACAATGTACTACAGGCTACAGGCAGTTTCATTCACAGTAATCAGCCATGGCTTATGTAACTCTACCTGTACTTATCTCTTCTGAGCACACATGAACACAGAGAATGGCTGGTTTATTAATAACCACAACCAGGGAAGACAGTGGCAAGGAGCTGCCAGTGCCCTGACAAAGCTTTCTGCACGCCCACTGCACCCAGACACTACCACGGTGCTCCCCAACACTTCGCTCGGCAAACATTCCTCTGGGAAATCTGGAGGGATCTGAGAATCTGTCCAGGCGGCTGATGAAAGCTTTCTCTCTCCGCTCCAAACCTGAGCGCTTTGCTACCGTTTGTCATTCCGCTCTTTGAAGTGGCTGTAGCAACTGTATGGAATGTTTGTTAAACTTACACATTAAATACATTAGGAAAGAACCTCTCCCTGCCTCCTAATCAGAGAGAGAGAGAGAGAGAGAGAGAGAGAGAAAGATGGAGAGAAAGACCTGTTCTTGTTTTATGTAACTTAGTTTGTGGGGATAGATACAGATGGTCTTTGAAAAGGCAGTGTGAAAGAAGCCTTTGAAGAGCTTAGGTGCTCTCTGCTCCGCTCAGTAAAAGCAGAGTTAAAGCCATCTGTCTGCTTCTATGTGTGACCGCAGGCCAAGGTAACTATGCAATACACTCCATGTTATGGGTTCTGGTGGGTTATAGAGACACCAGGAAAGAGATGAGTTGTACAAGGTCTTATTTTATCTGTAAATAAATCAGGTTTGCTCATACAGTACGTAGCCTTGATCTTCAGCCACACATGGTGGGGATTTTAGACGAGCCAGAATGTATTACAACATTCATCATCAACATCCACTGTAAAAGTGTAGATGTGTCTATGGAGAGGAAGCCACACACTGATTGATCAGGGTTTTAGTATATGTGTGTATGAATGTTTTGCATGCTCTAGTCTGTGTGACTAGGCGTAACTTATAAAAGAAAGCTCTCCGGATCAATTGTATTGTCCTTATTGAGGAGATGTGTATTGACTGATTGCTGTGTGCCTGGGCCCTGCAGAGATGTTGAGAATATTTAACTATTGATCAAAGCCTCTCCGTATTATATTTCCTTCACATTGAGTTTCTGTTCGCATTGAACATCATGATCCGACAACTTTCCCCAAAGGTTAGAGAGAGTGAGGCGATATAAAAATGCTTCTCTGCGATATTTGTTCTGATAGAGGGGAAATACACATATCCATTCTGCAGAGATCAACAGAAAGAGAGAAGAGAAAGATACTAATATTGACAAAACACTTTGGTTACATGATTGATGTGTTATGCAATGACTGCCAGGCCTGCATCAGTGTGGATGAGCGACTGGCCTACCGTGTGATGTTCTGATTGGTTATAAAGGTCATTGGGGTTATTTCTTGATGGACAGCAAAATCTTCATGATCAGGACAGTGGCAATAAATGTGGGCTTAGGCTTTGTAATAACATAATTCCCCAGTCCCAACTCATTGTCAAGTCAATGTGAGTTCAGTCTGCCATCCTTGGACTATTTGTAACAGAACATTGTCTTCTCTGACTGTGAACTATGCAAACTGTGACTCAAAGTTCTTTCTGATGATACTGAGCAGGAGACTGACTGCAATATGCATCACGTTGATGGTCTGTGAAAATGAACTAAATCTCCTAATTAGTGGGTTTGAGCATATTTGTCCAAACCAAACCGATTCCTAGATTGGCCTTTGGAGCTTGTGTGCTCACTCTGAGCCACAGTAATGTCTGAAACTGAACAGATGGAGGGGAATTCTGATTTGGAATATCAAATTATGTTGATGATATTGGCGTGTGTGTGTGTAATGATGTTGAAATCAATGCTTGATTAACTGTCCTATACATATGAATGGTTAACCACTAAAAAGTAAAGGACAAAGGCAACATTTTTAAACTAATCTCTCTCTCTCTTCCTCTCTCTCACCCCACAGTTACACTTGTGTGAGTCGCAAGAGAGTTTTAATTTACGGTCCATTTCTCTTTATGGCAGTACGTGTGATGTGCCAGCTCTGAGCTCTCGGGCTCCTCTAAAAACCCTCCTTGTTTCTTAATCACCAGCAACTCAAATTTAATTAGAAATTCCTTCAGCAGATCCCCCTGCCTCAGGGGAGGCCTCTCTGGGCCGGGTAGGGCCTGTATGTGCTGGTGGGCCAGGCACTGTGTGTGTGTGTGTACGTGTGAGTGAGAGGGAGACAGAGGGAGAAGGAGAAAGAGAACGTGTGCACGCATCTGAGGCAGAAGATTTGCCTGTCTCTCTCTCGGTGGAGTGGTTCTGGCACTGTGAGACATGTAAGGTTATGATCCTGCCTACTGTTCCCTTCAACAGTGTGATTGGGATACAATGGAGAAGAAGAGACTGTTGGCACACCAACAGGATGAGCATTGGGCTTGTGGAGAACATGCTTGGGAAACTGTTTCTGTCTCATAAGACCAACTGTGTGCAAGCATGGTAATACCATTAACTATTTAGACATTTTCTTTTTTTAAATACTGCTCCACAGAATGCGTCAGACATTCCATTCCATTTAGGCTATTCAGAGGTTGATTTATTTATGACAGTGGTATGAGACAAGGTTAATGGGAATATCTAGCTGGCTATTACTGTAGTTATATGAACAGATGTGTTTTCCACTGCCTTTACTTTTTGTGCTGTTGTTTGTGATCCCGAGGGCTGTGTGGAACAGGTCTTGTGGAAACATAGCTGCAAATAAACAGACCTGCTCTAAATTTGATCCTGCTCTGTTGTGTGTGGAGGGCCCCAGTGTCAGGGCTGATTTATTCTGCTTAGGCAAATGAGTGTGGCTTACAATGTGTTGTACGCATTCTGCTTCTTCAGTACACATAACACTGGAGCCTGCCGCAGGCAGACAAAACCTCTGAAATGGATCTAAGAGCTGTGCAATGGAAGTCATGCTGCATGTTTTGGCATCATGGTTTAATCTCTTTTTGTGCCTGTGCTCGGGTTGTGTGTAGGGTGTGTATGACTCAGATGAACATACGTTTATGTATATATGTGTGTGTGCATATTTGTGTGTGTTATCATGTTTAGGCCAATGCATGTGTGCTGTGCTGGCTAGAGGGTTAGAGTGTGTGTGTGTGTGTGTGTGTGTGTGCATGCACAGGTTTGTATGTATATAAATGAAAAGGCTCCCCATGGATACCTGTGACCTGGTCCACCAGGATGCGGGAGGTGATGATACGTCCGTACTGGGAGAAGAGCTGCTCCAGGTCCTTCTGGGTCATGGTCTTTGGCAGACCACTCACATACAGGTTAGCGTCTCGGATGGAGGCTGAGCTGGGACGTGCATATGACACCTTAGGAGATAGGTAAGAGATAAAAATGACTGTAGCATCTATGAGAACATTTTAAGCGTAGAGCATTGGTTTGTATTTTTTCCAGGGCATTGGTAGAGATGTTGGTGTAAGTTGTTTTTAATGACCTGAATCACAGGGCTTCACCTTACTGAGCTTGTTTTAATTAGCACATAACTTGCGTTACAGCAGATTCCATCTAAAAGCCACTTACACATTAGCATAGCAGACCCCATGCAGAAGAGATGTGAGGAAGTTAGGTTGGCACCAATTTATCTTCCGTTTTATTTGTTGTATAACATTCATATTTGTGTACTGTAGCAAAAGGCTCACACATCGAACCCTCATCAACCCTCATCATTAATATGGAAGTATTGGACAAAAATATATCGCTCTTGTTAATTCTTACATAAAAACAAATGCACTCACACATACAGTAGATGGGAGAGAAGGTGTATTTACAGCCTGGAGATGAGGGTGGGAGAGAGAGAGAAAGAGACGAAAAGAGGTCGTTTGTAAATCCTATTTTGGTGAGGGGGGGGGGGGGGGGGGTTTATGGGGATGAATTGAACTAACTATAACTATGCAACCTAAATGAGGTGGGTGCCTTCTCTCACAGATCCCTCCACAGTTCTGTAACACCCTCTCTTCAGTGTGCCACACTCACCAGCACCTTGGACAGCGCCTCTCTCTCACACACTCGGAGTCCCTCACACTCCCACTCTCACACAGACTGTCGTTGCTTGGCTGTCATCTCTCCTGTTAGCCTGGGTCACAGCTCTCATTCTGTCAGAGCACACACTCACCTCCCTCAGTCTAATTTAGATGCTACCATTTCCTTAACTCTTATATTAAAAGGTCATATAAACTGTAGTATTACACTATATTGGAAGCTACTATTTGAAGGCTGTTCTGTTTGTCATTGACAGGGTGTTCTTCATGATCTTTAACTGGCAAATTAGACCTTGATATTGCAGTCGTGCCATGTTCGCTCTCTCCTGAAACAGTTCCTGTCCTTTGCTGAATGCTGTTCTAATTTCTAGATTGTGATCTGGTTTTACTTTTTCAAAATGTGAGTTTAATCTTGTTACCATTGCTGACTGGAGAACCTTTTCCATCCAGGGTATTCATTCAAAGACATAAATCATTAAACACTGCCTCCTGAGTGGCGCAGCGGTTTAAGGCAGCGTCGTCCGGTTTAGGGTTTGGCCAGGGTAGGCCATCATTTTCTAAGGCTTTCCACCTGGTTACCCCTACCCCGATCAACAGCCCTCCATCCCCACAGCAACCCTCGCCCAAGCCTCCCCCATTTCTCCTTCACCCAAATCCAGATAGATGATGTTCTGAAAGAGCTACAAAATCTGTACCCCTACACATCAGCCGGGCTAGACAATCTGGATCCTCTCTTTCTAAAATGATCTGCCGAAATTGTTGCAACCCCTATTACTAGCCTGTTCTCTTTGTATCGTCTGAGATTCCTATAGATTGGAAATCTGCCACAGTCATCCCCCTCTTCAAAGGGGGAGACACTCTAGACCCAAACTGCTACAGACCTATATCTATCCTACCAAGTTAACAAATGGATTACCGACCATTTCGAATCCCACCGTACCTTCTCCGCTATGCAATCTGGTTTCAGAGCTGGTCATGGGTGCACTTCAGCCACATTACTGTGCAGCCGTATTCATAGACCTGGCCAAGGCTTTCGGCTCTGTCAATCACCACATTCTCATCGGCAGACTCAACAGCCTTGGTTTCTCAAATGATTGCCTTGCCTGGTTCACCAACTACTTCTCTGATAGAGTTCAGTGTCAAATCGGAGGGCCTGTTGTCCGGACCTCTGGCAGTCTCTATGGGGGTGCCACAGACTCTCTTCTCTGTATATATCAATGATGTTGCTCTTGCTGCTGGCGATTCTCTGATCCACCTCTACGCAGACAACACCATTCTGTATACCTCTGACCCTTCTTTGGACACTGTGTTAACTAACCTCCAGACGAGCTTCAATGCCATACAACGCTTCTTCCATGGCCTCCAACTGCTCTTAAATGCAAGTAAAACTAAATGCATGCTCTTCAACCAATCGCTGCCGCACCTGCCCGCCCATCCAGCATCACTACTCTGACTTAGAATATGTGGACAACTACAAATACCTAGGTGTCTGGTTAGACTGTAAACTCTCCTTCCAGAATCGCATTAAGCATCTCCAATTCAAAATTAAATCCAGAATCGGCATCCTATTTCGAAACAAAGCATCCTGCCAAACATACCCTCGTAAAACTGACCATCCTACCGATCTTTGACTTCGGCGATGTCATTTACAAAATAGCCTCCAACACCCTACTCAACAAATTGAATGCAGTCTATCACAGTGCCATCCATTTTGTCACCAAGTCTCTGCTAGGTAAAGCCCCGCCTTATCTCAGCTCAATGGTCACCATAGCAGCACCCACCCGTAGCACGCGCTCCAGCAGGTACAGTGCCTTGCGAAAGTATTCGGCCCCCTTGAACTTTGCGACCTTTTGCCACATTTCAGGCTTCAAACATAAAGATATAAAACTGTATTTTTTTGTGAAGAATCAACAACAAGTGGGATGACTCTGGATGAACTGCAGAGATCTACAGCTGAGGTGGGAGACTCTGTCCATAGGACAACAATCAAGTATATTGCACAAATCTGGCCTTTATGGAAGAGAGGCAAGAAGAAAGCCATTTCTTAAAGATATCCATAAAAAGTGTCGTTTAAAGTTTGCCACAGGCCACCTGGGAGACACACCAAACATGTGGAAGAAGGTGCTCTGGTCAGATGAAACCAAAATTGAACTTTTTGGCAACAATGCAAAACGTTATGTTTGGCGTAAAAGCACCACAGCTCATCACCCTGAACACACCATCCCCACTGTCAAACATGGTGGTGGCAGCATCATGGTTTGGGCCTGCTTTTCTTCAGCAGGGACAGGGAAGATGGTTAAAATTGATGGGAAGATGGATGGAGCCAAATACAGGACCATTCTGGAAGAAAACCTGATGGAGTCTGCAAAAGACCTGAGACTGGGACGGAGATTTGTCTTCCAACAAGACAATGATCTAAAACATAAAGCAAAATCTACAATGGTTTAAAAATAAACATGTCCAGGTGTTAGAATGGCCAAGTCAAAGTCCAGACCTGAATCCAATCGAGAATCTGTGGAAAGAACTGAAAACTGCTTTCACAAATGCTCTCCATCCAACCTCACTGAGCTCGAGCTGTTTTGCAAGGAGGAATGGGAAAAAATGTCAGTCTCTCGATGTGCAAAACTGATAGAGACATACCCCAAGTGACTTACAGCTGTAATCGCAGCAAAAGGTGGCGCTACAAAGTATTAACTTAAGGGGGCTGAATAATTTTGCACGCCCAATTTTTCAGTTTTTGATTTGTTAAAAAAGTTTGAAATATCCAATAAATGTCGTTCCACTTCATGATTGTGTCCCACTTGTTGTTGATTCTTCACAAAAAAATACAGTTTTATATCTTTATGTTTGAAGCCTGAAATGTGGCAAAAGGTCGCAAAGTTCAAGGGGGCCGAATACTTTCGCAAGGCACTGTATATCTCACTGGTCACCCCCAAAGCCAATTCCTCCTTTGGCTGCCCCTCCTTCCAGTTCTCTGCTGCCAATGACTGGAACAAACTGCAAACATCACTGAAGCTGGAGACTCACATCTCCCTCACTAGCTTTAAGCACCAGCTGCCAGAGCAGCTCACAGATCACTGCACCTGTACATAGCCCATCTGTAGCCCATCCAACTACCTCATCCCCATACTGCATTTATTTATTTATCTTGCTCCTTTGCACCCCAGTATCTCTACTTGCACATTCATCTTCTGCACATCTACAATTCCAGTGTTGAATTGCTATATTGTAATTAATTTGCCACCATGGCCTATGTATTGCCTTACCTCCCTTATCCTACCTCATTTGCACATGCTGTATATAGACTTATTTTTCTATGGTATTATTGACTGTATGTTTGTTTATTCCATGTGTAGCTCTGTGTCGTTGTATGTGTCGAACTGCTTTGCTTTATCTTGGCCAGGTCGCAGTTGCAAATGAGAACTTGTTCTCAACTGGCCTACCTGGTTAAATAAAGGTGAAATAAAAAAAATAAAAAAATTGTAAACAAAAATTTGTTCTTAACTGACTTGCCTGGTTAAAAAATGTACTTGTGCAAATAAAGAAACATCTCGGCATAATCACAAAAAAATCCTCTTTAACTCTGAAGGCAAAAGCATTGGCAGTTAGCTTCCCCTGTGGCCCTCGTCTTTCAAACCTTCCTTCCTTCTTTCCCTTTGGTTCTATCACTTTCACTCCTTCTCTCCCTGTCAGCCCACCCCAGATGTCTTATCCATCAACACCTCCAATGGCTGTAACAAGTAAGTGTGTGTGTGTGTGTGTGTGTGTGTGTGTGTGTGTGTGTGTGTGTGTGTGTGAAGAGAGACTGTGTAGCCCTGCTCTTCTCACCTCCAGCGTGCTCCTTCCTCTCACACCTCCACAGGGTAGCAGCAGCAGAGTTGTGCTGAGAAACTCTGAGGTGTCATGGAGGAGGAAACCACACGCTTTAAAAGACAGAAACATACCCCAGAAAGACACCACCTGTGTGTGTGAAACTCTGTGGCGAACCGAGACGCTCCTTTTTGTTTACACCCTACAGTGAGGGAGCACTGAGGGTACTAGTGTTATGGGGGTACTAGAAGGGAAACGTGTGTATGGAACACAGATGTGTCTGTGAGTATTATGTGTACACACATACGGATGGATATTCCCATAGGCTTACTGTACACGATCGCCTACATATTAACTACAGTATTGTACTGCATAAAAAACACACGTTTCATCAGCTGAGGCTTGGTGTGAAACTGGAAAGTCATATCAAAGACACTAAGCTCTTCGTGTCAAGTGTCTTCCCGAAAAGAGGTCTCCAAATGTTTCCTCTGCACATCGACGTATGAACTGTAGTTCAATGACACCACAAGCAGCTCTCTCTTCTCTCCCACCAGAGAGCCTCACACTGGGCTGCAAGACAGAGCTGTCTGCTGCTATTAGGAAGTCTGTCTTCATTTTCATGGCTGCTTAAGATAACCTCTGGTGCAGAAAGAAAGGCCTGTGGCACTGCATGGATATTTTAAGTAGATAATGACCTTGAACACACTTATTAGAAGTTGTAAAAAGGGGCATTTTCTTCAGTGCTGCTAAAAGGCCTTATTGATATGGGTAACACAGTCTAAATAATGGGTTTCGCACAATGGCAAGAATGAAAAGAGCAAAACTCAAATCGAAGGGAGAGACAGACAAAAGGGCTGGCCTAAACCTCTCATGCAGAGAGGGAATCTGCTGCTATCACTGAGAGCTAGGGTGAAGTCGAAGATGCTGCTCCGTCTGACTGGATAAGATGGACAGACAGAGGAAGCTGAACGATGTGGAACGCTGTGTGTGTATTTGTAAGCGAGAGAGATAGGGGAGGACAGTGCGTGTGGGGGGATAGGACATCGCTCACTGGTGTACTTGCTCTTTGGACTGTGTGCTCCAGGATGATGGACACGGAAGATCGCTCCCGTTTTATTACACACAAGCAGTGGGAGGAAGAGGCTGTGCAAGAGCTGAGGAAGCGAGGAGTGTGTCTAGCTCTGGATATGTTATGGGTTTTGACAGCGTCAATGAGAAACAGCAGTAGGCTCTTCTCTCTAGCCCAAGGGGACAGGCCATGGCACGCTGGTGATTCCTAAGTGGGATGCTTCCTAAAGACAAGCCTGATGCGTGGGGACTTGGGAGGACTGGGGAGCGTCACTGCTACAGTAGCCTGGGTTGGGGGCCTGGGTGCTAGCTTGGCCCTCTGGTTTTCCATCTCAGCAGACTTCATTAGTGAGGGAGAGTGGCAGCGGGAATCTACAGACACGGACCCAGTGACTCATCCTAACGCCTGTCAGCTACGCTCAGTGGGTGAGACCTGCGCTAGAGTAACTGTGGGTCATACTGACTGTCACACTCTGACACGCACAGACATACACAGAGAGCTCTGGCTGTCTCCCCACGCCCTTGCCTCTCAAGAGCCCACTTCAAAGCACTGTGCTGGATTGAAAACAGGCTGGGCTGTGTTGATCTGGTGTGGCTGTTTCCCTTTACAATATTGACCTGTCATGTTCAGGGCTGTCGAGGGATTGGGGATTGTGTATGGGCTTTTCCCATTCAGCTCGGCAGGGTAATCTGATCTGATTAGATTTAGAAATATGTTACTGAAAGGGCTTGGATTATGGTAGCAGAGCAGATTACAGTATGGCTTAAAGCGAACAGCATAACGGAGCCATATGAGGGGATAGCGATCATTATCCTGCTCAACAAGTAAAGACAAACGACTATATAAAATGGATATTGAGTATACTAATAAAACTATACTACTTATGAAATTATACTTTTCCCTTCATCTATATTTGACTTCCCAACCTTTAATAAAATGTAATATTAATTTGCGTCCTCTATTTAACTTTGGCAGCATGTAATACATGTTTTTTCCCTACTGTCTGAAAATCTTTCTAGTTTCAGCTTTACATTTTGACATTTTAGAACTGAATTAGCATATCAGTTATACCTCACGGCTTTTTATGCTCTTTGATTCAGCTACTCTTTCTCTCTCTCTCTGCATGTATTTAAATGAGTATGAATCTCCTCTCTAGCTTATCAGAAGCCTCAGTCACTGCCCAACATTCCTAAAACCTACATGGGCACTGAAGCAGTGCGTTCCTAATCACATGGCCGCTGGGTGAATTGATATTCAGGGTACAGAACAGTTTTTACCAATCTGACTTACCTTGATAGTTTTGGTTTGAAGTCTGAGTCCGTTTAATGTGTTAATGGCTTTCTCTGCATCCTTTGGGTCTATGTAGTTGACGAACCCATAGCCCAGACTCTGTCCTGTAAAACAGAAAGAGCATTTTTACAATACATAATTCTACCCAGTACATTCAGAATTGGTACAGATACATTCTAAGTCCAAGTAATGTCTTCACAACTGAAAGCGAAAAAATGTCATTGTTTTTGAAAAACGTCTGACATCGTCATTAATACCAGATTTGTTTTGATTGAACATTTTCCTGACATCTCTGGATATTTATTTCAGGCAGAGTCGGCTTTGATGAGCTCGTTGACTTTCGACAAACGCCCAAAGCTTTTGTGGCTGTGTGATAGTAAAATAAACAAACTTGCTACACAAGTGCCTGGCAAGTCCAAGTGGAGCAACGTACTTATAGCCATTAATGGAACCAGACAGCAGTAAGTCCACAGTGGAATCTCAAATGTAATACAACACTGTTCTAGCGCCAAGTAAATAGCATCCAAGGCAAGCTGCAGCTTTGGGCCAAAGGGAGCTGTATTTCTCACATCAAACACGATGCTTCTCCCTCACTTTCAGTGGATTACCCTGGATTATCATTTCTCCATTGTTCATTAAAAACCTCCTGTCCGGGAGAGAATCTCTGTGGTTCACAGCTATTTTTACCCTTCATCTCGCTGACACTGATCTGACAGCACCCCTCGGAAAGTTTGGACACTAAAATAGAACTATGCCATTAACGCAAAAATATCCGTGGGCCTGTGGATATGTATTCAATATCAAAGTGCCTTCGCAAAGACATCTCTTCTCATACTCCTCAATGTGGGTTGCCGATAATTAGCCAACTGCAGAGCGGCTCCCCCCTCTCTGTCACCTTCCTCCTCCCCCTTCCACTGCTTCACAAGGAGAACTTGAGGCTCGACAAGCATAGCTTACAAAAGGTTAGCTGAAATGAAGTGTGCTTCCGAAGCGCACTCATGCAGAGGCGCCTGGATGTGCTGGGTTGCGATTAATGAAACAGTTACATTGCACTTGGGCGGGCAGGCAGGTAGGCAGGCAGGCAGGAGCTGTGTGTGAAGAGAGTCTCAGGTGCTCATCCCTCCTCTGCATTCTCACCCTGACCCTCAGCGCTCAGCTCTGAGAGGCCATCAGGGCCCCTACACTGTCATGTCCGCTGTGCCAAGCACCTCTCTAAAGTACCTGTGTGCTTGTATATGTTTGTAGGCACATGTGCCGTATACATACTATAAACACGTGTCTGTGTGTGAATGGATTCCAAATAAACACAAGGACCTGTCTCTGTTTGTGATCCCTCACTCCCTCCAATTCTGGTGCAGTCTACACCAGTGTGTCTTTGGGAGTTGCATTGGGAGTTGGCACCAGTCCCTGTGCCCACCTTGGCAAGGCTGGATGGGAGATATGGGTGTGCCCCTCCTCCCACCCCCTGGCACCACTCCCTAGGTGAGTGGAGAAATGGGGTGAGGCAGCTGCTTTCAGCACGAGGCAGCTCCAAGAGGGGATTCCACCCACCAGTAACAGAGTAGCCCACAGCAGGGGTCCATGGGCTGACTGCTTCCCGGAGACACAACGCCAACGCACAGAAACATACACTCATACTGCATGTAAACCCTTTTTTTTTGCAAACTATGGACCGCTGATGTGAATATAGCACTAAAACGTACACAGTAAATAGAAAGTGTACACACACACACCCTGACAGGGTCAAAAAGCGGTAGTGCGCAGACTGTGGGCCAACATTGGCAGGCAAACTTGTCGTGGCCTTTCACAACAACGACTTGCTCTGCACGCACGCAGTCCAGCAGGTTCAACCCAGCACGATGCCTGACTGAAATAAATACACAGGCCTAGCACAGCACGGTTCAGAACAGCACAGCTCAGCACGGCGCAGCACAACATGCCTCAACGCTGTTCTACACAGCACAGCAAAGCTACTACTACAGTACATAGCTGTCCAGGAGAGCACAGGTGTTTTAGCACAAAAATGTTTTAGCTTTTTGTATAAAGGCTTATTTTCAGGTTGTTTACTGTGTTATATATAGGAATCTAGATCCACGTGTCACTAGAAAGGCTGAGTGCCATTTTGAAGGATTGTACAAATGCCATTAAGGATAATTATAGACAAACATCTGGGAAAAAAGGCATCCCAGGAAGCTGAAAATGCCATTAAGATAGCATAATAAATACCCTCTAATGGAAGAGCAAACAGGAAATTATCCCTATGCCGTTTAATTTGTCTAATGGATACATTAACTTACACATTTTAATTGTCAATTAAAACCCCAAACCAAAATGATGCATTGCAGTTTTAATTAGCTTTTAATGAGGATAGATCTTCATTTTCCATGACTTTCAGCTCCTAACAACAGCAATCCCACCCCATCCCCAAATCTGGAGGCGTTTGAACAACATGTACAAACTAAAAAGACAATGCTTAACATCAGTTAAAAGGGATATTCTTCATAAATAAACAGCTTAGTAATGTTATTAGTGGGATCGTGCTGAGCTCCTTCATTAGGATGAGTTGAGCTAAAAGCACAGGGCCAATAGTTGTGTGTGACAGTGGATCCCCCCTCTTTGTGATCCAGAGTGGTGCGTTGGTTCGTAGCAGACGTGCGCGGGGATAATTGAGCTCATTAGTTGTGACATTAACACAGCAGTGCCATAATGCTTCATAACAGCTGTCCCGTTTTAGCCCTAACCACTACTGATGAGAGAGCGGGCCGGGGTAATTGAGACCACCTCACCAGGTCTTCACCGCTCCCCGTACAGTCAAAAAATAAATACAAGGGGGAAATAGGCAGTGCACCAAATGTTTTTCCTTGGCAAATCACTGCTATTTCCAGTGAGTGGCTCCTCTCGGTGGTGCTACAGTATGACTAAGTCATTATTTGTTTCCCGAAGAGCAGCAGGTTGCGGAATGTGTGAGATGATAAAATGAGTGTGTTTCCAGGGGGTGTTCTGCCTCTCCCGATGTGGTGACTTGCACAGAGAACCACAGACACTCACACCGTGTGGAAAGAGAGTTGCCCGCTGGGGCCTCCTCTGTCATGGCTTCCATACACTTATGGTCTTCCTTCCTTCCTATTGTTTTGTATTGTTAGATATTACTGCACTGTTGGAGTTTTGCTACACCCGTGATAACATCTGGAAAATATGTGTACTCGACCACTAAAATTGTATTTATTACCTTTAAGTACCCTGTAGATAGTTACAGTACCTCCCTTCCATTTATTAACATGCATGTCTGTACACAAGATATGATCTGTAACCTAGTAGTAAACAATATCCTTCTGTGATTGGGCCCTTCATAAAAATAAGAATTGCCTTAATATTTCACAATGGTTAAGACAACATTGCGATGCTCTGTATTAATGACTTACAACCTGTTCTCTCTAAGCCTCCATGTTCGGTCTGTGTCTCGGAGTCCCCACTCCATCCATGTCAGTGAAAATGGCTTCAATCTGTCATATAAGATGCCATGGGATGAGAGCGAAGAGGGGGAAAGTGCACTGTGCATAGGATGACAGTGCTATGAAAAGCTGACAGTAACATACCTTGATAGCACCAGGTTCCTGAGGTAGAAACAAGCTTATTGGTTTGGTCAGTCTTAAATTTAGCCACATTTAAGATTTGGAGGAGGAAAGAAAACATTCCAGTTTGTCAAAACAGATGTGTATCATCGTGTTGGTTCCCTGACATTTTACCCTCGCTGCAACAGCAACTTGGGAATTATTTTTGACCGACCAGCACTCTCCAAAATATTTGCGAGAGTAGTCACCAACTTAAATTCCGACAAATACACATATACAAACTTCTAGAAGTTCCCAGTTCAGTATTATATTGTTAAAGTTCAAGAAGTTCGGTTTTGTTTGCTAATCTCCTAAAGAAAGTAGAATGACCTAATGTGCAGTTTTATGATATGATTGAATATACATTTATAATTCACACTTTAAATCTACATAAACCACTTAGCTGCGGTAAGTGCTTCTAGTACGAAAAACTGACAGAGGCTCAGTTCATTCTAACTGGCTGTTAATAGCAAAAGTAATTTGATTACAGCAAACGTGGACTCAGAGCTATTAAGGGCATTTTGTATGCCACTATTTACCATTTGCATTTTTGGCCATATTTCATTTTTATACCTACAGCAATGGCATAACACTGAACAATTGACAAACATTAGGTCATAATATAAACATTTGACTATAATGGCATTCAAACACTAATACAGCCTTACTATAGCTATGTGCTTACATTAGTGTGACTAAATTGCTGACCAAATAAACATTCCACGCATACACTGCCTCCGCTCAGATGTCTGTTCTCTAGGGTTGCCAAGGTAGCAGCAACTGTAATATGCAGGAGTCTCCCACCCACCCCCAGTCCCTCCTCCCAATCGGTGGCTGCTGCCTGAGGCGAGTTGGATGGAAGCTCAAAATGTGTAGGATGTCTGGGAGGATAGCAGAGTAGCAGGAGAGGACCCCTGTGAATCTGGGACACCCCAGCTCCATGACGTCAGGCCCTGGATATGACAACAGCGACAGCAGCAGCTAGAGCCGGAGGAGTGCGACGGTCCTCCAGATCTGGGGACTGTCTGACTGGCCCACTCTCCCTCTCCCATGTATGGGCCACTCAAGCAGCACAGGGAGTGGGGGGAGAAGAAAGGAGACAGCCAGGGTGTTTTATGCCTGGGATTCTAAAAATGTATTGTGAACACACATTTCAGTTTTTGAGTTCCAGGCATCTGCACTTATGGGCCTGGCTGGTCTGTAATACCTGGGTTAGGAGAAGACGTCAGATGTGTGTTCATCTCGTCCCATACCAGGTATATTAATGCCTTCTTTAACCTTCTATGATTTCTGTCTTACAGTATATTCATGTATTCTGGATTTAACAAATGACAGCGATTTGAAATGAAGTCAATTGGTATCTGCTAGTATGTCTAAGGTGGTGCAGAGTTTGTTTTCTATCTTTCACTTTGGTCCAATTTAAGAGCTACCAGCCTCATTGTCATACTAAGTATTTTATATCATGCTGTTTTTATCATCAGCGTTCTACGGAGGAAGCTATTTTATGCACGCTTGCATCATATTAATTGTTATATGAACCAGTGAGATTCATGTGAACCGGAGGAGGGTGAATACACACTGTGTTCCACTCTGCAAATCACTGACATTCATTCCTGATGCTCACCACTATGGAACGTTTGAATGCGCAAGACATTGGTAAACAAACAGTTCCAGCAACAAACCATGTATTGGAAGTAAATAAAACACATTGGCTTTGACTGTGAATCATTTGAATGTACAGGTAACTGCCAAACAACAAAAAAAACAAATGATGGAACCCCACGAGCTTAGAAAAACTTCAATCCACCGTGGCATAGATTCTACAAGTGTCTGGAACTCTACTGGAGGAATGCGACACCATTCTTCTTTGAGAAATTCCATAATTTGGTGTTTTGTTGATGGTGGTGGAAAAACGCTGTCTCAGGCGCTGCTCCAGAAACTCCCATAAGCAGCTACTCTTCCTGGGGTCCAGCAAAATTAAGGCAGTTTATACAATTTTAAAACATGACAATACATTCACAGATTTCACAACACACCCTCCGGCCCCTACTCCACCACTACCACATATCTACATTACTAAATCTATGTGTGTGTGTGTGTGTGTGTGTGTGTGTGTGTCAATGTTTCTGTTGCTTTACAGTCCCTGCTGTTCCATAAGGTGTTTTTTTATCTGTTGTTTAAATCTAATTCTACTGCTTGTGTCAGTTACTTGATAGAGTTCCATGTAGTCATGTCTCTATGTAGTACTGTGTGCCTCCCATAATCTGTTCTGGACTTGGGGACTGTGAAGAGACCTCTTGTGGCAGGTCTTGTGGTGTATGCATGGGTGTCCAAGCTGTGTGCCAGTAGTTTAGACAGACATCTCGGTGCATTCAACATGTCAATATCTCTCATAAATAAAAGTAGTGATGAAGTCAATCTTTCCTCCACTTTCAGCCAGGAGAGATTGACATGCATATTATTAATATTAGCTCTCTGTTTACATCCAAGGGCCAGTCGTGCTGCCCTGTTCTGAGCCAATTGCAATTTTCCTAAGTCCTTTTTTGTGGCACCTGACCACACCACTAAACAGTAGTCAAGGTGCGACAAAACTAGGGCCTGTAGGACCTGCCTTGTTGATATTGTTGTTAAGAAGGCAGAGCATCGCTTTATTATAGACAGACTTCTCCCCATCTTAGCTACTACTGCATCAATATGTTTTAACCATGACAGTTTACAATCTGGTGTTACTCCAAGAAATTTAGTAATCTCAACTTGCTCAATTTCCACATTATTTATTACAAGATTTAGTTTAGGTTTAGGGTTTAATGAGTGTTTTGTTCCAAATACAATGCTTTTAGTTTTAGAAATATTTAGGGCTAACTTATTCCTTGCCACCCACTCTGAAACGAACTGCAGCTCTTTGTTGACTGTTGCAGTCATTTCAGTCGCTGTAGTAGCTGAAGTGTATAGTATCGAGATATCCGCATACATAGAAACTCTGGCTTTAGTCAAAGTCATGGCATGTTGTTAGTAAAAAATGAAAAAAGCATTGGACCTAAACAGCTACCCTGGGGAATTCCTGATTCTAACTGGATTATATTTGAGAAGCTTCCATTAAAGAACACCCTCTGTGTTTTGTTAGACAAGTAACTCTTTATCCACATTATAGCAGGGGGTGTAAAGCCATAACACATACGTTTTTCCAGCAGCAGACTATGATCGATAATGTCAAAGCTGCACTGAAGTCTAACAAGACAGCCCCCACAATCATTTTATCATCAATGTCTCTCAGCCAATCATCAGTCATTTGTGTAAGTGCAGTGCTTGTTGAGTGTCCTTCCCTATAAGCATGCTGAAATACTGTCAATTTGTTCACTGTAAAATAGCATTGCATCTGGTCAAACACAATCTGTTGTCGGCTATTTGAGCCAGTAAAGGGGGCTTTACTATTCTTGGGTAGCAGAATGACTTTAGCTTCCCTGGTTATAAATACAAATGCATTCATTTTCCTAAAGAAATGCAGCCTAGTGCACAAAATTATCCAGAAAAATGGGCAACTGACAATGATCCAATTCCTGCCTTGGTGTCGCCTGATCAGTCATTTCCATTCTCTGTATGCTGATGACCCGAATCACTAAAACTTTCCTAATGTATTCCATTAAAAGTTGTCATTCAATATGTTACCAGGTCCACAAGAATATCACTAGCTCTCCCCAAGGGTGTATGTTTATGTTATTAGAGGCAGACAGAGACGGTGATGGCTGAATTTTTACTGAGGATTAGGATTTTAATACCGTCTTCATAGAGATACACACAAGTCTGTTGGAGAACCTTCTGTTTTAGTCAACACCTCAAACACCCTGTCCTTCACTCCCTTCCCACTGAAAAGTGGAACCTGCTGCCACACAATACAACTCACTTTGTGTCTCTCTTTAGTTTTGTCTTCAGCCTGAGAGAAAGTTGAGAGGGTGATGTGCCAGAGTCAGTAAGGGCATGTGTGGGCTCTAGCGATGTGCGTGTAAGTTTGCCTTAAATAAAAGATTAACCTGTAGGTCCCTGGTGTATTACATGCGCAGCAAGAAAGGCGTGGGGAGCAGGGTAAACAATCTGAGGTGGCACTTCACTGAGCTGGAGCGGGCCTGACAGACGAGCGCAGAGTGGCCGGGTGGGCTTGTACCTCACGCCGCTCTCGCTTCATCAAAGCTGACAGCACCCGGTCCAGAGAAAAGAGAAGCCTGTCTCTTACAACGCTCGGGCTTAGGTAGCTCTCATCACCTTGTCATCACAGACATCCTCCTTCCCTTTGAACTGCAGTGTAAAGGAATTTCACATTCTGTACTTAAAAAATGTACATACAGTTAACTGAAAGGGCAGGTCCATATGCATTAATGTCCTGTATGTGGTGTTTGAGAATGTAGTGTTTTAAATGGTATTCTGGTCAAATGTCTAGAAAGGTATGTTTGGAAATGCACAAGAAAGGGCTCAGGTGTATATTAAGCTTAAAAAATAGTCCTCCCCGAAAGTCAGATAATGATACCAAGTGGTTGTGCATGCAGCCTCCTGGCATTCCCTCAACTGAGAGGGAGAAACGGTTTGTTAGTCTAAAAGTTTCAACGACGAAATTGCACCCATGGGAGCACAACACAGACATCCACTGGAGAAGGGGGATATTTATAACACACTTTGTGTTCCTAAGTCATCAGAGACCTTGTATGGTAGAGAATAACTTTCAACGTTCTCAGAAATGGCCTTACTTTCCCATTTAGGTCAGTGAGAGCTTCCTGGTAATCTTGTGGTCCTTTGTGCCTCAGTTGGCCTGCAACACCACATTTTGTGGGTTTTACTCCCGCTGGGGCCACACATACGTAAAATGTATACACACATGACTAAGTTGCTTTGGATAAAAGCATCTGCTAAAGTCATATATTATTACTCTATGATGTCTCTTTTTACTCTCTCCGATATAAAATGTTAGACCTCACTGTTTACTGTGCATCACACATATGGAAAAAATATATGTAAAATGAGTGGAGAGTGTGGTTTCCAGGTGCTATTCTTATATATACTACACATTACCTTCCTGCCAGCTCAGGCCCATTATTGTAAAAGATGGCCCTGTACTTCCATCAGCCTGCTGCTGCCTGAGCCACTGTCTAGCCTGGCTGCTTCCCATGGTCAAGAGTAGATGTTGCTCTTCAACACTGGCCCTTTTTAATGAGATTATCAAGGAAGAAGTGTCACTAAGTAGGATCTAAAATGAAAGCCATTATCTGGCATTATCTCAGAGCAGCCTCCCCCATCCATCTGCTATACCACCCACACAGCCACTAGGCTGGGATTAGAGGCATGATTAGCTGGGAAGTGCTGCTTAAACACCCCTGTGCCACATAGCACTGGGTTTCTTCACTTTGCTGCTCACCGGCCAGCTCCAGGCCAAGCCCCATCCTCCTGCTCTGCAGTAACCAGCTGGAGTACTGTCCAGGATCATAGGCCTCTGGCACCATGCCATCCCACCCTGTACCACACCCACCCACTTCCTTTCTTCCCATGGCCAGTGTTTCATCGTACCTGTGATCTTGTCGCGGACCAGTTTGCAGGACTCAATCTCTCCGATGCTGCCGAACAGGCTGCGGAACTCCTCCTGGGTCATGTTCTGGGGCAGGTAGTTGACGATGAGGTTGGTCTTGCTGTCGTCGGTGGGGCCTCCAGTTTGCATGGGTGAAGGGCAGCTGCGGCTGTTGCTGGACGGCCCGTTAGCCGTGGTGCCGTTGGGGCCGTTCGTCACCTGAGGCTCCATGTTGCTGATTATCTGAGGGAGGGAAGGGTTCGGGAAGAAGAACAATTAAAGGGGGTAGGAGGTATGGCGTCTCAATCTGAGAACCATGATTCATTACTGGACCTCACATAAACACAGTAAACATCAAATCTACATTCCAGGCCATCAAAACTCAGACAAAAGAAACACCAAGTTTAACTCATAGTATGAGACCATAAAGTGAACACTATATGTACACATGCAACTTAAACTCCTACATATTCATGCAGACATAGCTGTTAGAGACATGAGTGATATTTTTTAGTTCTTCTCTGTGCTTTGATAGCTGGTGCAGTTAGAGAGTGGTAAAAATTTGAGCGATTCAGCGGGGCACTGCTGTCTGTCACAGGGAACATTTGCGGCTGGTTTTGCAGTGTGCGTTAAGAGCAGGTGTTTGAAGTAGAGCTTGCAGGCCCTTGAGGGAGGAGGCACTGAGGAAAGGCAGTCTGATGTGCTTATCTACTGGCAAACACTTATTTCAAGATCCCAAGACTGCCACCAAATATATTCAGCCATTAGCATAAAATCTGTGTGTTTAATGGTATTATTTGATTCTCGGTTACAGTCAGTTGATTACCATCATCCACTTACACAGAGAAGCTGAGCCTAAGAGGTTTATGGAAGGTCTGTGCGAGGTGTGGTGTGTTTGTGTTTGGAGATATAGGGTGACAGAATAGGAACCTCAGGGTGCCTGCTGTTAAAAGCATCTGCCCCACATGGGGGTGAAAATACCCCAAACAAGGTTCTTTGAAAGGTAAACTTGATGGGCTTTTAACTAAAGAAGACGACATAGGGAAATGTAACAGTGTGAACAACAGCCAGAGCACTGATTTACTTTTCTGTGTTTTATTGAAAGTCTGTACCAGAGACACTGTGGCTGTGTAGACTCTGAGTTTAATCTGTCAGTGTCTGTACAACACAACTATACAAAATCATTAAAGCTGCAAAATGTAACTTTTTGGGTGACCCGACCAAATTCACACAGAAATGTGAGTTATAGATCTGTCATTCTCATTGAACGCAAGTCTAAGTAACGGTAGATCTGTTCTGTGCACTATTTCTATGCTTCCCATTCTTAAGTTTCGCTTTTGCGTCTTTAACTTAGGGTTTTGTACACCAACTTCAAACAGCTGAAAATATATATTTGGTTATTGAAAAAATATTTCACAGCGGTTTGGATTGTACAATGATTCTCTACACTATACAATGCTTGTTTGGTCACATAAACTAAATGAACCATTAGAATTCTACCATCGAGGAAATGGCAGAGAAATTTCTGCATATTGCACCTTTAACAAAGAACCTTGGAAAAAAACACAGGTAAACACTTCCAGAGGTGAAGCAAAATGAACTAAGGGTAGTATAAAGCTCCTCTAAAATGACTGTTAATTTGGTGTCATTTAAATAAAGATCTAAAAGATGAGGAAAATAGGTTTCTAAATATGCTGGTTTTGAATAGAGGTACAAACTTCAATGTTATAACATTGAAGTTTGTACCTCTATTCAAACCCAGCATATTTAGAAAGGTTTCCCCATCTGACTGTAGCTAAGTTAATGTTTTGATAGCAATGATGTTGTTGAAAACTGGTCTAAAAACTAAAATAGACAATATTTTATCACAATATTCTGAACAATCATTATCAGTCATGTAGATCTCAACTCTATTGTTTTCTCCTTTGGTTTTCTAACACGAACCTCAAGCCTGAGACATACATTATCTACAGTGGAGGAGGGTATATCATAAATAAACTTGAATGTGAATCATTTCAACCCCCATCTTCTCATTCCACACACACCAGTCTACTTTACAATGGAACAACACACAAGATAACGCCTGGAGCACACAGCAGAATACAAACAGAGAACCGCCTCTTTAAAAGCGCTCATGATCTATTCTGCATGCAAATTGTGCTTTTGACAGTATCCTCACCACTCCACCAAAGAAGGACCATGGAGACAGCGAGGAAGAAGGGATAAAGTACCTAGCAGTAACAACGTTGATTGGGGGGGGCCTTATTAAATTTGTTTACACTTCCTGCTGGGCTTCATTCTGTCAAAAATACTTTCAACTCCATGGGACGTGTGCTTTGAGTTTTCACCAGGGAAAAAAAATGGCTACCTTGAATTACCCAAGACCTGTCAGTCAGATTGACCAATTATAATTTCTACCCCCTGCCACCGGCACTACCCATGCTCAGCTGTCCATTGTGCCTCAGTGGCTGGGTATCTCTGCTCTCCCACAGAGTAGCCCAGTGCTGAGAAAGGCAATATCTCCATGGTCTCTCTGGGTTCCTGGCCGAGGCACTACAGCACACAAGCAAAGCCTTCAAAGGAGCTCTAGCGTCAGCCTGAGGACAGATACCGGGCCTACTGATTCAACAGAACGCTAGCTAGCTAACACTAGCTTCAGATTAGAGCTTGTTTCCCCTGACCGGGCTGAAACACAATGCTGGATTTACAGCCTCCATTAATGCCACTGGGCATGGTGTGTGGGAGGGACCTGCTTCCTCTGGACTAAAATGGAGGCCTTAGTGGGTTCAGAGTGTAGGAAATAAATATTGGTTCATGAATCTAATGTGTGTGAGTCATGCAAGGCGTGAGTAAGGCAGTGTCTCTGGAGGCTGTGTCTGTGTGGAGGAAGACGGAGGGGATAGAGGTCCATTAGAAGAGGTTAAAGTTCACCCCTTTAGATGAGTGACTTGACAGAAACACATCATCCAGGCCTATCCTTAATACTTATGTACTGGTGATTTAATGTCATGGGTTTTTATTATCGAGGATTTTGTTGTGTATTATTTAGATTTGAAATAAGATTGTATTTATGTGACTATGAAACAGTACCTCACATTGGGAGTGAGGTAAGAAGTGATTTGCAAGGCTGGAATATTTTCTCATATCGTACATCACAACTTGACAAAATGCATAAATTTTCCATTACCTATACTGTCTTCATTATTCAATAAATAACACACCAGATGCAAGAACAAAATTACAGAAGGGGAAATATATAGCCGACATAAAAACATTTGGATGCAAAATTTTGAGCATTTATATTTATAGGACCTAAAACATGTACATTAAGGTTGATGAATGGTTAAAGCATTATAATTTTACATCCAATATTGTAAAGATTCACATATTTATATTATATATAAAGCTATATTTACTCTGCATCTTTTTTTCCACTCACAGTAAATCAATCAGCATCCTCCCAGCACACAGTACATTAGGTTGGCAGAAAAAGTAGCTGGCGCAGTGTGTCTGCCCGGCCGGCCTGCATCAGGGCCCCTCCCCTCTGGCCTAGCAGACAGACAGGCCTGCTCCTTCAGCAGCACTGTCATCACCATTGATAATGTCGGGTCTCCTTACCATCTTTGGCTGTGTCAGCAATCCCTTCTCTGCCCAGCCCTGTAGCTGCGGGAGTTCTGCCTGACGCCACTGTGTCTCTGTCGATCCCTAGGAGGTTTCAGGGTCAAGATTTAACATGCTTGTTTTTCTACACAGGCCTTACGGTCACCAGCCACACTAAAACACACAGGTGGCTTTAATTCCTTCCAGGTAGGGGTTGGTTTCTGTATAGGAATACTGCTCATTGAGACTTGCGTATAATTCAGATAAGGGACCATTACTGTAATGTTGGTGTTGAGTATGACGTGGTCTATTTGGGGAGAGGAGGATAGACCTGACTTGGGAACTATGGTGACCTCTGTAGCATTAATGATGTGGATATCCCTCTCACTCCTGGTGAGTAAACAAGCCCCTTGACAAAGACAGCTCCTCAAATGAGCTGCGGGCTGCAGGCAGCAGTATCCTCTGCAGAATATAGAGCTGAAGCTGTAACACCAGGATTTTGAGGCTGACCCCTTGCTTCATTTACTCTCCCAGACAGAGGGATGAGAAGGTAGAGGAATGCAATGGGATGTAACCAGTCAGGTGATGGAGGAGACCATTCATCCTCTGGGGGGTGTTATTGGGGTTCCAAATGAGAATGGACTGTCAGTTGGAGAGGGGAATGGGGAATAGAGAGGGGCAGCTTGTGTATGCTGATAGGTCGGCGTGTGTCAGGATGTTTGGGTTGATAATTTGGGGAATGTAAATTGAGCCAATGAATTATGGGTACATTTCCTTTACCAGATGCCACCTCTGTTTTAGTTTAGGTGAAGACCGAAGGTTATAGCAACATCTTACAGCTTTAGAATATAAAGAACACACTGTATTACACATTCATCTTTGGGGGATTAATACTTATGGTAATATACATTTTTGATGTAGCTTTTTCTTATGATCTAGATTTTCCCATTCACAGGGATTCAGATGAAACAATACACTGCTTGAGTCAACCTGAACCATCATATATTTGTCAAAATGAATACAGGTATGACACAGACCCCTATTTTTAGCCAAAGAAAGCAGCATGGGCTGGATAGCCTTAAATAGATATGCCCCCAAGGCTTGGATACCCAGTGGACATAAGAGGTCGCCCAACATGGTGGACCAACGTCCATTTTAAAGGAGAAGGGATATTGATCATGCAACATCCTTTTTTCCCATTGAGTTTTCATCTCATTTAAAATTCTGAAAGCTAACCTGAAAAGAGATGTTAAACAAAGGTGAAACATTAAAAGCATTTTTCACCCCATCTGCTATGGATAGCTTTGAATGGGCGAGTCTAAAATGAATGATTTTGCCAAAGTAAGCATAATATGCAGCATGTTCAAATGAGGTCCCAAAACATGGTGAAAAGCAGCAAGCAGGTGTAGGACTAAACATTGGCTATGGTTTCCAAAACATTTGATCAAATGATGTACTACCCACTCTACTGAGAGGTTGTGGGTAGTATTGCAGCAAAAGGGTAGTTTGTGTTCCTTTTGTATTTACATACTGTAGCTACAATATTAACTCTATGCAAACAAATATCTATTCTAAAACCAATTTCCAAGCAAGATTTTAGTGGGTATTAGATATACGTATGGTAGCTGAAATCTACATTCTATTGTTTTATTACCAGTAGCATAACAGATATGCAGCCAAGTGTATCAATACAGCCACTAATAATGATTCTCTCCCTCTTTCTATGTCGGTCTGGCTCTCTCCAGTATGAACACACACACACACACACACACTTCCTGATAACATCTCAAATAATATTCAAATGAAGGGACAGTGCAATTACGTAAAAAACAACAACAACAGATGAGCAATCGCTCATGGGTACAATTTCCATTATTCAGGGAATATATTTTGGTTGTGCGGAGCAGACATTAGACAGAGTTATTATATAATCCATATATTCTCTAGTGTGTCAAATATTTGACACCCTGTAAGGGCTCCCCATCTCCTTGAGCTCCTGAGGTGTGTCTGGTATGGCAGTCATGTAGAAAATGTTATAACTGCCCACAGAGGACATTATCTCCCTCCGCAGCCTGCGTCATCTAGCAAATCTCACATGACCAGAAGCCTCTCCTCTGCCACGGTGACACTGTAAAAGCGCCACTTTACTGCCAGGCAGACCTCCTCTGCCCAAACGAGCTTAGACAATCAATTTCCAGTGACTTTGCTGGGATGGATGCGGAGAGGAGACACTGCAGTGGATCAGAATGCGACAGTAGTATAATTGAACTGATAGCGCCTGGCACAAAATGGAGGTCAGTTGGATGGTTGGTTGTGATTTCAATGTCTCGCCACATCCCAGCATTCTCCTATATGCTAGAACAGAGGATGACCCCAACAGGATATTATACACTGACTATCAGTAAAATGATCCTTTCAGATGTTCCTGTTTACATGGACATGTTCAATCATATAAAACACAAGGAAATCTAATGTGTTAAATATTTCATATCTTTGAATCAAAGGGTTGTCCATCATACAGTAAAGTATTCTGTAATTCTGTCATCTAATACAGTGAAAGGTCATAGTGTCCTCGATCCATTGAAATGCTCATTTCAAGGAGAGGGTAGGTCACACACTCAACCATTGAAACCCCAGTATGCACCAACTCCCTCAAAGTGCTTCAGAGTAAGAGGGAACTTGAGTTCTCAAAGCGATTCAGACACATTTATATGATTTTTGTATCTTAACTCCAGGTCAGTGAAGTTCCCTCCATGCTATAGATTTTTTTTCTCCATCTTTTTATTTTTCGTTGCCTTTTCAGTCATCCTGCAGGTCAGACGGAAGCTGGGTCGGATCAATCAGGAAAGTAATCTGGAACACCTTGCGCCGCACCCGCCTGACTCCACCAACATCGATCCGCATCTACTTTGCCAAATTGATTTTTTTCTTCCCTTCTCTGTGTGACTCAGAATAATAAATGTTTCAGTGCTGTATGTAAGCAATTTTTCATTTCACTTTGCTTGACTTTTTCCCCTTATGATGTCCACTGTTTTATGGGATCGATAGAACTTTCCCAGAACCCTCTCTTGGCCTCTCCACTGAGTAATCTACGTACACTCTCTAGGGTCAAAGGTCAGGAGACGAGAAGGCAACGCGCCGCTATTAATTGCAGAAGATGTCTGCAGCAGAGTCAAGCTCTTTAAATATCACAGCTACATCTAGTCTAATCTCAGACTACCTTGGAGACATCAGTCTTACATTGTTTCAATTTCATCAATTCTTTATTATATTGTCCAACTGTAGACACTTATATAAATCTCAGAATGTATCCTCAAAACAAACTTAAAATATACACTGGTTATACAATAAATATGAAATGCATCCAAGGTCTGCTTCTAGAAGGTCCTAGCCTGACATTCTTTGACCATGGGCTAAATCTCAGATCCGACAGCTAAGTCTGTCAGTGTTACTCTCCACTTCTGAAAGCACCATGTGCATCAAATGGATTTCTCACTCTAACTCACTGGCTGTTAAAGCTTTCTGCTAGCATCTTAAATCACCCTCTCCTTCTTCCCAGCTCTGATGGTAATTGGAAAAACAACTTATCTTTTAAAAAAGCAAACACTAAAGCACAAGTAAACGTCCGCCAGACTACTTTCAGGAAAGTTCAAATTGCAAACAAAAGACCACTTAATAACCACTAGAAGGGAAACATTGGGAGAGGCTGAAACTTTTTCCTACACAACTGAATTATAATTAGGCCTGAATTCAATCAAAATGTAATCTAGCTTCTCTGCAGTGAGCTTTTTCCTGATTTGTTTTCGTGGCATTGGAGTTGTAAACTGCCTTAGTCTAGAGAATAAGCAGCCCACGGACAGTGACCAGTTTCCTGCCACTGCCAAACCCTAGGTGGACTCAAACCATTTGTACATTGGCTAAATCCCAACTCTGCACCAATGCATGGAAGCAGAAAATTGGTGAGCATCTTGATTCTGAGATGACACTTCAATTTGTGTGGCTCCACTGACCTGTGCCATCCTCCCCTCCCCTGAAGTGGTGTGAGAACTCCTGGCCACCTGCCTGGCAGCTTGGCCGTACCCTGTACCCTAGACGTACATGTTCGGCCCCAGCCCTGGGCCCAGGGGCCTCTGGGGGTCCTGTCCATGAGCCAGCATGGGGAGAGGAGCTGTGATATCCACAGGCTGCAAAAGGCCAGCTGAGACTGAACTCTGAACACAGTGGTCCACTCAGAGAGCCTCACAGCCTCATCACTGACAAAACATCAATACTACATGTGCATAGGTCTAATCACACCGCTCATGTGGGATATTAATGTTCCCTTAATAGGTTATTAAGTCTTCATGACAGATTACATTATTTCATTTAATACAGTTTAACTAAAGGAGAGAGAGAGAGAGAGAACAATACCCCCCATGTCTGCTAACCCCAGTCCTAAGGCTGATTCCCAACGACAGGGTCAATACACTGTCACCCCTCACTATGCACGCACCCGCGCCACTCTATCACTACTACATGACTGGACCCTCATCTACACAAGTGGGATACTTCTGAATGAAGGTGACTACAGTACAATGCAGCCTTGGTTTATATTAGTTCGTATTTTAAGTGAAAGCTCATTACCATCTTGAGGTTGTTTTTAGCCAGTGTAGAAGCCATGGTTCCACTGCATCAACACCAGGTGTCAGATCACTGCACCTGTGCAGGCATCAATGTTCCTGACCAACAATAAGCTCCTCTCCTTGTTCGTAATGTCTAAAATAGAAATTATATGTAAAATCCCCAGCCTAGTTGTAATTAAATATTTACATTTTTTTGTTCAAATTAGAATGAACTAATGTACTTTGGATTCTAGTTCATCAAACCTTTGCACATGCCTAAACACCATCCCCTGATTCTACTTTTAATTAATGCTAATTTGAAGCTAGGATGAGTCATATTTGCTTGGGTAAAACAGGTATAGATGTACAAATAGCCTGTAGGTAAAAGACCAGAAACTAAGCTGCATTAGGGCAAAGCCTTGTCTGCCTGCCTATAAGACAGAGAGGGAGAGGAAGAGTCCCAGGCTCCCTGCGCGCACACACACACACACACACACACACACACACACACACACACACACACACACACACACACACACACACACACACACACACACACACACGCACACACACGCACACACGCACACACGCTCTGCTCTGCTCTGGCTGGGCCTCAGTAAGGCTCCTCCTAATCTAATCACTGCCTATGATCTCTGCTGCCCCATCAGCTGCTTCCCAGGCTGCCTGCCTGCCTGCCTGCTTGTGTGTCTCCAATGACCAGAATGTGTGCCTGCCTTCTCCTGACAGTCAGGGGCCTTGCAGCCCACACAGGAAGCTAAATCACACAGACACCAGCCGTTGCACAGGGCTTCATTCCAAGGCCCATGATGACAGTACATTGCTAGGAGCTAATCTGGTTATTGATTAGAATCTGAACCTCAGCTCATATAATCAAATAGATGACAGGTTGTCCTTTCGTCTTGCAGCTATCTTAAGTCAATAAAACGACGGAAAATACAGAAAAGCAAGCACCTGGACGGAGACAGTTAATACATTATTTGAGAAGAGCAGGAGAGACAGATTCATTACATATAATGTCCTTGTATGACAGTTTAATGTACAGTATGTTCTGTATTAGCATCCATTGTTATATCTATCCATGTGCAGTATGTTCTGTATTAGCATCCATTGTTATATCTATCCATGTACAGTATGTTCTGTATTAGCATCCATTGTTATATCTATCCATGTGCAGTATGTTCTGTATTAGCATCCATTGTTATATCTATCCATGTACAGTATGTTCTGTATTAGCATCCATTGTTATATCTATCCATGTACAGTATGTTCTGTATTAGCATCCATTGTTATATCTATCCATGTGCAGTATGTTCTGTATTAGCATCCATTGTTATATCTATCCATGTACAGTATGTTCTGTATTAGCATCCATTGTTATATCTATCCATGTGCAGTATGTTCTGTATTAGCATCCATTGTTATATCTATCCATGTACAGTATGTTCTGTATTAGCATCCATTGTTATATCTATCCATGTACAGTATGTTCTGTATTAGCATCCATTGTTATATCTATCCATGTACAGTATGTTCTGTATTAGCATCCATTGTTATATCTATCCATGTGCAGTATGTTCTGTATTAGCATCCATTGTTATATCTATCCATGTACAGTATGTTCTGTATTAGCATCCATTGTTATATCTATCCATGTACAGTATGTTCTGTATTAGCATCCATTGTTATATCTATCCATGTGCAGTATGTTCTGTATTAGCATCCATTGTTATATCTATCCATGTACAGTATGTTCTGTATTAGCATCCATTGTTATATCTATCCATGTGCAGTATGTTCTGTATTAGCATCCATTGTTATATCTATCCATGTACAGTATGTTCTGTATTAGCATCCATTGTTATATCTATCCATGTACAGTATGTTCTGTATTAGCATCCATTGTTATATCTATCCATGTACAGTATGTTCTGTATTAGCATCCATTGTTATATCTATCCATGTACAGTATGTTCTGTATTAGCATCCATTGTTATATCTATCCATGTACAGTATGTTCTGTATTAGCATCCATTGTTATATCTATCCATGTGCAGTATGTTCTGTATTAGCATCCATTGTTATATCTATCCATGTACAGTATGTTCTGTATTAGCATCCATTGTTATATCTATCCATGTGCAGTACATTTAATTGTACTGGTACTAATCATACTATACAAGCTCTATTATGAGAATATTCATATAAAAAAAAGTGCATCTGTGAAACTAATCCTCAATTTTTTTGTGATTTAATATAATATACTTGGAGCATATTAGGTCATTAGAAAATTGGAAACAAACAAAAAATCTACTCAAATTTAGCTTCTGCTGCAGTGAGAAGACAAAGCCTAAATGTATACTCACAGCTAAGATTACCCCTCCAGCATATCAACTAAACCATAAAATGTGGCATGCATTCAAAATAGAAGATTAATCTCCTTCTGCCGTGGTACAGTGTAATTGAAAATGCCCACAGGAGACTATCTATGTTCATATAGTATGTGCCAGAAAATATAGGGCTATTTCCATGGAAAATTCTGGAATGGAGTTTTATATCAATAGCATGCCGGGGAGACATGTATTTGGAAGATAGCAGATTGTACACATCTATCTCTCTGGATCCCAACTTGATAGTAATGTTAATTGCTTCAAATGTTTATGTCTTGATAGATATCTGTAGTGAAATTCATCTTTCCATCTAGTTTGAGGAGAACGTTTTACAGTTGATATGAAGGGAATAGGCCAGCGTTTTCAAACTTGGTCCTGGGGACCCCAAGGGGTGCACATTTCAGTTTTTGCCCTAGCACTACACAGCTGATTCAAATAATGAACTAATCATCAAGCTTTGATTCTTTGACTCGGCTGTGTAGTTCTAGGGCAAAAACAAAAACTTGCACACCTTGGGGTCCCCAGAATAGAGTTTGGGAAACACTGGTATAGGCATTGACAGGATGAAGCCCTTTCCCAGATGAGAAAACCTCTGATGGCAGTGGAATTGTTTCATGTCATTTCAGATAGCCATGACACTCACCATCTCAGATTGTTCTGAAGTTGTGTATGTAGTTAGAAACAGGTGTGCTTGGCATTCCTGAAACATTATTTTGTTGGCATTTTATTTAATCTCAGATAAATTAAGCTAATTGATTGCACCCAAATTGGACATTCTAATTTATAGGATTCAAATATGTATTTATTTTTATTTTTGGGGGGATTCAATTAGTTTAATTTCTCAAATTCAATAAAATGATGTTTCAGGAATACTAATTGTATCTGTTATGAACTACAGAAACGATTTTAGAACAATCTGAGATGGTGGGTGTTGAAATCCTCTTTCTTGTGCTTTTTGAGGTGGAACGACCTAGTGATCAAATCTCATCGCCCTCATGCTTGCCTCTGCTTTTGACAGCGATAGAAAAATAAAGGTATGAACCATAGACTTTTAGGCAGTAACGCTTTTATGTTCTCAATAGGGATTGAGGAAGCTTCTGTCAGCTCCACCACCCTGACCCCTTTCCTGTGGGTACCCTGTCCACTACGGGTCTGTGGGTAGATCTGACTAGGAAATATACTTCCTTCCTCCTTCCATCTCATTCTTAATCCTCCTCCCCTTTCTTTCTCTTGACCTACAGCAAGTAGCAACAGAATATTTCCCCCTGTTTATATTTACAGTACTAGGATTTGATGGTGCAGACTGTGTGTAACGATGTAGGGAAGCGATAGGCCTAATGTGTTTGTTTGTAATCGAACCAGCAGTGCCATTTTGTTGCATGTTGTTATGTTGCATGTTAAATGTATAATTCATCCGGCAACAGAAATATAAATGTTTGATGCCTTCCAGGCTGTGAAAAAATCCCCTGTTGTAGGGATGACCTTGAAACGTCCTTTATCATCACAGTAACTGGCCACTTTACTTGGCAACGTTGAACAACGAGCCGGAGCAACTGCTAACGATACCAAGCCTGCTGCTGCTTTCTTTTCTCCTTTTCCTGGGATGCAAAATGTAGATCAGAGGGGTGTGAGGTTTGGGCACAGTCTCAGGAGAAACTGCCACTCAAATCCAAAAGTATGTATGAATACCAAAACGCACGGAATACAGAGGAGGATGAAGAAAGAGAAGAGTAGAAATATGGAATTTTTTTACCTTTATTTAACTAGGCAAGTCAGTTAAGAACAAATTCTTATTTTCAATGACAGCCTAGGAACAGTGGGTTGTGCCTGTTCAGGGGCAGAACAACAGATTTGTACCGTGTCAGCTCGGGGATATGAACTTGCAACCTTGTGGTTACTAGTCCAAAGCTCTAACCACTAGGCTACCCTGCCACCCCAATGAACAGAGATAGAGAGGATATATTAATATCTATCTATTTCCTTACTTTCCTTTAGTATATTTACTCAGAAAAGCAGGAGCAACAAACAACAAGAGCATGACCCTGTGTTTGCTACCGGGTTGTTTGCGCTAAGAATTTGTAGCTGATTATTGTCTGTCTGTGGTACTTTCAATTTCCGCCAAAGGAATTAGGCTTGTATTTGTGAAGTCAGTTCCCCCTCACAGCTGAATTCCTTCATCTCTCCTTTCTAAAGGGGATATTTAAATAAATAAATAAAATATATCACTGTGGAAGCCTATTACATTTTTAACTAAACCGTTTTGTTAATATTCATGTATGTTTAGTTTTCACACAAAAGGAATATTTAATAACAAAGTCATATATTTGAGACAATGGTTCAGAGTGGCTTATTCAAATGGACATTAGCTCATTAGTCCTTACTGTTTTTGTCTGAGTATAGGCTAAGTTATGTGGAAAATTAGTGTTTTTCTTGCTTACATTAGTAATATTGATAACACCAAAACATTTATAGGGAGACTTATTAATGCTTATGGGATTCAACTGTTATAATTTCCTTGCTTTCCAATTCATGCAAATGCATAGTGTTATCAATAAAACAAAAAGCTTTTTTTGAATCAATTATAAACGAGAGACATTTATGGCATAAGTTTGAAATTAAAATGTGAATCTACTTTACAAAGCAAATGGTTCTACTATATGTGATTTATCATCCTGCTTTAAATCTCAATCCAAATGAATTACTATAGATCCCTCTTCAGGGCATAAATAATCAAAACATGCAATTATTTAACAAATCACCACTTTGATTAAGATACTGCCATGCTAGTGACTATGCCTGACTGGAAGCAGGCAGGAGATAGATGATTGAGAGGACACCAACATGACCATGTGGCATTTCTGCTGGGAGTTGCATGTGAATAATTACCCATGCTTCTCAGGGACTGGAGACTCAGTCCAAGTCCTCTCTTAGGCACGGTAGCATGTCAACAGAAACAACACGATCCCATCTCACACAAAACATTGGAGAGCTGCGGGGTGTTTATTTGTCCACATCTGGCTATTCAACGGATCTACAGATTGATTCAGAACTAAGGGCGAGGCATGTGGTCAGTTATATAGCTGTAATTAATGGTTAGATGCCTCTATGACAGGGATAGTACTGAATATTGATATTATGCACTGATTACAGATGGGTAGAAGTAAACTTCCCTGTTGAGTAATGGCAAAGTATTCCACTGTCCATTTTAGTCAGCCTCACTCCTCTCTTAATTTGTCTACTAGTTAATCCGGCTCTCATTTGTCTATCTACATCTGGACACTCTATGACAAACTGCATCTGCACAGCATAGGATACAATACATTAACTACAAGACATCCATGACAAAAAAACAATGTTTTAGCAGTTTATTTCCTATTCAGTATTATATTGCAGCCAATATGTTACTGTTT
Source organism: Oncorhynchus mykiss (assembly GCF_013265735.2). Classification (NCBI taxonomy): domain Eukaryota; kingdom Metazoa; phylum Chordata; class Actinopteri; order Salmoniformes; family Salmonidae; genus Oncorhynchus; species Oncorhynchus mykiss. The sequence goes on along the minus strand of NC_048569.1, from coordinate 68,669,802 downwards.
ACCATGCAACTATCATGTAATCCTTTCAAATACATCCCGTTGTTACATGTCTAAAAATGTAACCACGATATTTCATACCTGATTGGATGGATGGAAACAGCACTCAGCAAGCTGAACTTTACCTTTACATGTTTGATTTGAGTACACTATTCTCAAGAGCACTACTCTCAAGGGCACAGAATCTAAGGCGGAGCAAGCTAATTTAATCACCACAAACCACCACCACGGTTGTTCGGCAGAACCTCTAATAGCTTTAATACTGTTCTTACACCCGTACTTATACCTCCTTCACCATTACTTGATTCAGGTATAAATAAATATCCTATCGCTGCTTGAGGCAATACTGGTCCGTTTTAGAATGACTTCTCTTCACAATAATGGTCGCCTAAGCAAAGAGAACACAACCTGATCTTATAAAATATGATTCTTATTCGTCTCTTTACCCTCTCTCACTCCCTGTCCAACTGTGAGAATCTGAGAGCCCCGTTGACACTCCACAGTTATGCGTGTTAGCACCGTCAAGTGCAAACTCTCCCACCTTCTGAACCACACCATCCACAGCTCTTTACTCACCCCCAGTTCTCCCACTGAGGTCAGCAGCCCCCTCCTCTACCCACACCAGTCTGTGGCATACCATCCAGCTGCTCACAAAACCCTACTTTATATTAATCTGAGTATCTCTACTTATTAGCATTGATATGTAACCTGGATAGTAAAGATTGCACCCTGAGTGTTGTAACTCTAATGGAGGGCAGTAGAAGTGTGGTGACACTGCCCAGTGTTTGAGCCCCACTGACAGACAGCAGGGTGCTGCTCGATGAGGAGCACGCTCAGTTCCACACCGTAAACACTAGCGTTAGATACCCCCCCCCCCCCTCTCTCCTTCCTTCTATCACTCCCAATGTCCCTGCCTCCCTTCTTTAGCACGGAGTTACTGGCAAACCCCTCCATCACTACGCTACAGAGAGCAGTCAGGGAGACAGGGTGCTATCGGTGTCACCATGGTTGGGAATTGCTTTCTTTTCAATTAGCATTTTGATTGCACGGAAAAGCCCACACACAAACGATCAAATATTCACTTCGAAAAATGAATAATGCTTCCCACATTCAAGATGCTAATATGGAAGCTGGCAAATTCCTTTTGTGACAGGGACAACATTTTAAAAGCAGTATAATGCCATTTGAACATTTTATTCAGCTTATTATTAACAGCATACAGTAAAATAATGTTTGATATGTCTATGGAAATGTAGAAGTCAGGGAAAACAGCCTCTGTGAATGCAGAAAGGTTTTACAAAAATATGTGTTTGTTGATTTGGTTAGTCAGCCCTGCCACTTGGCTGTATGTTGTTGTTGTGGATGGATCAGAGTTAAACTGAGTCCCTGGCAGGCACTGCCTCCCACCAGCCGGAGGACAGCCCGGGGAGGAAGTGACTCTGAGCACTTAGTCAACAATGGATGCACAAACATCCACCATGCAGCACAGACAAGACCTACCAGCAGCGTCAGAGGCAGAAGCAGAGGAGGCACAGGCGATTCTTTAAAAACCTGTCTAAGTGAGGGGAAATGTACACCAATGCAGGCATGCATCTCACACACACACACACACACACACACACACTCTCTCTATTTCTACATAAACCTATCTCCCTCTGATACACTACACATTCACAAATGCTATTCACAACCGTAGGCCTACAGTACATACACTGTCAAACATTACAAAAATAAAACCTACCAAAATGTGCACTATAAAACATGAATATACCAAACCTACAAAAGTACCATCAACTATTTACAATGAACAACATCATGAACAATATCATGCAGGCAAAATATCAGATAAAACAATGTACTTTACGTTTGCTCTGCACAGGTAACATGAATAGTTTACGATTGTGCAAACCTACAGGGAGGACAGGAGATTCACGCACCACTTCATGGTCGTAAAATGGGTGTCGATCCCCGAAACCTCTCCACTGCCCCTCGCCTCCATGCTTTTCCTCTCATAGCAATGACTATACCCATCGCCTTCTCCCAAAACTGGATGAATAACACCCCGTTAACTGTTAGGGAAGTAAGGCACACTGAGTGAGGCATGGTGCTACTGCTGCAGGCTGTCGGATGGATGCAAGGACACAACAAGCAGCTGGCAGGCTGCAGCCTCCTTACCATTTTAAACCCATTCCACTCCATTTGTGAGCCGGCAGCTGTTTTCTCTCCCCAGCGCCTGAGCAAATTTCCCCCTCACTTGGAGCTCTGTCTCTTGCTTTCTCTCTCTGTGATGGTCAGACAGTAGGCGTCTTGTGAAAGCAGGCATGCCCTTCTTCCAGAGCGGCTGGGTGAGAATGTAAAAGGCTTCAACGTGAGCTCTGGGCTGCAGCCCCCTCCCCGGTCTCCTCCTCATCTGTGAGGTCAGAGCTCCCCTCTCTCTGGAAGCGTGTGCTGCAGCATTCTCACTGGCTCCTGCGTCTGTCTTTCCAGCCCACTCCTCCACAAAGTTAACACATTCACTCTGGTAGCCTCACAGATGCGAGGAGCGCTTGGCAAAGAAAAGCTTTTTGGTACCAGCAAAGCAATCAATCGCTGCTAAGGTCTTTGCTTGAGTGAGCACAAAGAGTGATTGCACCCTCAGGCACTATGGTAATAGGATGCCTGAACAGCACTATGTATATAAATTAGCTATTACTGCATGCATGATTAAGTCTGCAAATATACACTAGGCTAGTTGTACACATTCATATGTGTTGATATTTGTTGCATGTATCTTATTCAAATATGGATGGGGAATCCAGTTAAAACGCATGTATTTTGCAATTCATGAAACATGTCATTACATATTGCTAAAACAAATTCAAAATACAAATGTTATATAGCCTAATTTTAAGTTGCAGTTATTAAAAAAAAAGAAAAAGGCTGTTAAATAACTAAGCCAGCCTTGGGTTAACACAGGCTACTACTGATATGCACATAGCTATCTATTTTAACAGTGCATTGTGAGTGAATGAATGTATCAGTGTCCTCTGTTTTTAGTGTATGCAATATAACGGTCTGACTTTTAGAAGTGTGTGATGTGAGAATGTATGTGTGTGATCGTTTTAATAGAAGGTAAAGCCAAAGAAAAATGTCCATCCTGGATGGACAATAAAGTTGTATTCTATACTCACGTCAAACTGTAAATCTCTCTCTCTCACACACACCTGCAGGAGCGACACATCTAGAAACAACAAAGCGCCCCCCAAAAATGGGATAGGCTCACTACGGTTTCAAACACAAACCCCATACGGAAGTGTATCTATCACCTGGCTCGGCTACTGCTGCAGAGATGCAATGATGCCGGTTACTCAAAGCAGCTCATTAAATGTAGACAAATAATAAGATAGATATAGCTTATAAGACAGATGCCTTAGCATAGGCTAAACAAATTGTTCCCTACTCACCATGACCATTCTTGTTTTAGGTTGAGGAGGATAAAGCGAAAGGAGAGCAGCAAGTATTTAGTCTTCGTGTGGATAAAGAAAATCGGTAGCTGAAGGAGTCGATCCTAGTGCTGGGCGCGCGTGGTCCCAATGACAATCGGATAAAGAAGGCGCGTGTGAGTGGATGAACGTGAGCCTGCAGTGTGTGCAGCGTGTCAGAGGCGAGCCGTGGGTGGAAATCTCTTCGGGAGCGTCGGAGAAAAGAAACGGTCCCAAAAAATAAAACTAAACTAAAAGGGTAAGTCTTCACTGAAAGGAAACAGCTAATGCAAGCAACCCTTTTCCTTCAAACCATTTATGGGTTATTCAGTCTGTATGGTTTAGAATCTCATTGGCTGCGATAGAGCGGGGAAGGGGTGGTGCGCTAGTGGAGGAGAGTGTTGGAGGAGGGCTATAGACGGAGCAGCAGGGAACTACGGGGGGCGATGGTACCGACGTAAGATGCTATTTATATTACGCACTACAACATCTACAGTATTCATCTAACCTCCAAGCGAAGGCAGAGAAGTTAATTGGCAGCTGTAACATGGAGCAAGGTAATCAATAACCACCTCGAACCCCCACACACGGTGTGATGAGGTTTTGTAGCCTACATGGATGGAGACCTAGCACCATTAACATTGTATAGAGAAGTACAGCAGCTTAATCGTTCCTCTGCATGGCATTAAACAGTAGTATATCTGCCCTTTTGATGTTGAGGATTTTGTTGATGTTACAGCCTTGCCCAAGCTCGCCACTCTATACCCCCTGCTACCTCCTGTCTTTTCTGTGAGCTTCAACCACATGTGCTTTCCTTCACAGCTGCACGCAAGCACCATCAATAATTACAGCTCTGTGGTTGTAGTGCTCTGGTGGGAGGACTTTTGTACCTGGGTAGGGGATGCATCTCATGCCATACCTATAAGCCTACTACTAGGCAGGGCAAACCCGTTTAGGTGATTTCTGCTATATCACCCAAATAAATAAATCACAGCACGTGTTTGGACTCAATCAGTAGTTTTTACCTGATTAAGTACAATACCATTGGAAATTAATGTTGAAAGTTAAATTTGTATTCCTAAAACTTAAATTGAAAATGATGCTGTAGCTGCTTCCTGTTGACAATACATTTGGATAAATAGCCCAATGTAAAAACACAGTTTTAAAGTGTCCAAATGAATAACCAATATACATACACAGGAGTACACTACAGGACCAAATGTATGTGGACACCTGCACGTCGAACATCTCATTCCAAAAATCATGGGCATTAATATGGAGTTTGTCCCCCTTTGCAGCTGGAACAGCCTCCCCTCTTCTGGGAAGGCTTTCCCCTAGATGTTGGAACATTGCTGCGGGGACTTGCTTCCATTCAGCCACAAGAGCATTAGTGAGGTCGGGCACTGATGTTGGGCAACTAGGCCCAACGCAGTCGGCGTTCCAGTTCACCCAAAAGGTGTTTGATAGGGTTGAGGTCAGGGCTCTGTACAGGCCAGTCAAGTTGTTCCACACCGATCTCAACAAACCATTTCTGTATGGACCTCGCTTTGTGCACAGGGTCATTGTCATGCTGAAACAGGAAAGGGCCAAACTGTTGCCACAAATTTGGAAGCACAGAATCGTCTAGAATGTCATTGTATGCGGTAGCGGTAAGATTTCTGAACTGGAATTAAGGTTCCAAGCCCGACCATGAAAAACAGCCCCAGACCATTATTTCTCATCCACCAAACTTTACAGTTGGCAATGTGCATTCGGGCAGGTAGCGTTCTCCTGGCATCAGCCAAACCCTGATTCATTAGTCTGACTTTCAGATGGTGAAGCGTGATTAATCACTCCAGAGAACGCATTTCCACTGCTCCAGATTCCAATGGTGGTGAGCTTTACACCACTCCAGCCGACGCTTGGCACATGATGATCTTAGGCTTGTGTGTGGCTGCTCGGCCATGGAAACCCATTTCATGAAGCTCGACAAACAGTTTGTGTGCTGACGTTGCTTCCAGAGGCAGTTTGGAACTCAGTAGTGAGAGTTGCAACCAAGGACAGACAATTTTTATGCGCTAGACGCATCAGCACTCGACGGTTCGGTTCTGTGAGCTTCTGTGTCCTACCACTTAGCGGCTGAGTCGTTGTTGCTCTTAGATGTTTCCACTTCACAATAACAGCACTTACAGTTGACCGGGGCAGCTCTAGCAGGGCTGAAATGTGACAAACTGATTTGTTGGAAAGGTGGCATCCTATCACGGTGCCACGTTGAAAGTCTGAGCTCTTCCGTAAGGCCATTCTACTGCCAATGTGTGTCTATGGAGATTGCATGACTGTGCTCGATTTTATACACCTGTCAGCAACGGATGTGGCTGAAATAGCTGAATCCACTAATTTGAGGGCTGTCTACACATTTTTGTATATATAGTGTATTTCTGTCTGTAATAAAGGCCTCTTGTGATGAAAAACTCATTCTGATTGGCTGGGCCTAGCTCCCCAGTGGGTGGGCCTATGCCCTCACATGGCTGCACCCCTGTCCAGTCATGTGAAATTCATAGATTAGGGCATAATCAATCTATTTCAATTGACTGATTTCCTTATGTGAACTGTAATTCAGTAAAATCTTTTAAATTGTTGCGTTTATATTTTTGTCCTGTGCTCATACACTTTTTTTGATGAATCACTGTTATCGATATCACTCTGAAATAAATAGAATAAGGGGCAAACGTTTGAGACAGAAAGTCCCAACTTCGACAGACAAGTGTCTAATTCTCACTGAAGTTTCTAGCCACATCTAGTAACTAGGTAGCTGGGAAGGGCTCATCAGGACAAATCACTGACTAAACCAAATCCGTTCGTCTCCACTCTACTCTCGCTGTGTGACATACGTCAGCAATCTGGGCACCGGGTGTGTCCATATAGCCTCTCCCTCCTTCGTCCCTCTAGCATGGTGTTGGAAAATGTTGCTTCATAAAGAATGTATTCATCTTTTCCCTGCCTCGTCGCCATTAAATCTAGTTCAGGAGGAAAACGAAGCCTTTGCAGCCCGAATGGAGAATGTTTTATGTACGAACCGGTCCGTGGGGGATACGAGCTGCATGCATTCCCTTTGGACGGTAAGATGAAACCACTCAACATCACCATCTGCCGGCCTTTGGGCCAGTGTGAGGTAGTAGCACAAACTGTCCACATTAGGAAAATTAGCGCATAATAAAATGATTTAGCATGATTATATGTTGCCGACTCACAAACTATTGCAACAATGACATATTTGAGAGTTAACATTTTTTCTCAAACACAATGTAACCGGGCCTCTCTAGACTAGAGCCTCCATAGTGTCTGTGCAGCAGCCTGAACATTTGACATCCCTGTATTACTGCAGTCCTGTCAGTCCTACCCTGCACAAGTTAACTACAGTACATGGCACATCTCAAACATAAACTTCAGTAATGCCACCTCTGCATTATGAGAATGCCTCCATAAATGTATTCAGTGTGGCCTCCAACACACAGCTATGATTTGATGTAGGCCACACAATAATTCATAACTAGATTTTACAATGATAAAATAACAATTCATATTTTATACAGTATTTTAGATGCAATAACAATGCATATTTTATACAGTATTTTAGATGCAATAACAATGCATATTGTATACAGTATGTTCTATACCTCATCTACCTTAATCTAGCAGCCACATCCTCTTGGGGATAGTCTGATTTGATTAGAATAGCTTTTGGTATGAGAGCTGCAGTGACCAGAGAGGCCATAAAATATCAGATTTACCCTAGCTGGCCCCAGACTCAGCAACAAGGAGAGCAAGCACCTGCATACTCTAATTAATTTAGTTGACATGGCACAGTATATTACACTTTGCTGTGTTGTTGTTTTGTTACTGCCCAATGTTTTGTTACAGCATTTGCCTGTGTGTTAGGCAGCAGTAGGGCTATTTTATCCATTGTTCAACACTGCGTCATTACAGTACATTGTTTTATTCCAGACACCAGAGACATCTAGCTAGTCCTCTTTTATTCAATTAGGAGGAGGTGGCTCTCATGGCAGACAGACTAACTTGAGTAAGTCCATTAACCTCTGGCTGAGTTCACCAATCTCCAGCTGAATGAGCGCTGATGGCAAATCACACAGAGCTCTTGACAGCCAACGCTGCAGCTCTGTTAGCCCAATCCATAATACGCCCAAAACATTTTCAGGAGTTTTTTGGTGTGGACGTGGGCTTGGAATGACTCAAATGTTCATTTCTCAATATGTAAAGAAGACAATGTATGTATTTTCTTTATGAATGCATGCTATACATACTATATCTGCACGTAATATGTATGCAATGTATGTATATTTGTACATGTACAGTAGTAGTACACTGTATAATATCCATATACAGTATTTACATGCATAGTGACAATGAGAAGAGACCAATAACGTTGGTCAACTTTCACAGGGCACAGAATTTCCCCACAGTGAGAAACTGCTAGGAAGAGCTTTGAAGCTCTCCAATCTCCCCACTGCACCTCTGGCCCCTCCACCTCACTGAGTACTAAAGCCATGCACAACAATGTGCTTGAAATACTAATGAGCATTAATTAAAGCTATGGCTAAAGCATTGCCACCATCAATTAGGAATCAACAGGACTCGGGTGTTTCCCGAATGGACGTGTTTTCTGGAGTTATTTTAATTTATGTGTGGTATCTTCCACTATCCCTAACTGCCAGGGACAATATCACATACCAACTGCCTATTTGTTTCGGGAGTTTTCTGGTGCAATGCTTCTCAGTCTAGAAACCTGCAATTAATACTAGACTAGGTTCTCTATCGCTTTTATTCTTCCGACTTGACCTTTCAGAATCCATTGCATTCTGTGCAAGCTTGGGAAGTAATTCTCTGCCTCACTGACTTTAATATTCTCTCTGGCACCATGCTTTTATTGCCACCTTTTAATTCTTGGCTGTGAATATCAGAACATAACACAGATGGAAAACAATCCTTTTTATTTTGGATTACAGAGAACTGTAACAATTTAATAATGGGTACGCAGTAAAGGGGCTCCAGGAAGACGATTCTTATCTACGCACCGGCATCCTCAATAACTCAAAATAATTCAAATATCCAAAATATCCTCTATTGTAATTGCTTTGTTTCACCATATTATTTTCTTACGTTGTTTTAATCAATACTGTAGAATGTGATGGATGAGAGTGAATGGGGTCTTAAAGCAGTGCTACATTTTGCTCTCTCCAGTGTTGTCAGATGGGGGAGGTTGGCTGCCTGGAGACAGATGGAGTGAGCTGTTTGAGAGATTCTAAATAGGATGCCATCCATGCTGGGAGATTTCAGATCTAGTCACTGGAGTTGCTGGACAGGAAGGTTTACCTCCCTTGGGCTTTGGCTCTTTATATACACTGTGTATGTGTAGGGCTGGCACAATAATCGTATAATCATGTAACCGACAATGATTAACAATAACCGTGAACTAAGGAAAATAACTGCTATAACAATAATTATACTTTATTTTCAAGTGGATATCGTTTACCCAATAGCAGTTTTTCATTTTTACATGAAGGGGATAAAGTTGGTCATTATAGGAGCAGAATGGCATGGTCAGGAGGAGAAGCTTTATTTCCAAAAGTTCCAAGGGGTCAAAACCTTTCGCTTTTGAGACGGGTGTCACCCAAGCTGTATTGTATTCATTAGGTGTGTCAAAGCTCATTTTCAAATATCCATTATGATACATTACGAGCTCAAAACATTTTCAAACAAAAATAAAATGTATGACAATAACCGTGACTATTTGCTTGACAATTCATTGTTACTCAAAATTACATAATCATCACAGCCCTGTATGTGCGTGCGTGTTTGTGTGACAGATATAAGGAAGGTACAATCTATCAAATTTGTCTAATTTAGTTTTCGGGATTTTGTAAGATGTTGCATAAAAATAAATGTGAATTCATCTTAAGCCTTATGTACTGTACTGTGTATTTAGACTATTCTGGAATGTTTTAGTTTTTTTGTTTATGCTTCCATTTTTTAAAGTGGAAAGCTTTACTGGCCCTAACCCAGGAGGATTGCCAACGGTGCAGTCAGCAATGTAAAGCCCGTCTCATTGATTGTCTCTGCCTGGACATGCCCAGACGCTCTCTCTCACACCCTTTGTTCCCAAAGTACCTCCGACCTGACACACCGATTGCTGTAGCCCTAATTATAGTGCCCCACCAGAATGGCTCCTGCCTCTGCTGAAAGCCTGCTAATTTTGAGACCAGCATCTGGCTAATTGTCATGAACTCCGCCTGCTCCCTCCTGTCCTCCCTACTCACCCTAAACCCCTCCCACTCAAAACCGCTCCACGGATTAACATCCAGTGAATATTTTTTTCTGCTGATGCAAATAGGGATCGGTCCTCAATGCTGACTTGAGTTTCAACCAATGATTTTGATAATTTTTACTGCTGACTACACACGCACGCACACACACGCTCTCTCTCTCACATACTGTACACTTGATTTTTGCAGTTAGAATAGCAACATTGTAAGATATCTCTTCTGTATGTAGTTAGTATGAAATCAGTTTAGGCATGCAGCAGACAGTCTTATAGTGTCAACTTCATTTAAGTCAAAGCAATCAACTGTTAGATCCAGTGTGTTTGACTCATGTTTCACTCTGAATAATTACAGGTTTATTTAAAAGGTAGCAAAGTGTAGGTGTCACCTGAAATGTGTCAAGAACTGTTAACATTGTAAGAAGTTTCAATATGTCATGCTCATACATGTAACTAACCCTCTGTGCTTAATGTCATACATGTAACTAACCCTCTGTGCTTAATGCCATACATATACTAACCCTCTGTGCTTAATGGCATACATATAACTAACCCTCTGTGCTTAATGCCATACATGTAACTAACTCTCTGTGCTTAATGCCATACATGTAACTAACCCTCTGTGCTTAATGCCATACATGTACTAACCCTCTGTGCTTAATGCCATACATGTAACTAACCCTCTGTGCTTAATGCCATACATGTAACTAACCCTCTGTGCTTAATGCCATACATGTAACTAACCCTCTGTGCTTAATGCCATACATGTACTAACCCTCTGTGCTTAATGCCATACATGTACTAACCCTCTGCGCTTAATGCCATACATGTAACTAACCCTCTGTGCTTAATGCTATACATATACTAACCCCCTGTGCTTAATGCCATACATGTAACTAACCCTCTGTGCTTAATGCCATACATGTAACTAACCATCTGTGCTTAATGCCATACATGTAACTAACCCTCTGTGCTTAATGCCATACATGTAACTAACCCTCTGTGCTTAATGCCATACATGTAACTAACCCCCTGTGCTTAATGCCATACATGTACTAACCCTCTGTGCTTAATGCCATACATGTACTAACCCTCTGTGCTTAATGCCATACATGTACTAACCCTCTGTGCTTAATGCCATACATGTACTAACCCTCTGTGCTTAATGCCATACATATAACTAACCCTCTGTGCTTAATGCCATACATGTACTAACCCTCTGTGCTTAATGCCATACATATACTAACCCTCTGTGCTTAATGCCATACATGTACTAACCCTCTGTGCTTAATGCCATACATGTAACTAACCCTCTGTGCTTAATGCCATACATGTACTAACCCTCTGTGCTTAATGCCATACATGTAACTAACCCTCTGTGCTTAATGCCATACATGTACTTTGAATAAACAATATAGATTTCAGAATTTGTTGCATTCATCCATGGACTCATCCATATTTTAAAATATCACTCATTTATATTTTTTAAGAATAAATCCAAAATTCCCTTTGATTTTAAAGAATAAAAAACTGATCTGTATTGAAATGGTGACTTTCACAATGCTGTTTGAATGACCACCAGAAAACCAGGTCAGTGAAAGGTCACCAGTCCTTGATTAATTAGCATGTCACACCGGGCCTGTAGTTAGATCCTCAGCTTTGCTAACAGGAGGCCTCGCCTCTTCCAGCCCGTGCTGTGACATTTCCTATGAGGGACACTAACCGGATTGAAAGTGTCCTCCCCTGCCTGCTTTTCTAGCCCATTTATGCCTGTTTTGGCATAGGAAGATAGACCTCAAAAACATTCTGTTCATCATGCACTTTCCATGGAACTGGGCCTGTCATGGAAAAATCCCAGCACAGTACGTTCCTCATAAATTAGCTGATTATTTTTAATAAACACCCAGGTTTCTCTTCTCCTCAGTATACAGGAGCTTACGTAGCTCTTTTTCATTTCCCTTGAAGAATCCATTTACTTCATGTATCCAAGTTTTGGCTGCACCTGGCCGTGCAACTCAGATTGATTATCATCACTTACCTGGCTTAAGTCCAGTCTGCACCCGTAACAAATCAACAAATTGGGGTCAGACCTTTTGTCTCGATACAGTGTGACAAACTCAGCATTGCTTACTCCGAGACATCAGGCATCAATTACACATTTGCATTCTGGCTTCTCTTATCTTTGATGTTTAAGACGACAGACAAGCATTCCGCCAAATCCTTACTCAGCTCCTAAAACTGCATGAGAAACTTTTCTCCGGTAAATACCTATCTTTCCATGTCATTGGACATGAACCACGTCCATTTCAACTCATACTCATATCACCACCTAAGAGAAACTTCTCAACAAGACATTCATTCTCATTGTATTTTTGTGCATTCAAATTGCCATCGATTAAAATGCAATTGTGTTCGTTGTCCGTAGTTTATGCCTGCCCATACCCTAACCACACCGCCATCATGGGGCACTATGTTCACAACGTTGAACATAGAAAACCGCTCATCCACACAACGCCATACACGTAGTCTGTGGATGTGAGGCCGGTTGGACGTACTTTCAAATTCAAAAAAAGAACATTGGAGGCGGTTTATGGTAGAGAAATGACCATTCAATTCTTTGGAAACAGCTCTGGTGGACATTCCTGCAGTCAGCATGCCAATTGCACACTTGAGACATCTGTGGCATTGTGTTGTGTGACAAAACTGCACATTTTAGAGTGGCCTTTTATTGTCCCCAGGACAAGGTGCACCTGTGTAATGATCATACTGTTTAATTAGCTTCTTGATATGCCACACCTGTCAGGTGGATGGATTATCTTGGCAAAGGAGAAATGCTCACTACCAGGGATGTTAACAAATGTACACAAAATGTGAGAGAAATACGTTTTTTGTGCAGATTGAAAATGTCTGGGATATTTTATTTCAGCTCATGAAACATGAGACCAACACTTTACATGTTGCGTTTATATTTTTGTTCAGTTTAGCTGGAGCTTTTAGACTTAAGAAGTGACATGGCTTGTCTACCTGCCTAAGATATTTCTGTCTGTGGAACAGAATGTGATGGGAGAAAACCACATACTGTATATGGAGAGATGGCCACGTCACAAAATGCAGGTAGTAAGACAGTTATTACAATTCAATAGCGGTGGTAGTTATTACAAAAAGCAGTGGCCACGCCAAAGGACCTTTGTTTTACAAATACTGAACCACAACAAGGTAGCCTACATCTCAAGTATATACTTCCAAAAAATTGTTTGGGAGAAAGGACTTAGGCCCCTATAACCTTTAACTGAAATGAGAGGGCTGTACAATTGCACAGGGGGGTTTGCATGGTTGACATGTATTCTGGCTCAGATGGTGCAATCACAGCAGGAGACCTTGGATTACAGTCCATTTGGATTACAGAGGTGTTGCCGCTTGATAAATGATATTCAACTGCAACGACACGTTGCCTTCTCCCCTTGTCATTACCAGTGTTGCCCCTCATCGTTATTGGCGTCTGTGTTGCAATTGTGTGTGGCGAGTGCTGTCATGGTGGTGTAGTGGTTGGCTGTGGGGCGGCCTGCTCTGTGTTTGATCCCAGTCGGGGTACCTCCACGCTCTGAGGGAGACCACTGCGGTCCATCTGGCTGGGGCTTTAATCAGCACCTCCCCTCAGAGCGGGGAATCATTCTCCTGCCTGGCCCCAGCCCTTCGCTGTGCTGCCTGCCTGCCTCAGAGCACTGGAGCCCTTCTAACATGCCCACGCTGCACATTTCATCTTTCTAAATGTCACTTCATGGTTTACTGCTCCTCCTTATGATGCTAGTAGGAAAGCGAGTGCACAATGCTAGCCTAACTCTGCAGTATTTTAGTTTAACAGCATATATCCTTGTCGAATAGCTTCACCTTGTATGTTGTAGTAGCTGTGTTTTATTAAACAATAAAACCCCTTGTTTAGAAAGGCGTAGACCTATGTTTGATAAAATGCAATGCATTAATAAATTATGTTGTGTTTCTACACTAGCTATGAAAGGAATGAATACAGCCCTCAGAATCAGGTGTGTTTTTTCTGTGGCTACAACAAAAGTGTGTGGTGTTGGGGGAACACTTGAGGTCGCAGGTTGCCATTTACTGAGATTACTCATGTACTGGAGGCAGCTCTTGCTGGCATAGCCACAAAGTCATAACATCTGATGTTAAACCCAACCCAAACCACACTGCTAACCCTTATGCCTAACCTTCAATTATGATCAAAAAACACATTTTTGTTTTCATTAATTTTTTATTTTGTAGCTGGCCCATCCAGCGGAAACCACTCCGTTCTGCCTCCAGGGCAAGACTCATGACAATAAACATCAACCTGCCTCGAGGACTGGAGTTGGGAAACACTGCTCTGAAAAAACAAGCCCCCCCACCCATCCCACACACGCACGCACGCTCTTTCTCAGGAGGATAGAGAACGAGATAAGGAGAGTAAAGAAATGGAGAATGGAGACGCAGCAGAGAAGAATACCTTAAGGAATAATTACCATACATAAATACGCTTTTCTCCTGCTTTAAATTGGGTTATTTTAGAGTCTTGTCACTGATGTTCTAGGAAGACTCCATGGTAACACATTTAAACCTGAATGCTGCTGTTAGAAAGGATGAATTATTAATGGCTTGGAAAACTAGTAGGGATGATGCTTTCCCAGGGCTGTGAAGAGAACCGCTATGTGTCTACGGAAGTAATGCCTGGCCTCGCAGGTCTTCCTCAGTAATGTACACGTCAGGCACATATCATTTATTCATGACCGCAGCCGTCACTCTCTAGCTCCCAAACAATTAGTAAATCAATAAAAGGGATGTGCTAAGAAACTATGTCAAGATTCAGCCACAGCCTATTGCTCAGGTGTTGGCTACATTTATCACTTCACCAACGGTCAGTAGCTGTGATCTATAGCATTCTTGAATCTCTTAAGATGGAGGCCCGATACTGACTTGCTCTTGAATAGCAGGTGCATTCATTTGACTGACATTTTTTTGTTTTATATTCTTATGCATCATAATGTGCAATGCAATTTTGAATACAATTAAAATGCATTTTTTAATAATATAGACACTTCAATTGTATGTCTTGAAAAGGTAGAATGTGTCTTTTGTGAGGAGATAATCTTGACTAGAGCGTCATTGTTATTTTTATTCAAGATGGAATCCGCAGGTCGTGGGTGTCCCCATTCCACCCCACTTCTTGTGTTGTGTTTTGGGATTTTGAGCCCAGTCAGCTAAGAGAGATTACAATAGTAAACTACACTGGTCAGTAAGGGCTCAAGCTGGGTAATGCCTCCTTTGTTATGGTTGGTGGTGTGGCCCATGTTTATGCTGCTGGAACTGAGTGTACGGAAACAGTTGACTGAGATTGGCATAAAGCTGTGTCTGTTTTCCCCAATACCCTTTCACCGTTCCACTCTAATTAACAGTAACATTCATTACTGTGTGTACACAGACGAGAGTAAACCTCGCTCTCAGGCAATAAAGACAACACAATTCCATTTTTTCTCTCCAAACTTTTCAACGTTGTTCCTTTTCTAATTACTCTGTTAACAGCCGTGAAATAACTGTGATTAGATATGAAACAATGGCCACAGTAAGCATACTGGTAAATAAAAGTGGCTCTAAAATGAAATGTCGGTTTAATCAACACAATATAACTGCTCTTGGGGGTTGTAAGAGGAAAAAGCAGTAATGCTTGCTATTAAAGTTTGTGGTTTCAAACTATTGTAAGTTTTAGGCGCTCCGACATAACAGTCAAACTACAATTTCTGTTCTCAAAGTCATGGTTTTCAAACTATCATCATAATTGTATTCTGTGTTTCTCTAGTCTTCAAACGCCTCTCTACGGGTGAAATCACAGACTTACTTCCAGGTCAGGCTACCTGTATTCAGAAAGCTGACCCTTCTGCTAAGTGTTATGGATGACAACCACCTCCCCCTATATATCTATCTGGACCTTCAGCACCATGGACAGTGACATTGCTAGCAAAACATGCTAATGTGATCACACTTAAATGTACTCAGAGGACAAGTTACACAATAGGGTGGCTGGGTATTAAAAGACAGCCCCTGGAGGAGGCACTGTGAAGGAGTAGAGAGAGAGAGCGAGAGAGAGAGTGGGCCACCTGTCCTCTGCGGGGCAAACAGTGCTGTGGTCGGCCCTGCCCCCCCTCTGGCTTAGAGAAGCTTTTTGCCTGGCTGGAGACACCTGCTCCACTCAGCGGCGACGGCTCCCAGCGGGACACTGGCTCAGCTGCTGCTCACCAGGCCCCCCTTGCAGCACTGGCCCCCTCTCAGTGTGGCACTGCCAGCCTGCCCTCCCGGCCCTGCCTGCCACGCAGGAACACAGTACAGTAGCTACCACAGCCGGCTCAGAAATCAATTATGATGGCATTGACTTGACACGATCAGTGTGATTGGCATTCATTGGACAGTTACTGGGTTCTTTACAAGAAGCTGACAAAGCATACCCTATACCACACAGGCCACCTGACCCAACAGTTAGTTTCTTTATGGGCATAATTAGCATGTAGTAAGCATGTAACTATTCAAGTAGCTCAGCATATTCTCTAACAGCCTTATTGTTCAGTTCTTAGAATATGTGGACAACTATAAATACCTAGGTGTCTGGCTAGACTGTAAACTCTCATTCCAGACTTACATTAAGCATCTCCAGTCCAAAGTTAAATCTAGAATTGGCTTCCTATTTCGCAACAAAGCCTCCTTCACTCATGCTGCCAAACATACCCTCGTAAAACTGACTCTCCTACCGATCCTTGACTTCGGCGATGTCATTTACAAAATAGCCTCCATATACTACCCACCACTGTGACCTGTATGCTCTCGTTGGCTGGTCCTCGCTACATATTCGTCGCCAAACCCACAGGCTCCATGTCATCTCTAAGTCTTTGTTAGGTAAAGCCCCGCCTTATCTCAGCTCACTGGTCACCATAACAGCACCCACCCGTAGCACGTGTTCCAGCAGGTATGTTTCACTGGTCATCCCCAAAGCCAACACCTACTTTGGCCGCCTTTCCTTCCAGTTCTCTGCTGCCAATGACTGGAACGAATTGCAAAAATCACTGAAGTTGGAGACTTATATCTCCCTCACTAACTTTAAGCGTCAGCTGTCAGAGCAGCTTATCGATCGCTGCAGCTGTACACAGCCCTTCTGTAAATAGCCTATCCAACCAACTACCTACCTCATCCCCATATTTGCTTTTGTTTTTCTGCTCTTTTTCACACCAGTATTTTTACTTGCACATCCTCATCTGCACATATATCACTCCAGTGTAAATTTCTAAATTGTAATTACTTTGCCCCTATTGGCCTATTTATTGCCTTACCTTCTTACTTCATTTGCACACACTGTATACAGAGTTTTCTATTGTGCTATTGACTGTACATTTGTTTATCCCATGTGTAACTGTTGTTTTTGTCGCACTGCTTTGCTTTATCTTGGCCAGGTCGCAGTTGTAAAAGAGAACTTGTTCTCAATTGACCTACTTGGTTAAATAAAGGTGAAATAAACAAAAAAATAATAACAATAAAAATTGTGGACTCACACTGCAATAATCTATGATAAAATGTTCCACAGCCTATATGTAGTTAACAGCTGTGCCGCAGTTTGAAATGGGCTGTAGTTCTGCAGCTGTATGCAGATGACCGCTGATTGACCTGCAGGAGAAATAGCACTTTTCTTCCTAAAACTGAAGAGAGCTCTGCCAAATCGCATTAACCTAGCCACATATGATTGAGCAAGGTTCTGGTACCTCTGCTGAAAAAGGAAGCGTTCCTTTATTTTCAGACAACCACACACTGAGTGATTGTGTGTCTTGGCTCTTTCTTACTCATACTGCTGTTTAAAAAAAAATCTAAATCCGGTGAACCCATATGGTTCAATGAATCATGTTGGTATTGACATGTTATCAATTGAGATCTTTGTTCAGTTCACTCAATATTGGTCCAAATCCACCATTTAACAAATCCTGGTTATTTCTTAATTTCATTATTCACCGATAGTAAATCCTAAAATGATGCTCCTGTAAGTTAATCGATATCAATATATGGCCTTTTTATCTGAGATATGATTTTGTGTCGCAGTTAGGTGGGTGATTCTACCTACTTGGCACAGTGCACTGCCTCTCTCAGAGATGATACATGCCTCTGTATATTGCACCTGTAACAGCAAAGGCAGGCTTGTGGAGCTTAAATTAACTAATTTCCTGGGGTAAATTAACCAGAGAAACACTGCAATCAGGGAAGGAGGAAGTGATGGAAGCGGCAGATGGAAAGAGCTAATCATTGTTGTGAAATAGAGATGACCCTTACAATCTATGGGGTGCCAATATGCCTTTGCCAACTGCTGTACAATTCCCTCTACTCGCCTTGCTTCTGTTTGTCGCGACGATGCCTTAAATGAGTTAAGGTAAATCTAACCTTTTTTTTTTACTGAAGAATGGAGTTACCAAAGAAAGCACTGTGTTATGAAAAACAACAGCAGCATGACGACAGTAATCAGGGGCTCACAAATAAACGGCATTCAAAACAGACAGTTAAGAAATCTTAATTTATTCCTCACCCATATCTGCCTCTGAATACTATCCATGCTGAAGTTCTTGGATCTTTGTTAGACCATTCATAGCAACCAATGTGGCTGATATTCTGAATGGTGTGTTCTCCTCCCAGTCTATGCTGGCTGGATCCATTGGTTCTGATAGAAAACTCAGTAGAGTTTTAGAACATGTTAGACAGCCTTTTAAACACAATGTTCTCTAGCTCACCTAGAGCCTGACAAATGGCTGCCTGGACTACAGGGACATTGTTCTAGACTGTAGCCATTTAGCAAGCTATGTATTTTGCTTTATTACTTTGCTATACTGGATTCCCTTGAAATATATTTGAAGGTGTTCAGTATCATACCAGTATAATAACAACCTTTTATTATTGCGTTTGATTTAATTTTGTCAATCCTTCAGTTTTGATTTCATACTGAAGCATATGCATACAGTGGTATTACACAGCTCACACCGAAAGACAGCTCAGACATCTAGAACTAAACATTTTGGTCTCTAGTATCATAATATTATGCCTTGCATCCACCAAAATAATTAAAACAATCCAGCTCTCCAAGAGCAAAGCCTCAACAATCTTCCAGCACATTTATCTAATGTATGCAAATGATCTAGCTGTGCTTAATGAAGGTACCATTAATCATTGTAACGATGGTCAGTTTTAACCAGGGTAATCAGAATCCCAGACACGCCTCATATATTCTGATTTACATACAACTCATGTATTCACATTTATTTTAACAGGAAGTAGCATTGTATTTGTGCATTTTCGGGATCACATAGAAACAGGGTCTGCATTTACTCTGATCATAGCTTGAGAACTGTCTGCCTACTCAGTCAGATATAATGAAAATGAATATAAACATCCACATCACGTTTTTCTAACCCAAATGCAAAATAATTTCACGTGTTGCAATTAAAAGGCTTGTAAGAGGTGATATAATAACTTGCCATAACCTCACTATCTATTATTACAATCCACTATTCAATTTTCATTTCAGCAGAAATTAAGGCACTGTGTGGTACTATTGTTATATGTGAAAGAGAAATCACAGCATCAATCTATTTGTCATATGCAATTTAAGTTTATATTTCCCTCAGTAGTATAACTACTGGGATTCTTTACAGGTAGCTAGATAGCATGACTGTGTATGCGAAAATAGTCTGTGAGTGAATAAGACGGTTCTGCCAGGTGAATAAGAACATTAAGTCTTTATGGATGACCAAACATTTCCTCTGCATTCGCGTACTGTCAACAGCAGACCTCAATGCTGTCAGCATTACAACGATTTCTGCTAAATTCAGGAAAGCTCTAGGGTGGGAAGCTGAGCCTGTTTTGAAGGGAAGCCGAATGAGAGCCCGTCACAGATTAGACACCCACAGTTTCATGTAGATGTAATGCACCAAGTAAGGGATTTTCTCTCAACGTTTTCCAGTGAGGGTTTTCTCATGCCTCTCTTCCCCTTGAACTACACTACATTATAAACAGCACATACTGTAGACTCACGTTCTAACAATAACGAGGAAGACTGGAATAAATGATCTCAAAGACCAGACTTAATGTGGGTACATTGCTGCCTCCTCTTCTCATTACGCACAGAATTGAACTGTTAATATAGCGTTATGGTTTAACTTCAGGTTGACTTAGTTGCCACTAAAAGCCACCATCTTCATTACATAAAGAAATCAGATCAGTACCCTGTCTAAACAAATGTTAGAAAAAGTAAAACAATTGAATTACACTATATCCATACTTGTATATTCTGTCCATACAGAGCATCAGGTATTAAAGATAACATTTATGTTTTACAGTATTTTATAATTGTAGCAAGGTTTCATTGTTCTTGCAGTAGCCCTGTGTTTCTAAGTTGCCGCACATCACATCTGGCAGTTACGAGTGTCAACATGGTGAATGTAGTAATGTACCCAACCCCACACTTTTCAATGAAAAACTATTACCTGACGCCATATTACATACTCATTTCCATATTCTAATTTGATCTGTTTCAGATGTAAAAAATGTTTTTTAAAATAAATTGTTTATAAATATTGCAGTAACTATGTCCATGCACATAACGGATAAGCTTACACACATACAAAATTCACATAAAGATGCTGGCATTGGCAAACTACGCACACAGGGAGGCTGCTACACTGAATTCATACACACTGAAAATTCACTCTGCCGCTCTTACTCCCAAGATAACGGACTGATTGACAGAGGGTTAAATAAGGCAAAGTAGGCGGATATTTTTGAGCACACACAAGCATGTAAATAGCTGCTAATACAATTCCTGGGGATAGTCATCTTCTTAAATTGATCTATTCTCTACTGCTCTCTCTCACTTTGTCTTTTATCTCCTGTTAGTGTTTTAAGAGTGAGATATTTCTGTCTATCCTCTTACCAAAATTGACCTGGACCCCATCTGGGTGGATGGGAGATCCCTGGGAAATAGCGGCGAGAGCCTCTCAGGGACGGAGCCGTCAGCAGTGGCTAGTCCCGAGAGCTGGGGGTACCGCACCATCATCTTGAGATGCTGCTCACAGAGTGCACGCTCACACACAGATAGAGAGAGGGGGAGAGGGAGAGAAAGGAAGAACAGAAACGGAAGGTAGGAAGGACAGAAACAGAATGGCAAAGGATAGCGGGAGTGAGGAGACGAAAGAAGAGAGAGGGGGGAAGAGGAGGGCAATCACAGTACACTATGCACTCACACACAAGCTTGTGTGTATATGCACACACACCCACACACAAGCACACAATCATATGCTCATACACATATGTACGTACACACATTTTGAGCCCAAGATGGGCGATTCCTCAAGCAAGCTTAGCATTGATAGCTACCTTGCTTTGGGTAAATTAGGGGAAATTAAACAGCCAGCCGCCTAGCATCCCATTTGTTACTGCAAGCAAGAATGAGTGAGAAGCGTAGTGATCCTTTTCTACTGCCAACCATCAAGCTTGGATAATAGGCTAAGCATTAATCAACCCTGCATCTTTACACTTAAACCATGAGCACAGAAATGCACACACACTATAATACACAACACAGAATGGTAGGCAGCACATACACTGGGGAGGTGAGAAGAAACAAAGACAATTTCTTTACCTCATTGCTCAACAAAGCAGCGTTGAGAGTTCGGCTGATTTCGAACATCTTGTAGACAATGCTTTTTTCGTCCTTTTCTTATTTTCTAAGGGCTCTCCTTCAGTTATTGTCTCCCTCTTTCTACTGGAAATGGGAGTCAGTCCCAGGAAAAAACAAATAAAAAAATAAATTAATTAAAAAACAGGGGGAAAAAATCCTCTATAATATCTGTTTAGTGTCAGATTTTTGTCCACTTTTCCCCCTTTTTTGGTACACCTCTGGTGTATGTGGCGCTTGTGCCCAGGGTCTCAGCACACGACTGAAGAGTCAATATTTTTTTTTATCTCCCCAGTCAGCACATTAAAACAAGCAGGCTTGTTCCCTTATCTGTCCACCGCACACTCGCTCACACAATGCGCTCCGATCCTCACACTGCTCTCTAGCAGATTAGTTTGTCCCAAAACATAGCTCTTAGTTTAAACTCCCTCTCTCTCGCCCTTTCTCTCCCTCTCTCTCTCATTCCATCTCTCTGTGTCGCTCTCTCCCCCCCAACTCGCTTGCTCACACTCTCATGCAGGCAGCTACAGTTCACTTTGCTACCACAAGGTGGGAAGACAACAGCGACGCCACCACATCTGCCTGTTCTCTCGGTTTCCTGTATGTGTAGAAGACATGAGACACAGGGATCAGGCCCATTCCTTCTCCTTTTCTGCCTAGTCCTCATCTCAATAGGACCACTTAATAGCAGGATGATGGAACACCACCATAAATATACTATTGTGTATTCAGTGTATTCCTTTTCAGCATGACAAGTAAAAAATAGCCACATAAAACATGAACATTGGTGTGAGACATGTTATTTGTGATACAGTCACCTGTACCGTCTCTCTTGAGTCAGATTCTTTGGGTTTGCACTGTATGTTATTTAAGGCTTGGGATACTACAATTACTATGTAAAAGCATGTTTATACAACCCAATTATGACAGTAATTCCAGTGTTACTACAGAGAAACATAATATAATTTCCTGTAGATGTATTTCTACTGAATATAATAAACTGCGTGATGATACCGTTCATCAGTTTGGTTTGACTTCATCTTAAAATAGTGAAAAAGTGTCAGTACCTCCACAAGCAGCATGGCTTGTCTGTCTCCAGTGCACTCACTGTATGTACTTTTTTTTGCCAGGCCCCAGGAGAGGACTGTGGCCAGTTAATAGCAGCCCATTGACACCAGACCATCTGCTGGTATGGACCACAGCCAGGAGAGGACAGAGTCACTGCAAGCAGAGAAGAGAGACAGTCTGCAATTTTCTCCTAATGCTGTTAATGTTGTGCATTTGAACGTGTGATGATGTGTATACTTGCATGGATATGTAAAAGTTAGTTAGAAGGCGAGAGAGTAAGAATATGGCTGAAATCGTACATACCTAGAGAACAGCTGAGACCATACAGCACTAGTCAATAATACAACTACTAGGTGTTTTTTTTCTATCATGGCCTTATTCTTACATTTACCTCACAAAGGCTGCTACCGTGTACAACTGGCTTCTCAAAACAGTCTCTCTGGGGACAGCCAGGCCACCTGTACTCTGGGATGAGCTGTCACTTGAATCATCCAGTCTGAGGGTTGATTTCTCTGTCAGCTGCCTTTCAAGCCCTCTTCTCTGACCTGCTCAGTCCCAAGTCTCTTGATTGCTGTCGCCATAGTGATGGTCTCTTATGCCGCCTGTTCTTTCCAGTCCCCCATGTCCTGTCTTTTGATTTTGCATGACTTCCTTTTCGTTGCTGGTGCTTTATATGTTGGAAGTCCCTACATGGTCAAACTAAAAAGGGTTTCCCTGTACCAACACTGTATATGAAAATACATGGTGTTCCACAGGAAAAGACAGACTAGAAGCAATCACTAAGAGAAGTTGTTTTTTAAAATAATTTCAGTCATGCTATAAATACAAATATTTTAAAATAGTAGCATTGAAAGGAGCATTTGAAAATATATCTTGTGTAGTAGCAAAACCCTTTCCCTGAGGGTTTCCTGTTTTCCTGTTCTGCTATGAGCAGTGTGGAATGGTCTCCTCAAAACATGATCACTAACAACCCATATCAAAAATAGGCGTGGAATATCAATGACTGTACAAATACTTTTGTTTCTCGTCTCACAGTAATTTCATTGAACATCAGTCCCCAAATAAATCCAGCACCATGGAGCCCATTAATTGGTTAGAGTTAAGGGATGACATGCCATGAAGGACAGCTATTCAATTTTCTGGAAATATTGCACAGCAATGTTATTTATAATTTAAGAAATAATAATGCCGCCCTAGTTGTTTAGCTGCCTGTAGCTATCAAATATGATCACAGGGACAACAATCATTGCCCTCCTCCCAGCCTTATTTATTTGTTCCTGTTACACAAAGCTTATAACTTGAAAATAAGCAACAGAAAGTCTATATGCCTCTTGCTCTGGAGTCATATGGCCATTCATTTGATCCAGCTAATCAGGTGTGGCGGTAATAATGGAAAGCAATTGGCTTAATGACATATGCTCCAATTATCTAGAAAGCCTCTAGCCCAATAATGGACTAAACGAGCCTAACGTAACCATATAGTCCAAGAAATGTACATCATCTCGAGGCAAAATGGCTCTGGCAGCCAAAACAGCTAAATACTCCATCTAAACATGAATCAATTCTCAATTGCGGTACGGTTCTAGAAAAGTAATGCACTATACTTTAATTTCACAAATGCAAAATATACACTTACACTGTTTTAACTGGTTTCAACACAGTTGCAGCTGACCGTGTGTATATATACATATATATATATATTTTTTAAAAATAAATGTATTTCTTGCTGATATAAAATACAAGTTGCTTGTTTCCAAAACTGTACAGCAAGCGATGCGTATTAACGTTTATAGCAAGTGTCAGGCCTCTTAACGAAACTCTCCTAACCAGAAGATAGTCCTACTATCGTCAATAGGCGCTAAAGATAGTTAGCATTTATGAATGGGATAGAAATCCTCATGCTTTAAAGCTGCAATATGTAACTTTTTGAGTGACATAAATGTGAGTTATAAGTCTGTCACTCAATGAAAGCAAGTTTAAGAAGCGGTAGATCTGTTCTATGTGCACTATTTCTATGGTTTCCATGCTTAAGTTTTGTTTTTGCTTCTTTTACTTTTGTACACCAGCTTCAATCAGCTGAAAATGAAGAAAAAAAATGTGGTTAAGGAAAATATATTTCACAGCGGTGTTCACAGTCTGAAATTAGGCAAACTATTAGACATTTTTGCAACCAGGAAATGGAGCGATTTCTGCATAGGGCATATTTTATCAATCCGTAGATAATTTAGGGCCATTGGCAACAGCGAGACATTGCATTTCTAAAATCACGATTGAAAATCATGCTACATGTTCAGGCTCTGTAGCCTACCATGTTCTCTCTGTTAGCTAAAAAAATAAGTGGGGAAAGGAGCATACATTGTTAGTGGAGATTTCCAAAATAAGGCTACTTCCACTACCAGAGATTAAAAAATGAAAACATGTATTTCTTGGACCCAAACACATCGAAATAAACAACCAACTTAAAACAAACATACCTTCTCAGAAAACATTTGACTATACAACTCAAAAACAGCATGGTTGCGCTCACACCAACAGACTAGTAGTGCAACGACATAGCTCATGACCTACAGGACAAAAGTTCTCATCTGTATCAGTATCAACAGAAGTATACAACAGGGATGCCCAATTTCGCCATTTCTATTCATTTTGGTTGTGGAACTTCTATCTCTAGATATTCTGAATAAATAAATACATTTGTATGGCTTAACCATTTTTAACAAAGAAATCAAAATTTCCCAACTGGCTGATGATACTACTCTTTTCTTAAGAGACAAAGACCAGGTTGCCCATGCCCTTAATGCTATAACTGCATTTTCTATTGCATCAGGATTCATTCTGAATGTTTCTAAATGTGAAATCTTATGTTTATTTGACTCTGATGATAAAGAAATAGAAAATATGCCTGTAAAGGACTGTGTTAAATATTTAGGAATACATCTGTCAAAAAAACACTTAGTCAGACAACATTTGAATTTCTCTCCTAAAATTAAGAGAACTAAACATATATTTAATAATTGGCTACAAAGAGATCTTTCTATACTTGGGAGAGTACTTCTGTCCAAGGCAGAGGGACTGTCTCGTTTTGTGTACCCCTCATTATCGTTATGAATGTATGTAAAGAGATCAATAAGACCTTTCTTGACTTCATCTGGAAAAATATGTCTCACAAACTAAAAAATCAGTCCTTTCTAACAAAAAAGCTGAAGGCGGTCTAGAAGTGTTGGATTTTGTTGACATAAATAACACTTTCAAGATAAACTGGTTGAAAAAATGTTTGATCAATACTGATTCAATATGGTATTTCATAACAAATAATGTGTTTAATAAATTGGGAGGTCTTCAATTTTTACTGAAATGTAATTATATTCCTGAAAGATTACCTACTAAATTGGCTAGGTTTCACCAACAAGCTTTAATGGCTTGGAAAATATGTTTCCTGCACAGTTTTTCCCCACATAAAGCTATTTTGTGGAATAATTCAGACTCAACTATAAGGAAAAAGTAATTGTTCTACCCCAGCTGGCATGAGAGGAATATTGACTTTGTTCTTGATATTTTCGACAACAAGGGTAAAATGTTCACATATGAACAATTTCTAACATTGAAAGAGTTTCCAATACCTTTCAGAGCATTTATTTCTGTGATCAATGCTGTTCCCAGTGGTCTAACTACACTAATGAAAACTCATTTTAGTTTTGGTAATGATCACAAAATTAATCCAGAACTCAGATTGGAAGGCGTGGGCTTATTTGAGAGATCTTGTTGTAATAAATATATAAGACAAATTCTTCATTCACAAAACCAACTTACACCGAGAGGAAAGTTTTTCTGGCACCTGCTTTTGACTTGCTTAGGGCAACCCCAATGGGTCGTCACAAAGTTATAAACTCCGCGCATTTCTATAATTTATCTTCTTAAAATTAAATTGTAAACCTAACCCTAACCACGCTACTAACCCTTATGCCTAACCCTAACCTTAAATGCAGACAACAAAGCAAATAGTTGTTGTAGGCTTGTAACAAATTTTGACTTTGTGGCTGAGGAATCTGATTGTGGAAGCTAGTGGAAACCACCCAACTCCCTCCCACCTGTCCTTATCCCTAGACTGCGTTGCCGTGGCAACACTCAGCCAGCGTTGTGCGCTGGTGTGTTGTGCAAAAATGGAAAGGAAGATGGAGGAGAACATGAGAGACGTCGACGCTGGTGTGTAAATAGTAGTGCTACCTACCTCCTATAGTACCTATATTCAAGTGCATGAGAGTGCATAGCAGGTTGCTGCACATTTAGTTATGAATGAGTCTGGACTGCTGCATCAATCACCTAGACCGACACAACATCGTTTGTAAACACCACTTTGCTAGTTAGCTAAGTAAGCTTCTACTAGCTAACGACGTTATTTTGTTAGGTAACGTTAACCTTCTAGTTAGCTAGCTACTAATTTAGCTACCTGATATAAATAATACTAGCTAGTAGCATGAAAATGTTCAGCAAATTGAAGTGTTTGCCGTAAACACTCTGCCTGGACAGACTACTTGCTATGCATCTAATGTGCGGGATTTGCTCTGTGACTGAGTTTAGCAGCTAACCTTAGCTAGTGCTAGCTCTGGTCCAGGGCGTCGTTCTGCTGTACTCTCAACCGAACGACGCCCAGGACGAGAGCTAGCAAATACTAGCTGCCTCTTGCAGCAACTGGCTGTGGCAAGTAGCTGTGTTAGACAGAAGAAGTAGTGGTTCCCTATATATCTATGGTAATAGCATGGCTGTGGCTACACGTCATTGTAAGGGTTTTAATTAGGTGTGCTTTGCTTTATAAACTGGTCATGCTTATTATTATTATTATTTCGCTGGAATCTCTAATACCAAAACCGTAAACACCATAACAACTTTAACCTTTAACTGGCACACCAATAAAACATTTTATCTGAAAAATGATTGTTATGCAAAATATGTGTGTTTAGCCTCAATATAGGTTTATTTGACAATGTAAAACACAATACAACCACACATGTGGATAATGCATTTAAAATCATTGAGGATGACACCAAAACTTTGAAAACGTATTTTCATTGTGGTCTTCTTAAATAAATGTTTAAAACATTTACAAACAACATTGTAGGCCTAGGCTTCACAGTAGACCTAGCCTAATAGGCATACCTAGCCTAATAAGCATACACCTTTAAAACATAACAAAACAAATGACAGGATGACATTGTCATAACCATAGGGTATGACTCCCTCAATATATCCGCGATTTCAGGCTCCTAAACTGAGTTAGATTATGGTTTGATGATGGTGATGCCAGATATTGGCTAGAAATTAATAATTTTTGTGTGCATGACTTTGATAGAAACTTAAACTTTGATAGATAATGCATCACAAACATCTCAACCAGCAGGTTGAGTTGCCCAATTAAAGTAAACTAATTTTGTATTGGAATTTGCATAGATTTTTTAAATCATCAAAAACAGGATACATTCATTTACATCTTGTCTGCTTAATTTACTTATAATGGAAGATGGGCCTAGTTAAATGAGGACTGATGATCTGAATAAATATGATACATGTAAATGAATGCGTTTACAGTTCATATGCTTAGAATAACAATAACATTTCATGTACTGAATGATGTTATAAAACATATTGAAGATAACAGGCAGGCAGTTAATAATGATCCCATAATAATATTTTTCTATTGTCCAAAATTATATCTAGCGTTGGCTTAATATGGCGGCGCACAATTGGCCCAGCGTCGTCCGAGTTAGGGTTTGGCTGGGGTAGGTGGTCATTGTAAATAAGAATTTGTTCTTAACCCTTTAACAGGCAGCTAATGTTGCCATATTTTATCATCTCAACCAATGCCATTTCATAAAATGTCATGCGGTTTTCATTATCGGACTCCCATATATTTTTAGAACACCCATCCAAAGATGGTTGAAAATCAGGAAGTGAACATACCCCAACCAGAGGCCATGGATTACAGGGAACATTCACACTGAACGTAAGGGTAGAGCTGCTGCTTTCAAGGTGTGGGACTCTAACCCGGAAGCTTACAAGAAATACCGCTATGCCCTGCGACGAACCATCAAACAGGTAAAGCGTCAATACAGGGCTTAGATTGAATCATACTACACCGGCTCCGACGCTCGTCGGATGTGGCAGGGATTGCAAACTATTACAGACAACAAAGGGAAGCACAGCCGCGAGCTGTCCAGTGACACAAGCCTTCCAGACGAGCTAAATCACTTCTATGCTCGCTTCGAGGCGAGCAACACAGGCATGCATGAGAGCATCAGCTGTTCCGGACGACTGTGTGATCACGCTCTCCGTAGTCAACGTGAGTAAGACCTTTAAACAGGTCAACATACACAAGGCCAGACGGATTACCATGCTCCGGGCATGTGCTGACCAACTGGCAGGTGTCTTCACTTACATTTTCAACATGTCCCTGATTGAGTCTGTAATACCAACATGTTTCAAGCAGACCACCATAGTCCCTGTGCCCAAGAAGACAAAGGCAACCTGTCTAAATGACTACAGACCCGTAGCACTCACGTCCGTAGCCATGAAGTGCTTTGAAAGGCTGGTAGTGGCTCACATCAACACCGTTATCCCAGAAACCCTAGACCTACTCCAATTTGCATACCGCCCAAACAGATCCACAGATGATGCAATCTCTATTGCACTCCACACTGCCCTTTCCCACCTGGACAAAAGGAACACTTATGTGAGAATGCTATTCATTGACTACGGCTCAGTGTTCAACACCATAGTACCCTCAAAGCTCATCACTAAGCTAAGGAACCTGGGACTTAACACCTCCCTCTGCAACTGGATCCTGGACCTCCTGACGGGGGTAGGTAGCAACACATCTGCCACTCTGATCCTCAACACTGGAGCTCCCCAGGGTTGCATGCTCAGTCCCCTCCTGTACTCCCTGTTCACCCACGACTGCATGTCCGGGCACAACACCATCATTAAGTTTGCAGATGGCACAACAGTGGTAGGCCTGATCACCGACAACGACAAGATAGCCTATAGGGAGGACATAGGAGACCTGGCCGGGTGGTGCCAGAATAACAACCTATCCCTCAACGTAACCAAGACTAAGGAGATGATTGTGGACTACAGGAAAAGGAGGACCGAGCACGCCCCCATTCTCCTCGACGGGGCTGTAGTGGAGTAGGTTGGGAGCTTTAAGTTCCTTGGTGTCCACATCAACAACAAACTACAGTGCCTTGCGAAAGTATTCGGCCCCCTTGAACTTTGCGACCTTTTGCCACATTTCAGGCTTCAAACATAAAGATATAAAACTGTATTTTTTTGTGAAGAATCAACAACAAGTGGGACACAATCATGAAGTGGAACGACATTTATTGGATATTTCAAACTTTTTTAACAAATCAAAAACTGAAATATTGGGCGTGCAAAATTATTCAGCCCCCTTAAGTTAATACTTTGTAGCGCCACCTTTTGCTGTGATTACAGCTGTAAGTCGCTTGGGGTATGTATATCAGTTTTGCACATCGAGAGACTGACATTTTTTCTCATTCCTCCTTGCAAAACAGCTCGAGCTCAGTGAGGTTGGATGGAGAGCATTTGTGAACAGCAGTTTTCAGTTCTTTCCACAGATTCTCGATTGGATTCAGGTCTGGACTTTGACTTGGCCATTCTAACACCTGGATATGTTTATTTTTGAACCATTCCATTATAGATTTTGCTTTATGTTTTGGATCATTGTCTTGTTGGAAGACAAATCTCCGTCCCAGTCTCAAGTCTTTTGCAGACTCCATCAGGTTTTCTTCCAGAATGGTCCTGTATTTGGCTCCATCCATCTTCCCATCAATTTTAACCATCTTCCCTGTCCCTGCTGAAGAAAAGCAGGCCCAAACCATGATGCTGCCACCACCATGTTTGACAGTGGGGATGGTGTGTTCAGCTGTGTTGCTTTTACGCCAAACATAACGTTTTGCATTGTTGCCAAAAAGTTCAATTTTGGTTTCATCTGACCAGAGCACCTTCTTCCACATGTTTGGTGTGTCTCCCAGGTGGCTTGTGGCAAACTTTAAACGACACTTTTTATAGATATCTTTAAGAAATGGCTTTCTTCTTGCCACTCTTCCATAAAGGCCAGATTTGTGCAATATACGACTGATTGTTGTCCTATGGACAGAGTCTCCCACCTCAGCTGTAGATCTCTGCAGTTCATCCAGAGTGATCATGGGCCTCTTGGCTGCATCTCTGATCAGTCTTCTCCTTGTATGAGCTGAAAGTTTAGAGGAACGGCCAGGTCTTGGTAGATTTGCAGTGGTCTGATACTCCTTCCATTTCAATATTATCGCTTGCACAGTGCTCCTTGGGATGTTTAAAGCTTAGGAAATCTTTTTGTATCCAAATCCGGCTTTAAACTTCTTCACAACAGTATCTCGGACCTGCCTGGTGTGTTCCTTGTTCTTCATGATGCTCTCTGCGCTTTTAACGGACCTCTGAGACTATCACAGTGCAGGTGCATTTATACGGAGACTTGATTACACACAGGTGGATTGTATTTATCATCATTAGTCATTTAGGTCAATATTGGATCATTCAGAGATCCTCGCTGAACTTCTGGAGAGAGTTTGCTGCACTGAAAGTAAAGGGGCTGAATAATTTTGCACGCCCAATTTTTCAGTTTTTGATTTGTTAAAAAAGTTTGAAATATCCAATAAATGTTGTTCCACTTCATGATTGTGTCCCACTTGTTGTTGATTCTTCACAAAAAAATACAGTTTTATATCTTTATGTTTGAAGCCTGAAATGTGGCAAAAGGTCGCAAAGTTCAAGGGGGCCGAATACTTTCGCAAGGCACTGTACATTCATGTACATACTACCTCAATTGGCCCGACCAACCAGTGCTCCCGCACATTGGCTAACCGGGCTATCTGCATTGAGTCCCTCCACCCGCCAACCCCTCTTTTTACGCTACTGCTACTCTCTGTTCATCATATATGCATAGTCACTTTAACCATACCTACATGTACATACTACCTCAATAAGCCTGACTAACCGGTGTCTGTATATAGCCTTGCTACTGTTATTTTCAAATGTCTTTTAACTGTTGTTTTATTTCTTTACTTACCTACACACACCTTTTTTTCACACTATTGGTTAGAGCCTGTAAGTAAGCATTTCACTGTAAGGTCTGCACCTGTTGTATTCAGCGCACGTGACAAATAAACTTTGATTTGATTGTGTGCAAAACCAAACCTAATTTACACATTTTAAAAAAAATACTAATTGTGTATAAAATAGGAAATTACAAGGTTATAAATTGTTGTTGACTTCTAAGACATCATTTGATAATGAAGAAATTACTAATATGTTTTATAATTTTACGAAATATGCTCTCCCAGGCAGTTTAGTTGCCTATTAAAGGAATACTATTATTTTTTTTAAAGTGTTTAATTTAACTAGGCAAATCAGTTAAAACATGGCGACTGGTATTGGAACTGTT
Organism: Oncorhynchus mykiss; assembly: GCF_013265735.2. Taxonomy (NCBI): domain Eukaryota; kingdom Metazoa; phylum Chordata; class Actinopteri; order Salmoniformes; family Salmonidae; genus Oncorhynchus; species Oncorhynchus mykiss. The sequence continues at coordinate 68,637,733 of NC_048569.1, read as the reverse complement.
GCTTTGATACTACTTGTACTTTTCACACTACAACCACGTTTGTATTAATCCCAATGCATTTCAGGGGCCATAGAATTGAATGGGCAAAAATTCTGTCTAGTCTTCAACCGTTTAAGCTAGAAACGCCATTCAAACTCTAAAACGAGCAGACCAGTCTGGAATAGTGTGCTTGTATTCAGCTTTTTATACTATTACCTCATAAACGATAAAATGTATTGTATCCCCGTTCATTTCAATGTTGGAATGCAGGCTTCAATACTCTAAACTGAAATCACTGCCACAAAACTTTCAGAATGTTCAAACAATTTTATTTTGAGAGCTTAAAAACACCTAATGATGACATAACACTCACTCTAGCCTACTATACTAGCCCATAATCAGTGGTGGAAAAAGTACTCAATTGTCATACTTAAGTAAAAGTAAAGATACCTTAATAGAAAATGACTCAAGTAAAAGTGATACTACTCGTTTGAAAGTGTCTGGTTTTAAGTGTACTTAAGTACAGTGGTGGAAAACATACTCAATTGTCATACTTGTAAGAAGTAAAAGTAAATGCTATACATAAAATGAACTATATTAAGCAAACCTTTCTTGTTTTAAAAATTTTAACACTCAGACATCATTTACAAACGCAGAGTTTGTGTTTAGTTAGTCCGCTAGATCTGAGGCAGTAGGGATGACAACGCGTTATATTAATAGGTGCGTGAATTGGACCATATTGCTGTCCTGCCTGAGCATTCGAAATGACGAGTACTTTTGGGTGTAAGGGAAAAGGTATGGGAGTAAAAAGTACATATTGTCTTTAGGAATGTAGTGGAGTAATAGTTGTCCAAGATATAAATAGTACAGGGCCCGGTTGCATAAAACACCTGAAGTTAATTTTCCCCTTATCTTTCCCTTAAAGTTTTCTTAACTGTAAGTCACTTGCACAAAACATTTTAAGGTGAATGTCCCCCTTAAATTAAGGGTGCCCATGAGGTCCCTTAACTGCTTAATTCAGTATGGATATCAGTGTAAACATCATTTGTGGAGGTGAATGTTGCTTTCATCAGCCTTGTTTACAAAAGGAAAACATCAACCAACTGGGTACTTAGCTAAACATTGGAAGATGCAAAATCCATGGCTACAAACTTTTCTTCTGAAGCAATTTTGTTGTCCTGTGTTGATTGTGGAAGTTTTGCTATCTAACAAAATAAATGTGATCACTTTGAAGAGACATTTAGTCAGTGAATCATGTCAGATACTCTTTCTGCCATGCATGCCTTCAAACTATGGTAAAAGCCCGAAAGTATGGCCTTAAGAAAAACACTTAAGAAATGTTATGCAACCAGGCCCAGATATCCCACAAAAACTACTTAAGTAGTACTTTAAAGTATATTTTACTTAAGTACTTTACACCACTGACTATAACGACTCCACACCTACAAACCACCCAAAAATAGGTCACTATAACTAACACATAGCCTTTGAAAACCCTATTAATACCATTGCTGTCACTACCACTATATCACAACCATAAATACTTCAAGACTAGCAAGCACATCACACCACATTTAAATGTCCTTTTCTAGTCTACAATTACAAGACCTGAGTTCATAGAGTTAAATCCTAATCCACATGTGTAGGTTAACATGCACAACATATTAGCTACCTAGAATGTACTGTAATTAAATGCAACACTATCAGGGACACTTGATAATTATTCATGCATTATCTGCAGGTAAAGGACAGTTTGTTTCACTCCAAATAGCATAGGCTGTTTAACCACCTGCTTTAGCACCTGTCAAAAAAGCAGGCCAAGCACTTGTTAGACCTGGCTATAGCTTTTAAAAGTTGTGAAGTTTTAGCTAGTAACACCATTTGTTTACAATAGTGAAATCTCTGAACACACCAAAATAAATCATTTCACGCCTTTTTGTTGTCTTGAGGTTTTTATTTAGCTCTAATACAATACAAGTAGATATATTTCTGCAAGGTGACCTCAGTTAAGGCTTTACCAACAGCATGCCTTACTTACTATGCATAAGGCAGGCAAGCCACATTTGATGCACGAAAGAAATCTTGTCATACCGTATCTACTTCTGATAAGGCACAAAGTGTGAAAATATTGAGATATCTAGCCTTAATATGATATTTACCGCATGTGATATCCTTAGAATGGTGGGGTGTTTAATAGATATTAGTTCAGATTAAGTTGTTTGACAAGTGATATGTGGTTGTCCTAGGCAGTGAAGCTGGAGGAGAGGATGCCTTAGTGGGCAATGTGAACAAGCTGATGGTGACTCCACCAGGATACACAGGAGTTCCACGGAAAGGCCACCTTGTCTTTGATGCTTGCTTCGAGAGTGGTAAGTACAAACTGTAATGAGGTGTAATATCACAATTTAAACTACTGTAACATTTGATATATTTATCACAATATTTGTAAATGCATCCACAGACTAGGCTTATCTACGCTAATTAGGCTAACTTAGAATTTCCTTTACCTAGCTTAAGTAGTTATAGGCTATGTAATTTCCTTTACCTAGCTTAAGTAGTTATAGGCTATGTAATTTCCTTTACCTAGCTTAAGTAGTTATAGGCTATGTAATTTCCTTTACCTAGCTTAAGTAGTTATAGGCTATGTAATTCTATTTTGATCACAAAACAATCCAGTGTTATTAAGTGATCATTCTATGATGATATTATTGTCATCCCTCAATTTAAAAAGGGCAGTATAAGACTTAGGCTATAGTAAAGAATGAATATAATGTAGGCTACGCCTGCTGGTGCAAGGCAGGTTGACAGGTCATTCGTCAGTATATACCACATTTCTGGGTACTGTATTACATTTTCAGCCAATTTTTTTTCTTGTTTACTAATATACAGGAAGACCCACATGCACCCAAACAGGTTGTTTTGTAGTGCGATCTTCTGATCCTCCTTTACAGATCTCATATACGTCAGTTACGAAACCATTTTATTTCCTTAGATATGTTTCTGTGATTTGAATTGCATCCTATCGAAGCAGTGAAATTATATTAAATATTGCCTATTAATAAAAGCAGAATATTCTATACAACTAGGCCTAAATCATTTCTTTGATTGTGTCTTTTAATGGTTAATTAGCTATAGAAAAGGGTAACAAAAAAATTAAAAGGTTCTAAGTGAGTCACTGCTCTTTTACCTTGTCCATCTTCCTAGTTGAAGACTGTAATTAAACAAGTTAATATGTTCCAGAATGCTTTGTAAATGGCCTTTGTTTTGAACTTTTCAACCAAATGAATGGCACTGCAATGAAAATAAAGTGCTTTCCTCTGTGACAAGGTCAAGTGGGCAGCAAAGAGAGTGACTCTGGGCTGGAGTGACAGTGAATCAGTGGGCCAGTGGAACATTCACAATATCATTCTCTGCTGGGAGATTAGGTTCAGGGTCTTCAACAGATGAGACATAGCTTTCATATTCTTGGCAGGCAACCAATTTCTGGCTGTGCAGAGATGACGTTTAACTTGTGATTCTGTGCTGTTTGGCCCAGCTGTCAGAGGATAGACTTTTTAAGTTGATTTTTATTTTTTGACTTTGTTTATTTGGATAGAATGTGAAACTTCTGAGAAGAATCTATGTGTTTTTCTCCCAGACATAATACTGAATAAACAAGTGGTTAGAGGTTTATTAGACACCATTTTTTAAGGTAAGCTTATACTACCGAACGGCACTGTCAATCAAATGAAATTAATATGATAGGGTATTACTATAATATCATATGATATTGTCAGTCACACCATGGCACCACATAACAGGTGAGAGGTTTGAAAGTTAAGAGATAAACAAAGAGCTTCTAACTAAGATCTGGGAAGCCATGAGGATTTGAGGATTTGTCTAAAAGTGAGTGCTATGCTCGATCCCGAGTTACAAACGAATATTAAAACGGCTATGCATGTGGCCTGTCAAAGGGGAGTGAATAGAGAGGGGAGTAGACAAACATATGTTTTAGGAGGTTGATATGGATATGAATAAATAATCAGGAGACTTACGTTTCTTCCGGGTTTTTAAATAAGTTTCCTTATTTTCCCAGATGACATGCTCGGAGGACCTCAGACATTGATTAATGGGCGTTGAGCTCTCAGACTGAGATCCGCTAACATGTATAACATTACCCAGATGTCTCTAGGTCCGGAAATTCTCCTGAATGATTTATGGAATTGATATTAATCTCTTTCCAGTAAATGCATTACTAAAGTTGGAAACTGAGAGGAATTGAACTACGCTAATGTCAAATTAATGTTGTGTTGCTGTTTCAACGAAGCAACACTGCAGCTAAACTATTTTAACCACTTATAAGCCAACAGGTCTCCTATAAGGACTAAATGATAAAAAGTCATTTTTCACTTAAGTGGTCATATGGTGAGTATCTGCCAATACATTTCACAAGGAGTGATATGTTTTTTTCAGGACTTAGCCCTCACTGTTCATAAAGAATTGTGGTTTGTTTTGTTGGTGGAATTGAGAAACGAAGAGGACTATTCATAATCCAGCGATTTGGCATTGCCTACCTTGAGTAGCAACACACATTCAATATCAATGTGTTTTCACTGAAGAAGAATACCTTTCATATTACCAAGGTGTAAGCATATTTAAAACATGTTCGTTTGCCAAGAAGATTCAAGATCAATATCTACTGTTGAATATCTACTGTTGATGTAGTGCTTAAATTTACCCTTTAGATTACATCAATATCTAGACAGTATCACTCACTGCATGGTCAAATAACTAGCATCCATATTCCATGTAGTGACAGTGATATCTGTGAAGGTCTCACATTTCCAATTCATGCATTTGTTATATAATATGACACTGACAGGAAGAGCATTTGAATACCCTTATAGAGGCTACTGTACAGATCACTATATGGATCACTTCACCTCAAACAATTTATTGCCTGAAACATGTGAATTCAAGCAGACATTTATTTGAATTTATGCAGAGATATCACTCAGTGAGGTTCATGCTGCCAATATTGCCACTTTTTTGTAGGACAGCTGTCAACATTTTGCATTTTTAGATACATACATACATTTTTAGAAACTAGAGATTTTATTTTATTTCTTTAGTATCTCTGGTAATACATTCTAATTGGTTTATTAAAACAGACTACGGTAATGTAAGCTATTTACTAAATGTATAAAACCCCTAATTTACATTTAGATGAGACATAATTCAGTTTCTTGTCAACCATATGCAGATTATGTCAGTGGTATATATTTTCATAGGCATTGCAGCCCACAGGTCTCTGAGTCACACTAGCTTCAGCAGTCCTCTCTTCCTTTGCTTTTTAAGATAATACAAGAAAATGCAGACTTTGATAGTATAGAAAAAATAATGACTATTTCCTCAAGCTGTCATTAAAACCATATTGATGGTTCTGTAGATATGGAGTTATGAAAAACAATGTCAATTGTCATAGACTTCTATATGCTTAATTGAGTTTTAATAGTTATAATGATCTCTTTAGCCCATCAATTTCATTTTTGTTATGGATGTTTATTAATCAATGGGTTTTTATTTAGAGAAAGGAACATATTTGTATCTATTATTACTTGGACCTTTATCATTAGTTTTACCATGTGTACATGGAGAAATGAAATGGTTGTCACTTTGACAGTTATTTTCTATCAATGTCAGACAGAATTATGGCATTGCTTTAATGTGAAAGCGGATTAGTGCTTGAAACATAATTCTTTACATTGGTAATATTAGTCACCAATCACAAATCAAATGAGCTCCATTAGTTTTACGAATAAGCAGAAATAATTTGAACTGTCAAATTAGAATAAATTAGAAATATTCTATACAGTGAATCATTTTCCAGAATTCAACCTGTGCATCCATCTGTGCACAATTAGGATTTAGCTAAACCATTCTGTAGCTTATATTTGTAGGAAAATCTTTCCTACAAATATATTAATAATAAAGTACTTGTCAGATCTAATGATGAACTTTGAGAGCTGCCTGTAGGTATTCAATTGAATCCTACATCTTTTTGTGGATTCTGAATTTAGGTGGTCAATGGCTTGATTGCCTCCAGCACTGTGTTTCTCATTAAAGGATGACACTGACAGTGTTAGCATATTGTTTTACTGTTCCTGTTGACCATTCACAGAAGTTATTAAGCCATCATTGATTATTGCCTGAACTCGGTCTTCAGACATCAAGTTGCATGGAGAGGGAGACCGAATCAAAGTAAAGGCTTTGGAGATCGCAGATATTTAGTAAGGTTAATTGATAAGCGTACGATACCCTACAACAGAACTCTGACTCACATATTCATGTGACCTTCCATTGTGGGATATGCAGCACCTGTAAAATCCTCTAATTGATTTGTTTCACACTGACTGCAGACACAACTCATTAAGCCTCATTGATTGTTATGAGTTCGGCTGTAATATCCAAAATCACCTGTAATTGCCAACATCTTTTGTCTAAGTAGCAGTTCAACAAACTTTGTATTTTGTTATAGACCTATTGTATGTCACTGTTGTTTTTATTTAGCATTATTCCTCTTTCTCAGGCCACAGCTTTGATATTGTCATGTGAGTTGAGGGAATTGGTAATAAGACAGATAAAGAAGTAGGGATATTATGATGGTATGCCAGAGAACAGGGAAAAAGTCTAACTGAAGAAAGAAAAGGGGATTTATCAAGTCGAAACAGATGCTCTTTTCACAGACCTGGAAGTGCTAGCGACTGTTTTTGTATTTGCTATGCAGATACCTTGAGTCCACCACAGCATCCACTGCTGTTGGAAGCCATTTCCCTTCACACTTCATCAACTGTTTTGCCTGCATGCGTCTGCCACTCGCATTCACCATTTTCATGGAATATCAGGCTGATGCACCTCATTCGTGCTCTGGGCAAATCCTGTGCCCACCTATCAGACGAGGCATAGTGTTGTTTTTCCTACTGAGATAACACTGCATATTTATTTTTTAATCTTTATTTAACTAGGCAAGTCAGTGTAAGAACAAATTCTTATATACAATGACGGCCTAGGAACAGTGTTCAGGGGCAGAAAGACAGATTTTTACCAACGCTTGGTTACTGGCCCAACACTCTAACCACTAGGCTACCTGTCACATATACACTCTTAGAAAGAAAGGTGCAATCTAGAACCTAAAATGGTTCTTCGGTTGTTCCCATAGGATAACCCTTGGAAGAAGGCTTTTGGGTTCTATGTAGAACCTTTTACACATGGAAAAAAAAGTTCTACATGGTACCAAAAAGGGTTCTACTGGAACCAAAAATGGTTCTCCTATGGGGACAGTTGAAGAACCCTTTTTTCTAAGAGTGTAGGGAGGGGTTTCCTTCCAAAATATAACCATTTCTGTACCGTAATGTTTATTCATGTGGCATTTTGTGTTTCTAATCGTTTGTGATGTAAATGTTTTATCCAAATTTAGAAAACAAATGTAATTTATGCAACTTTTACATGGCTACATTGTAACAGATAAAATTGACATTTTCTGCACTGCTGACTGCTAAATGACATCAAAGAAGGACAAAATAACACCAAATTATTGTGTACAAATGATTTTAAATGGAAGTTTTGTTTTTATATGACACGGATACCTCTGAAATGCCAACTAAATGTGTCAACATAGTCTGAGAGGAGTAAGTAGCAACTGAATAAATAAGCAAAAGTAGGGAATATACTTATGTTTATTCTTGATAATACAATTGTTTCCAAATGCAAAACGAATGTATCCGCCATAGACATTATAGAAAGTATGGAACCTCTGAAGCATTTCATGGATTTGCTACGTGGATTTGAAATCATGCACAGTAATGATAATAGATGAAAAAATATTTTTGGAATCAGTGAACAATAGAAAACTGTAAAAAAAAATTGACTAAAAGGATTCTGCAGAGAGATTACTAATGAGGATAAACACTATGAACAATTCCTGCACTGTTCACTGCTGATGAAGGTTTAATTGTTTTTTATTTTCCCAAGCATTTTACGGAATCTATCTTGCCTTATCTTCTCTCAGAAGTGTTCATGTTGCAATTGCAGAGCCCATCTACAGGATGAGTGATTACAGCCAGAGCCAAAGCAACATTTAGAGAGGAAAAAAACTAAACAGGAACTGAACGAATGCTGGGGGGAAATGCAGTCAAGCTTGTCAGAAGACATTTATATACTCCAGAGTACCCATGAATCAAGACAGTTGGGTCTTCATTGATTAAAGAAAAAGGAAACGCTTTAACAATCAAGCAAGATGCTTAGCACAAGTGGTTTGGAGAGGGCTGAGCTACAGTGCCACTCCTGATGTCCTGTTGTTGGTTTTATTCCAAGACTAAAATGTGATTAAAACATAACATAGTGGAAAGCAGTAGACAAAACTTGTTTTTCTTCTGAAAAGGAAAAGCAGATCTAAAGCTGTGCATCGTGATTTCTGATTAGATTGGTAACCAAATATAATTCAATTAAGGATATACTGTAAAAGTTGCTTATTTATCTTTGGACCGTGGGTATAATTTTGGATGTCATTGCATCTTACAGTCACTAGCTAGCCATTCCACATAGGCTAAAATGAATGTTTTAACTTTGTCTTATATAAGTTTATGTAACTTTAACTGAGTTATGGGTTTTCCAGATGAATATTTTGTTGTGCAGTAACACTTAGGCTATGACTCTGATGTATTGAGAGGAAATCTAGCCTCTCCGTCTCCCTTACTTGTCCTTGGTATTGGATTGGCTTCACTGCCCAAAACACTAAATGGTCTTTTCACTTTTTTTTAAAGCTTTTTTCCTTCTTCTTTTAAGTCGGGAGGAGATTATGGAGATAAATTTGGGCTGTCAAGTGAGAGTCGGCTAGACTATTCCTTTTGATTTATTCTATTTATCAACCCTTTATAACTATGAGTTAAAATATATTTATTTATATTATTACATTTCTCTATGTCCATTCCCTTGCTTTCTCGCCCTCTTCTCTGGACTCTTTTTTTGTCCATTTTTTATTTCCTTTTACCTCCCATCTGATACCCAGTGAGTGTTGTGTCGTTATATAGGCATGGCCCTGAAGGAAACAAAACATCCCAAGATTAAGGTGCTACGCTTAAGCAGGCATAGAGCTTTGTAGCTCTGGAGACATGGGCAGCCATTGCACTTAACCCAGGGTCACAGCATGAGCAGAATCTTTGCCAATCCCCTTGCTAGTCTGTAGAATGCACTTTGTACAGGTAAAATACTATGTTAATGATGTACAGAAAAAATACATATTGTAAGAATACTGGCTCCATTTTCTCATTGCAAGTTTGAGCAGAGCAAACGTTTCAGAAGAGTCCCATCTAGTGTCATAATATTTGCAAGCTACAGTAGTCTCAGTTATCATATGTGTCTGTGCAATGTCACTGAGCGAGGCAGGGGAGGTGATATCAGGTTGGTGCAAAAGCAGAGCAAATGAAACGGGCGATAATCCTGTCTGACATTCTCGCCTGCCGCTCTTGGTTTCATCTAATCAGAGAGGGAACACATGGCCCAGTTTGCTCTGACACAGACACTTCTCCTGGCAGAAGTAGTACAAACATCTTCAATATTTTGAAAGTTAATTGTTGATTGTTGAGATACATAAAAATATTGAGCTGGCCTCTTGTTCTCAAAATGTCACAAAATGCTAGTAACCACACAAACGTTTTGTAAGATTTGTAGGGTAATTGTTTAAACAGAATATTCACATTGCTGGCAAATGTTTCCTCTACATGGTGGTGCTTTAACGATAGGTAGAAAAGGTTAATTTATGCAACAGTCATACACTTTATTGCCATTATTGCTTATGAACCCTTCTAAAAGGGATAATATTATATTTTTGCAATTAAGCCCTGTTTCTACTGTACTTACCCAGAGTCAGATGGTTAACAATGGCTTGTGACACTACCATCAACTTCCTTCAACTGCACACAAAGACATAAAAATGTGTTTTAGGTTGATGTTGGCTTGCTCCCCTTTAGTGTTGACATGTGTTTGGGTGCTTGTACAGGATGTTTGGCTGTGATGAATCATGTTTTTTGTTGTCTCTAAATGATCCAGAGATGGTAGTATGGGGATTCTGGGCCTTTGGGTCATAGTCCTCAGGGTCCATGCTTCTCCTCAATCTCTCAGATGTTAATATGTTGTAAGTGAACATGACGGCAACAAGCTTCTATTGCACTTGTGGTGTGTGAACGCAGAGCTCCAATGATTGAGTAATTCATTTCCAAGCAATCCTGATTCCATAAACACAGTTTCTAGGCAAACGTGTCGTTTCTCATCTGAGGCAAGAGGGTGCAGTTTGGGAAAATGGCGAGGATTTGTAACACTTTAGCAGTTCATGTTTTTTAAGCTGCCTCTGTTTATTTTGCTGATTTATTTAGAATGCCTTCCTGAGATGAGTTTCAGTCATGTGTCAGGTTTTGTTTGATATCACAAATTCATGCGCAGAATATGTTTGTAAAGTGAAGTGCAAAATAAGACTATTTTGATAGAATACATGAGATTTTGATACAGACGGCTGTCTTCCGCTATTCATAGTAGACAACATTGAAATGTACACCACATAAAGGTTGAACAAGATCTCATATTGAATGTAAGTATGTATCCCCTTTAAAATAATTTAGTTGAAATATTGCAGAGATATTTTGATGTCACAGTTGGAAATAGAATATAGGATATTTAGCCAGGTACAACTGCTTTCAGTGGTTTGCATTTGTTAGTGATGACCAGTTGCTTCAGGGTAGGTAGACTTGACAGAGCTTCCTACCAGGATAATGACTTTATATTGTTTCTGTCTTCCCTCTGCCAAACACTGCATAATATGCAGGCCGGGGTCTGGCAGATTGGGAGAGAAGTTGTGAAGCTATTAGACGATCATATTCTCAAAGGCTAGGCTATAATTCAATGTCTGACGCTACAATATTCATTGATGGGGCAACCACCTATGAATGCCATCTTGGTAGAAATGGGATTTTAGCGCTTTTTAATGTTTCTGCCCTGATTTATTTTGACACATGAGGATAGTGGATGTATGCCTATAAGATTTTATTGAAATGCTCAAGGCTAAACAACTAGTCTTGATGTAGGTTAATGTGCATAGCTCAATGATTGTTATGACTAAGCTAATTATTAATCCCATTTCCCAATAGCACGTTGCCATGATATGCAGTACAGACAAGTCAACCAATTGATTTAATCTTATCTGATTTTGACATGGATGGACATAAAAACTTATGTGGTCAAAATATCATGACAGACAGCTTATTTTCTGATGCAAGCCTGGCCCTTCACATACATAGGCATCACATTGTGAGCGATTTGTGTCTTCAAAACACTTGAAAGGATTTTCTAGCGAATGTGAGATGCCTCTATGGACTCCAACATTTACCAGAAAAACAATTTGAGACTGCCCACTGGCTGTGAATAAGGGCTATTTGAGTATTTTAACAATATTTTTCTAATGAGAGGGACACTTTGCATCCCTCTTCTGAAGAATGTTAAATCTGTGCTCTGCTCTTGGAAACCTCTGGGATCTGCACTTCCTGCAGTGATGAAGAATTCGTAGCCAAAACGTCCCTCTTCACTATTTTCTTTCTTGATAAAAGATTTTTGTAAATTGACATGTCCAAAATATGCATCTTCTCTTACATCCAATGCATTTAATAGAGATTAGGATGTCTGTGGATGTGTTGTCTTTGCCTTTCTGGTATTTAAAAAAAAAGAAGTTATTATTAATATTTTATTTTCTTTGTACTTTTTGACTTTGTTATATATATATTTATTGCTCTGTTGCTTAATTTCTCTTAAGTAATTGCACCATGCTTGGGTACAGCTTGCCAGAGTGATTGCACAAAAACCTGATCCTCTGCCAAGCCTTTTGAATGACTTTCAATATAGCCTTTTTCCTGTCCTTTCATTTTTGTGTAAAGCTGGCTGTGCATTGACAGTAGCAGCACTTTGTGTAATTCCCCAGATTGAAAAGCTGTTTCACAATGAGAGATTTCCTCAGCGTTGCTCCTGACGGTTGGAAACCACACTGGGATTTACAGACATCCTCTTCCCGACTAGCTCAACTCTCAGATTCACTTCAACCTCCCCTTAACTATGGGCCTATCCGATTAACACACAATACTGGACAGGTGCAGGTAAAAAAAATAGAAATATTTTTGAGCAAATTCATAGCAGTGATGTTGATCCTCAGTTTGGCCTGTGACTTTGACTCTGAGGGTTGGCACCTCCCTCTCTGTCACACTGTATTGAATGTCAAGAGTCACTTACTGTCAGATTACCTGCCAGGGGCTTCATTGGGGACCCTGCCCTCTCCTCTTCTATTGGGGAGATTTGTTTGGTTTCAAATGGAAGGACGTGCATGGAGAGAAGAGCCATACTAGTAGTTCACTCTCCTTTTGTCTCCACTTGCATTTTCAGTGAAACTTTTTTTTTTCTGCTGACCTATTGGTATGGCCGTTGATTTCTAGTCTCCCTTGTTTCTCCCCTTTTCTTTTGCCCACTCCCTGTGTTCCTGAACTCATTACAGCTCAATCAGCCCAGCCCCAAGCACTGAAGTGTGCACCCAGAAGGAGCAATAACTGTAAATAACCAGGACTGCAGGCTTCCCGATAACATGTTACCAAGATGATAACAGCCCTTCTTAGCAGTCCTGTTGACCTTCTCCCTGCCTTGGGCTCGCCAAGGACCCTTCAGCTCTCTCTGTTTTTATCTCCAAACTCTCTGCAGGGAAGATTATTCTCCTGTGTTGTGAGAGGCAGAGAGAGAGAGAGAAAAAGAGAGGGAGAGTGTGTCTGGGAGAAGAAGAAACAAAACAGACAAAACAACAAAGACGAGACCTGGACTGTTGTCCCTCTGCCAAAGCCTCTCTTGTCCTTTGTAGGCCTCCACATAATTAACTTGTAAGAAGATAGCATGAAATTGGAACAGACTTGTATTTATTCTCTGAAGAGGCCACCACTGCATAGCACAAAATGATAAGAGGAGAGGAAAACACAAACGCAACAAAACAAAAACAATGCACAAGCTTACTATAGATTCCTCTGGTAAAACCTGATAATGTAAGGCTTCAGAAATCAATAAATGTAAAGATGATAATGTTTAAGTGCTTTTACAGGCTCATGTCAGGGGCTAGCTTGATGTGACAAGAACTTGTGGGCTAACACATTGGCTGGCTGAGATTGATAATACAACAAAGCCAGTTTTACTAAGAATACATGCATCACTATGAGTATGACCCATTACCATACCAACTGCTCTGGATGTAACATACTTGCTTTAGGGTCTTTTGAAAATGATTATAAAAGGGCAGCGAGAAAATGTGGTCTCTTTTGAATTTACAGGCTTTTACATCATTTGTGCCAAATATGTGGGCTGCATATCTCACTGGTATCCCCAGGCTGAGCCATTTTAATATCTGTTAGAGTTTGCTGGTGCTCAAATGGTTTCATAAAGGGATGATGTTGTTTACCTTGTTCTCTCCACTTCAGTTGTTATCTCCTTTTTTTCACATACAGATTCACTGTCTTTTCAGGGCTGTCTCTGGCATTCTGTTAATGCAAAAAAATGTAAAATAGTTTAAAGTTCTAACAAAAATGTATTTAAATTCGCTATGTTTTGACACTTGTGAGAGAGTTTGTGTGGACCTTGGAGGTTAAGTGTTTTGTCCTTGTTCAAGGCCACATCGACAGATTCTTCACCTTGTTGGCTCGGGTTCTCGAACCAGTGACCTTTCGGTTACTGGCCGAACGCTCTAACTGCTAGGTTACCTGCCACCCTATTTAATGATAAGGTAGAGGAAAAACTGCTTTTTAGAAGTCCTGAAGCAAGAGATTTATGTTTTCTCTTTGACAACTTGCCTTTAGATACTGGAGGAAAAGTGCAAGGACAGACATTTTGCCTCAGGTCTAAACTGAGACACCTCTGCTGGATGGAATCAATTCCGTCTTTATCAGTTGTCTGTACCCTGAAATTCTCACACCAGGGGCAAACTGATGTGTTTTCCAATAATGAAATGGAGCACATATCAAAAATACATTTAAAAGGTTCCCACTCTCAGAAGTCCCTTTTAATTTCCAGTAAAGTTTGTATCACGAAGGAAAGCCCAGGAAAAAGACAGATGGATGTCTTTGACCAGCCCTCATTTTTTGTGTACACATTTTTGAGGTGGAAATTGCAGGGGTGTTTTGAGGGAGCGTGCAATTGGCATGTTGACTGCAAGAATGTCCACCAGACCTGTTGCAAGGGAATTGAATTTTCATTTCTCTACCATAAGCCGCCTCCAACGTCGTTTTAGAGAATTTGGCAGTATGTCCAACTGGCCTCACAACCGGAGACCACGTGTAACCACGCCAGCACAGTACCTCTACATATGGCTTCTTCACCTGCGGGATCGTCTGAGACCAGCCACCCGCCACCCGGACAGCTGATGAAACTGAGGAGAATTTATTTCTGTAATAAAGCCCTTTTGTGGGAAAAAACTAATTCTGATTGTTTGGGCCTGGCTCCCAAGTGAGTGGGCCGATGCCCACCCATGGCTGCTTTCCTGCCCAGTCATATGAAATCCATAGATTAGGGACTAATTTATTTATTTCATTTAACTGATTTCCTTATATGAACTGTAACTCAGTAAAATCATTGAAATTGTTGCATGTTGCGTTTTATATTTTTGTTCAGTATAGATGCAGTTGTCAGTGTAAAGTGCTTCATACCAATAATACCACAAGACATTACTTTATCAAGCAATATTCAGCAATTTATTGGTGTTGGTATTGAAAATTGATTTTCAACACTTCACTTCATGTGAGCAGTCAATTTGTCTTCATGTGTAAAGTCAATTTCCATTCTCAAGCCTTTTATACTATTTCATTTCAGACACATACTGTATGTTATTCTGTTTATTGTGGCGAAAGGACATTTCTGGGGGAGCAAAATGTTGTGGAAAATGTTTATTTATCATTTTAGTTAGGCTACCCTAAATGGAAGTCATCACAAGTATAGCCATAAATCAATCATTGAAATAATGCATTTGAAAACAACTATCTACATTACTATGGCTCTGTTGAAGACAGCACCCCGGGCATGCTGCATGATACATCTGCATGGCAGAGGCACACAGGCCATCCATCCAGAGCAGCTACAGGCTGTCACATTGTGTGGGCTGAGCACTGTGACTGCTCTCCTTTGTACCTCCGTAATGGGATTAGATTAGCCATGTTTTCTCCTGTGAGTCCATGTGTGAATGACCTTCCTCTTGCCTTACCCATGCACTGGCTGCCATTTTGCACACTTCTGCAGTTACAGGTTTTGCAGCTCCCATGTTACTGTCAAATGAACAGCGTTTTTTTAACAAAGCACATAAGTAAATGTATTAAACCATGGTGTAAAATAGAGACCTGGTAGCAGTTGTACGGGCAGAAATGTTGTAGGAGGCAGCCAGGTTCAGGTGCAGATGTTTAGCTTGCTAAGGTTTAGGCTACTACAAACGGAGCGAAACGGGGAGGGACCTGCCTGAATTTGTCCAATAGAAACTTTCTAGGCGGTATTGAATGTGTCAATGTCACCTCGATTACTACAATTTGTCTCTCGACATGTGCTACATTATAAACTTTAATTTGTAGCCTAGGTTGTTGCAACATCATGATGGATATAGGACAAATTTGAGTATCATTTAGTAGCTTAAACCTATCGATGTTACCTTGAGCTGGGTGAATGGAATATGAATGACAGTCATTCAGTATGCTGTAATAGAAATAAGACCATACTCATTAAAAAAATCGTCCTCCCTTGGGCTGTTACGGTGACCGTATCACCGGCAGTCACGAGTCATGACCGCAGTCAAATTCCATGTGACTGTTGAGTCATGGTTACTAGTCTTCTCCAAAACTGTGCTCTGATGCCGCTGATGGTCATTAGGCTACTTGCTAATGACCTGGTACTCAGGGCTCTATTGTCCCATTTAATCACTCTGACATCAATGCAAACTAAATCAAATCAAACAGTTCAGCCCTGACATTGAGCTTGAGCGGAATAAGATCACCTGTTGCACAGAGAGAGCCAGCTCCTCATAGCTGGTTGATGCATGGAATGAAATAAGGGTTATATTTGCTCAACATTTCTATAGGCTGTGCAATTGCATGAGAAAAACACGTTTTGATGCTGTCTATTAAAAAGAGGAGTATCCCATCATCTTTGTATAGGCTAGGCCTACTATATTTATTTCTCTACTTTCCTTATATTAAGCACATTGCTTTGCTTTATAACTGATGTAACCTACCTGGCTGGCATGAAAATGAACCACGGGAAAGCGTTCTCCACTCGTTATTCAAGTGCGTATGGATTCCGTTTTTTTTGCCTTGCCCCTGTTCCGACAGGTGCATGGTAATTCTAAATCAAAACTCATTTCACAAATAGATTATTTAGTATATGTAAAGACCAGATTATATTGAGAATAGTCTGATGGGTGAGAATATTATCACTTGTGAATGATGCCCAGCGTGTGCAGTCTAAATGCAACAAATAGTGCATGCATTTTTTTTGATACTTTTTTAAATCATAGTGGACTGCATCATGTATCCTAGCCCATAGGCCTTCACTGCCTTCAGAAAGTATTCATACCCCTTTACCTTTTCCACATTTTGTTGTGTTACAGCCTGAATTTAAAATGTATTACATTGAAAAATGTTTGTAACTGGCTTGCACACAATACCCCATAATGCCAAAATGGAATTATGTTTTTAGAAATGAAGACAGGAAAAGCTGAAATGTCGTGAGTCAATAAGCATTCAACCCTTTTGTTATGGCAAGCCTAAATAAGTTCAGGAGTAAAAATTTGCTTAACAAGTCACATAATAAGTTGCACTCTGTCTGCAATAATAGTGTTTAACAGGATTTTTGAATGACTACATCATCTATGTACCCCACACATACAATTATCTGTTAAGTCCCTCAGTCTAGCAGTGAATTCCAAACAGATTCAACCACAAAGACCAGGGAGGTTTTTCAATGCCTCGCAAAGAAGGGCACCTATTGGTGGATGGGCAACCATTTTAAAAGCAGACTTTGAATATCCCTTTGAGCATGGTGAAGTTATAAATAACACTTTGGATGGTGTATCAACACACCCAGTCACTCCAAAGATACAGGCCTCCTTCCTAACTCAGTTGCCGGAGAGGAAGGAAACTACTAAGATTTCATCATGAGGCTAATGATGACTTTAAAACAGTTACAGAGTTTAATGGATGTGATAGGAGAAGAACTGAGGATGGATCAACAACATTGTAGTTACTTCACAATACTAACCTAATTGACAGAGTGAAAAGAAGGAAGCCTGTACAGAATAAAAAATATTCCAAAACATGCATCCTGTTTGCAACAAGGCACATGTGAACCTTCATCATTATAGGGTATTGTGTGTAGATTGAAGAGGAAAACATTTAATTTAATCCATTTTAGAATAAGGCTGTAACATCATGTGGAAAAAGTCAAGGGATCTGAATATATTCCGAATGCACTGTACATTACATCTGGATAGATAGTATTTAATTGTATTTTCAGTCATATATACAGTTACGTCGAAAGTTTATATACACTTAGGTTGGAGTCATTAAAACTCGTTTTTCAACCACTCCACAAATGTCTTGGTAACAATCTATAGTTTTGGCAAGTTGTTTAGGACATCTACTTTGTGCATGACACAAGTAATTTTTCCAACAATTGTTTACAGATATATTATTTCACTTATAGTTCACTGTATCACAATACTAGTGGGTCAGAAGTTTACATACACTAAGTTGACTGTGCCTTTAAACAGCTTGGACAATTCCCGAAAATGATGTCATGGCTTTAGAAGCTTCTGATAGGCTAATTGACATAATTTGAGTCAATTGGAGGTGTACCTCTTTGCTTGACATCATGGGAAAATCAAAAGAAATCAGCCAAGACCTCAGAACATTTTTTTTTTGTCATTTTTGGGAGCAATTTCCAAATGCCTGAAGGTACCACGTTCATCTGTACAAACAATACTACGCAAGTATAAACACAATGGGACCACGCAGACGTCATACCGCTCAGGTAGGAGACGCGTTCTGTCTCCTAGAGATGAAAGTACTTTGGTGAAAAAGTGCAAATCAATCCCAGAACAACAGCAAATGACCTTGTGAAGATGCTGGAGGAAACGTGTAGAAAAGTATCTATATCCACAGTAAAACGAGTCTTATATCGACATAACCTGAAAGGCCGCTCACCAAGGAAGAAGCCACTGGTCCAACTGCACATGGGGATAAAGATCGTACTTTTTGGAAAAATGTCCTCTGGTCTGATGAAACAAAAAAAGAACTGTTTGGCCATAATGACCATCGTTATGTTTGGAGGAAAAAGTGGGAGGCTTCCAAGCCGAAGAACACCATCCCAACCGTGAAGCACAGGGCTGGCAGCATCATGTTGTGGGGTGCTTTGCTGCAGGAGGGACTGGTGCACTTCACAAAATAGATGGCATCATGAGGAAGGAAAATCATGTGGATATATTGAAGCAACATCTCAAGACATCAGTCAGGAAGTTAAAGCTTGGTCGCAAAGGGGTCTTCCAAATGGACAATGACCCCAAGCATACTTCAAAAGTTGTGGCAAAATGGTTTAAGGACAACAAAGTCGAGGTATTGGAATGGCCATCACAAAGCCCTGACCTCAATCCTATAGAAAATGTGTGGGCAGAACTGAAAAAGTATGTGCAAGCATGGAGGCCTACAAACCTGACTCAGTTACACCAGCTCAGTCAGGAGGAATGGGCCAAAATTCACCCAACTTATTGTGGGAAGCTTGTGGAAGGCTATCCGAAATGTTTGACCCAAGTTAAACAATTTAAAGGCAATGCTACCAAATACTAATTGAGTGTATGTAAACTTCTGACCCACTGGGAATGTGATGAAAGAAATAAAAGCTGAAATAAATCACTCTCTACTATTATTCTGACATTTCACATTCTTAAAATAAAGTGGTGATCCTAACTGACCAAGGACAGGGAATGTTTACTAGGTTTAAATGTCAGGAATTGTGAAAAACTGAGTTTAAATGTATTTGTCTAAGGTGTACTGTATGTACATTTCCGAATTCAACTGTATATTATAGAACATGAACTTCTAAATCTACCCCTCTGCTACTCTCATCCATCCCACCTATCTCTGTAAACCGCCATGTTCTGATTTTTTTAACTGTGCTGAGATGTTTCACATAAACTCTGAACCTGTCTAATCGCATTCTATAGTATCTACAGATTGTGAGTTAAAGATAAGTATTTTTACTAAAAGTATTATTATATTGTTGATTGATTGACAATGGTTTTCCAAATCTCCCAACAGTGCTATTTGTAGGGTTATTTTTTAGATAAATGTTGTGATTTTCCAGCCGTACCTGAAATTGTGACCAGATACAAGCTACATATGGACAATACAAAAATTAATGATCTAGTGATTCTGCCTTTTCGTAGCAAAATCTGCAGAGCTGAGCTGGTTGAATGCCCCATTACCTAACATTATATTTGTGGCAAGAATTTAGTGAAATAATTTTAAATTGAAAAACTCAAGCGTTGTTTTGCGTATATATTCGGAAACCATGTTCCACGGAATCGGCACTTCAAAAATCTCTTCCCAACTATTTTGAAACTTGTATATATAATAATAAATACATCATTCATTAATTAATAAATAATTGTTTTATTCTTGACATTTTTTTTGTTGCAAATATGGTCTTTAATATAGGGGAGACAAACAAGTTCCCTACTTTCTTCCATTTGCATCCTCCATTTTTGCAGATTGCTTCGGTAGGTTACTTTACAGTTACTTTACAGTTACTAGTTACCTGTCCAAAATTGTAATCAGTAAAATACCTTTTGTATTACCGAAACTCGGTACGGTAATAATATCACTTTCTGTTACTTTTAAGATGCATTAGAAGAAGACTAAAAGGATCCTTCAAACGCGTTTGGTTTGTCATCATATGTCAATGCCATTGCAAAAACCAGAAGGTGTCATAATGCATTTTTATTTAAAATACAAAAAACTATCCCAGGGTTTAAAACATTGAGGTAGGTTTTCCCATTTTTTTTACTTGGGCTTTGCTCCTTTCATATTTATTTTGATTCTGACAAACTCCCCATTGCCTGCCAGTGACAAGCATACCCATAACATGATGCCGCCACCACATTACTTGAAAATATAGACATTTGCTAATCTTGCTTGGCTGATGATTATGAAGTAAAAATGTATCTTGTTTCGTCTGTATTGGTCAAAGGTAATACCGTAAGTAGCACAGAGTGCAGTTGCTTCTCATATGTAACATTTGATGCGTTCTCCACACTCTCATCCTCACAAGAACGTACTCAAGAGAACTTTCTTGGAGACTGAACTCGGAGCATGATAGTGTGGAGCAGCGTAGTATGCATATTGAGAAACACCTACAGTCTATGGTGGGATCTCACATTTTGAAACATGTTTTGAAAATGCATGTGATCAAACGAAGCATCACATTTTGTTGTCATTTAAATTTCATACAAGCTTTTGTACTTTTGTATCGGATCAGACTGCTTTGAAAATTTGACACACGCACATTTATTGGGTATAAAATGAACTAGCAAATGTTCATGTGCACTTTAAGCTTGCACCCACTCAGAGGAGAGGACATAGAAAAAGAAATGCAACTTACTGTGTACCGAATTTTACAGAAATATCGACAATGTTGCAATATCTGGAAAGGGAATGAGATTGGGTAGCGCTAGCCAGTAATTACTCTAAGATTATATGGAATATAAATGTAACATAAATTGATTTGAACTTTGGGAAACATTAACACATATTTATAATGGGGGAACAAAGTACTCAAATCGTGGGAGTTTGGACAGCACACAGCAGTAGTGGAGACAAAGAGAGACACATGGTGTGTCTTCACTAAAACCGGTATACATTCAGATGGTTCAGAGAGACTAGAAAGCGAGAGAGAACAAGAGGTGGTTTCGTACAAACTATGGAGTCCTTATGGAGAACCTGTCATGTTTAAACTGATTTCCAAAGAACAGCAAAGCCTTTAGTAGGTTTACTCAGCCCACTGGGTGGGTTTTTACAGTTAGGCCATTTGTTGAAACCCAATTTATTAAATTGTAAGTGCTTCATATGTTTCTCCCAATGGTTGATGATTGATATATAATTAATTCTAAATAACTTAATAATTATGACCCACCCCTCACTATTGTCATTGGTTGCACTAATTGCACTGTTTGTCTACATAACCCGGTTCAAGTATTCATGATATTACCCTGAAGGCACAGTGATGCCCAAACTTTGGTGATTTACCCAATAAATGACTGGGAGTTTATGTGTGCGACTCTCTTTTATATATATTTTTTTATAGATGATTGATATGGAACATAACTTATGAAACCTCCACTAAGGACGAATGTAGACACACAAGCCTTGCAGTAGTAACTCTTATTAGATAACTGATGTTTTTCTCTGTTGCTTGCTCCCTCTTTATCTTTATTTTTCCTCTAGTGTAGCCTACACTAATTACACTATAGTTTGACTGCATCTTTGTGCAAATTAATAAAACAACTTTAGATAAGTCACTCTCACTTTTCCAAGTAGTCCATAGGCTACCAATATGATGGTATTTTTTATGCTTTAGGATTTAGAGAGGTCTGTTTGCCATTTATGTTTGTTAAATACTGAATAATATGGAATTGATTAGCTGCAGCATTGGAATCTGGAGTTAGCCACCATAAAATTACAATTAAAATCAATACTGTGTCATATCCCTGCTCCACAAGCTGAACATGCCATTCTAACCTTGAGGCCTGTGCTATCCCTCACTTCAGGTCTTCAAGCATCAAGCTCAATAACCTAGCAGTGCGTGGCTACTGTGCTTTGAAGTAGAGATAGCATTTTCTATCTCCCTGCAATGACATCCTCAGTTTGTTTTAAAAGTTGGTTCATCATCTTTGTATTTGTCTGGTACTTTTCTGATGGGTAACTTCTACCTCACCAGTTTGTGGTATGGTAAATGCACTTTTGGTTTGACTCTTTTTTCTTCATCCATGAAGAGGAGATAAGTGGCATGCCATTCAATGAAGACCTTCAGTGCTTTCGTTGAAATTCCTCTGAACCTCTTGTTGTAGTTGTGCCTGAGAAAGTCCTACTGTATATGCTTATCCGCTGTCCATGGTCCTGAAATGCCAAACGAATGGAAAGGACTCTGGCTGCAGTCTGAGTGAGAGAGCCAGAGAGTTGGTGAGATTTTGATAGCTCTTTATGATGTTGCATTAGTGTACACAAGGT
The DNA here is from genome assembly GCF_013265735.2 of Oncorhynchus mykiss. NCBI lineage: Eukaryota > Metazoa > Chordata > Actinopteri > Salmoniformes > Salmonidae > Oncorhynchus > Oncorhynchus mykiss. Next base: position 68,615,396 of record NC_048569.1, on the reverse strand, counting down.
TTCGGTTTAGTTGCAGCCTTGTGCTATTTGGAGCCATATGACGGATTCAATGGACTTAGTCATTATTTAATGTATATTTAGAAAGTTGTATTGCATGCAATATATTTGTCTCTTCATAAATCATATGCCGTTAAATAGCTTCAGAATCTCTTGACATTTATTTTTAACACACTTATGTTTAGTCCATGTTTACATGTCTGTAGTTTACAAACCTGTAGATACATCCTTCAATTTTATTAATTTGAATAGTGAAAGTAGCTTAAATAAATCAGTCAACAAAAACAGTAGCTGTGATATCCACACTTCCATATGAAACAACCTTTAGAGGCTATCTGCGTCCTCTAATAGCTAATATTTGGTAGGGCAAACCAGATAAATCGCTAAGACATTGGAATTAGAGATGATAGATTATACAGCACATCTGGTTGGAACAGGTGCAGTTCTCATATCCCCATCATGCTATCTGCAGCTGTGCTTGTTTCAGCTAACAACTATGGCTCTGGATTGCTTTGCCAGCACCTGACACTTCTCAGTCGGTTTGTACAGTAGGTGGTTATTTCAAGTAAGGGTTGTAAAACAGATGTGTCTTTGGTTTGTGGTATAGTGTGTTTCACTTATCTTCTCCCAACTACCACCAAGTGTAGCAATATGTTGTGCTATGGGGTAGACTAGGTGGTGTGTCATTAAATGAAATAGCTGTGATGATACATTACACCCTTTTAAACTACACACGAGTGCAAGCACACAATGTTCGTTCATGTAATGGGCACAGTAAAGGTCAGTTATCAACCTTTGCCATAGGTGTCTGATAAGTTGTGAACAGCTCTCACTATGTCTGACCCCTATTTGTATTCTTACAGCTCTAGCATTGTTCACAAGAGCTACAGTCACAGTGTAATCAGTTAGAGTGCCAATATTCATTTTTGCAGAGAGCATTTCCATTTTGCAACCAATGTGTTGGAATGAAACGCCAGTAGCCATTAGTGCAACAGGAAAGCTGTTAGAGAATGGCAGACATGTAAATACAGAATCATGTGTTACAAAATAAGCATACAATTTGTAAGACACTTCCAAAATGATTTCCAGATCATATTCTGTAGGGGTTCTTTTGTCCATAATCCATATTGCATTTCCCAGTGGGGTCTTTGATGTATTTGTATAAAAAATAATAAAGCATATATTTTAGAGCTCATACAGGAGCAACATGCAGTTTCCTGTGAGGGTTGGTAGATGATGGTATTTCTGTGGACAGCGTGACGAGTGAAGGGATTTTCAGGAAGCGGGTGGATTAGCCCTCTCAGATGGCAGAAGGAGAGCGATCTGCTCTGACAGTGTGGTGGTTACCCCATCTGTCGATAATTAGCTCTGTGCTACCTGGCACCAGGTGGTCGGTCGCTTCCACACTCCATCCACACCACATGGACAGGCTGAGGGACGCGGAGCAGAGCAAAGCAGGTTGTCCTCTTGCCTGGGGAGTTAACTGTCTGCGAGCCAGTGGGCTAAGCCGGGCCTCTGGTCTAGGCTTATTTGACATTGTATAAATCACACAGCGGTGGATAGATCCGTGCTGTGAAATATATATATGTGTGTATGTAGCCCTGAAAATGAAAGCTAGATGAACATCTTTGACGGCTTGTTATTTTGAAGATACCACCATTCAAAGCTTTCCCATTTTTCACCTGAACAGTAGCTAAGTTCCATTCTCTTCATCCCACGTATTGTCACTGTCGCTGTGCCTGCAGGGAGAGGCTATGGTGAGGGATGGACAGGGTTAGTCCTCCCATCCGTGTCTGATACATTATATACACATCTAACGGATAACAAGTTGATCACTTGAATTTTAATGAATCCAATGGAAAATATATCCCAAGGTTCTAGCTACATGAGTGGTGAAGGAGATGCCTGCAACATAAATGCATCAATGAAGACCTTTCTAAATATAACATTTTCAGATTTATTTCAGTAAGCAGCATATGTAGTATCTTGAAATCTATTAATCTTGGAACGGGGGTTATGCATCACATTTTCAAAAGCATCTAGTTGAGGCATAACTGGCAACTAGACTACTTGCCAGGATGTGAAATGATTCCTGAATGTGATCTTCATTTTCCCAGGTAACCTTGGACGTGTTGATTACATCAGTGAATTTGAGTTTGATCTGTTCATCAGACCTGACACCTGTAACCCTCGCTTCAGAGTTTGGTTCAACTTCACAGTGGAAAACGTGCGGGAGACACAGGTAGGTGGTGGATTTCCCTGAATTTGTATTAATACTGTATACTGCATTCCAAATATACACATATTTTCTTTATTGACTGTTACTATTAACCTGTCTGCCTTTATTCAAATTTCTATGCACACTTTTATGGGTATTTAAAAACGAATGTGTCCGTAGCTCACAATTACAAATTATTTCAAGTTTTGTTGTATCCTAGACCTTCAGAACAGAAGAGTTGTTTGTTTCATACCTGCTTCCTCATCACAGCACTGAGAAGCGCTAGCCACTTGCATGCGTTGAGCTCTCGGATTGGCTGAGAGCAGTGGTCACATGCCACAGAGATACTGTGTGAGGGAACAGAACGCGTGTTTCATGTCTGCGGACCGCTCAGGCTGCTGCCGAGGGCATTTGTTTAATTTTATCAACTCTGATTGGAGCTTCATCAGTTCTGTCATTTCGATCTAATTCAGAGAGAGAAAACAAGATATTAAAAAGGAGTCAACCGGCAGCGGAATTCTATTCCTGCTGTCTAATGTGTAGGCATACAAGCCTGGGTAGCTCTATGTTGAAAAGTGAGAGCCTGGGCTAAGAGACAGACGGAGCGAGAGAGCGTGGATGAAAAAATGGAATGCTGTCTTCTGCAGCCCTGCCCTATCGGCCCCATCTCCCTGCAGTGCTGTAGTCAGCGCTAATCAAATTTTATGGCCAAGAGATGAATGGGAGCCCTTAGCCAGGAGCCTTATCGATTTTAGGGCCAGATACGGCCCGGCATCCTGCGCCAACAGGATATTTGCTGTTGTGGCAAAAAAAAGAGGAGAGCGAAAGGCTAGTGAGAAGCCCACACGAACATACACTCAATGACTCTTGCATACACACACATACACAGACATCTACAGGTGGGGGAAAAAGCAGTAGGAATAAACATTTTCACAATTAGCTTCTGAGTGTTTTGTTGATGCCACACAGTCCTTTCTTTATTTTATTATATATATATCTCCAATTTCCTTTTTTAGAATGCGAGCATGTGGGAATTGAATCAACTTCAGTAGGAGGTTGTAGGGTATCTGGTGCTTGTGTGTTTTGGTATGGTGTCGTGTGTGTTATACGTATGTGCACTGTAACTGTGTGTGTGTGTGTGTGTGTGTGTGTGTGGTGGGGGGGTGAGAGAGTGAGTATGTTTGATGTAATTGTTATTTGGCGGTTTACTTGCATTTTATAAATATAAATAAATAAAAATATGGCATGAGTAAATAAATAAATAGAGCTATGTGGAAGCTGTGCTATAGAGATATCAGTACATTCACAAGGAACTGGGCTAGAGTGTTTTATCCAACTAAGCCGACCGACTCTCAGTCGAGAACAGTGAAATTGGAAACAGTAAAAGCCCGTGATATTGGAACTGAGATGACCATTTTGAAGGAATGTAAGCTGGTGAAAAAGATTTGGTCGGCCTCAATCAGCTTAGCAGCTTTGTGGAAATTGGCTGCACCATAGCACGGTTATGATGGATGGATGTCTTTTTCTTTTCTTCTCTACAAAACCTTCACCTCAAACTTCGTCTTGCTTTTGGTATGGTGAGACTGATGCTGGTTAATTATGTTGCAACGACTGAGCAAAGCATAGCAGCACTCTAAACTGGAGTTATCATTCAAGTCATTTTGACTGTTGAGCCAGTTATTAAATCCTAGCACTTCATGTTAGTCCAATGTCACCTAACCATAAAATATAGTCTACATATTTATGGACACTGATAGTGTGTCAGTGATGAATTGATGTTAGACCGCTTCTGCTTGTGATATAATCTCTCTCTTTTTTTTTAACATTTTTTTTTTTAGATATACTCGTGTAGCAATTTTAGGCAATAAGCCAGCCATGTTACTGCATTTATCTGTGTAGTACAAATATATCTCTTTCATGCAGTATTTCAAATTGGGAGAGCATGGAAACTATTCAAGATTCTTCCCCACATTTTCTCACCTCTGAAAAATATATATTGAGCTTTTTAACCAGTGGAAACAGTGATGTGCTGTGCTTATATTTAATCCATGCTGTGGACGGTGGCTGTTTGACATCAAGCTGCGTGAAGGGCATGGCTGTGAGGTATTATCATAGAAATCTTTGGGGAGCAATACTATATATAATACAGTAAAACGACTGCCTTCAGCTACTGAAATTCATGTGTGATTTACAAGCTTCACTTATCCAGGAAAAGCTCAGCAGAGGCAGTTATTCTCCATAATCAAAAAATAGAAAGAATTTAGTTAGAATGTGAGGTGTCTTGAATTCCTAAAGGACAATAATCTCTCCAGAACTTTTTATATTGACATTTATTGATGATGATATGGTCTAATCTAACATGAAATATATGGCACATATATTAAATGACATTTCATCTCAGGTGACTGACTCATTTTGGGCAGTGTCATGCTGATAGGAACTATTCGATCATTCAGTTGTGCCCGGCTGGGTGTCAAAGGGCATGATATAGATTTCTCAGATTTATGAATATTTCTAATTGAGCATAAAAGGTCTTCACATTTCCTCTGCACTTTGCTATATTCTGAATAGAATGTGAAATGTACAATTTGCACATCAGTTTTAAGAGATGTGAATGTTTTGCAGTGTATTGAGGAGAAGAGAGAAAGGCTGAGTAATTTGGAGTCCCTGACTTGTCCACGAGCACGGTAATGGATGTAATGCACATTGATTTGTTTTCACAGAAGAGGGATGGGAATGTAGTTACGAGAATTGTCCTGTTTTTATGTTCAGTTAGGTCCGAAATTATTGACACCCTTCATAAAGATGAGCAAAAATGACTGTATAAATTATTCAAATACTGAGCTACATTGTATGCAGAAAAAAAGGGAAATTATTTTATACTAATAGAATTGGTCAGAGAAAGAGATTTTGTTTAACAAGTAATACATTTTTTTTTTCTCAAAAAGGTAGGGGTCAATATTGGTTTCAATACCTTTCAATACCTCACCTTGGCATTAATGGCATTGAGAATTATTATTATTTTTTGTATTTTTTATTTCTCCTTTATTTAACCAGGTAGGTCAGTTGAGAACAAGTTCTCATTTACAGCTACGACCTGGTCAAGATAAAGCAAAGCAGTGCAACAAAAACAACAACACAGAGTTACACATTGAATAAACAAAAGTACAGTCAATAACACAATAGAAAAATCTATAGACAGTGTGTGCAAATGTAGTAAGGAGGTAAGGCAATAAATAGGCCATAGTAGCGAAGTAATTACAATTTAGCAAATTAACACTGGAGTGATATAGGTGCAGATGATGATGTGCAAGTAGAAATACTGGTGTGCAAAAGAGCAAAAAAAGTCAATAAAAACAAAATGGGGATGATGTAGGTAGTTGGATGGGCTATTTACAGTTTTATGAGTTGAAGTACACATTGGGAGGGATCCTTCCAGATCCTTTATATCCTTCATCTGCGCTTATGGATTGCCCTCTTGGTCATTGGAAAATGTTGATTTTTGTGACCAATTAACCATTTCTTTGTGGATTTTGATGTGCGCTTGGAGTTATTGTCTTGCTGGAAGATCCACTTGCAGCCAAGTGTCAGCCTCCTGCAGAGACAACCAGGTTTTTGGCTAAAATGTCCTGGTACTGGGTAAAGTTCATGATGCCATTGACGTTAACAAGGGCCCCTGGACCAGTGGAAGCAAAATAGCCCCATAACATCAAAGATCCACCACCATTTTTTACAGTAGGTATGGGGTTATTTTCTGCTTATGCATTCTCATTTAGATGCCAAACCCACCACTGGTGTGCATGGCCAAAGAGCTCTACTTTCATGTCATCTGACCACAGCACTGGTTCCAATCCAAGTGCCAATGCCGTTTAGCAAACTCCAGATGTTTACATTTGTTGGATAACATGAAAAATGCTTGCCAAAGCCGGCTTCTAGAACCTCTTGAATGCTGTATAATGTTTTTTTAATTTAATTTTTAAATATCTGTGATGGTCAGGTTTGACCAGGGTGCTGTGGAAGGAAGCCTTGGTCCATGTCTGGGCGTGGCTATTTAACCCCTCCTTTCCTCTGTTGCCTGATGTCCTTCACTGCTGATGGGGACAGCCGGGTCCCCCGTGACTGCCGGAAGATGAGTGTAATCATGGCCGGCATGCCGTGGTGCGGCAGCGTGGTGTGGGGGCCTGCCTGTGGGAGGGCTTACGGTGCTGAGCTCCTGGATTAGAGGCTGCACAAGCAGTTTATCAGGTCTCTCCACACTGGCTCCCCCACTCTGCAACAGGTCTCATCCTCTGTTTACTCTGCAATACTAAAAATACTGCACAGGCAGAGTCCCTGTTTTTTATCCTTTACCTTTTTTCCCTTCTTGCTTTGCTTTGGGAGCAGGACAGCCATTTATATTTCCTATGCCTGCTCTGCTGCTGTGGGGAATGCTTTCAAGGTTTCTCTCCCAGTCACTATAGAAGAGGAATGGGCTTTTGTGGTTTATTCAAAGGGATTATTCAACAAAGTGGGATTTGGGAACAAATAGGCTTACATCGGATATAAAGTTTTGGATTGTAGGTTTAAAGCGTGGTAAGAACATAGTAAGAGAAAATTGCGAATTTGAAAGATAGTCATTAAACAGTGCACTCAGAGAGTTCTGATGATATCAAGTAACTTTCCTCTCCAAGGGGAACTAATGGATCTTATTCTTTGTCAAGACCAATAGTCTTCAGATTTTGCATAATGAAATAGACAAAAGGATTTGAGGGCACACATTGGATTTTCTAATTATAGCAAAATCAGTTTCCATGGGTTATCTTCTGATACGATACTCCTTATAAAAATGTATTGCTTTATTTTTTAGCTTTATTAATTTAAAGCCTAGTCAAATACATTCTGATCTGAGTTATGTTTTGAAACAGAACAGACACCAAGTAGACTGAAGCCAACTTAGCAGTAGGCCTACTTCTGTTTTTATGCAGCGTTTGAAATATGATCACTATAACAGAATTCCTCTCAGTATTCACAGTATTAGTAATGATTGTTATTTAACAGATATACAATCTTATTTTGGATTTGACAGTATAGAACCCCATCTCTGTATGCTGTGTTCATCAGGACTGTATATGCATCTGTGCACCATACAACAGAGTGAAAATGTGTGAATAACTGCCAAATCCAGATACAGACTCTGGTCCTCGTCCCAAATCATGAAAGAGGACGATTACATCTGTATGGCACTGCTACTACAAATATCAGACAGACACATGTGACCAATTTATATACATTAAAATATATATATTTTTCAACGTTTGATGTCTCCGCCTTTTGATACTCCTTGCTATGGGTGGTGGGGGTGCCTGGGAGGCCTTTTGAGGTCCTAAAAGGCTGAAATTGGCTGAGCAGCACTGCTGAGCCCAGCATGTGAGGCGGCAGAGAGGAGATGAGCAGAGCCGTTGTAAGGGAAGCACTGGGGCCATGTGGAGCGCTGTGCATCTGCATGAAATTATCAATGCAGAGTCAGGACATGGATCATCCTTTACACAGCGTAATGAATACAGATTGCGCACCGGATAGAGATGCTCTGCAATCTGCTGCGCCACAAATGAAACCACGGCTGTTCTAATCAAATAGTATTTTCATGCCAGCGCAGCCTTAAATTGGACTAAATTCAATTCCAAATTCTGGGTTATAAATGTTGTAATTAGGCTATTGTTTTAAAGGGGGGCCTGGTGTTGGCTCCCTTGCAGTGTGAGCGTTCCCCGTTCTGTTGTTGTAACCCGTTGGTGTCCAGATAATGGGAGGACAGAGTCCGATCACAGCACCACAGGGTTTAACGCCAGCATTCAGATGCAGACACGTTCATTATGCCAACTAGTGGCCTGGGAGCACACATTTTTCCCTGTTTATTAAACAGCAAGGAGCTACTAAGCAGCACTGTGGTGCTGCTTTGATGCTGCTTTTGTTTCTATTTATGTGGTTAATTCAATCAGCAAACATTCTCCTTCTTGCTGCACTGTTTGCTCATAATGGCTAATTACTTCATTCTCATTATGTTATATCTGTGTTTATATCCAATGGGGGGCATGGTGATGGTTGTGCTTTAGCATTGTGGAGTTGGGCTACACGTTTGTTGACTGTCTGGGGATTTTGGTAATGAGATAGAGAAGTGTTTCAGTTGTTCATTTGCTTACCCTTCACTTTGGAGTTGGTATAACATGGAAGATCTAGGCCTTCAGTGCATTATAAAATCAACACATAGATTCCTCATAGCTGGCTATCAAGCAGTAAGTGCTACACTCAGAACCATCACTCTGTAGGAGTGTATACCGAAGCCTTGACTAGGCCTCATATTGAATATCTAATTAAATCTCCATGTTGTTGGTCTAATTATCACTCATGTAACCAAATCAACCGTAAGACTAAATGAGTAGTTCGAGAGGGAAAAAAACAACCCTTCTGTAAGATAATATAGGGACCACCCAGGTTAAATGAATTTCACAACAGTGAGATGCCCCTAATGTACTGTATTTGTTTGAAAAGCCAGGCAGGTTTGTCTTGTTTTGAAACATGCGAGTCCTCAGCCCACATTTGCATTTTCATTCTATTCAGTGGCTTTCACTTATTACTCAAATGTTGTTTTTGAATCTCTAATTCCCTGGATGGCTCTCTGTATTGAACGCAATCTCCCCTGTATTATTTGCTGTAGGAGGCTGCAGAGGGAGCTGCTGTCAATCTGTGTTCACGGTTAATGTTGTTAAGTAAAGCCAATATGGTTGTTTTCGCTGCGTGTTGTCATAAAGGTGGGACTGGCGGGCGGTGTGCCTGGTAACATGAGAGCTAAGCGTGGGCGTCTGACTCCCCTGCTGCAGAAGAGGAGAGAGAGGAGAGGAGCCCATGCAAGGAGAGCCATTGATAGCCACTGCAGTTGGGGCTTACAGTGAGGTGGAGGGCCAGCATAACACACACTCACAATGGGCTGCAGTTTAATATAGGTCTCTAACTGAGGTCTCACGCTTAACCATGCTTAGGCAGATTCAGGTGCTCTTGCTATAAATGCCCTAATGGTGCCAAAATGCTTTGAGATAATTATTGTAGGTAAAGGCGATGTGAATAGTAATAACTTAATTGTTTTAACCATGTAACAGTGGCCTAATTATGGGAACCACTCTTTATTTCCTTTCTGAATGTACCCTTCTTAATAAGGATAATCTGCTATTAGCCTGTGTTGTGGAAATAATATAGCCTAATCAAAAAAAACAACCATTTCAAAAATGTTTTAATATGTTAATTAATCAGTATTGCTTCATGACATTTGCAGTAGAATTCAGCTTTATTAAATCTAACATATCAGGCGTGTTGTTGCTAGCTGGTCCGTATAATAAAATTAAGCAATAAGGCCCGAGGAGGTGTGGTATATGGCCAATAGGCCACAGCTCAGGGCTGTTCTTACGCACGACGCAACGCGGAGTGCCAGGACACAGCCCTTAGCCGTGGTATATTGGCCATATATCAAAAACCCCTGAGGTGCCTTATTGCTATTATAAACTGGTTACCAACATAATTAGAGCAGTAAAAATAAATGTTTTGTCATACCAATGGTATACGGTCTGATATACCACGGCTTTCAGCCAATCAGCATTCAGGGCTCGAACCACCCAGTTATAATATAATAATATATGGTGTGTCGCAGTTAGCCTAGATATGGCGTGATATGATGTCTTGGCCTTGGAGGGGAAGTGTGCGGTGCGACTAGCTAAGAGGGGAGTGTGGCGATGGTGGTCCGTGATGGGTCGTTGGTCCATGCAGGATTTTATCTCCCAGCAGCACCTTGGGGTCGCTGCCGCCTGAACTCTGCAGTTCTATAAATCAGAGCCGGGGCCTTGACAGTGTGTATTCTTCCTGTCGTGGCTGCAGGTAGATCCAGAGAGGCAGGATGTCAATGAAACAAAGCAGAACATATTCATGCTGTGGCGATTCCGTGCAGACCAGAGCCCTAGGGGATTTCTCATCGTCCATTTTTTCACTTCCTCCTCTTTGATGCCTGGGGTGAATCCTGCTTGAATTTGTCACGACTTTGCTTACCAAGGGCTACCTCCTATCATTGGATGTACGCGCACGAGCACACTCTTCTCTCTCACACGCACTCACACACATTGAATGTTTATGATGTTTTTTTTATCAGTTGCCTTTTTGGGTCCATCATGCCTTTGGTGGGTGCATCATGTCATGCAAATTGCATGGATGCAAAACCAATTAGAATTTTATCTTGAATATAACCCTGGAATCCCAGTGTGATAGAGACTTTGAAAACCCACTGCTTGTACATCATGTGTGTGATATCTACACCACAGCCTAGCCAGAGATTGTTTGCTAGGAGTAAACAGATGTTGTTTGTCTTTCAGATGTAGAGATTTTATGTACTCCAGGGAGCCAATGGACCTGTCCTTCTGTCTAAACTTCCTAACTGAATCAAAAGTTGCTCATTGTTAACATATTTGGCTACACAAAGAGTGTTAAAAATAAAAAGGGGGAATGTTAGAAGTAGAGTGAGTGAGACAACATCTACCAGCTATATCACTATATAGGGCGGCAGGTAGTCTTAGAGGTTAGAGCATTGGGCCAGTAACCGAAAGGTAGCTGGTTCGAATACCCAAGCCGACAAGGTGAACAATCTGTCGATGTGCCGTACTACTATGGTTGACTCTGTAAAACAACACATTTCACATCCGGTGTATGTGGCAATAAAACATTATAAGAATATGTACAGTACCAGTCAAAAGTTTGGACTCATTCAAGGTTTTTTTTTCTTTTTTTTCCCCTATTTTCTACAGTTAATTATAGTGAAGACATCCAATCTATGAAAACTATGAAATAACACATATGGAATCATGTAGTAACCAAAAAAGTGTTAAACAAATTTTAAATTCTTCAAAGTAGCCACCCTTTGCACACTCTTGGCATTCTCTCAACCAGCTTCATGAGATAGTCACCTGGAATGCATTTCAATTAACAGGTGTGCCTTGTTAAAAGTTCATTTGTGGAATTTATTTCCTTCTTACTGCATTTGAGGCAGTCAGTTGTGTTGTGACAAGGTAGGGGTGGTATACAAGATAGCCCTATTTGGTAAAAGACAAAGTCCATAGTATGGCAAGAACAGCTTAAATAAGCAAAGAGAAATGACAGTCCATCATTAATTTAAGACATGAAAGTCAGTCCATTCACTGCATGAATCAGGCCTTCATTGTCGAATTGCTGCAAAGAAACCACTACTTGCAGCAATTCGACAATGAAGGCCTGATTCATGCAGTCTCCTCTGAACAGTTGATGTTGAGATGTGTCTGTTACTTTAACTCAGTGAAGCATTTATTTGGGCTGCAATTTCTGAGGCTGGTAACGCTAATGAACTTATCCTCTGCAGCAGAGGCAACTCTGGGTCTTCCTTTCCTGAGGCAGTCCTCATGAGAGCCAGTTTCATCATAGCGCTAGATGATTTCTGCGACTGCACTTGAAGAAACTTTCAAAGTTATTGAAATGTTCCGCAAAAGAAGAGACTGGCTTGGGCCAAGAACCACGAGCAATGGACATTAGACCGGTGGAAATCTGTCCTTTGGTCAGATGAGTCCAAATTTGAGATTTTTGGTCCCAGCTGCCGAGTCTTGGTGAGACGCAGAGGAGGTGAATGGATGATCTCGGCATGTGTAGTTCCCACCGTGAAGCATGAAGGAGGAGGTGTGATGATGTGGGTGTGCTTTGCTTGTGACACAGTCTGATTTATTTAGAATTCAAGGCACACTTAACCAGCATGGCTACCACAGCATTCTGCAGTGATACGCCATCCCATCTGGTTTGCGCAACACACTTCCAGGCTGTGTAAGGGCTATTTTACCAAGAAGGAGAGTGATGGAGTACTGCATCAGATGACCTGGCCTCCACAATCACCCAACCTAAACCCAATTGAGATGGTTTGGGATGAGTTGGACCATAGAGTGAAGGAAAAGCAGCCAGCAAGTGCTCAGCATATGTGGGAACTCCTTCAAGACTGTTGGAATAGCATTCCAGGTGAAGCTGGTTGAGAGAATGCCAAGAGTGTGCAAAGCTGTCATCAATGCAAAGGGTGGCTACTTTTAAGAATCTTAAATATAATATAAATGTTTCTTTGTTTAACACTATTTTGGTTACTACATGATTCCATATGTGTTATTTCATAGTTTTGATGTCTTCACTATTATTCTACAATGTAGAAAATAGGAAAAATAAAGAAAAACACTTGAATGAGTAGGTGTGTCCAAACTTTTGACTGGTACTGTATATAATGTACAGTTGAAGTCAGAAGTTTAGCCAAATAGATTTAAAGTTTTTCACAATTCCTGACATTTAATCACAGTAAAATTACCCTGTCCTAGGTCAGTTAGGATCACCACTTTATTTTAAGAATAGAAAATTACAGAATAATAGTAGAGAGAATGATTTATTTCAGCTTTTATTTCTTTCATCACATTGACAGTGGGTCAGAAGTTGACATACACTCAATTAGTATTTGGTAGCATTGCCTTTAAATTGTTTAACTTGTGTCAAAGTTTAGGGTAGCCTTCCACAGGCTTCCCACAATAAGTTAGGTGAATTTTGGCCCATTCCTCCTGACAGAGCTGGTGTAACTGAGTCAGGCCTCCTTGTTCGCACACACTTTTTCAGTTCTGCCCACAAATTTTCTATAGGATTGAGGACAGGGCTTTGTGATGGCCACTCAAACACCTTGACTTTGTTGTCCTTAAGGCATTTTGCCACAACTTTGGAAGTATGCTTGGGGTCATTGTCCATTTGAAGACCCATTTGCGACCAAGCTTTAACTTCCAGACTGATCTCTTCAACATATCCATATTATTTTCCTACCTCATGATGCCATCTATTTTGTTATCTATTCATGATGCTGCCAGCCCTGTGCTTCACAGTTGGGAAGGTGTTCTTCGGCTTGCAAGCCTCCCCCTTTTTCCCCCAAACATAACGATGGTCATTATGGCCAAACAGTTCTTTTTTTGTTTCATGAGACCAGAGGACATTTCTCCAAAAAGTATGATTTTTGTCCCCATGTGCAGTTGCAAATCGTAGTCTGGCTTTTTTTATGGCGGTTTTGAAGCAGTGGCTTCTTCCTTGCTGAGCGGCCTTTCAGGTTATGTCGATATAGGACTCGTTTTACTGTGGATTTTGATATTTTTGTACCTGTTTTCTCCAGCATCTTCACACGGTCCTTTGCTGCTGTTCTGGGATTGATTTGCACTTTTCGCACCAAAGTGCGTTCATCTCTAGGAGACAGAACGCGTCTCCTTCCTGAGCGGTATGACGGCTGCGTGGTCCCATGGTGTTTATACTTGCGGACTATTGTTTGTACAGATGAACGTGGTACCTTCAGGCGTTTGGAAATTGCTCCCAAGGATGCACCAGACTTGTGGAGGTCAACATTTTTTTTCTGAGGTCTTGGCTGATTTCTTTTGATTTTCCCTTGATGTCAAGCAAAGAGGCACTGAGTTTGAAGGTAGGCCTTGAAATACATCCACAGGTACACCTCCAATTGACTCAAAGTATGTCAATTAGCCTATCAGAAGCTTCTAAAGCCATGACATAATTTTCTGGAATTTTCCAAGTTGTTTAACGGTACAGTCAACTTAGTGTATGTAAACTTCTGACCCACTGGAATTGTGATACAGTGAATTATAAGTGAAGTAATATGTCTGTAAATAATTGTTGGAAAAATTACTTGTGTCATGCACAAAGTAGATGTCTTAACCGAATTGTCAAAACTATAGTTTGTTAATAAGAAATTTGTGGGGTGGTTGAAAAACAAGTTTTACTAACTCCAACCTAAGTGTGTGTAATCTTCTGACTTGAACTGTATACTGTTATTTTTTGTGACATATGTCAACATTATATTCAAAATCATCAAAAGAATCTTGAAATGTGTTTGACCAAATACAAGAAGTCTGCATATGACATTCCATTTACATTTTAGTAATTTAGCAGACACTCTTATCCAGAGTGACTTAGAGTTTGTTCATTCATCTTAAGATATCTAGGTGGGACCGCCACATACAGTACCTCAGTCATAGTAAGTACATTTCTCCTCAGTAAAGTAGCTGTCAGCAAAGTCAGTGCCAGTAAAAATAAATGTGAGTGTTAGTTCATGAAAAGGCAAGGTTGTTGTTGTTGTCTAGTTGTTTTTTTGGGTGTATTAGCTGTGTGATTATTTAAGATACTCTTTGAAGAGGTAGGGTTTCAGACGTTTTCGGAAGATGGGCAGGGACTCGGCTATCTTAGCTTTAGGGGGAAGCTGGTTCCATCATTGGGATGCCCGGACAGAGAAGAGCTTTGACTGGGCTGAGCGGGAGCTGCCCTCCCATAGAGGCTAGGGCCAAAAGATCTGGGCCTAGATTCACAAATCCTTCTTAATAAGAAATGTCTTCTTAACTATATACTTATGAAGAAATGTAAGCAAAGTTGCTATTCCTCCAAAAGGATATTGGAAATGTTCTTGCATTATTGCTTATGTTTCTCCTTAAGCAAAAAAATTAAGAAGAAATTATTGAAAATAAAGTTATTCAATTGTTCTTGGAGATGTTCGTTATTCCAAGACAGCTAAACCCTTGTCATAAACTCAGGGCAGTGAGATAATAAACCAATGTCAGCAATTAAGTATGTTTAATTCACTCACAAACTTCATCAGCTCTTAGCAAACTGTTAGAAAAAAAGCATTTGACCAAATACAATGCTATTTCTCTGTAAACAAACTAACAACATACTTTCAGCATGCTTATAGAGAAGGGAACTCAACATGTACTGCACTGACACAAAATACTGATGATTGGTTTGTTAGATATTGATAATAAGAAGATTGTGGGAGCTGTACTTTTAGATTTCAGTGCAGCCTTTGATATTATTGACCATAACCTGTTGTTGAATAAACATATGTGTTATGGCTTTTCAACCTCTGCCGTATCGTGGATTCAGAGCTATCTATCTAATAGAACTCAAAGGGTTTTCTTTAATGGAAGCTTCTCTGATTTCAAACATGTAACGTGTGGTGTTCCGCAGGGCAGCTCTCTAGGCCCTCTAGTCTTTTCTAATTTTACCGATGACCTGCCACTGGCATTAAACAAAGCATGTGTCCATGTATGCTGGTGATTCAACAATATACGCATCAGCAACCACAGCTAATGAAGTCATTGAAACCCTTAACAAAGAGTTGCAGTCTCTTTTGGAATGGCTGGCCAGTAATAAACTGGTCCTGAACATCTCTAAATCTAAGAGCATTGTATTTGGTACAAATCATTCCTTAAGTTCTAGACTTCAGCTGAATCTGGTAATGAATGGTGTGGCTGTTGAACAAGTTGAGGAGACTAGATGACTTGGCGTTACCTTAGATTGTAAACTGTCATGGTCAAAACATATACAGTGGGGCAAAAAAGTATTTAGTCAGCCACCAATTGTGCAAGTTCTCCCACTTAAAAAGATGAGAGAGGCCTGTAATTTTCATCATATGTACACTTCAACTATGACAGACAAAATGAGAAGAAAAATCCAGAAAATCACATTGTAGGATTTTTAATGAATTTATTTGCAAATTATGGTGGAAAGTAAGTATTTGGTCAATAACAAAAGTTTATCTCAATACTTTGTTATATACCCTTTGTTGGCAATGACAGAGGTCAAACGTTTTCTGTAAGTCTTCACAAGGTTTTCACACACTGTTGCTGGTATTTTGGCCCATTCCTCCATGCAGATCTCCTCTAGAGCAGTGATGTGCTGGGCAACACAGACTTTCAACTCCCTCCAAAAATGTTCTATGGAGTTGAGATCTGGAGACTGGCTAGGCCACTCCAGGACCTTGAAATGCTATTTACGAAGCCACTCCTTCGTTGCCCGGGCGGTGTTTTTGGGATCGTTGTCATGCTGAAAGACCCAGCCACATTTCATCTTCAATGCCCTTGCTGATGGAAGGAGGTTTTCACTCAAAATCTCACGATACATGGCCCCATTAATTATTTCCTTTACACAGATCAGTCGTCCTCGTCCCTTTGCAGAAAAACAGCCCCAAAGCATGATGTTTCCACCCCCATGCTTCACAGTAGGTGTGGTGTTCTTTGGATGCTCTCTAGTAAACTTCAGACGGGCCTGGACATGTACTGGCTTAAGCAGGGGGACACGTCTGACACTGCAGGATTTGAGTCCCTGGCGGTGTAGTGTGTTACTGATGGTAGGCTTTGTTACTTTGGTCCCAGCTCTCTGCAGGTCATTCACTAGGTCCCCCCGTGTGGTTATGGGATTTTTGCTCACCGTTCTTGTGATCATTTTGACCCCACGGGGTGAGATCTTGCGTGGAGCCTCAGATCGAGGGGGATTATCAGTGGTCTTGTATGTCTTCCATTTCGTAATAATTGCTCCCACAGTTGATTTCTTCAAACCAAGCTGCTTACCTATTGCAGATTCAGTCTTCACAGCCTGGTGCAGGTCTACAATTTTGTTTCTGGTGTCCTTTGACAGCTCTTTGGTCTTTTGCAACAGCTAATGGGGACCTAATAAAATACCAAATACCTAAATCTGAAAGTTTCAGTGTTGATTATTTTAAACCAAATATTTTTTTTTAGAACAGTAACCCAGTATGAAATATGCTAACATGATTGTGTTTGCTAGCTAAATTGGTTGCCTAGGGACAATAATCTTAAGATAGTTAAGAAATTTGTTAGAAGATATTTTCAAAGTTCGCAAGAAAATCATTAACATAGTGCTGAGGAATTGACTCTCTTATGAACGTGTTTTTTAAAAAGAAGCTTCTTACGTTTTTGCATGAGAAATGTTTTAGGAATCTGGGCCCAGAGGTGGCAGAACAGAGTACTCGGGTTGGGGTGTAGGGTTTGAGCATAGCATGAAGTTAGGGAGGGGCAGTTCCTCTTGCTGCTCCGTAGGCAAGTACCATGGTCTTGTAGTGGATGCGAAAGGTTGCCAGATCTGACATAGGAAAACTTGAAGGTTGAACACCATGCGGGCTGTGGCATTCTAGATCATTTGCAGACACCGTCTATTTACAACCACAAACCTATGCTGGCACCAAGACCGTACTCATAGAGCTGTATAAGGCCATAAGCAAACAAGAAAATGCTCATCCAGAAGCGACATTCCTAGTGGCCGGGGACTTTAATGCAGGCAAACTTAAATCCGTTTTACGTCATTTCTACCAGCATGTAACATGTGCAACTGGAGAGAAAAAAATAACTCTAGACCACCTTTAATCAACACACAGAGACGCTTACAAAGCTCTCCTTCTCCCTCCATTCGGCAAATCTGACCATAATTATATCCTGCTGATTCCTGCTTACAAGCAAAAACTAAAGCAGGAAGTACCAGTGGCTCGCTCAATGTCGAAGTGGTCAGATGACGTAGATGCTACGTTACAGGAGTGTTTTGCTAGCACAGACTGGAATATGTTCCGTGATTCATCCAATGGCATTTAGAGATATACCACCTCAGTCACTGGCTTCATCAATAAGTGCATCGACGACTTCATCCCCACAGTGACCGTAAGTACATATCCCAACCGAAAGCCATGGATTACAGGCAACATCAGCACCGAGCTAAAGGCTAGAGGTGCCGCTTTCAGGGAGCGCGACACTAATCCAGACGGTTATAAGAAATCGCGCTATTCCCTCAGATGAACCATCAAACAGGCAAAGCATCAATACAGGACTAAGATTGAATGCTACTACACCGGCTCTGATGCTTGTCGGATGTGACAGGGCTTGCAAACTATTACGGACTACAAAGGGAAACTGCCCATTGACGCGAGACAACAACAACCTTTCCCTCAATGTGAGCAAGACAAAGGAGATGATCGTGGACCAAAAGAAAAGGAGAGCCAAACTGGCCCCCGTTAACATTGACAGGCTGTAGTGGAGCGGGTCGAGAGTTTCAAGTTCCTTGGTGTCCATATCACCAACAAACTATCATGGTCCAAACACACCAAGATAGTCTTGAAGAGGGCACGACAACACCTTTTCCCCCTCAGGAGACTGAAAAGATTTGGTATTGGTCCCCAGATCCTATACATTACTGTAGCTGCACCATCATGAGCATCCTGACCGGTGGCATCATCGCCTGGTATGGCAACTGTTCGGCATCCGACCGTAAGGCACTACTGAGGGTAGTGGGTACGGCCCAATACATCACTGGGACCAAGCTTCCTGCCATCCAGGACCTATATACTAGGTGCTGTCAATCTTTTATTTTGTAAATATTTTCTTAATTCTATTTCTTGAACTGCATTGTTGGTTAAGGGCTTGTAAGTAAGCATTTCACGGTACGTCTACACCTGTCGTATTCGGCGCATGTGACGAATAAAATTTGATTTGCTTCAATATAAGATACATTTTGCATTAATAACATTACGCCCTCATTGTTAAATCGTTTGACATATTACTAGACTTATTTAAATGCAGTTATTTATGAAGTAAAGCCCATTAATACAATTGATTTTGTATGTTTTTGGGACACCTGTAAATAACATGAAACTATTGTTTCCCTTCTTTGAAATGTCATATCAGTGTTGGCCAACATAAAACTGACAGGCTATCAATGCTGTCAAACTATTTCTCCCAAAGGACTGCCACCGTGGGTGGCTGGCAGTGAATATATGATGCTACGCAGTTGAAAAGCGTGAAATGCTGAGGACTGAAAAATAAGAAAATGGAAAAGACGTACATAAAAGCCGTAGAGAGTAAAAGTTTGGAGTATAATGAGCAGTTGGAATGTGTGTTTTGTTGAATTAATCAGCCAAGAGGAGTGCTGTTAGAACACATAAAAAGTAGGCTGAATGCTTTTCATGTGACATGTGTAATTAAGAATGATTTTATACTCCTTGTTTTCACAGGCTCTGAGAGAGCGGACGAAGAATGTTCATCTCCTTCTGTAGTTGATGAGATGCAGCTTTTAATTACACCCCTATTAGAATGACACCATTTCCCTTTCCAAATGTAAATCTTACTGTCATACTTGAATGTTGGGATGTTTTGAGAGAGGGCCCTTTTGAGAAGTCTGTATTTACTCTGACACCACACCATCTCTACAGCCAGAACATTCTTTATTAGACTCACTTTGACATTTGGAGGAGTGTGCTCTCATTTTGCCTGCAACAAGTGAATAATAGGCTAGATCCTTGCCTGTCTCAAATAAGCCCAAAATCAGAGTTGTGTTTTACATGTCAACAGGACCTCTAAAAGCAAAAACAAAGCCCCAAAAGAGAGATGGTACGGGGCAGATCAGACGTGAATGATGGAGCGCTGGTGTTATGGAGAAAGACACTGGCTGTAGTGGACTGCCAGGTGCCATCATCTCACTGAGCAGACAGGAGTGGAAGACCGAGGGCATGACACTGGACAAGTATATCTGCTCAGGGTTGTCTCTGCTGTCTCAGTCTGTCATGGTTACTTCAACATTTTCAATTGTATGGAGAGGAATTGGTTACTCTGTTTGTTTTGGTATTTTGTTAGATTCGAAATGCACAGAGAACAAAATGTTTTCCCTTGGACTCTATTTATTACTCCACATGTTAATGTTCTGTCGGGGTGAAAATATTAGCGTTTTTGGGTTCAGCATTTACAGCTAAACAACTTATTTCACTTGTCTGATGGTACAGTAGATGTGCTGGAGGAAAGACACCACAACCAATATAGGCCTTTTTCTTGTCGGTTTGCAGAATCTCACGTCTTTACTTTAGTGTGCCGAGAAGCACTACATAACCATTATATATATTCCAAGCAAGAGGAATTGTCATCATTATCAAATCAAGCAATGGAATGTCCATTGAAATGATTGCTATCAACATTTTAGGGATAAGTAATTGCACGGTATCTAATGTAGACAGATGGGCCTTGCAGACTGGCCTATTTTTAACGCAGGTTGAGTTGTTTTGGCTGAGCCCGTCATCAACAAAAACTACATTAACCTCAGCAGCCATGCCTGTGGGGCTCATACTTCAATTTCTTACCGAGAAATAAAGTTCCTGGCTCAGGGCACACAGGCAAGCAGTGTTGTTAATGGCTTATTTACTGTTTAATGGCTATACTGAACCAAAACAGCAATTCATGTAAAAAAATGGCAATTAAACAGCAGGGTTTGGTGGAAGTTATTTGCTAACTTCTGGGCTTTGCATTTTGCACACCTCTGATAATTTTGGCTCATTTTATGTGGAGGCAGAGGAAGCTTATATTACAGTTACTTCCAATTCAGGAAATAGGCTAGTATCTATACACAACCCTTTCCTGCACTACAGATAGTGGCCTTTATATGCCATGCTTTTCATGTATTCTATGGATGCCATCTTAAAACACAGCTTTTAAATCTGCTTATCATCAACCTCTACTCTATGTTTTACTATTCCAGATCATGAAAAGCCAACAACATAGCTCAATGTGCTTCATAATATCCATATTTAAGCAGTTGGGTCCTCTTTTTCGCCATCTCCTTTTCTCATTGACTCTTTTTATTTATCTCCTATTCCAATTTCCAATCCCCACAATCTCTTTCTCTTCCCATCCTTTTCTACTCTTTCTCTGTGACTCTCTCTAGCCTTGATAATACCATCGCTCAAGCAGTGAGGTGTTGCAGGCACTTTGTTGCTGACCATGGTGCTGAAAGCCTCCTGCCTTCAAATTGCCAGAGTGTTCATTTCATGGTTCATATACCCCGGTCTCCATTTGTCAGGACGCCGTTAGCGTGGGTGCTTATTTCTTTAACCCCTTCCCTTACAAATGATAACAAATCAAACACACATTTGTTTCGGCTCATGGGGACGGCTCTCTGCCATGGCCGTGATTTCAATTAAGGGGGTGGGTACGTGTTGTGTTGAGTGAGTGGTTATTTGAGCTGTGTGCCACCCTTGGCCATTGTTCTACTAGCTGTTTAGTCTTTGAATTCCCCTTTCGAGAGGCTAGGTCAATGTTGCAGTCATGTATGGTACTTAAGGCTGTAATATGTCACTTTTTAGGCAACCCAACCAAATTCACATAGAAATTTGAGTTATACAATGCCTTCAGAAAGTATTCACACCCCTTGACTTTTTCCACATTTTGTTGTGTTACAGACAGAATTTAAAATGGATTAAATATAAGAAAAAAATGTCACTGGTCTACACACAATACCCCATAATGTCAAAGTGGAATTATGTTTTTCAGAATTTGTACTAATTAATTAAAAATAAAAAGCTGAGATGTCTTGAGTCAATAAGTATTCAACCTCTTTGTTATGACAAGCCTAAATAAATTCAAGAGTAAAACTTTGCTTATTATAGTGTAACATGATTTTTTTTATGAATATCTAATCTCTACCCCACACATACAATTATCTGTAAAGTCACTCAGTCGTGCAGTGAATTTCAAACACAGATTCAGTCATCATGACCAGGTAGGTTTTCCAATTCCTCGCAAAGAATGGCACCTATTGGTAGATGTGAAAAAATAAATAAAATGAAAGCAGATGTTGAATATCCCTTTGAGTTTCAATACACCCAGTCACTACAACGATACAGGTGTCCTTCCTAACTCAGTTGCCGGAGAGGAAGGAAACAGCTCAGGGATTTCACCATGAGGCCAATGGTGACAGTTACAGAGTTTAATGGCTGTGAAAGGAGATAACTGAGGATGGATCAACACCATTGTAGTTACTCCACCACACTAACCTAAATTACAGAGTGAGAAGAAGGAAAATTGTACATAATAAATATTTTCCTAAGCATGCATCCTTTTTGCAACAAGGCACCAAAGTAATATTGCAAATATTTTGTCAAAGCAATACATTTTTTCCACAGAATACAAAGTGTTATGTTTGGGTCAAATCCAATACAACCACTCTCCACATTTCCAAGTGTAGTGGTGGCTGCATCATGTTATGAATAAGCTTGTAATTGTTAAGGACTGGGGAATTCTTCAGGATAAAAAATAAATGGAATGGAGCTTTGCATAAGCAAAATCCTAGAGGAAAACCTAGTTCAGTCTGCTTTCCACCAGACACTGGGAGATTAATTCACCTTTCACCAGGACAATAACCTAAAACACTAGGCCAAATCTACACTGGAGTTGCTTACAAAGACAACATTGAATATTCCTGAGTGGCAGAGTTACAGTTTTGACTTAAATCTACTTCAAAATCTATTAAAAATACCTGAAAATGGTTGTCTAGCAATGATCAACAAACAATTTGACATATCTTGAAGAATTAAGAATTTTAAAATAACGGGCAAATGTTACACGATCCAGGTGTGGAAAGCTCTTATAGACTTACCCAGAAAGACGCACCGCTGTAATCACTGCCAAAGGTGCTACAAAGTATTGACTCAGGGGTGTGACTACTTACAGTACCAGTCAAAAGTTTGGACACACCTTCTCATTCCAGGGTTTTTCTTTATTTTGAATATTTTCTACATTGTAGAATAATAGTGAAGAAATCACAACTATGAAATAACCAAAAAAGTGTTAAACAAATCAAAATATATTTCATATTTGAGATTCTTTAAAGTAGCCACCCTTTGACTTAAATTTTTTTTTTTTGATGACAGCTTTGCCTTGATGACAACTTTTCACACTCTTGGCATTCTCTCAACCAGCTTCACCTGGAATGCTTTTCCAACAGTCTTGAAGGAGTTCCCACATATTCTGAGCACTTGTTGGCTGCTTTTCCTTCCCTCTGCTGTCCAACTGTGGAGGACAGGTCATCTGATGCAGCACTCCATCATTCTCATTCTTGGTCAAATAGCCCTTACACAGCCTGGAGGTGTGTTGGGTCATTGTCCTGTTGAAAACAAATGATAGTCCCACTAAGCGCAAACCAGATGGGATGGCGTATCGCTGCAGCCATGCTGGTTAAGTGTGTCTTGAATTCTAAATAAATCACTGACAGTGTCACCAGCAAAGCACCCCCACACCATCACACCTCCTTCTCCATGCTTCAAGGGGGGAACCACACATGCAGAGATTATCCGTTTACCTACTCTGCGTCTTACAAAGACTGTAACACAACAAAATGTATAATAAGTCAAGCTGAATGAATACTTTCTGAAGGCACTGTAGATTTGTCCTTTTCATTGAAAGCAAGTCTAAGAAGTGGTAGATCTCTTCCATGTTTGCTATTTCTATGCTTCCCATTCTTAAGTTTTGTTTTTGCGTCTTTTATTTTCGGTTTTCTACACCAGCTTCAAACAGCTTAAAATACAACATCTTTGGTACAATGATTCTATTCAGTATGCATTGCTTGTTTGTCACACAAATGTAAATTAGGCAAACTTTAAACATTTTGCAACAAGGAATCACTGTAATCATAATTGGATATGTATTGCACTGTACTCTTTGCTCTGCAACGACTCAAACATTAACAGGCTGCTGATATTATGGACTTGGTTTCTCAGAATACTGAGGTAGTTTCAAATCAAAAGAGCAGAACAAGATTAAATGGTCTTGACTATATGTCATGAAACATACTAGGCTCCTGAACTAGATACTGTAGCTTTGCTCTTTTAAATCTGAAAGGAGCGTGACATGCTTCTACTGTTCTTTGGTAACTAAGGCATTAGCATCCTGCAGACTTTGGCCTCCTGTCCTGTCGCAGGCATCATATGCCTTTGAAAAGTAGATGGGCTGACCTTATAGGCTTTGCCAAGGTAGAGGGAGATCTGCAAGATGAGTAAATGTGGTGAGCTCTCCCACTAAAGCAACCCCCGTGCTTCCTCCCGCTTACTCTCCAGTGTCCTTGATTTAGAGTGCTGCTTCTCTGAGGTCCAAATTGTCCTTCATGCCAAGCTAGATTTGTGAGCGGTATGCCAAACACTTAAGTAAATGTGTTTTTCAATCTATCAGCTCCCCTACTGCCCCCTCCCCACCACCAAATCCCCCATGCTTGCTAGAGCCTTCCTTCTCTCTGTCTTCTACTTCTGCCTGTCATGCTGTTGTTGCCACCATCCTATAGAGCATCATCCCTCACAGGCCTCGATAAATAACCCTCTACCTTTGCCCCTGAGTTGCGCTGAATCACATTTGTTAAACCATCCCCTGCAGTGAGGGAATTTATGCTCTTGCTATTTGCTCTAGGGAATTGAGTTTTAAATTGCACAGTACAAGCCTGAGTGCTAGAAGGCTTTGGATTACAACAAAAACCCCAGACCGGATATTTACACCATTAATTTGTTTTATAAAATAGTGATTCATAATTTCTACTGAGAAGTCTCCAACTGCAAATCTGTACTGCAGTCCTTGGCCAAACAAGTTCTGCATTGTATTGAAAGGAAGACACAACAGGAAAACCATTTGTCATTTTATGTCATTTTTTAAAATGTCATTTTAGGTGGAAATTGAAAAAAGGGTCCCATCCTTAAGAGGTTTTAAAGACCATTAAAGAAAATGGGGCATTTAATTTGCAGAGTTCCCTAGCTCCCCAAAAGGAGTTGTTTTGCATATGAATGAAGATTGATCAGGGCTTCTTGTACACACACACACACACACAGAGGCATATACTAGTTGAGGAGTGAAATAGTAACTTCATTAAAAATGAATAACTGTTTCTCTTTTGGTTATACTCCATTGCTCTAGAGCCTGGTACAACGGAAAATGCCCAGATGACCAGGTAAGAAGTCTTCTCTGAGATCGCCACTATCCAGATGGCACCATTAACGATTAAGCCAGTACATTTTCCTTTTATAATTGACTCCATAGGCTATTAAGCAGGTTGGCACAAGGTTGGCTCTGTGAAACTTGTCCAGATGTTCTCCTGTAGACAGCCGTGCGTCAAGTGGAGATTTATTTTGGGGAGTGCAGGTTGTTGTTGTGGATGCATGCGGTGGGTCCAAGGCTGTGTACAGATGGACAGAGGGGTGGGTGGTGGAAGAAGTCAGACTCAATTATATCAATGTCTCTATCAGTCTGGCTGCCCCCTTCTGCTCTATCCCTCTTTCTGCAACCTCAGGGAATGATCTGAGACTGATATGTTCTCCTTCCTGTTAGAAATATTTGTCTGTTTTGGTTTTATTTACAGATGTATTTTGCTGCCACTTCCTGTATACATAAGCAGAGAGTTGTTTAAAATGTTGACTTTAGATGATGCTGATAGATACATTTTTGTCAAGAGCAGTATAACGCTCATCAAGTATCATGCAACAGGAGCTGACAATGTTTGTGTTAAGTTTTAGCATGTCAATGACTGGTGTTATTATTGATGATGTGTCATAGGATGATGAACAGTAGTCTATTTGTTATGATGTAGACTTAGATATGGCCCAGAGATCATGTTTGAGGTAGTCACCTCATACAAGTACTTGGGAGTATAGCTAGTTGGTAAACTGTCCGTCTCTCATCACATATCAAAATTGCAGGCTAAAGTTAAATCTAGACTTGGTTTCCTCTATCGTAATCGCTCCTCTCACCCCAGTTGCCAAACTAACCATGATTCAGATGGCCATCCTAACCATGCTAGATTACAGAGACATAATTTATAGATTGGCAGGTAAGGGTGCACTCGAGCGGCTAGATGTTCTTTACCATTCGGCCATCAGATTTGCCACCAATGCTCCTTATAGGACACATCACTGCACTCTATACTCCTCTGTAAACTGGTCGTCTCTGTATACCCGTCACAAAACCCACTGGTTGATGCTTATTTATAAAACTCTCTTAGGCCTCACTCCCCCCTATCTGAGAGATCTACTGCAGACCTCATCCTCCACATACAAAACCTGTTCTGCCAGTCACATTCTGTTAAAGGTCCCCAAAGCACACAAATCCCTGGGTCGCTCATCTTTTCAGTTCGCTTCAGCTAGCGACTGGAACGAGCTGCAACAAACAATCAAACATTCAAAGACTCAATCATGGACACCCTCACTGACAGTCGTGGCTGCTTTGTGTGATGTATTGTTGTCTCTACCTTCTTGCCCTTGGTGCTGTTGTCTGTGCCCAATAATGTTTGTACCATGTTTTATGCTGCTAGTTAAATAAAGGTTAAATAGATAAACATTTTTTTTATTTTTTTTTAAACAAAACCAACATCATGATTAGAATGACAGTCTATGCTCAATATATCCATTGTGAGTTGGTAAATCCTCCCACAAGTAGGTAAATATAGTATAAATGTTTGCTTTCTCTCAATAATAGATGTGCTAATCTTGTAAAAACATTCCATGTTCACTTTGGATTTGTCTGTCAGGCCCCATATTGAGTAGCGTACAATACCAGCTTTCAGACTCCAGACAATTTCTCCACAGTGTATTCAGCTTAGCGAAGCATAATGAAGACAATTTACAGCAATGAACCAAGCTAGCACATAACGTTCTGAGAACCAAATGATTTCTAGAGCTCGGTGAGAGCGTCATTCTTTGGTTATTTTGCATGCAACCATCCCAAACCTTTCTGGGAATGGTGCAAGATAGTTGCTTGGCTTTGGAACATTCTCAGTCAATTTAAGGAGCTTGACAAAAAATGTTTTTAAATATTGGTATTTAATACAAAACGTTTTCTAAAACAGGGGTTCCCAAACTTTTTCACTCGGACCCGTGGCAAAAATCGAGAACACCCCGTGCCGCCCTCCCCGCACGTGTGGGTACGCGCTACGTCTATTTCATGACACAAACTGTTCATGAGCACTGTTCATGACACAAACTTTTTCAGGTTTAAGGCTTATTATTTGCTATTCTATACATGTTTGCCATGTCTAATGTGTATTCATGTGATATTTGAGTGACAAAAAAATTACAACAATATCTATGGGCTAAAAAACCTAAATATTTATTTTAGCTGACATAGGCTAGTTGATTTGAACATTTCTGGCAAGTTATAAATAGCTCTCTAAGGTATGCAATGACTAACATAAAAAGAGGAACTGATGATGCTCTAACCTTGTGCATTCTTCTATTACAAATTTCAAGAGTAAGTTTAAAGCCAGACTTGAGTTCCTTTAACCTCTCTGGGATATGTGGGACGGTAGTGTCCCATCTGGCCAAAAGCCAGAGAAAATGCAGAGCGCCAAATTCAAATAAATTACTATAAAAATCAAACTTTCATGAAATCACACATGTAATACCAAATTAAAGCTACACGTGTTGTGAATCCAGCCAACATGTCAGATTTCAAAAAGGCTTTTCGGCGAAAGCAAACGATGCTATTATCTGAGGATAGCACCTCTGTAAACAAAAGAGAGAAAACATATTTCAACCCTGCAGGCGCGACACAAAACGCAGAAATAAAAATAGAAATCATGTTTTACCTTTGACGAGCTTCTTCTGTTGGCACTCCAATATGCCCCATAAACATCACAAACGGTCCTTCTGTTCGATTAATTCCGTCGATATATATCCAAAATGTCAATTTATTTGGCTCGTTTGATCCAGATAAACACCGGTTCCAACTTGCGTACCGTGACTACAAAATATCTCAAAAGTTACCTGTAGACTTTGCCAAAACATTACAAACTACTTTTGTAATACAACTTTAGGTATTTTTTAAAGTAATAATCGAGAAAATTGAAGACGGGATGATCTGTGTTCAATACAGGAAGAAAATAAACTGACGCTACCTTTCTGGTCACGCGCCTCTAACAAACAGTACACTTGAAGTGACCCTCGTTTTGAACAGGGTCACAGGGTACGCAAAGGAAAAACCTCAACCAATTTCTAAAGACTAGTGACATCCAGTGGAAGCGGTAGGAACTGCAAGAAGGTCCCTTAGAAATCTGGATTCCCAAAAGACATTGAAAAGAGTGACCTCAACAACAAAAAAATCTGAATGGTTTTTCCTTGGGGTTTTGCCTGCTACATAAGTTCTGTTATAGTCACAGACATGATTCAAACAGTTTTAGAAACTTCAGAATGTTTTCTATCAAAATATACTAATAATATGCATATCTTATCTTCTGAGGATGAGTAGCAGGCAGTTGAATTTGGGCATGCATTTCATCCGGACGTGAAAATTCTGCCCCCTGTCACCTAGAAGTTAAAAATATATATATACTTTTTTTGAGGGGACACCCTTCCCTGCCGACCCCTCACACCCCACAGTTTGGTAACCACTGTCTTAAAAGTTCAGACATGGTTACATATTATTGCAATTTTGGCAGTGTTCTAGGAACGTTCTCCAACTGGTTTGACATTGGGAATATTCTCAAATCGTTCAACACTTCGGCATAACATTTCCTACAGGTTTCCTTGTGGTTCTATTTAAAGTAATGTTCTCAAATTGTTTCAAGAATGAAACAACATTCTTCTGTGGGAATTTCAGTGTTTCACATTAGTATTGCACGGTATATTGAAACGTATGTACTTTTTTGATACTATAGTAGAACATGAAAAAAGGTTAGGTACTAGAATTATTGTTTCTTTTGGTAATTCTGTCAAATGTGTCTCACGTCATATACGGATTCAGAGGATAGAATCTGTCTAGTCATTTTTCTGAACCTTCTCAATGGGCAGTAGCTAACCAGGCTGTTCTTACACATGCATCTGACACAGCGCAAGCCACTTTTGAGAAGCAAGCAAGAAAAGAGAAAATGCAGACCGCATGGCTTCTTCTAAAGAAAATATCATACCTCCATGCCGCAGCTTGTGGATAAAACTGGCTCCGGATGCAAACTATGGGAGTACTTTAATT
The DNA here is from genome assembly GCF_013265735.2 of Oncorhynchus mykiss. Classification (NCBI taxonomy): domain Eukaryota; kingdom Metazoa; phylum Chordata; class Actinopteri; order Salmoniformes; family Salmonidae; genus Oncorhynchus; species Oncorhynchus mykiss. Next base: position 68,586,539 of record NC_048569.1, on the reverse strand, counting down.
ACATAGCTTTGATTACATTACTCACATTAGGCATCTCCAATCCAAAAGTAAATCTAGAATCGGCTTCCTCGTTTGCAACAAGGCCTCCTTCACTCATGCCGCCAAATATACCCTTGTAAAACTGACTATCCTACCGATCATTGACTTTGGCGATGTCATTTACAAAATAGCCCCTAACACTCTACTCAGCAAACTGGATGTAGTCTATCACAGTGCCATCCGTTTTATCACAAAAGCCTCATATACTACCCACCACTGCGACCTCTATGCTGTCATTGGCTGGCCCTCTCTACATATCCGTCACCAAACCCACTGGCTCCAGGTCATCTATAAGTCTTTGCTAGGTAAAGCCCCGCCTTATCTCAGCTCACTGGTCAACATAACAGCACCCACCCGTAGCACGCGCTCCAGCAGGTATATTTCAATGGTCATCTCCAAAGCAAAACACTTTCTTTGGCCGCCTTTCCTTCCAGTTCTCTGCTGCCATTGACTGGAACGAATTGCAAAAATCTCTAAAGCTGGAGTCTTATATCTCCCTCTCTAACTTTAAGCATCAGCTGTCAGAGCAGCTTACCGATCACTGTACCTGTACACAGCCAATCTGTAAATAGCACACCCGACACATCCCCATATTATTACTCACCCTCTTGCTCTTTTGCACCCCAGTATCTCTACTTGCACATCATCATCTGCACATATATCACTCCAGTATTAATGCTAAAAATGTATTTATTTTCACCTCTATGTCCTATTTATTACTTACCTCCCTACTCTTCGACATTTGCACACACATCTTTCTATTTTTCTTTTATTTTGTGTTATTGACGGTACGTTTGTTTATGTGTAACTCTGTGTTGTTGTTTTTGTCGCACTGCTATGCTTTATCTTGGCCAGGTCGCAGATGTGAATGAGAACTTGTTCTCAACTGGCCTACCTGGTTAAATAAAGGTGAAATAAATCAAATTAAAATTAACATAGCATGATACAAACTGTTTACATAGCAGATGATGAGAAACAGCCCACCAAAATAAATAAGCATAATGTGTTACTAAGCAGTGCACTGCAAGGGAGGTTCTAAAACTACACTACTGTTCAAAAGTTTGGGGTCACTTAGAAATGTTCTTGATTTTTAAAGAAAAGCTATTTTTTTGTCCATTAAAATAACATTGATCAGAAATACAGTGTAGACATTGTTAATGTTCTAAATGTCTATTGTAGCTGGAAAGGGCTGATTTTAAATGGAATATTTACATAGGCGTACAGAGGCCCATTATCAGCAACCACCACTCCTGTGTTCCAATGGCACATTGTGTTCGCTAATCCAAGCCTATAATTTTAAAAGGCTAATCAGCACAGCTGAAAACTGTTGTCCTGATTAAAGAAGCAATAAATCTGGCTTTCTTTAGACTAGTTGAGTATCTGGAGCATCAGCATTTGTGGGTTCGATTACAGGCTCAAAATGGCCAGAAACAGACTTTCTTCTGGAACTCGTTAGTCTATTCTTGTTCTGAGAAATTAAGGCTATTCCATGTGAGAAATTGCCAAGAAACTGAAGATCTCTTGCAACGTTGTATACTACTCCCTTCACAGAACAGCGCAAACTGTCTCTAACCAGAATAGAAAGAGGAGTGGGAGGACCAGGTGCACAACTGAGCAAGAGGACAAGTACATTACAGTGTCTACTTTGAGAAACAGACACCTAACAACTGGCAGCTTCATTAAATAGTACCCGCAAAACACCAGTCTCAACGTCAACAGTGAAGAGGCGACTCCGAGATGTTGGCCTTCTAGGCAGAGATGCAAAGAGAAAGCCATATCTCAGACTGGCCAATAAAAAGAAAAGATTAAAAATCAGTTGTTTCTAACTACAATAGTCATTTACAACATTAACAATGTCTACACTGTATTTCTGATCGATTTGATATTATTTTAATGGACAAAAAAAGAGCTTTTCTTTCAAAAACACAGACATTTCTAAGTGTCCCCAAACATTTGAACGGTAGTGTACATTAAAAAAACTATTTTACACATTGCATTTTCATCATAACGATGTCATTATTTTTCTAAACCACTCATTTAATTCAGTAAATGGTTTAGCTGTAATGAATAATTCATTATTGGTGTAATGAATGTAATTTGACCCAATATTATGGCAATAGATGAGCAAATTAACCCTGATATGTGTCAAATTACATTTTAAAACAGTTTAGATGTAATTGTACAATTATTTTGTCTGCTCTGAGTACTCATTATGGTTTTGCATAAGGAACATTTAAGGTATTTCTTCTGTTATTTATTATGGTGTTTTATTTTTGCAAGAAATTGAAAATAGAATATAATATATATTTTTATTTGTTTTACCAGTTATCAACTTATTGTTGTTGATTAAAAAGAAATATATAACGTAGAAATAAATAAAAATTGTTTTGAATTTTTACCCCCTTTTTCTCCCCAATTTCGTAGTATCCAATTATTAGTAGTTACTATCTTGTCTCATCGCTACAACTCCGGTACGCGCTCGGGAGAGACGAAGGTCGAAAGTCATGCGTCCTCCGAAACACAACCCAACCAAGCCGCACTGCTTCTTAACACATCGCGCATCCAACCCGGAAGCCAGCCGCACCAATGTGTCGGAGGAAACACTGTGCACCAGTCAACCTTGGTTAGCGCGCACTGCGCCCGGCCCACCACATAGTCGCTGGTGCGCGATGAGACAAGGATATCCCTACCAGCCAAACCCTCCCTATCCCGGACGAAGCTAGGCCAATTGTGCGTCGCCCCACAGACCTCCCATTCCCGGCCGGCTGCGACAGAGCCTGGGCGCAAACGCAAAGTCTCTGGTGGCCTGGTCTCTGGTGCCCTAGACCACTGCGCCACCTGGGAGGCCCACATAGAAATAAATATAACACATTTTGTACACAATGTTTCTGCCACCGTCTCTTATGACTGAAAAGAGCTTCTGGATATCAGAACAGCGATTACGGAACTCGTACTGGATGAAGATTTTTTTCTTTAACGAGTCGGACGCAAAGGATTTACTTCAGACCCTGGAAAGGCCTAAAGCCCGTAATTTTCATGAAGAAGAGACAGAGATATCAAGTGTCTTCACTAACATTTTCAACCTGTCCCTGACGAGTCTGTAATTCCAACATGTTTCAAGCTGACCACCATAGTCCCTGTGGCCAAGAACACCAAGGTAACCTGCCTAAATGACTATTGACCCGAAGCTCTCAAGTGCTTTGAAAGGCTGGTCATGGCTCACATCAACACCATTATCCTAGAAACCCTAGGCCCACTTTAATTTGCATACCGCCCCAACAGATCCACAGATGACACAATCTCAATTGCACTCCACATTGCTCTTTCCCACCTGGACAGAAGGAACATCTATGTGAGAATGCTGTTCTTTGACTACAGCTCAGAGTTCAACACCATGTGCCCACAAAACTCATCACTAAGCTAAGGAACCTGGGACTAAACACCTCCCTCTGCAACTGAATCCTGGACTTCCTGATGGGCACACACCCAGGTGGTAAGGGTTGGCAACAACACATTTGCCACACTGATCCGCAACACCAGGGCCCCTCAGGTGTGAGTGCTCAGTCCCCTCCCGTACTCCCTGTTCACCCACCACTGCGTGGCCAAGCACGACTTCAACACTATCACTTAAGTTTGCTGACGACACATCAGTGGTAGGCCTAATCCCAGATAACGATGAGACAGCCTATAGGGAGGAGGTCCGAGACCTGGCAATGTGGTGCCAGGACAACAACCTCTCCCTCAATGTGAGCAAGACAAAGGAGATGATTGTGGACTACAGGAAAAGGAGGGACGAACTGGCCCTCATTTAAAATCGACTGTGCTGTAGTGGAGCGGGTTGAGAGTTTCAAGTTCCTTGGTGTCCACATCACCAACAAACTATTATGGTCCAAACACACCAAGACAGTCTTGAAGAGGGCACGACAACACCTTTTCCCCCTCAGGAGACTGAAAATATTTGGCATGGGTCCCCAGATCCTCAAAAAGTTCTACAGCTGAGAGCATTGGTTGCATCACTGGCTGGTATGGCAACTGCTCAGCATCCGACCGTAGGGCGCTACAGAGGATAATGCGTATGGACCAGTACATCACTGGTGCCAAGCTTCCTGCCATCCAGGACCTCTTTACCAGGAGGTGTCAGAGGAAGGCGAGTCATAGACTGTTTTCCCTGGTTCTGCACGGCAAGCGGTACCGGAGTGCCAAGTCTAGGTCCAAAAGGCTTCTAAACAGCTTCTACCCAACAAGCCATAAGACTCCTGAACAGCTATTGAAATTGATACCTGGACTATTTGCATCCCCCATTTTTACACTGCTGCTACCCTGTTAATTATCTATGCATAAATCAAATCAAATTGTATTTGTCACATACACATGGTTAGCAGATGTTAATGCAAGTGTAGCGAAATGCTTGTGCTTCTAGTTCCGACAATGCAGTAATAACCAACGAGTAATCTAACCTAACAATTCCACAACTACTACCTTATACACACAAGTGTAAAGGGATAAAGAATATGTACATAAAGATATATGAATGAGTGATGGTACAGAACGGCATAGGCAAGATGCAGTAGATGGTATCGAGTACAGTATATACATATGAGATGAGTAATGTAGGGTATGTAAACATTATATTAAGTGGCATTGTTTAAAGTGGCTAGTGATACATGCATTACATAAAGATGGCAAGATGCAGTAGATGATATAGAGTACAATATATACATATACGTACGACATGAGTAATGTAGGGTATGTAAACATTATATTAAGTGGCATTGTTTAAAGTGGCTAGTGCTAATTTGTTTTTACATCAATTTCCATTAATTTCCATTATTAAAGTGGCTGGAGTTGAGTCAGTATGTTGGCAGCAGCCACTCAATGTCAGTGGTGGCTGTTTAATAGTCTGATGGCCTTGAGATAGAAGCTGTTTTTCAGTCTCTCAGTCTCTGCTTTGATGCACCTGTACTTACCTCGCCTTCTGGATGATAGCGGGGTGAACAGGCAGTGGCTCGGGTGGTTGTTGTCCTTGATTATATTTTTGGCCTTCCTGTGACATCGGGTGGTGTAGGTGTCCTGGAGGGCAGGTAGTTTGCCCCCGGTGATGCGTTGTGCAGACCTCACTACCCTCTGGAGAGACTTACAGTTGTGGGCGGAGCAGTTGCCGTACTACCCTATCCACTACTGTCCCGTCGATGTGGATAGGGGGGGTGCTCCCTCTGCTGTTTCCTGAAGTCCACAATGATCTCCTTTGTTTTGTTGACGTTGAGTGTGAGGTTATTTTCCTGACACCACACTCCGAGGGCCCTCACCTCCTCCCTGTAGGCCGTCTCGTCGTTGCTGACAATCAAGCCTACCACTGTAGTCTCGTCCGCAAACTTCATGATTGAGTTGGCGGCGTGCATGGCCACGGAGTCGTGGGTGAACAGGGAGTACAGGACATGGCCCAGAACGCACCCTTGTGGGGCCCCAGTGTTGAGGATCAGCGGGATGGAGATGTTGTTACCTACCCTCACCACCTGGGGGCAGCCCGTCAGGAAGTCCAGTACCCAGTTGCACAGGGCGGGGTCGAGACCCAGGGTCTCAAGCTTGATGACGAGTTTGGAGGGTACTATGGCGTTAAATGCTGAGCTGTAGTCGATGAACAGCATTCTCACATAGTTATTCCTCTTGTCCAGATGGGTTAGGGCAGTGTGGTTGCGATTGCATCGTCTCTGGACCTATTGGGGCGGTAAGCAAATTGGAGTGGGTCTAGGGTGTCAGGTAGGGTGGAGGTGATACGGTCCTTGACTCTCAAAGCACTTCATGATGACGGAAGTGAGTGCTACGGGGCGGTAGTCGTTTAGCTCAGTTACCTTAGCTTTCTTGGGGACAGGCACAATGGTGGCCCTCTTGAAGCATGTGGGAACAGCAGACTGGGATAAGGATTGATTGAATATGTCCGTAAAGACACCAGCCAGCTGGTCTGCGCATGCTCCGAGGACGCGGCTGGGAATTCCGTCTGGGCCTGCAGCCTTGCGAGGGTTAACACGTTTAAATGTTTTACTCACGTAGGCTGCAGTGAAGGATAGTCCGCATGTTTTGGCAGCGTGCCGTGCCAGTGGCATTGTATTTTCCTCAAAGCGAGCAAAGAAGTTATTTTTTCTGTCTGGGAGCAAGACATTCTCGTCCGCGACGGGGCTAGTTTTCTGCAACATACCTCTTGTGTCTAAGCCGTTGAATTGCGACTCTACTTTGTCTCTATACTGACGCTTAGCTTGTTTGATTGCCTTGCGGAGGGAATAGTTACACTGTTTGTATTCGGTCATGTTTCCGGTCACCTTGCCCTGATTAAAAGCAGTGGTTCGCGCTTTCAGTTTCACGCGAATGCTGCCATCAATCCACGGTTTCTGGTTTGGGAATGTTTTAATCGTTGCTATGGGAATGACATCTTCAACGCACGTTCTAATGAACTCGCTCACCGAATCAGCGTATTCGTCAATGTTGTTGTCTGACGCAATACGAAACATATCCCAGTCCACGTGATGGAAGCAGTCTTGGAGTGTGGAATCAGAATGGTCAGACCACAGTTGAACAGACCTCAGCGCGGGAGCTTCTTGTTTTAGTTTCTGTCTGTAGGCAAGGATCAACAAAATGGAGTCGTGGTCAACTTTTCCGAAAGGAGAGCGGGGCAGGGCCTTATATGCGTCGCGGAAGTTAGAATAGCAATGATCCAAGATTTTTCCAGCCCTGGTTGCGCAATCGATATGCTGATACAATTTAGGGAGTCTTGTTTTCAGATTATCCTTAAAATCCACAGCTACAATGAATGCAGCCTCCGGATATATGGATTCCAGTTTACAAAGAGTCAAATAAAGTTTGTTCAGAGCCATCGATGTGTCTGCTTGGGGGGGAAATATATACGGCTGTGATTATAATCAAAGAGAATTCCCTTGGTAGATAATGCGGTCGACATTTGATTGTGAGGAATTCTAAGTCAGGTGAACAGAAGGACTTGAGTTCCTGTATGTTGTTATGATCACACCACGTCTCGTTAATCATAAGGCATACCCCCCCCCCCCCCGCCCCTCTTCTTACCAGAAAGATGGTTGTTTCTGTCGGCCCGATGCGTGAAGAAACCAGCTGGCTGCACCAATTCCGATAGCGTCTCTCGAGTGAGCCATGTTTCCGTGAAGCAAAGAACGTTACAGTCTCTGATGTCTCTCTGGAATGCTACCCTTGCTCGGATTTCATCAACCTTGTTGTCAAGAGACTGGAGATTGGCGAGTAGTATGCTAGGGAGTGGTGCGCGATGTGCCCGTATCCGGAACCTGACCAGAAGACCGCTTCGTTTGCCCCTTTTACGGCGCCGTTGTTTATGGTTGCCGGCTGTGTTCCGATCCATTGTCCTGGGTGGAAGGCAAAACACAGGATCCGCTTTGGGAAAGTCATATTCCTGGTCGTAATGATGGTGACTTGACGTTGCTCTTATATTCAGTAGTTGCCCCCGACTGTATGTAATGAAACCTAAAATTACCTGGTGTACCAATGTAAGAAATAACACGTAAAAAAAAAAATACTGCATAGTTTCCTAGGAACGCGAAGCAAGGCGGCCATCTCTGTCGGTGCGGTCATCTCTGTCGGCGCCGGAAGTCCCAGCTCTCTGCAGGTCATTCACTAGGTCCCCCCGTGTGGTTCTGGGATTTTTGCTCACCGTTATTGTGATAAATTTGACCCCACTGGATGAGATCTTGCGTGGAGCCCCAGATCGAGGGAGATTGTCAGTGGTCTTGTATGTCTTCCATTTCCTAATAATTACTCCCATAGTTGATTTCTTCAAACCAAGCTGCTTACCTATTGCAGATTCAGTCTTCCCATTCTGGTGCAGGTCTACAATTTTGTTTCTGGTGTCCTTTGACACCTCTTTGGTCTTGGCCATAGCGGAGTTCGGAGTGTGACTGTTTGACGTTGTGGACAGGTGTCTTTTATACTGATAACAAGTTCAAACAGGTGCCATTAATACAGGTAACGAGTGGAGGACAGAGGAGCCTCTTAAAGAAGAAGTTACAGGTCTGTGAGAGCCAGAAATCTTGCTTGTTTGTAGGTGACCAAATACGTATTTTCCACCATAATTTGCAAATAAATTCATTACAAATCCTACAATGTGATTTTCTGGATTTTTTTTCTGATTTTGTCTGTCATAGTTGAAGCGTACCTATGATGAAAATTACAGGCCTCTCTCATCTTTTTAAGTGGGAGAACTTGCACAATTGGTGGCTGACTAAATACTTTTTTGCCCCACTGTAGGTCTAGATTGTGTATCACTATCACTAGCTTTGGAAGTTGCTGGAGCCGTTCGCAATCCACACCGACCAACTTAAGTCAGTCGTAGATGTGGTGTGATGTGGTGGTCATGCCTTCTCAATCTTGAGTCACACTTGCAGTCAACTACTGTTGCAAAACAGTTGGCACAGGCCCTCCTGAAGTCACCGCGTGAGTGCATCGAATGCATACTGAATCAGTCAACTTTGATCCAACCTCTGCAGCAGCTTGACTGATGGACCAAATTCTATCTCTGGCACTGATGAGGGAAGCAGAGTGTTTTGTACAGCCGAGGCGCAGCAGGACCCCCGGAAGATGCCAGCATGATGAATTCAGCAAGCATCTCAACAACAGTGCAGAAATATACACTATATATACAAAAGCATGTGGACACCGTTTCAAATGAGTGGATTACGTTATTTCAGCCACACCGGTTGCTGACAGGTTTATAAAATTGAGCACACAGCCATGCAATCTCCATAGACAAACATTGGCAGTAGAATGGCCTTACTGAACAGCTCAGTGACTTTCAACGTGGCACCGTCATAGGATGCCACCTTTCCAACAACTCAAATATCTGCCCTGGTAGATCTTCCACAGTCAACTGTAAGTGCTGTTATTGTGAAGTGGAAACATCTAGGAGCAACAATGGCTTAGCCGCACAAGCTCACAGAACAGGACCGCCAAGTGCTGAAGTGCATAGCGTGTAAAAATAGCCTGTCCTTGGTTGCAACACTCACTACCAAGTTCGAAACTGCCTCTGGAAGCACCGTCACCACAAATCATTCTTTTTTGGGAGCTTCATGAAACGGGTTTACATGGCAGAGCAGCTATAGATCACCATGCATAATGCCAAGCGTCGGCTGGAACAAGTCCCTGAAGCAATGTCCCAACATCTAGTGGAAAGCCTTTCCAGAATAGTGGAGGCTGTTATAGCAGCAAAGGTGTTCTTTTAGATTATTCAAAGTAGCCACCCCTTTGCCTTGATGACAGCTTTGCACACTCTTCGCATTTTCTCAACCGGCTTCACCTGGAATGCTTTTCCAACAGTCTTGAAGGAGTTCCCACATATGCTGAGCACTTGTAATCTGCTTTTCCTTCCCTCTGCGGTCCAATTTATCCCAAACCATCTCAATTAGTTTGAGGTTGGATGATTGTGGAGTCCAGGTCATCTGATGCAGCACTCAATCACACTCCTTCTTGGTAAAATAACCCTTACACAGCCTAGAGGTGTCTTGGGTCATTGTCCTGTTATAATAAAAAGGATAGTCCCAATAAGTGCAAACCAGATGGAATGGTGTATCGCTGCAGAATTCTGTGGTAGCCATGCTGGTTAAGTGTGCCTTGAATTCTAAATAAATCCCTGACCAAAGCACCAGTCAGACCTCCTCCTCCATTCTTCACGTCGGTGTCGTGGAAATTCATGTACACTGAGAGAGACTTTGTAATTTCTTCAGCCAATCATCTTTATTTAATATTGATTCATTATTGCAGTAATGAACCTGGTCGACTGCACAATCTAAGGTGTGTTCCAAGAGCTTAACCTTTACAGAGGAATCCTGCTTCTTATATTGCTGACTTAAGAGTTCCACACCCCTCCCATGCAGATCGGGGAGCACCACAAGCCACCCTGGGTTCATCCTGTGGTCATCTGCACCCGGTGCCTTTTCCCAGATGCAAGAATGATTAGACACAATAAGGATTTTGTTCTATTCCTCCAGGCTATCTCTATCTCGGTTACACCCTCCACATCTTATCTATGGAATGCCAGCTGTAGGTCAATTGTCAGCTCAAGCTCCAGAGGCCCAACTCTGCTCCACAGACACAGATGAGAGAGTACTCATCATAGCTATTCGATGCATAAACAGTATTAAACATGATCTTGTAATTTTTCTCTCACATTCCCCCATTTTGAGACTTACAAGCTTTAAAAAGACATTAAAATATCGTTAAGAAATTCTCAGCAATCTAAGTCATGTTTCATCAGTACGAAGCAAAATCATCATGTTGATGCTGAACATATTCCCATCGGTCAGCATGGTGGAAATAAGTATTTCAATCCCCATAGCACCATATGTAGAAACAAAAATGAGCATATCTTGTTTGACAAATCCAGGTAGTGACTGCCAGTTTAAGTAAAATTTATTCACTTTGGTGCCTAATGAACATGACCCAGGACAATTATCATGATCCCACTATTTATAAGTCAATTCCTATGGCTATGTGCCATTAGCACAAACCTGATATACAGTGGGGCAAAAAAGTATTTAGTCAGCCACCAATTGTGCAAGTTCTCCCACTTAAAAAGAGGAGAGAGGCCTGTAATTTTCATCATAGGTACACTTCAACTATGACAGACAAATGAGAAGAAAAAAAATCCAGAAAATCACATTGTAGGATTTGTAATGAATTTATTTGCAAATTATGGTGGAAAATAAGTATTTGGTCACCTACAAACAAGTAAGATTTCTGGCTCTCACAGAGGCTCCTCTGTCCTCCATTCGTTACCTGTATTAATGGCACCTGTTTGAACTTGTTATCAGTATAAAAGACACATGTCCACAACCTCAAACAGTCACACTCCAAACTCCACTATGGCCAAGACCAAAGAGCTGTCAAAGGACACCAGAAACAAAATTGTAGACCTGCAACAGGCTGGGAAGACTGAATCTGCAATAGGTAAGCAGCTTGGTTTGAAGAAATCAACTGTGGGAGCAATTATTAGGAAATGGAAGACATACAAGACCACTGATAATCTCCCTCGATCTGGGGCTCCACGCAAGATCTCACCCCGTGGTGTCAAAATGATAACAAGAACGGTGAGCAAAAATCCCAGAACCACACGGGGGGACCTAGTAAATGACCTGCAGAGAGTTGGGACCAAAGTAACAAAGCCTACCATCAGTAACACACTATGCCGCCAGGGATTCAAATCCTGCAGTGCCAGACGTGTCCCCCTGCTTAAGCCAGTACATGTCCAGGCCCGTCTGAAGTTTGCTAGAGAGCATTTGTATTATTCAGAAGAAGATTGGCAGAATGTCATATGGTCAGATGAAACCAAAATAGAACTTTTGGTAAAAACTCAACTCGTCATGTTTGGAGGACAAAGAGTGCTGAGTTGCATCCAAAGAACACCATACCTACTGTGAAGCATGGGGGTGGAAACATCATGCTTTTGGGCTGTTTTCTGCTTGACTATGCATATAATTGACAGATTTGGATAGAAAACACTCTGACGTTTCCAAAACTGCAAAGATATTGTCTGTGAGTGCAACATAACTGATGTTACAGGCGAAACCCAGATAAAAATCCAACCAGGAAGTGCCACATTTTTTGAAACCGCCTCATGCCAATGACTCCTTATATGGCTGTGAATGAGCTATTCCCCAAGGTGTCTACAGCATTGTGACGTCTTTTTGTGCATTTCCGTTGAAGAATAGCCGTAAGGGACCATATTTAGCAAGTGGTCACATGGTGTCTCCCGCAGAAAATCTTGCGTAAAATACTGAGGTTGCCATTTTTCCAATTATGAGAAACCAATTGCCTCGACGGATATATTATCGAATATATATGTTAAAAACACCTTGAGGATTGATCCTAAACAACGTTTGCCGTGTTTCTGTCGATATTATGGAGCTAATTTGGAAAAAAGTTTGGCGTTGTATTGGTAGCATTTTCCGGTCGATTTCTCAGCCAAGCATGATGAACAAACAGGAGCTATTTTGCCTACAAAAATAATATTTTTGGAAAAAAGGAACATTTGCTATCTAACTGGGAGTCTCCTGAGTGAAAACATGCGAAGTTCTTCAAAGGTAAATGATTTAATTTGGTTGCTTTTCTTATTTTCGTGAAAATGTTGCCTGCTGCCAGCAGAACCTAGCATAGCATTATGCCATGATAAACTTACACAAATGCTTGTCTAGCGTTGGCTGTAACGCATATTTTGAAAATCTGAGATGACATTGTTTTTAACAAAAGCCTAAGCTTGTGTTTGAATGTATTTCATTTGCGATTTTCATGAATAGGAAAAGTTTCTAGGGGTATTTATGTCCGCTGCGTTATGCTAATTTTGTTTGAGGCTATGATTACGCCCCGGATCCGGGATTGCTAGTCGCACAACTTCCTAACACATGTCACTACTAGCATAACAACAATCAAAACAATGAATACATGAATTGCTCCACTCATATAGTTATTAACATACTAACATCTTACTTACTCAAATAATTTAGTCAGTTTTAAAATGAATTCCGTTTCCAAATCATAATCATAACCCAATTAATTATCCAATCAAATTTAGGATGACATTCTTCAGTGATTCACATTGGTTCTATTACTCAAAGTTAAAACCCTCAACTTAACACACATCAACACCGGCAGAATGTACATTTATATTAACATGCAATATATTGATCTTATAATTCTAGTATTAACTTTCTCATCACAGTTATAATTACAGATTAGTATCTAACAGCATTAGCCTAAATTACTATACATTTAGCCGTGTGTAGACCTCCACAATCAACCTGATGCCCCAAAATAAACACATTTTGACAAGTCTACATCAATTACGGGCAAGGTTGACCAAACGGATCTCTCATGCTCACTCCACATGGACTTCTGTCACACTCCTGAGTGAAAAAAGCATGAGAGAAAAGGAGTTGATAGCTTTGACTGGATGCTGTGTACAGGTTGCTGGCACGGACTCAGGTCTCTCGAAAGAAGTGGTGCAGGACAGGACCACCTTCCATGCATCTAGATACCATCTGTAGTCACCTTCTCCATAATCTCAAAAGAGGACAGAACAGAACAACAATTTAGTTTAGTCAATTTCTGATTCAAGAAATCCAGACAAACATTGACTGTGTGACAAATTATCACTTCTACCACACTGTCGACCTCATCGCAGAGTCACAGGTTCAAGAAGTTATCCCAATCATCCAGCAACCCAATATGGTGAGATTTGTATTGAAACAAAACAAGCAAACAACACAACAATACACGCCTTTACATATCACTCGATACATATATCACTTGATGTGTAAACTTCAATCCAAAAAACCTCAAAGGACTGGTAATTCCCCCATTTTGACACGAATCACCTCGTGATTAATGTGTAAAAACCACAACCCTGCAAATCAAAGTAGAATTAATACCCTTAAGAAAATAAATGGTACCCATAAGCTGATAGTAAAACAGACTAGAGACAGGTCTATCCTTCTCGTGGTCCGAATCACACATATAACTATTAATTATAAACTTCTTTGTAATTATCAGTATTACAAATGACCTTTAAAATCAGTATTACGTATGACCTTTAAATCATCATCCAATGTCTCTCAGCTTTCTAGTGAGGGTGATCAAACCACACTAGAAAGTCAGGTCAAAGGTCATTCAAACCTTTCATATGTTTCTTTCTCTATTAGATTAATTATGTAAAAACAGTCAAACATTTCATACATTTCGTATCCCAGGTTACAGTAAGTTTCTTCAGTACATTTCTTATAAAAAATAATTAACGTGTTCAATTAAAACTCTGAAAGTAAAACCTCTAAAAATTCAATTTGTGTGTGCCTTTAAAATACATTGTCTTTAACCCGTGAAAAACACACTACAACCAAACGAAATACACTACTCACAATAAATCAGACTTAGCATTAAAAACACTAACAGATATTCATAATGTAAGGTTTAAACAAACACAATTTGCCAGGCCTCATTTAATGTGGGAGCTCCCTCTATGGCCGAATCGGGTACCTTTATACTTTATAAAACTGCAGAATTTCACTAACTGCTGGCAACAAGGCAACAATCTCGGAAACATTTGAACGGGAGAGAAATAAACATTTAGTTAGTTGCCATTTTGCTAAATCTTAATCAGTCCAAACAATTCAAATTCAAAACTCTTACTTTCCATTTAACTTCCCATTTCCTTTGTTACCTTCACTAGTCTACATCTGTTTTCTTTAACTCAGAAAGCCCTCTACAATCTCTACTATACTCTACCTCTGTCTTTCCGTCTAATGTTACTTTACCAGGTGAACAATAAAACATTTGTTAAAACAAACAAAACTTCTGTTCACAGGGAGGCCACTTTAATTACAATGTTATATTTTGTTTCGCTGGTTGTACTTTCCTATATGATACCTTGTGCCCTTGCTCTACCAAAGAGTTTACTAATGTGGTGACGTTTGCATATGAGTTTCTTTGTCTTTTTACGCCAATAACAAATTCACTACATATTGTATCAATACAGAGCCCTCAAAGTTACACCATTTATTGATTGTTTAAATGCGGCGTGATACAAAGTTTGATTATTTGTAAACATCATTCCTGCTCTCGCCCATATATACTGCCAATTTGTTACCTAATATCCACTGTCTTTGATTCTCACAAGGATTATTCAACTCCAAAATCGGCTCCACTTATATCCATGTAAAATGATCCAGTCATTGTTAATGGGCATATGTTTAAAGACATGGCTAATAGCTGTATCTCCTTAGAAACCTGTTTTAACAAATCTAGGACCTCCAAAATGTTGGTGCTGTCTCATCAGTGCAATTGTCAAAACGACCTACAATCCACTTCAGTTACTTGACACTGTTCCACATAATGGAAACAGATTATAATTTTAAATGCTCAAATTCTCTGGTGTTACCTAAACTAAAAAACCGAGCAACAATAATCAAACTTTCAAAGAACGTTTCCGATTCAACTATTCAGACCTCTGCTTCAAATGTCCCACTACGCTCTTTACAGCCTGCTCGCTTTCAACCGCAGCTAATCTATTTTTCAATCTGAAGGCTCAATCATTTAACCTTGTATTGAAACCTCAGCAAAATACATCAGCCAATTCTTAAGGAAAATACCAAATAATTCACAATACGAGAGCCTGTTCCTGCCCACAACTTCAATTCATTGCTGTTATATCCTTGTTTTATCATGCAATAACTAATCCCCATGTTCAGTTATCAATTAAGATCATTGTCACAGCTCTATCGCAATTTCCAATCAGCTGTTATTAGAATGCATTCGATTTAGGTAACTGTCCTTACAGTTGATTACGCTACAGGTAATAAAACAAACACTTGCAATTGTTGACAAACATATATTCAGTTCATGATTCAGTGATTCAAATAGGACTCCATTCTCAGTTGTCTGTTGTAGCAGACCATTATGCAACACAAAAACATATTACCTCGAAATTGCTTCGCTATTGATGTTTAATAAATTAGCCTTTCAATTTGAACTAAGCAAGCTGTTAAAGTGTTCAGTTTACATCTTAAAACAAACACTGGCTGCTATATCTATCTAAGAAAAACATGATAATAGTTGAATTACATCCTTTTCCCTGACGTTTACTGACACCGGCCATATTCAACGGGTGTTGAGCGTTCGTAAATTCATCAGTTATTCTATACTCTGAAATCAGAACAAATAGCCAGGGCGAATTTACAAGCACCCCATTTAGCAATGTCCATTGAGAACGCACAATGGCTACACCATTTAGCTAAGCTAAGAATGACGTGAATAATCAAGTCAATAAACGTTGGGTAGTTGGATAGCATATTGTTAATATACTAGCAAGTTCGATGCAATGATATGCTATGCAGTTCATAAGGATAGCGTAACCAACAAATATGTCAACCAACATAACGTATAATGTAACTTTATTTGAAAAGTCATTCCTTTATAACATTGTTCAGCATGTTCTTAACATTTGTCATAATTAGTTAAATCAATGAATTTGTGTCTTAAGACCAATAAGCATACTACATACTCAATTTACTTCACAAATGTTACGGTAAGTGCGGTTACGCTGAGTACATCTACTAACCTTGATTTTATCGGTTTTGCTTTTCATTTGATAGGACGTTAACATCAATACTCTAGTGTATTGAGCTTTTGATTCTTCTTTTATGTCATTGTGCCAAGTCAAAAATCTAATCAAATTATATTTTATTGGTCACATATACATGTTTAGCAGATGTTAATGCAAGTGTAGCGAAATGCATGTGCTTCTAGTTCCGACAGTGCAGTAATATCTAACAAGTAATCTAACAATTCCACAACAACTACCTAATACACACAAATCTAAGTAAAGCAGTGGAGTAAGAATATGTACATATAAATATATGGATGAGCGATGGCCGAGCGGCAATAGACAAGATGCAATAGATGGTATAAAATACAGTATATACATATGAGATGAGTAATGCAAGATATGTAAGCATTATTAAAGTGACTTGTGATCCATTTATTCAAGTGGCCAATGATCCAATGATTTTATGTATGAAGACAGCAGCCTCTCTGTGTTAGTGATGGCTATTTAACAGTCTGATGGCCTTAAGATAGAAGGCTGCGTCTCTCGGTCCCAGTTTTGATGCACCTGTACTGACCCCCTGGATGGTAGGAGGGTGAACAGGCAGTGGCTCAGGTGGTTGTTGTCCTTGATGATCTTTTTTGGACATCCTATGACATCGTGTGCTGTAGGTGTCCCAGAGGGCAGGTAGTTTGCCCCGGTGATGCGTTGTTCAGACCGCACCATCCTCTGGAGAGCCTTGCGGTTCTGGGCATTGTATTTGCCGTACCAGGCCAGATGCAGCCCGACAGGATGCTCTCAATTGTGTATCTTTAAAAGTTTGTGAGGGTTTTAGGTGGCAAGCCAAATTTATTCAGCATCCTGAGGTTGAAGAGGCTCTGTTGTGCCTTCTTCACCATACCGTCTGTGTGGGTGGACCATTTGAGTTTGTCTGTGATGTGTATGCTGAGGAACTTAAAACTTTCCACCTTCTCCACTGCTGTCCCATCAATGTGGATAGGGTGGTGCTCCCTCTGCTGTTTCCTGAAGTCCACGATCATCTCCTTTGTTTTGTTGACGTTGAGTGAGAGGTTGTTTTCTTGTCACCGCAAACTTGATATTTACGTTGGAGGCCTGCATGGCCATGCAGTCATGGGTGAACAGGGAGTACAGGAGGGGGCTGAGCATGCACCCTTGTGGGGCCCCAGTGTTGAGGATCAGCGGGGTGGAGATGTTGTTTCTTACTTTCACCACCTGGGGGCGGCCCGTCAAAGTCCAGGACCCAATTGCACAGGGTCGGGTTGAGACCCAGGGCCTCAAGCTTAATGATGAGCTTGGAGGGTACAATGGTGTTGAATGCAGAGCTGTAGTCAATGAACAGCATTCTTACATTAGTATTCCTCTTGTCCAGAAGTGATTGTGCAGTGTGATTGCATCGTCTGTGGACCTATTGAGGCGGAATGCAAATTTAAGTGGGTCTAGGGTGGCAGGTAAGGTGGAGGTTAAATGATCATTGACTAGTCTCTCAAAGCACTTCATGATGTGAGAAGTGAGTGCTATGGGGTGATAGTCATTTTGTTCAGTTATCTTTGCTTTCTTGGGTACAGGAACAATGGTGGCCATCTTGAAGCATGTGGGGACAGCAGACTGGGATAGGGAGAGATTGAATATGTCCGTAAACACACCAGCCAGCTGATCTACGCGTGCTCTGAGGACGCGGCTAGGGATGCCATCTGGGCTGGCAGCCTTGCGAGGGTTAACGTGCTTAAATGCCTTACTCACGTCGGCCGCGGAGAAGGAGAGGGGGGGCAGGCCACGTCGGTGGCACTGTATTATCCTCAAAGCCGGCAAAGAAGGTGTTTAGTTTGTATGGAAACAAGGAGTCGTGTCCGTGATGTGGCTGGTTTTCTTTTTGTATTCTGTAATTGCCTGACATACGTCTCGTCTCGTGCCTGAAAAAGTCCCAATTGCGTCCCTGAATTCTCTATTAGATTAGAATTTTCCTGTCAGCAGGGAAATGCTGCCGAATTTTATCCATTATATTTTCCCATATTCAAGCCGAATTGGTAGAATGCTCATGCGCTTATTTTAGTGCCTCTATGGCTTTCCTATAGTTTACCTCTTCTATGATGTTTATTTCTGTGCCTCTCTCAACGGTATCCAGAGTTTGGATTTCCTAAATAACGGTTTTAATATATGCCAATCATTTTCTGAGACTATCTCCCAGATCATGTAGACAGCCATATAGTCCTTTAACTATATCTCTATCAAATGATCCATAAAGGGACCACTCTGAACCTTTCAGAATACCTTTTACACCCGTTACGTATGGGTGTGCAAGGTTGTATATTATTATTATTTCCATGACCATATCTCCAGTAATCGATTATACGCACATGCAATTTCAAAATGTTCTATATCTTCACAGAATCCATGTATAACATTAGAAATATTAGGTACTTACATTAACCACTCCATTTGCGCTTTCAACGACTCTTCATCGCTAAAAAGCAGCTCATCAAACATACTCCCAGCGGAACCCAAAAAACTCAAGTTTCCCTTATGCTGCCCGGCCGGTCATGGAAATAATGCTCCACACGGATCCTCAACGGTTCTCAAGACTTTATAGACTTGACGCTACAGTTCTAAAATAACATCCCGCGCACAATACCACCCCGTAATATTCTATGATGGGCAGTGATGGACGGAACCCCAAGATAACGCTGCATATCTCGAAACTTGTTATCCAAATTTCAATCATCTTATTATCCAAATTTAAGATTAACACTTATTTCCACACTCACACAACTCTCATATTGCATTCACAAACACAGGAAGAAACAGGGGAATGAAACAGACAAGACGGACAGGACGGTTAGCTCTTTTTGTTTTGTTGTCAAATCCTGTCTATATGAACAGGGAAACCCTTACCATTATCAAAATATTGCCTCATTTGTGCTCCTAAAACGGGGCGATGTATCCACACTGGGATATCGCCCACTGCGATTACTGTGGTATAGATTCTGTTACGTCTATCCAAATGTGCAAAACTACCCACAGAGTACCCGTGTCTCCTATCTAATTGCGTAACATGGTCCCAAAAATCCAATCTTATCTCGTATTTTCTAACCTCCACCTCAGGTGAAGTACCAGGAACTAAAGTTTGCATACACTTAGGTTGGAGTCATTAAAACTTGTTTTTCAACCACTCCACAAATTTCTTGTTAACAAACTATAGTTTTGGCAAGTCGGTTAGGACATCTACTTTGTGCATGACACAAGTCATTTTTCCAACAATTGTTTACAGACAGATTATTTCACTTATAATTCATTGTATCACAATTCCAGTAGGTCAGAGGTTTACATACACTAAGTTGACCGTGCCTTTAACTTGGGTCAAACCTTTTGGGTAGCCTTCCACAAGCTTCCCACAATAAATTGGGTGAATTTTGGCCCTCCTGACAGAGCTGGTGTAACTGAGTCAGGTTTGTAGGCCTCCATGCACGCACACGCTTTTTCAGTTCTGCCCACAAATGTTCTATAGGATTGAGGTCAGGGCTTTGGGATGGCCACTCCAATACCTTGACTTTGTTCTCCTTAAGCCATTTTGCCACAACTTTGAAAGTATGCTTGGGGCCATTGTCCATTTGGAAGACCATTTGCGACCAAGCTTTAACTTCCTGACTGATGTCTTGAGATGTTGCTTCAATATCCATATATTTTTCCTACCTCATGATGCCATCTATTTTGTGAAGTGCACCGGTCCCTCCTGCAGCAAAGCACCCCCACAACATGATGCTGCCACCCCCGTGCTTCACGGTTGGTATGGTGTTCTTCGGCTTGCAAGCCTCCCCCCTTTTCCCCCCCAAACATAACGATGGTCATTATGGCCAAACAGTTCTATTTTTGTTTCATCAGACCAGAGGACATTTCTCCAAAAAGTTTGATCTTTGTCCCCATGTGCAGTTGCAAACCGTAGTCTGGCTTTTTTATGGAGGTTTTGGAGAAGTGGCTTCTTCCTTGCTGAGCCGCCTTTCAGGTTATATCGATATAGGACTCCTTTTACTGTGGATATACAGTGCCTTGCGAAAGTATTCGGCCCCCTTGAACTTTGCGACCTTTTGCCACATTTCAGGCTTCAAACATAAAGATATACAACTGTATTTTTTTTTGAAGAATCAACAACAAGTGGGACACAATCATGAAGTGGAACGACATTTATTGGATATTTCAAACTTTTTTAACAAATCAAAAACTGAAAAATTGGGCGTGCAAAATGATTCAGCCCCCTTAAGTTAATACTTTGTAGCGCCACCTTTTGCTGCGATTACAGCTGTAAGTCGCTTGGGGTATGTCTCTATCAGTTTTGCACATCGAGAGACTGAAATGTTTTCCCATTACTCCTTGCAAAACAGCTCGAGCTCAGTGAGGTTGGATTGAGAGCATTTGTGAACAGCAGTTTTCAGTTCTTTCCATAGATTCTCGATTGGATTCAGGTCTGGACTTTGACTTGGCCATTCTAACACCTGGATATGTTTATTTTTGAACCATTCCATTGTAGATTTTGCTTTATGTTTTGGATCATTGTCTTGTTGGAAGACAAATCTCCGTCCCAGTCTCAGGTCTTTTGCAGACTCCATCAGGTTTTCTTCCAGAATGGTCCTGAATTTGGCTCCATCCATCTTCCCATCAATTTTAACCATCTTCCCTGTCCCTGCTGAAGAAAAGCAGGCCCAAACCATGATGCTGCCACCACCATGTTTGACAGTGGGGATGGTGTGTTCAGCTGTGTTGCTTTTACGCCAAACATAACGTTTTGCATTGTTGCCAAAAAGTTCAATTTTGGTTTCATCTGACCAGAGCACCTTCTTCCACATGTTTGGTGTGTCTCCCAGGTGGCTTGTGGCAAACTTTAAACAACACTTTTTATGGATATGTTTAAGAAATGGCTTTCTTCTTGCCACTCTTCAATAAAGGCCAGATTTGTGCAATACACGACTGATTGTTGTCCTATGGACAGAGTCTCCCACCTCAGCTGTAGATCTCTGGAG
This sequence comes from Oncorhynchus mykiss, assembly GCF_013265735.2. Classification (NCBI taxonomy): domain Eukaryota; kingdom Metazoa; phylum Chordata; class Actinopteri; order Salmoniformes; family Salmonidae; genus Oncorhynchus; species Oncorhynchus mykiss. The sequence goes on along the minus strand of NC_048569.1, from coordinate 68,565,353 downwards.
TTCATCCAGAGTGATCATGGGCCTCTTGGCTGCATCTCTGATCAGTCTTCTCCTTGTATGAGCTGAAAGTTTAGAGGGACGGCCAGGTCTTGGTAGATTCGCAGTGGTCTGATACTCCTTCCATTTCAATATTATCGCTTGCACAGTGCTCCTTGGGATGTTTAAAGCTTGGGAAATCTTTTTGTATCCAAATCCGGCTTTAAACTTCTTCACAACAGTATCTCGGACCTGCCTGGTGCGTTCCTTGTTCTTCATGTTGCTCTCTGCGCTTTTAACGGACCTCTGAGACTATCACAGTGCAGGTGCATTTATACGGAGACTTGATTACACACAGGTGGATTGTATTTATCATCATTAGTCATTTAGGTCAACATTGGATCATTCAGAGATCCTCACTGAACTTCTGGAGAGAGTTTGCTGCACTGAAAGTAAAGGGGCTGAATAATTTTGCACGCCCAATTTTTCAGTTTTTGATTTGTTAAAAAAGTTTGAAATATCCAATAAATGTCGTTCCACTTCATGATTGTGTCCCACTTGTTGTTGATTCTTCTTCAAAAAAATACAGTTTTATATCTTTATGTTTGAAGCCTGAAATGTGGCAAAAGGTCGCAAAGTTCAAAGGGGCCGAATACTTTCGCAAGGCACTGTAGATACTTTTGTAGCTGTTTCCTCCAGCATCTTCACAAGGTCCTTTGCTGTTGTTCTGGGATTGATTTACACTTTTCGCACCAAAGTACGTTCATCTCTAGGAGACAGAACGCGTCTCCTTCCTGAGCGGTATGACGGCTGCCTGGTCCCATGGTGTTTATACTTGTGTACTATTGTTTGTACAGATGAACGTGGTACCTTCAGGCGTTTGGAAATTGCTCCCAAGAATGAACCAGACGTGTGGAGGTATGACATTTTTTTTGGCTGATTTATTTGTATTTCCCCATGATCTCAAGCAAAGAGGAACTGAGTTTGAAGGTAGGCCTTGAAATACATCCACAGGTAAACCTCCAATTGACTGATGATATCAGTTAGCCTATCAGAAGCTTCTAAAGCCATGACATCATTTAACTTCTTGTTAATCTAGGAACCGTGTCAGATTTCAAAAAGGCTTTACAGCGAAAGCAAACCATGCTATTATCTGAGGACAGCACCCCATCAAGCAAAGACATGACAATCATTAGTCAACCTGCTAGGCGCGACACAAAAGTCTGAAATAATGATATCATTGATGTCTTACCTTTGAAGATCTTCCTCTGTTGGCACTCCAATATGTCCCTTAAACATCATAAATTGTCCTTTTATTCGATTAATTCCATCGTTATATCTCCAAAATGTCCATTTATTTGGTGCGTTTGATAAAAAAAACACCAGTTCCAACTCGCTCAACATGACTACAAAATATCTAATAAGTTACCTGTAATCTTGATCCAAACAACTTTCCTTATACAACATTTTTTAACGTAAATAATCAATACAATTTAAGACAGGATAAACTGCGTTCAATAGCGGACTAAAACAAAGTGGAGCGAGCTTTCTCGTTCTGAACAGCCCTACTTCTTCATTTCTCAAAGGAATAACATCAATCAATTTCTAAAGACTGTTGACATCTCGTGGAAGCGATAGGAACTGCAATCAAGTGCCTTAGAAATCTAGATCCACATAGAAAACACATTGAAAACACTGTTACCTCCCAAAAAATGTATCATGGATGGTTTGTCCTCTGAGTTTCGCCTGCCAAATAAGTTCTGTTATACTCACAGACAAGATTTGTAACAGTTATAGAAACTTTAGAGTGTTTTCTATCCAAATATACCAATTATATGCATATCCTCGCTTCTGGGCCTGAGTAGCAGGCAGTTTACTTTGGGCACACTTTTCATCCGGACGTGAAAATACCACCCCTTAGCCCGAAGAGGTTTTAACCTCTTAGTGCGGATATCCCATCACCGGGATCAAATTCGAAAACATCCGGTGAAATCGGAGTGCGCCAAATTCAAAATACAAAATCAAATTATTAAACATTCATCATTATACAAGTGTCCTACATTATTTAAAAGCTTAACTTCTTGTTAATCCAGCCACTTTGTCAGATTTCAAAAAGGCTTTACGCCTCGCGTACAAAATCATTACAAACATTTTCCAAACAAGCAGAGGTGTCACAAAAGTCAGAATAAATCCTTTTGAAGATTTTGCAATCTGTTTGCAATCCCAAGGGTTCCAGCTACACATCAAATGGTTGTTTTGTTCGATAAAGTCCTTCTTTATATCCCAATAAAGTCAGTTTAGTTGGCAAGCTTGATTCAGCCTGTTTACCTCGTTCAAAATGCATACAAAGGATTCCCAAAAGTTACCAATAAACTTAACCCAAACAAGTCAAAGAACGTTTCTAATCAATCCTTAGGTATCCTAATATGTAAATAAACGATAAAAGTTACGACTGAGAATAGTATGTTCATTACCGGATATGAATAACGAACTGCACGCCATCATCCAGTCAAAATGGGAGCCACCTAGAAGAACTACAAATTCTAGCTAATTTTTCAAAAAACAAGCCTGAAACTCTTTCTAAAGACATCTACTGTTGACATCTACTGGAAGCCCTAGGAACTGCAATCTGGGAGGTATTCCTTTGATTTTCCCAATAACAAGGATTAGTATGGGCAAGACACAGAGGAATCCTGGTACATAGCTGACACTAAGAATTCTTAGTCATGGCTGGTTCCACACCCCTCCCATGCAGATCGGGGGGCACCACAAGCCATCCTGGGTTCATCCTGTGGTCATCTGCACCCGGTGCCGTTTCCCAGATGCAGTAATGATTAGACACAATAACGGTTTTGTTCTATTCCTCAAGGCTATCGCTATCTCGGTTACACCCACCACATCTTATCTATGGAATGCCAGCTGTAGGTCAGTTGTCAGCTCAAGCCCCAGAGGCCCAACTCAGCTCAACAGACACAGATGAGAGAGTACTCATCATTGCTATTCGATGCATAAACAGTATTAAACATAATCTTGTAATTTTTCTCTCACGTCAGGAACCACACATGCGGAGATCATCCGTTCACCTACTCTGCATCTCACAAAGACACGGTGGTTGGAACCAAAAATCTCAAATTTAGACTAATCACACCAAAGGACAGATTTCCACCGGTCTAATATCCCTTGCACGTGTTTTTTGGCCCAAGCAAGTCTTCTTCTTATTGGTGTCCTTTAGTAGTGGTTCGACCATGAAGGCCTGATTCACGCAGTCTCCTCTGAACAGTTGATGTTGAGATGTGTCTGTTACTTGAACTCTGTGAAGCATTGACTTGGGCTTCAATTTCGGAATCTGGTTACTCTTATGAACTTATCCTCTGCGGCAGAGGTAACTCTGGTTCTTCCTTTCCTGTGGGGGCCTCATGAGAGCCAGTTTCGTCATAGAGCTGGATGGTTTTTGCAACTGCAAATGTTCAAAGTTCTTAACATTTTCCGCATTGACTGACTTTCATGTCTTAAAGTAATGATGGACTGTCATTTCTCTTTGCTTATTTGAGCTGTTCTTGCCATAATATGGACTTGGTATTTTACCTAATAGGGCTATCTTGTTTACCACCCCTACCTTGTCACAACACAACTGATTGGGTTAAATGCATTTAGAAGGAAAGAAATTCCACAAATTAACTTTTAACAAGGCACACTCGTTAATTGAAATACATTCCAGGTCACTACCTCATGAAACTGGTTGAGAGAATGCCGGTTGAGAGAGTGTGCAAAGCTGTCATCAAGGCAATGGGTGGAGGAATCTAAAATATCAAAAATATGTTGATTTGTTTAACACTTTTCTTTAGTTACTACATGATTCCATATGTGTTTTTCCATAGTTTTGATGTCTTCACTATTATTCTACAATGTCGAAAATAGTACAAATGAAGAAAAAACCTGGAAAAGGTAGGTTTGTCCAAACTTTTGAATGGTACTTTATGTTCCCACAACTTCTAAGGAACCTAATGTGCTAGCTGTATATGTTGCAATATATTTGTGAAAATTCATTATTTGTCTAAAACCATGCCTTTTCCTCATCTGGGTACTCACTCAGACTAGGCTGTAGGTATACCATACAAACTTTCACAGACTTCTACACAATCTTCTCAGTTATGGGAAGCATAATAAAGACAATTTAGAGATGTGAATGCAAAACCTTTTTTGTGAAAATAGTTTAGTCTCGTCTAAATCATGCATTTTCCTCTGTCTGGGTGCTCAGACTAGGCTGTAGATATAAACTACAGCTGGGGCTTGATTCCGAGAACATGCTGTACAGCTTGGTTGTCTAATGTCAGTGTTATTTTACTAATCAGACTTTCAGCAATTCCTTTATAGCACAAAAATAACCAAAATGCTATTGATTATTCAATACTCTGTCTGGTTTGATAGCAGAGAGCCAGGCTACTGTTTCCACCCACTATTAGTAAACAAATCAATGCAACAGATTTAGCCCGATGTCAATTCATGCTGATCAGCCCTTTACTTGACTTTCAAGACCAGCTTAGAAAACAGGCTAATACACAATATTCTCTATAAAAAAGTGATTCAGAAATAGAGAGAAGATTTGATTGTGGTCTGCTGATAATACTTAACTTTATTGCAGATTTTGTTGAACTATCTGGGTGTTTATTTCAAACATATTGTAGATTCCTTAAATCAAATCAAATGTTATTTGTGCGCCGAATGAAACAGGTGTAGGCTTTGCAGTGAAATGCTTACTTACGAGCACATTCCCAACAATGCAGAGTTAAAAAAGTAAGATAAATATTTGCTAAATAAAAAGGAAATAATAACACAATAAAAACAAAAATGAGGCTATATACAAGGAGTACCGGTACTGAGTCAATGTGTGGGTACGAGGTAGTTGAGGTTATATAGTATGTACATTTGGGTAGGGGTAAATGTGGCTAGGCAATCAGGATATCTAATAAACAGAGTAGCAGCAGCATTTGTGAAGAGTGTGAAAGTGTATCTGTCTGAGTGTGTGTGTGTGTGGCATCAATATGCGTGTATGTAGTGTGTGTGTATGTATGTGTGTGTGATAGAGTGTCAGTGTTAGGGGTCGACCAATTAATCGGCATGGCGGATTAATTTGGGCTGATTTCAAGTTTTCATAACAATCGGTAATCGGCCTTTTTGGATGCCGATTATGGCCGATTACATTGCAATCCATGAGGAAACTGCATGGCAGGCTGACCACCTGTTACGCGAGTGCAGCGTCAAAATGACTTGGTGACTGCAAGGAGCCACTGTAAGTTGCTAGCTAGCATTAAACTTATCTTATAAAAAACAATCAATCTTCAGATAATCACTAGTTAACTACACATGGTTGATGATATTACTAGGTTAACTACATTGTCCTGAGTTGCATATAATCAATTCATCATTAATTAATTCATCATTGAATCACAGCCTACTTCAACTTTGCCAAACAGGTGATGATTTAACAAAAGCGCATTGGCGAAAAATGTACCTAACCATAAACATCAATGCCTTTGTTAAAATCAATACACAGAAGTATATATTTTTAAACATTAATATTTAGTTAAAGAAATTCATGTTAGCAATATTAGCTAGGGAAATTATGTCACTTTTCTTGCGTTCAGTGCAAGCAGAGTCAGGGTATATGCAACAGTTTGGGCCATCTGGCTCGTTGCGAACTGTGAACTAATTTGCCAGAATTGTACATAATTGTGACATAACATTGAAGTTTGTGCAATGTAACAGCAATATTTATACTTAGGGTTGCCACCCGTTCGATAAATACGGAACGGTTCCGTATTTCACTGAAAGAATATACGTTTTGTTTTCGAAATGATAGTTTCCGGATTTGACCATATTAATGAGCAAAGGCTCGTATTTCTGTGTTTATTACATTATATTTAAGTCTATGATTTGATATTTGATAGAGCAGTCTGACTAAGCGGTGGTAGGCAGCAGCAGGCTCGTAAGCATTCATTCAAACAGCACTTTACTGCCTTTGCCAGCACTCCTAGCAATGCTTGAAGCACAGCTCTGTTTATGACTTCAAGCCTATCAACTCCCGAGATTATGCTGGCAAAACTAAAGTGCCTGTAAGAACATTAGATAGTCAAAGGTATATGAAATACAAATGGTATAGATAGAAATAGTTGACGCGTCATAATTCCTATATTAACTACAACCTAAAACTTCTTAATTGGGAAAATTGAACCACCAGCTTTCATATGTTCTCATGTTCTCAGCAAGGAACATAAACAGTCCCAAGGTCCTTAGCTTAGTGATGAGCTTTGAGGGCACTATGGTGTTGAACACTGATCTGTAGTCAATGAACGGCATTCTCACGTAGGTGTTCCCCTTTTCTCCAGGTGGGAAAGGGCAGTGTGGAGTGCAATAGAGATTGCGTCATCTGTGGATCATTTGGGGCGGTATGCAAATTGGAGTGGGTCCAGGGTTTCTGGGATGATGGTGTTGATGTGAGCCATGACCAGCCTTTCAAAGCATTTCATGGCTACAGATGTGAGTGCTATGGGGCGGTAGTCATTTAGACAGGTTACCTTGGTGTTCTTAGGCACAGAGACTATGGTGGTTTGCTTTAAACTTGTTTACTGAACAAAAATATAAACGCAACATGCAACATTTGAATTTTTTTTACAGAGTTACAGTTCATATAAGGAAATCAGTCAATTGAAATAAATTCATTATGCCCTAATCTATGGATTTTACATGACTGGTCAGGGGCGCAGCCATGGGTGGGCCTGGGAGGTTATAGGCCCACCAACCTGGGAACCAGGCCCAGCCAATTAGAATGAGTTTTTCACCACAAAAGGGCTTTATTAAAGAGAGAAATACTCCTCAGTTTCATCAGCTGTTCGTGTGGCTGGTCTCAGATGATCCTGCAGTTGAAGCAGCTGAATGTGGAGATCCTGGGCTGTAGTGGTTACACGCGGTCTGTGTTTGTGAGGCTGGTTGGACGGATCTCCAAATTCTATAAAACAACGTTAGAGGTGGCTTATGGTAGAGAAATTAACATGAATTTATCTGGCAACAGCTCTCGTGGACATTCCTGCAGTCAACATGCCATTTACACGCTCCCTCGAAATTTGAGACATCTGGGGCATTATGTTGTGTGACAAAACTGCACATTTTAGAGTGGCCTTTTATTGTCCCCAGCACAAGGTGCACGTGTGTAATGACAATGCTGTTTAATCAACTTCTTGATATGCTACACCTGTCAGTATTATCTTGACAATGGAGAAATGCTCACTAACAGGGATGTAAACTAATTTTAAACAATATTTTATCTCAGCTCATGAAACATGGGACCAAAACTTTACATGTTTAGATCCGTTTATATTTTTGTTCAGTATAGGTATTACAGAATGGGTCAGAGAGAGGTTGAGGTTGAAAATGTACGTGTCATGGTAATCCGTCTGGCCCTGCGGCCTTGAATGTTAACCTGTTTAAGATCTTACTCACATTTGCTACGAGAGCATGATCATACAGTTGTCCAGGACAGCTGGTGCTCTCACGCATGGTTTAGGGTTGCTTTCCTCAAAGCAAGCATTGAAGGCATTTAGCTCATATGGTAGGCTCGCATCACTGGGCAGCTCTCGGCTGGTTTTCCTTTTGTAAGCCGTGGTAGTTTACAAGCCCTGACACATTCGCCGAGTGTCAGAGCCTGTGTAGTAGGATTCAATCTCAGTCCTGTATTGGAAGTTTGCCTGTTTGATGGTTTGTCGGAGGCCATAGTGGGATTTCTTAAAAGCTTCCAGATTAGTGAAACCGGCAGCTCTAGCCTTCAGCTCAGTGTGGATGTTGCCTGTAATCCATGGCTTCTGGTTGGGATATGTATGTACGGTCACTGTTGGGACAATGTCGTCAATGCACTAATTAATGAAGCCGGTGACTGATCTGGTAAACTCCTCAGTGCCATCGGATAAATTCCACTGTGCTAGTGAAACAGTCCTGGAGCTAAGCATCTGCTTCATCTGACCACCGTATTGAGCTGGTGCTTCCTTTTTGAGTTTTTGATCGTAAGCAGGGATCTGGAGGATAAAGTTATGGTCCGATTTCCCAAATGGAGGGTGGAGAAGAGCTTTGTATGCGTCTCTGTGTGTGGAGTAAAGGTGATTTAGAGTTTGTTCGCTCTAATTGCACAGGTGATAGGCTGGTAGAAATTAGGTAAAACGTATTTCAGTTTTCCTGCATAAAAATCACTGGCCACTGGGAGTACCGCCTCTGGATGAGCATTTTCTTGTTTGCTTATGTCCCTATATAGCTGGGTGACATTGTTGTACGCATGAGGCACAGTCTTACCACTTTTGTGTCGGTAGGAAATTATGCATCTCTGCTATGATAACGCAGCTCAGTTTGTCACTGTAATCCAATTACTTTAGCAAGTTACTAATTCGGTATTGTGGTAATTATAAACTTACTTGTTAACCGCCTGTAACGGAATTGAATTTGCTCGGTGAATAAGAGTAATATGATTGAGAATACAGAAAATCAATACAGTTCTGCTCATCATCTAAACAATATGTATGCTGAATGAATCGGTAACTTGAGGGAATAATCTTAATTAAATCTGGTAAAGCTAACATGCTTTCTGCCCCCATCACTGTGTTGACAACAGTTCCATCTTGATTTGAGTTGCCGGGCATCAAAGGAATTGCCTGTAGTGCTCCGAGACAGGATTGTGTCGAGGCACAGATCTGGGGAAGGGTACCAAAACAATTCTGCAGCATTGAAAGTCTCCAAGAAAACAGTGGCCTCCATCATTCTTAAATGACAGTTTGGAACCACCTAGACTCTTCCTAGAGCTGGCCGCCCAGCCGAACTGAACAATCGGGGGAGGAGGGCCTTGGTCGGGAGGTGACCAAGAACCCAATGGTCACAGAGTTCCTCTGTGGAGATGGGAGAACTTTCCAGAAGGACAACCATCTCTGCAGCACTTCAGCAATCTGGCCTTTATGGTAATAAAACACAGAAGCCACTCCTCAGTAAAAGGCACGACAGCCCGCTTGGAGTTTGCCAAAAGGCACGTAAAGGACTCTCATGAGAAACAAGATTATCTGGTCTGATGTAACCAAGATTGAACTCTTTGGCCTGAATGCCAAGCTTCACATCTAGAAGAAACCTGGCACCACCCCTACGGTGAAGCATGGTGGCAGCAACATCATGCTTTTAGGATGTTTTTCAGCAGCAGGGACAGGGAGACTAGTCAGGATCGAGGGAAAAATGAGTGGAGCAAAGTACAGAGAGATCCTTGATGAAAGCCTGCTCCAGAGCGAGCGCTCAGGAACTCAGACTGTGGCGAAGGTTCACTTTCCAGCAGGACAACGACCCTAAGCACACAGCCAAGACAACACAGGAGTGACTTGGGACAAGTGTCGGAATGTCCATGAGTGGCCCAGACAGAGCCCTGACTTGAACCCGATCGAACATCTCTGGAGAGACTTGAAAATAGCTGTGCAGCGACGCTCCCCATCCAACCTGACAGAACTTGACAGGATCTGCAGAGAAGAATGGGAGAAACTTCCCAAATACAGGTGTGCTAAGCTTGTAGCGTCATACCCAAGAAGACTGGATGCTGTAATCGCTGCCAAAAGTGCTTCAACAAAGTACTGAGTAAAGGGTCTGAATGCCTGACACCTACTCATTCCAGGGTTTGCCTTTATATTTGCTATTTTCTACATTGTAGAATAATAGTAAAGACATTAAAACTTTGAAATAACACATATGAAATCATGTAGTAAACACAAAAGTGTAAAACAAATCAAAATATATTTTATATTTGAGATTCTTCAAAGTAGCCACCCTTTGCGTTGATGACAGCTTTGCTCACTCTTGGCATTCTCTCAACCAGCTTCATGAAGTAGTCACCTGAAATGCATTTCAATTAACAGGTGTGGTTGTTAAAAGTTCATTTGTGGAATTTCTTCCCTTAACCTTTTCACGCAAGAGTACCAAATATCTCTAACTGTCGCCGCTGCGTGAGTTTTTTCATGCTCGTGATTTCAGAATGCTCTCACTGTTACGCAACAGGAGAATTAACCTCGCTGCTCTCAAACCAAGGCACGCTGCCTGCTAATTATCTATAGGCTACTTGTCAATTTCAAATTATTTTAGAACAAGTTTTATTTTCTAACAACAGTTTGAATTGAGCTGTGTTCCGCCTTCTCGTTAATTTGCATAAGAAGTAGCCTATTTCACTGTTGCGGGCAATTTATGTTTGATGCTTTACTGAGCGGACATACGGCTCCTCTTTTCAGTTCCCTGCAGCTAGCGACTATAAAGATGACGCCGAAGAACATGGCAGACGTTTTACATTCTCCCAACCAATTGTGCTATTTTGTTAGTTTTTTTTGCGTTTTGTGTAACTTATTTTTTTAAACTTATTGTGTAAATAAATAATGTTGCTACCGTCTCTTATGACCGAAAATAACTTCTGAACATGAGAACAGCGATGACTCACCGCAGACTGGAAGAAACTTTTTTCTTAAATTAGTCCAACGAGAAGGATATCCTGCTTTTACTGGAACAGGCCCAGATCCATGCTTTTTGCATGAAGAAAAGACACAGGAAAAGGGTCCGCAGATCGGGCAGCCTTCTGAGAATCCATAGGCGAGCGAGTAAACTCCCACTGCCATCTGTTCTTCTTGCTAACGTGCAATCTTTGGAAAATAAAATTGATGACCTACGACTAAGATTATCCTACCAATGGGACATCAAAAATTGTAACATCTATGTTTCACCGAGACTGAACGACGATACAGGCAATATAGAGCTAGTGGGATTTTCCATGCACCGGCAGAACAGAGACTCTACCTTTGGTAAAACGAGGGGTGGGGGTGTGTGTCTATTTGTCAGTAACAGCTGGTGCGCAATGTCTAATATTGAGGAAGTCTTGAGCTATTGCTCGCCTGAGGTAGAGTACCTTAGTATAAGCTGTAGACCACACTATCTACCAAGAGAGTTCTCATCTATATTATTCGTAGCTGTCTATTTACCACCACAGAATGAAGCTGGCACTAAGACCGCTCTCAACCAACTCTATGAGGCCATAAGCAAAGAAGAAAATGCTCACCCAGAAGTGGCGCTCCTAGGGACTTTAATGCAGGCCAACTTAAATCAGTTTTACCAAATATTTACCAGCATGTCACGTGCAACCAGAGAGAAAAAAATCTTAGACCACCTTTACTCCACACAGAGATTCATACAAAGCCCTCCCGCGCCCTCCATTTGGCAAATCTGACCATGATTATATTCTCCTAATTCCTGCTTACAAGCAAAACCTAAAGCAGGAAGTAACAGTGACTTGCTCAATACGGAAATGGTCAGATGACGCAGCTGCTACACTACAGGACTGTTTTGCTAACACAGACTGGAATATGTTCCGTGATTCACCCAATGGCATTGAGGAGTACACCACCTCAGTCATCGGCTTCATCAGTAAGTGCATTGACGACGTCGTACCCACAGTGACTTTACGTACATATCCCAACCAGAAGCCATGGATTACAGGCAACATCCACATCGAGCTAAAGGCTAGAGCTGCCACTTTCAAGGAGTGGGAGACTAATCCGGACGATTATAAGAAATCCCGCTATGTCCTCAAAAGAACCATCAAACCAAGCAAAGCATCAATACAGGATTAAGATTGAATCCTACTACACAGGCTTTGACACTCGTCGGATGTGGCAGGGCCTGAAAACTATTACGGATTACGACGGGAAACCCAGAAGCGAGCTGCCCAGTGATGCGAGCCTACCAGACAAGCTAAATTCCTTTTATGCTTGCTTCGAGGCAAGCAACACTGAAGCATGCACGAGAGCACCAGCTGTTCTGGATGACTGTGTGATAACGCTCTCGGTAGCTGATGTGAAAAAAACCTTTAAACAAGTCAACATTCACAAAGCCGCTGGGCCATACGGATTACCAGGACGTGTACTCAAAGCATGCGCAGACCAACTGTCAAGTGTCTTCACTGACATTTTCAACCTCTCCCTGACCGAGTCTGTAATACCTACATGTTTCAACCAGACCCCCATAGTCCCTGTTCCCAAGGAACACTACAGGAACTACCTACTCACGTCGGTAGCCATGAAGTGCTTTGAAAGGCTGATCTTGGTTCACATTAATAGCATCCTCCCGGACACCCTAGACCCACTCCAATTCGCATACCTCCCCAACGGATCCACAGATGACGCAATCTCAATCGCACTCCACACTGCCCTTTCCCACCTGGACAAAAGGAACACCTTTGTGAGAATGCTATTCTTTGACTACAGCTCAGCGTTCAACACCGTAGTGCCCACGAAGCTCATTCCTAAGCTCAGACCCTGGGACTAAACACCTCCCTCTGCAACTGGATCCTGGACTTCCTGACGGGCCACCCGCAGGTGGTAAGAGTAGGCAACAACATGTCTGCCACTCTGATCCTTAACACTGGGGCCCCTCAGGGGTGTGTACTTAGTCCCCTCCTATATTCCCTGTTCACCCACAACTGCATGGCCTAGCACGACTCAAACACCATCATTAAGTTTGCTGACAACAAGACAGGGGTAGGCCTGATCACTGACAACAATGAGACGGCCTATAGGGAGGAGGTCAGAGAACAACAACAACCTCTCCCTCAATGTGACCAAGACAAAGGAGCTGATTGTGGACTACAGGAAAAGATGGGTCCAAACATACCAAGACAGTCGTGAAGAGGGCACGACAAAACCTTTTCCCCTTCAGGAGACTGAAAAGATTTAGCATGGGCCCCCAGATCTTCGAAAGGTTCTACAGCTGCACCATCGAGAGCATCCTGACCGGTTGCATCACCACCTGGTATGGCAACTGCTCGCCATCTGACTTTAAGACGCTACAGAGGGTAGTGTGAACGGCCCAGTACATCAGGGGCCAAGCTTCCTGCCATCCAGGACCTATACAGTAGGCGGTGTCAGAGGAAAGACCATAACATTGTCAGAGACTCCAGTCACCCAAGTTATAGACTGTTTTCTCTGGTTCCGTATGGAAAGCGGTACCGGAGCGTCTAAGACCAAAAGGCTCATCAACAGCTTCTACCCCCAAGCCATAAAACTGCTAAAAAATGTATAAAATTGCCACCAGACAATTTACATTTTTCTTTTTGTACACTGCTGCTACTCGTTGTTTATTATCTATGCAAAGTCACTTCACCCCCACCTACATGTACAAATTCCCTCAACTAACTTGTACCCCCGCACGCTGACTCGGTACCGGTGCCCCCTGTCTATAGCCTCGTTATTCTTATTGTTTTACTTTTTATTTTTGTATACTTGGGAAATATTTTCTTAACTCTTCTTGAACTGCACTGTTGGTTAAGGGCTTGTAAGTAAGCATTTCACGGTAAAGTCTACACTTGTTGTATTCGGCGCATGTGACAAATAAAATTTGATTTGACTAGAACGAGCTGCAAAAAATACTCAAACCGGACAGACAGTTTTATCTCCATATCTTCATTCAAAGACTCAGTCATGGACACTCTTACTGACAGTTGTGGCTGCTTCGCCTTTGCGCTGTTGTCTGTGCCCAATAATGTTTGTACCATGTTTTTTTGCTGCTACCATGTTGCGCTGCTGCCATGTTGTGTTGCTGCCATGCTATGTTGTTGTCTTAGGTCTCTCTTTATGTAATGTTGTGGTGTTTCTCTTGTTGTGTTGTGTGTTTTGTGCTATATTTTTATTTTTAATCCGAGCCCCTGTCCCCGCAGGAGGCTTTTTGCCTTTTGGTAGGCTGTCATTGTAAATACAAATTTGTTCTTAACTGACTTGCCTAGTTAATGAAGGTTAAATAAAATACAAAATCTCAATATGTTACGATCAGGGTGGACTGTTTTGTAGATTTTACCCGTTGCCAAAGTTTCTAAAAATGCCGTTGTTCAGGAGTGCAAGGGCAAATGTAGTTATTGCACATGAGCAATTCACAGTGTAGGCGTTCCCTAAAAGAAATATGCAAATACGTGCTAGAACGCGCCAATTGACTTTCGCTAGCTCGTGCTTGGCTCTGCTCACCTCCTTGCTTGTTTTGCATCTTAGGTTAGTCATAAAAATCTTTGGTAAAGTCTCATTCATCCCCACCAATGAAATATAGCCTATGTATGAGTGTAACATTTAGGCCTAGACTGACAACTCTCTATTGTATTCTACTGTTTGTACAAAGAAATGTATAAGATACAGTATCACCAGCTTCTGCTGCATTGACAAATGTGTTACATCTACATGGGTGGGGGTACTCTTTGGCTTGAAGGACTCGTGACAGTTGCACCTCCCTCGTGATGGAGCCTGTGACCTGAGGAGATGGTGGAAATTCCTTTTAATGTGCGGCAGAACAGCAGTCCCTCCTGATGGATGGGCCCTGTAAAGCTGCAGCGGGCCAGGGCACTTCCTCAAACAGATTGGTTACTCCAGGCTTAGGCTGCCTTTCTTTATCTCCATCTTTATTCCCCTCCTTTACTTTGACTGTTTCTCAGTCATTTAACCAGCCCTAAATTATTAAACTGTTATGGGGGATGTAACAGAGGGCACAAGGGTTTTGTTCCACTCTGTCTGGGAAATGCACACAGTATTGTGTTTACTGTTTGAAATTCCAATACGGTCCAATACTCTCTGTAGACTTGATAAGAACTTGATAGCTAGCTGCAGTGCTCTTATTATAGAAACTGTGTGTGCTGCCATTATTTTATCTTTAAGAGATAAGATAAAATACAGTGGTATAGTGCACATCCTTCTCTCCCCTCCCAATCAGCCAGGTAATCAAACCTGAGTTAGAGTGCACCATTATTACCAAGGAATAGGCCAATGTCAATAAAATCTATGAGTTCCAAAAAATCAGGAGTTTTGCTTGTTTAACCCACTCTCGAGAAAGTGACTAGAATTTTGAAATCAAAGAATAACATTGTGTGTTGTGAGGTATCTATTTGTTTTAGAATTTGTATGATGTTATCTTTATGTGCTCAAATATTTTTTACCCTGTCTACTCATGGGTCCTGGCAATTTTTTCCCAATTCCAAGACACGTTTTTATTTGAGTGAGCTTGATTTGATTCTGCACATTTTGTTGTCTCACAAATAATCTCATAAAGAATATAGAGTGTAGTGAAAACCATCTCGTTCAGTGATAGCAGAGAAGGGGAGATCCCTAGAGCTATGGAGAATGGGTTTTGTAACCTGATGGGTTTTTCTAGCTTTTCTAGCTTCTTATTAAGTTGGTTAGTGTTAAGGTGGTTAGTGTTAAGGTGGTTAGTGTAAGGTGGTTAACACACTGAAGGGTGCTCACTGTTTTGGCCTTTTACAAATCCGATCGACTATCTGTCATTCTTCCATAATGCTTATTATTTAATGCTTGTCATGCATCTTCTTTTTCCCATCATTGAGTTGGTTACATCAGCAGCATTGCAGCCTATCCCCCAAGGTCATGGCTTTAATTCTATAGATTCTGCTCTATTTAGGAGGGAGGGGAGGAGGAGAAGGTATTCCCTTACGATATATCCCCTTTACAATGATGGAATAGTTTGAGGGAAACAGGAGGGAATCATTGCTAGCCTCAGAGAAGCAGAAGCTATTCAACAGGGACGCCCACGGTACCAAAGCCATTTCCAATAATGTCCTCTTTCTGCAACAACAATTGTGCTTAACCCCAGTGGCTTCAGCTAGCCTCTATTTTTCATTCCCCCTCCCTGCCATTACACTGGCAATTGGAATGGAAATCTGGCCATGTTTTGGTAGACATTTCATCATGTGACTCATTGCGGGGGCACAACAAAGAACGTACAACTATTTGATATCAGTGAAAACCCTAGATGAAATCATGAAAGTTTTTATTATATTCAGTTAAATGTGTTCAGTAGAGCAGATCTGAAGGTCAAATTCAGCCTACAAATTCAGGAAGGAAAGAATGTTGAAGAATGAAATCATATACCTGCATCTAGGCCTAGTGTCTTCTATCTCAACCTTCAGCTTCAGCTCAAATACATCTCATACTGTAGTTTGGATGAGATCCAGTTCCCATCTTCTGTTCATCTTCAAGACTGAGGGAAAATCTTATCTGCATTACTATTGTCTTCAGTGTGTGTTTGTCCTTTTCTAAGAGTAATATGTAACAACTCCTGAAAACACAAGTCCTGATGACACAACTCCTGAAGACAGCTCCTGAAGACTCATACTGAGAGCGTCCTAATATGGACACAGTAGTATTCACCAAAACTCAGTAAGATGTTCTCTGAAATAAGTTATGTGCTGTGAGAATACATGTTCCTCATATGTGACCCGTTTCAGGAAACTAGGCGTATGTCGCAGGTCACTACTTCACACGAGAGCAATTTGAACGTAATCTTTTTTTTTTGTGTTCTTTTGGCAGAAATGCCTTCTGGAATATGCAAACTTTCATATGCCTTAATAACAAACTTGTATGCCATCTGTAAATATGAATAGAATTGTTAAATTACGAGCCTAGTTGGTTTAGCCACAGAAAAAGGCAGCAACCTTACTGCTTGCCATGATTGGCTGAGATAATGAGTGGGCTGGACATGCCAAGAGATGAGTTCGGATTGGTCTGCCATATAGCACGGGTCTGTCTATTTGAGCTGGTTAGTATGTGTAGGTAATCCTGTCTAACGCCGTTAAAAATAAATAAATAAATATACACTGATCAAAAAAATTAAGGGAACACTAAAATAACACATCCTAGAGCTGAATGAATGAAATATTCTTATTAAATACTTTTTTCTTTACATAGTTGAATGTGCTGACAACAAAATCACACAAAAATTATCAATGGAAATCAAATGTATCAACTCATGGAGGTCTGGATTTGGAGTCACACTCAAAATTAAAGTGGAAAACCACACTACAGGCTGATCCAACTTTGATGTAATGTCCTTAAAACAAGTCAAAATGAGGCTCAGTAGTGTGTGTGGCCTCCACGTGCCTGTATGATCTCCCTACAACGTCTGGGCATGCTCCTGATGAGGTGGCGGATGGTCTCCTGAGGGATCTCCTCCCAGACCTGGACTAAAGCATCCACCAACTCCTGGACAGTCTGTGGTGCAACGTGGCGTTGGTGGATGGAGCGAGACATGATGTCCCAGATGTGCTCAATTGGATTCAGGCCTGGGGAACGGGCGGGCCAGTCCATAGCATCAATGCCTTCCTCTTGCAGGAACTGTTGACACACTCCAGCCACATGAGGTCTAGCATTGTGGGGGCTGTGCGTCCCCCCAAAGGAATGCCACCCCACACCATGACTGACCCACCGCCAAACCGGTCATGCTGGAGGATGTTGCAGGCAGCAGAACGTTCTCCACTCTGTCACGTCTGTCACATGTGCTCAGTGTGAACCTGTTTTCATCTGTGAAGAGCACAGGGCGCCAGTGGCGAATTTGCCAATCTTGGTGTTCTCTGGCAAATGCCAAACGTCCTGCACGGTGTTGGGCTGTAAGCACAACCCCCAACTGTGGACGTCGGGCCCTCATACCACCCTCATGGAGTCTGTTTCTGACCGTTTGAGCAGACACATGCACATTTGTGGCCTGCTGGAGGTCATTTTGCAGGGCTCTAGCAGTGCTCCTCCTTGCACAAAGGTGGAGGTAGCGGTCCTGCTACTGGGTTGTTGCCGTCCTACGGCCTCCTCCACGTCTCCTGATGTACTGGCCTGTCTCCTGGTAGCGCCTCCATGCTCTGGACACTACGCTGACAGACACAGCAAACCTTCTTGCCACACCTCGCATTGATGTGCCATCCTGGATGAGCTGCACTACCTGAGCCACTTGTGTGGGTTGTAGACTCCGTCTCATGCTACCACTAGAGTGAAAGCACCGCCAGCATTCAAAAGTGACCAAAACATCAGCCAGGAAGCATAGGAACTGAGAAGTGGTCTGTGGTCACCACCTGCAGAACCACTCCTTTATTGGGGGTGTCTTGCTAATTGCCTATAATTTCCACCTGTTGTCTATTCCATTTGCACAACAGCATGAGACATTTATTGTCAATCAGTGTTGCTTCCTAAGTGGACAGTTTGATTTCACAGAAGTGTGATTGACATAGAGTTACATTGTGTTGTTTAAGTGTTCCCTTTATTTTTTTGAGCAGTGTATATATATATATATATATATATATATGTATTGCTTAGTAGAACTGCGTAAGTGTTGCTTTCCACTTTCTGTAGGACCGAGTTTTGAAATCAGTGGAATTAGAATACGATGGCTAAGGAGATGGAGAAAACACCTGTCTCTGGATTATATCTTCAAACTAAAGGCAACCATGGCATCTGTGAATGGGAGAGGCGTCCAACCATGATGTATACAGCTAAGATTGTCTAGCCAGCTACATTTTTTGATATTACACGTTTCTAATTTTGACATTCGTTTTCATTTCAAGTTAAAGTGTACTGTTACCTAGCTAGCTAATGTTAGCTGGCTGGCTCGCTAGCTAACGTTACGTGTATGATCTTATTATCTCAGACCCATTTGCTTGGATAGTTATAGCATAGTGTTAGCTAGCTAACATTGAACATGGTTGGTAAGCTATCTGCAGATTCATGCAGGGTAGTAATGTCATACATTGGGATTATGGTTCATTGTTTACCTAGCCAGCTAGCCACATGTTGTTATGGCTGCAATCCCGCTAACAGGATAGATATGACAACTACCAGTGAAAATAGAGCCAAATTCAAACCACAGAAATCTCATAATTACAATTCCTAAAACATACATGTGTCTTATATCATTTTAAAGGTAATCTTGTTGTTAATCACACCAAAGTGTCCGATTTCAAATATGCTTTTCAGCAAAAGCACTACAAACGATTATGTTAGGTCTCCACCAAACCACAATAAGCATAGCCATTATCCAGCGAGATATAGCATTCACAAAAAGCAGAAATAGAGATCAAATTAACCACTAACCTTGAATAATCTTCATCAGATGACACTCATAGGACTTCATGTTACACAATACAGGCATGTTTTGTTTGATGAAGTTCATATTTATATCAAAAAATCTTAGTTTACATTGGCGTATTAGATTCACTAGTTCATGTCCAAAAACATCAAGTGATTTTGCACAGCCACATCGTTTCAACAGAAATACTCATCATAAATGTAGATGACAAGTTATACACATGGAATTATAGATATACCTCTCCTTAATGCAACCGCTGTGTCAGATTTCAAAAAAGGTTTACGGAAAAAGAAACCCATGCAATAATCTGAGACGGAGCTCAGAACAGTAGCCTAATCAGCCGCCATTTTGGAGTCAACAGAAACCAGAAAATACATGCTAAATGTTTCCTTTGATGAACTTCATCAGAATGCAGTCCTAGGAATCGCAGGTCCACAATAAATGCTTGATTTGTTTGAAAATGTCCATTATTTATGTCCAATTAGCTATTTTGGTTAGCGCGTTTGGTCACAAAGCGCGTCCACTATAACGTGACAAAATGTCCAAAAGTTCCGTAACAGTCAGTAGAAACATGTCAAACGATGTACTGAATCAATCTTTAGAATGTTGTTTACATACATCTTGAATAACGTTCCAACCGGAGAATTAGAATGACTTCAGATGAGCGGTGGAACGTAGGTCCTTTCCCTGTGAACGTGCATGGTAAAAGCATGGTCAACTTGTGGCAGTGGTGACTATTTCCTGTCTCATTCGACCCCCCTTCACATTAGAGTAATCAGACAAAGTTCTATTGACGGTTGACATCTAGTGGAAGGTGTAGGAAGTGAAAACTCATCCATATCTCGCTGTAATTTCAATGAGAGCTTGGTTGAAAATCTGCCACCCCAGAGAACATCCAAACAGGAGGTGGAATTTCTCAGGTTTTTGCCTGCAATATGAGTTATGTTATACTCACAGACATAATTCAAACAGTTTTAGAAACTTCAGAGTGTTTTCTATCCAATACTAATAATAATATGCATATATTAGCAACTGAGACTGAGGAGCTGGCCATTTACAATGGGCACCTTTTCATCCAAGCTACTCAATACTGCCCCTGCAGCCATAAAAAAGTTAACAAAAGACTCCACTATGCAAGTAACCATTTCGGGTGCATTCGTAGATTCAGTCTGGCCATCTACTCCTATTTCCGAGCACTCTTATCTGATTGTACCAGAGTGCAGAATAACTGATGAATTTGTGTAAGATATATCATTTTGTAGCTCTGTGTCTATGCTTTTATACAATGTAAAAAAAAGAATCACATTTTGCTACATACGACTGAATCAAGGCGGTCACATATGCGGTCTTAGGTATGGTTTTTGTTTGTTTTGCACACCACATCTCTACAATTCTCAAATAATTAGGAATGGAATGAAGATGTAAGTCCTGTTATCCCTCTGTCCCTCCACGTGTCAAGTTTTTCTTCTCTTACCTTCCTAATTTGATCCAAATCTCTACCTCTCTCTCATCACATCTGACTTTTTCTTTCTTCCTCTCCCTCTCTTGCTCTATCTCTAATATCTTTCCCATTCTCCCTGTCCATGTGCTGTGTATGAGGAAGTGATTTATCCCCCCCATGACACACATGAACACATGCATGTGTGCTTGTCGCTACAGCCACAAACATGCACACATGCACACAAACACACTCAAATCATATCACATTTTATTGGTAGCCTACAGATATTTTGCAAATGTTATGGCGGGTGTAGCGAAATGCTTATGTTTCTAGCTTCAACAGTGCAGTATACCTAACAATACACACAAATCAAATGCAAAAAAATTTAAATAAAAGACATTAAGAAATATCAGAACGAGCCATGTCAGAGTCCGGAATTGAATATACTGTTTGTATATAATGGGGTGTATATAGACATTATGAATATAATAGGTATGTACAGCAGTAGTTATATAGGATGAGCCTAGACTAGAATATTGTATATATTTATTCTTATTATTTATACATACAGTATGAAGTGGGTAAAACAGTGTAAACATTATTAAAGTGACCAATGACTACGTAGGGCAGCAGCCTCTAAGGTACCGGGTGGTAGCCAGCTAGTAAATATGACAAAGGTTCAGGGTAGGATACTAGGTGGAGTCTGGCTGCTGGTGACTATTTAACAGTTTGATGGCCTAGAGATGGAAGCTGTTTTTCAGTCTCCCGGTCCTAGCTTTGATGCACATGCACTGTCTCCACCTTCTAGAATCTAGATGGTAGCGGGGTGAACAAGCTGTGGCTCGGGTGGCTGAGGTCATTGATTGTCTGTGTGCCTCTTCTCCTATGTCTTTCTCATTGTTGTCCCTCATTTTTGTTTTTTGTTTTCTAAAAAGACACTTGTTAGTGAACTGAACACCCACGTTTGATTCCACTGTACAAATTGATGGATTGGATAGTTTCTGTCACAGGTCAACATTTACATAGCCATGGGAAGATGTTTGGGGGTAGGGGTGCTGCTATCTTATCGCTGACGGTGGGATTTTTTGTTGTCAACAGGGACCATTAAAGGCCCAGTGCACTACTTTTGTAGAAAAATAATTCAGGGGGTGCTGTAGCACCCACAGCACCTCTACTTCCCGCAGCTATGGGCATTTATTGTCATGAATCTTGCCCTGGAGGCAGCTCTGCAGAGTGGTCACAGCCACTAGCTGGCACAGCCACAAAGTCATAAAATCCACTCTCTTTTCTTCCACTCTCTTTTAAACCTAACCGTATCCCTAACCTTAACCACACTGCTAACCCTAAACCCTAACCTTAAATTAAGACCAAAACTATTTTTTACGATATAGCCAGTTTTTACTTTGCAGCAGGCCCAACTAGTGTAAATTACTCAGTTCTGCCTCCAAGGCAAGATTCATGACAATTAACTTCAACCTGCGTTTCAGTCATAGAGATGTGAATATGTGGTGAAACCTCTGATAACCTTCAGAGGAAAAGAGAGTGGCGCACAATGCAATATGAATGGAGTAGTGTATCTCTTTTTATCTTGTTCTTATTTTGACGGGGCAGCTCAGGTGATTATTTACACCCTCAAGCAGATGCATCCATCTGAAGGGTGATTCAGTCCAAACAGATATCCACAGAGTATTCAAAACATTAAGAACACCTACTTTTTCCATGATATAGACTGACCAGGTGAAAGCTATGATCCCTTGTTGATGTCACTTGTTAAATCCACTTCAATCAGTGTAGATGAAGGGAAGGAGAGGTTAAAGAGGGATTTTTAAGCCTTGAGACAATTGAGACATGGATTGTGTATGTATGCCATTCAGAGGGTGAATGGACAAGACAAAATATTTAAGTGCCTTTGAATAGGGAATGGTAAAGGGTACCGGGCACACCGGATTGTGTCAAGAACTGCAATGCTGCTGGGTTTTTCAACAGTTTCCTGTGTGTATAAAGCATGGTCCACCACCCAAAGGACATCCAGCCAATGTGACACAACTGTGGGAAGCATTGGAGTCAACATGGGCCAGCATCCCTGTGGAACGCTTTCTACACCTTGTAGAGTCCATGCCCCAACGAATTGAGGCTGTTCTGAGGGCAACTCAATATTAGGGTGGTGTACCTAATGTTTGGTATACTCTGCGTATATAACATGGAGGAAAGCACCGCACAGAACAAAGCTATTGATTTTGAGTGTAGTCAATGGAGCCAATGGATAAAATGGATGAGGAAAAGGACTATTATTGTAGATGTACAGCACATAAAGGAGGAGAAGCTAAAAGGAGAATGCTATTGAGGTGAGAAGGAGATGGCAGGCTGTATATGGCACAGATGGAATATATTCTCTGGGATTACTGTGTTTCTGGGGGAGGAGAAAGATGGTAATTGCATTTTAATTACAGTGTTGATGGTTTCGTGCTCTGCCAGATGGAAGGTTCTTTACAGATATGCACAAAATAAATCAGAGCTTTGCAGCACCCCTCCAACTCCCAGTGCTCACGATTACTTTAGTCCTAGTCTAATTCCCACCCAGCTCTGTTTCGCCTTTGGCAGCCTTTCCGCTGGGATCACACTTCCAGTAACTTACTCACAACTTTCACCTTTCCTGGGCACTGATCCATAGAAGGTTGAGAGATAGGAGTAGGCTTTTTATTATAACCATACAACATTAAATACAAACCCACTCATCAAACTCATCAAATAAGCAGTTAAGAATTTCATAGTCATATTTAGCATAAATCTTATTTTTTAAGCATATCCTGGAATTGCTTTTACATCAATTTCTTCAAATGCATTAGCATTCTTCTTCAGAAAAGTTTAAGTTTGACGTTTCAGTTGACTTCCTCTCCAAATCCAGGTGAGACCTTCACCTTGTATTAGTTGTTAGTGACAGGATTCCTCTTGAAAGGGTTCTACTCCAAACATTGCAGGGATTTCTGGGGATGGATGACCTGTAGCTGTGCCGTTCCCTCAGTCTATACTCTTTGCTAACTGTCTGAAAGAGATAAGCCTCCGCTGATAAGCTGGCTGGCATGAAATGCTCTCCTGTATCCGTAGAACTGTACCTTAGAGGACAATATATTAATACATCACAGGCTCACACGGGTGTTGGAGAGGTGATAGCAACTTAATAGGTTTATTATACAGGGAGAAAATCCTTCCTGTCTTTCCTTTCAGCCTAATGACTGGGATTGCAACTTGAGAGAGATGGAGACAGTGAAAAATAACTCAGGGTTTCATCGACCAGTACTGGTGGCTATTTTTCTTCGGCAAAAGAGGTCAATCCAATCTCAACACAAGCTTATCGGAATTCTGCAACAATTAACTTATATATTAAACCTGCAACTAATTTTCACCTTTCAATTAATATTGCCAATACGCATTCCAACTTCTCCAGAGATATGTGCAGCAGAGTGTGGCGGCAGGTTTACAGGCGTAATGGTGTTGGTGTGTAGGTCATTTTAATAAATTCACCAATTATAACAACATTCATTTTATCTTGCCTGGAGCCAAACCATTGCTGTTGTGATATTTTTGAGAACATTACAGTTGCAACGTTTCCCTCGCTGTAGAAATGGACAGGGTAATTTGCTGAGAAATTACCTCTGTTGCCTTGTAATGTAAGCTGGGCAGTGCAATTTTGAAACACAATGACACTCCGATACAATGTTCCGAGCTTAAATCCACTTATTATACGGACATGTTAAGGTTAAGAAAGCTATTTATATGCTAGTCAAATAACTATTTGTGTTGAAATATGCAGTCTTTAATACCTGCCATTTTCTGTGTTCCTGTTCCTGAGTTAATCTGACACATTTACCAAAGGATTTCCCTTGTAGAGAGCAACAATAAACTAACCTTTGCAAAAATGCCAAGTAGTTACATGAATTCAACAACATCTTAGGCACTATGAAATGGTACATAGTTGATGTTGGAAGTTTACATACACCTCAGCCAAAGACATTTAAACTCAGTTTTTCACAATTCCTGACATTTAATCCTAGTAAAAATTCCATGTTTTAGTTCAGTTAGGATCACCACTTTATTTTAAGAAATGTCAGAATAATAGTAGAGAGAGTGATTTATTTCAGCTTTTATTTCTTTCATCACATTCCCAGTGGGTCAGAAGTTTACATACACTCAATTAGTATTTGGTAGCCTTTCAATTGTTTAACTTGGGTCAAACGTTTCGGGTAACCTTCCACAAGCTTCCCACAATAAATTGGGTGTATTTTGGCCCATTCCTCCTGACAGAACTGGTGAAACTGAGTCAGGTTTGTAGGCCTCCTTGCTCGCACACGCCTTTTCAGTTCTGCCCACAAAATGTCTATGGGATTGAGGTCAGAGCTTTGTGATGGCCACTCCAATACCTTGACTTTGTTCTCCTTAAGCCATTTTGCCACAACTTTGGAAGTATGGGGTGGCAGGGTAGCCTAGTGGTTAGAGTGTTGGACTAGCAACCGGAAGGTTGCAAGTTCAAACCCCCGAGCTGACAAGGTACAAATCTGTCATTCTGCCCCTGAACAGGCAGTTAACGCACTGTTCCTAGGCTGTCATTGAAAATAAGAATTTGTTCTTAACTGACTTGCCTAGTTAAATAACGTTTTTTTTTATGCTTGGGGTCATTGTCTATTTGGAAGACCCATTTGTTACCAAACTTCCTGACTGATGTCTTGAGATGTTGCTTCAATATATCCACATAATTTTCCTTTTTTCATCTATTTCATCTATTTTGTGAAGTGCACCAGCCCCTCCTGCAGCAAAGCACCCCACAACATGATGCTGCCACTCCTGTGCTTCACGGTTGGGATGGTGTTCTTCGGCTTTCAAGCCTCCCCCTTTTTCCTCCAAACATAACGATGGTCATTATGGCCAAACAGTTCTATTTTTGTTTCATCAGACCAGAGGACATTTTTCCAAAATGTATGATCTTTGTCCCCATGTGCAGTTGCAAACCATAGTCTGGCTTTATTATGGCGGTTTTGGAGCAGTGGCTTCTTCCTTGCCGAGTGGCCTTTCAGGTTATGTTGATATAGGACTTGTTTTACTGTGGATATAGATACTTTTGTTTCTGTTTCCTCCAGCATCTTCACAAGGTCCTTTGCTGTTGTTCTGGGATTGATTTGCACTTTTCGCACCAAAGTACGTTCATCTCTAGGAGACAGAACGCGTCTCCTTCCTGAGCGGTATGACAGCTGCATGGTCCCATGGTGTTTATATTTGCGTACTATTGTTTGTACAGATGAACGTGGTACCTTTAGGCGTTTGGAAATTGCTCCCAAGGATGAACCAGACTTGTGGAGGTCAACATTGTTTTTCTGAGGTCTTGGCTGATTTATTTTTATTTCCCCATGATGTCAAACAAAGAGGCACTGAGTTTGAAGGTAGGCCTTGAAATCCAT
This sequence comes from Oncorhynchus mykiss, assembly GCF_013265735.2. NCBI lineage: Eukaryota > Metazoa > Chordata > Actinopteri > Salmoniformes > Salmonidae > Oncorhynchus > Oncorhynchus mykiss. The sequence goes on along the minus strand of NC_048569.1, from coordinate 68,539,544 downwards.
CCACAGGTACACCTCCAATTGACTCAAATGATTTGAATTAGCCTATCAGAAGCTTCTAAAGCCATGACATAATTTTCTGGAAATGTCCAAGCTGTTTGAAGGCACAGTCAACTTAGTGTATGTAGACTTATGATCCACTGGAATTGTGATACAGTGAATTATAAGTGAAATGATCTTGTCTGTAAACAATTGTTGGAAAAATTACTTGTGTCATGCACAAAGTAGATGTCCTAACCCACTTGCCAAAACTATAGTTTTGTTAACAAAAAATTTGTGGAGAGGTTGAAAAACAAGTTTTAATGACTCCAACCTAAGTGTATGTAAACTTCCGACTTCAACTGTATGAGGATTAGTGGTTTCTTTATAATGAGAATGTGAGTTCCAAGATGGATGCTTTGTGTCGGGGCTTGTATGTTTTCCCATGTTTTCTACATGTTGCTAGAGTGTTGCTTTGGTAGGAAGTGCTGTGTTTAGTGGGATTAAACCTTATTTATCTTCCTATGGTGTCAAGCAAAACAAAGCTCAACCTATTGTGTTTACTGGATTCTCAATAATCCTTTTATATGAAAGTGAAAACACTGCCTGTTATCGAGCTCAAACATTGGTTTAACTAACTTGTCTCCTCTCTTTCCAATGAAGCAGTAGGCTAGCTGTCTATTGAACTCTTGGTGAAGTCCTTATATTGAGAAACTAGAGATACTATTTTCCTGTTTTTTGTACTGTAGTTTGTTTCTGTTACAGTTTCCATGTTTACTGGAAGTCCAGTAACCTTGTGTGTGGAATGGTAGTATCTACTGAATTTGTTGTCATGAATTGAATCAAAACATGGCTTTTGATCCTATATAGTTATGTAACACATAGGCTTAAGTCTGTGGTGAGACTCAGTTAAACCTCAAATAAGGCAAATACTAATTTAATACTGGAATGGCTGGAGCAGTTTGTGTTATGGACTGTGTGTTAGTATTAGTGTAAGATTCTACAAAACTTCCTCTTGTGCCTTCCCCCTCCCCAAACACACTCTTCCCCTAGATGCCTTGTTTCTGATCTGCCAACATTTGTTGAAAATGAGATTCCTACAAGATGGGGAATTCCGGTGAGACAAGCAGCCCACTTTAAACGCTGCTGGCTTCTACAGCCTACGTATTCAGAGGTAGAGTAATGAAAAAAATGGAAAGGAAAAACTTACTGTACACATACACACAATGGGGAATTTCTGGTGTCCTGTGGTTTTGCTGAAAAAAGTACTTTGACTGTGAAGTGTCTGAGGTAGGTGCTTTTGTATCTTGTAAAATGCCAGAGGATGACGAACCACTGCAGTGTGTAAACATGTTGTTAAATTGTGGTCATAGAGCACTGTACATTGTACTGCTGCCTCTTGATACCAACCCAATCAACACTACTGTAATGTTTTGGGGTTGAAACATTTGTATCTTGTCACTTCCTGTCTATTGTGCCTGTGTTGAGTGTGTGGGTATGATGGGGCCGAGCGTAATACAGGATAATTGAGTGTCTTGCAACAGACAGCTCATCCCCACACCAGACTATGTGAGCGGAGCGGAGCCAATTTTACTGGAGCGTGGAGCGAGATTCCCAGAGCCTGGAGCGTCGGCCTTCTCGCCTGCTCCAAATTTGCTCCAGTACCGCTCACTTCATAAACTCAGGGCATGCCCGGCCCAGCATGCATTTGTAGTCTACTTGTGTGCTACTATAGCCCCTAGCTTTAGCTACTATCATGGTGTTCACTAAATATTTTCATAAAGAAACTGATAAAACACACTGGTGCAAAATCAAGGTGACTTACAACGATGAGGAGGACCAAGAGAAAGAGAGGGGGTGTGGTGATGTATTGTCTAAAGATGAATTGTGGAATCTGAAAATACACGTATCTCGAAAGCATGATGGTGTACTTACTACGTGCACACGATAAAAGAAAGGAACGAGGTGGGTAGATAATTAAGTGTGTCATTGTAGCAAAGTATTTATAAACTAAATGGCGCCGAAAGAGATGGTTGCCGTTTTACGATCCCGTAACCAATTGTGCTATTGAGTATGCTTTTTTGCGTTATTTGTAACTCATTTTGTACATAATGTTTCTGCCACCATGTCTCATGACCGAAAAGAGCTTCTGGAAATCAGAACAGCAATTATTCACCTTGAACTGGAAGAATAATTTCTCTTTAATGAGGCGGACGAGAGGGATTTACTCCAGACACCCGAACAGGCCCTCATCCCCATCATTCGCAGGAGAATGAGGCGGAAAACGTATCTCGGAAGGAGATTGGGGTGCCTTGTAAGGATCCGCCGACGAGTGGCTAATCTGCCTTTGCCATCGGTACTATTGGCCTACGTACAATCGCTGAATAATAAATTGGACGAACTTAAAGCATGTATATCCTACCAACGGGACATTAAAAACTGTAATATCTTATGTTTCACCGAGTCGTCGTGGCTGAATGATGACATGAATAACATAGAGCTGGTGAGTTATACAATGTATCGGCAGGATAGAACAGCAGCCTCTGGTAAGACAGGGGGTGGCGGTCTATGTATATTTGTAAACAACAGATGGTGCACGATATCTAAGGAAGTCTTGAGGTTTTGCCTCAAGGAGATCGAGTATCTCATGATATCTCATGATGAGCTGTAGACCACACTATTTACCTAGAGAGTTTTCATCTGTATTTTTCGTAGCTGTCTACATACCACCACAAACCGATGCTGGCACTAAGACCGCACTCAATGAGCTGTATACTGCCATAAGCAAACAGGAAAACTCTCATCCAGAGGCAGCGCTCCTAGTGACCGGGGACTTTAATTCAGGGAAACTTAAAACCGTTTTACCTCATTTCTACAATCATGTTAAATGTGCAACTAGAGGGCGGAAAAAAACTACACCACCATTACTCCACACACTGCGACTCGTACAAAGCTCTCCCTCGCCCTCCATTTGGCTAATCGGACCATAATTCTGTCCTCCTGATTCCTGCTGACAAGCAAAAATGAAATCAGAATGCACCAGTGACTCGGTCAATAAAAAAGTGGTCAGATGAAGCAGATGCTAAGCTACAGGACTGTTTTGCTAGCACAGACGGGAATGCAGGGCCAGACGGATTACCAGGACGTGTACTCCAAGCATGTGCTGACCAACTGGCAAGTGTCTTCACTGACATTTTAAACCTCTCCTTGTCAGAGTCTGTAATACCAACATATTTCATGCAGACCACCATAGTCCCTGTGCCCAAGAACACTAAGGTAACCTGCCTAAATGACTACCGACCCGTATCCTTCACGTCTGTAGCTATGAAGTGCTTTGAAAGGCTGGTCATGGCTCACATCAACATCATTATCCCAGAACCCCTAAACCCACTTCAATTTGCATACCGCCCCAACAGATCCACAGATGACGCAATCTCTATTGTACTCCACACTACCCTTTCAAACCCAGACAAAAGGAACACCTATGTGAGAATGCTATTCATTGACGACAGCTCAGGGTTCCACACCATAGTACCCTCAAAACTCACCACTAAGATAAGGACCCTGGGGCTAAACACCTCCCTCTGCAACTGGATCCTGGACATCCTGACGGGCCCACCCCCAGGTGGTAAGGGTAGGTAACAACACATCCGCCACTCTGATCCTCAACACGTGGGCTCCTCAGGGGTGTGTGCACAGTCCCCGCTGTACTCCCTGTTTACTCATGACTACACGGCCAAGCACGACTCCAACACCATTATTAAGTTTGCCGATGACACAACAGCCCGATCACCGACAACGACGAGACAGCATATAGGGAGGAGGGCAGAGACCTGGCTGTGTGGGGCCAGGACAACAACCTCTCCCTCAACCTGATCAAGACAAAGGAAATTATTGTGGACTACATGAAAAGGAGGACCACGCACGCCCCCATTGTCATTGATGGGACTGTAGGTTGAGAGCTTCAACACGACAAAACCTATTTCCTCTCAGGAGACTTAAAATATTTGCCATTGGTCCTCAGATCCTCAAAAGGTTCTACAGCTACTGGTTGCATCACTGCCTGGAAAGGCAACTGCTCGGCCTCCGACCGCAAGGCGCTGCAGAGGGTAGTGCGTACTGCCCAGTACATCACTGGGGCCAAGCTTCCTGCCATCCAGGACCTCTATACCAGGCGGTGTCAGAGGAAGGCCCTAAAAATTGTCTCCAGCCACCCTAGTCATAGACTGTTCTCTCTGCTACCGCACGGCAAGTGGTACCACACACACACACACACACATACACACACATACACACACGCACACACGCACACACACACACACACACACACACACACATTTCTGGTGTCCTGTGTTTTTTAGTTTTTATTACTGCGACTGTAAAGTGTCTGGGGAAGGTGTTTCTTGTAAAATGTCAGAGGATGAATAACCACAGCAGTGTGTAAACATGTTTTTAAAGGCTCAATGCAGCCATTTTTATATCAATATTAAATCATTTCTGAGTAGCAATTAGGTACCTTACTGTGATTGTTTTCAATTAAAAAGGTCAAAAAGAAACAGAAATAGCTTCTTAGCTAGAGCAATTTCACAAGCAATAATTTAGCTAGGACTGTCTGGGAGTGGTCTGAGTGGGAAGGGAAAAACTTAAAACTAGCTATTAGCAGCAGAGAGGTTTGGAACTCTTTCTTATTGGTCTATTAACTAACTACTTTACCATCTGGTGATGTCTCTAGGCAGGCCAAAACTCCATCACACCAAAACAGGCAGAATTTTTTTCTCAAACAGCATTATCCACATTTTCACAAATTCGCACTATTATTCCAACTTCATAGTGTGGAAATAAATATATGTAAAACAGGAAATTCACATTTTTTACTGCACTGGGACTTTTAAAGTGTGGTCATAGAGCACTGTACATTGTTCTGTTGCCTGCTGGTACCAACCCAATCAACACTACTGTAAGGTTTTGAGATTTAAACATTTTGGTCTATTGTGCCTGTGTTGAGTGTGTGGGTATTATGGGGCATAGCGTAATACAGGATAATTGAGTGTCTTGGAACAGGCAGCTCGTCCCTAACTACCTTGTCATCTGTGTGCTGTTACAGGGCCCATGAGACCTTGGGGCCCAATAATGGTACATGGAACAGGCATGTTGAAAAGGCTCAGATGAACAACTGTGTGTTATGGAGGACAAACATCTCTAATTTCCTCCTGTCATTAGCAGATCCTACATCATTTCCATTTCACAATGCAGGTCCTTTCAACCTCTCATGTCAAATATTCTTAAAGCCCATTTCAGCTTTCATTTTTTAGATGTAGGCCTAATCATACTCAAGAGTACAATTGGGATGCTCAAACAATATATTGCGAGACTATGAAAGAGTTATTTTCTACTTGTGCTTGGAGATTGCTTGTTGATTGCCTTTTTTCCCGCCTCAAATCACATTTGTGCCGCTTTCCAGGCTGTGATAATCCTAGCCAAATGAAAGCATGACCAGTTGATAATCCAGGTGCTTGAATGTCCTCTGAGTGTCCCAGTTAAACACTCTGGGATGTTAATGAACCCTCATCTGCATGAAGCGTTATCTGGGATGCTGCTGAGGACATGAACAACTGGCTGCACTGCTCTCTGTAGTCATTCAAAAATAGAATAAAAAAGGGGATCTATTTACATGTATGGTCTTATTGCATGGGTTCAATGCACCTTAAAAACAAACCCAAAAGTTAGATTGTCATCTCCCATCTCTCCGAGAACTAAGTTCTCCAGTATAGACAAAGCAAGCCTAATGTAACATGGACTTCCATTGTTCTCCCAGTCGTCCATATAAGTTCACGCTAGGCTTTCCGGCTTTCTCTGCTCCCCAAACTGTCTACTACTGTATGTCCAACACATTAAAACTGTTTAAAACTTTTTCAATCCCAGATCTGATGCTGCATTCACACTAATGCCACAGTAACCTGTGGCATCAGCCGTTTTACACTATTAATCCATTTACACTTTTCCTATACTTTGGAATGCATGTGATTTTATTGGTGGTGTACGGCAGGCGGTGAGGTGCGGTGCAGCGCTGCCTGGGGAGGCAGCAGGGTTTTTTGCCTGCTGCATATTGATGTTTTCAGCTGATGATTTATAGCCTCCGCTTAGAGATCCTGCTTGGCATTAGTGGAGTCACATTCAAAAACACCAACCCCCAAAATAGGCTTAGACATTGACATTCTCATTGGTAATTGATGATAGTTTGCGGACAGTGCATGCCATGCAGTTTTGATTGTGTTTGTACAGTGTACTGTGTTTGTATGTATGTGAAATTTGTGATATTAAATATTTGGAAGAACAAACAGATAACAATAATGAATCTATACATTAGAAATAGTTACCCTCTTTGTATAGCTTTTACATTTTAATGTAAACAGAGCAACTTACAGGAGCAATTAGGGTTAAGGGCCTTGCTCAAAGGCACATTGACAGGTTTTTCACCTATTCGGCTCAGGGATACGAACCAGTGGTTACTGGCACAACGCTCTTAACCGCTAGGCTACCTGCCACCCTTCACCTCTGAAGACAATAGGGTGCACATAGTGTGAGTGTACTTTCATTTTTAGGAGAAAATAGAACATAGATGATAACAGAAGACAAAAGAGAAACAGAAATTCCATACAGTCGAGTGCAATAGTCAATTGCAAGTGTGTCAGGGGTCACAGTCAATTTCAAAAGGAGCATTCCTTCTGTATTAGTCTAGAAACCTTCCTGCTCTCAATCATCAAATCTCTCTGTTAGAGCAGGGCCAGATTTGATCAACATAGACCCTGTGTAAGTCCCAACTGTACTCGTTTTTGTGAGGGGTTGTATAACAATACAAAGGAACACACGGACTGTGAATTAGTTACTAATATTCAGGACCCGGTGCTTGACCAGAACTACACAGGACAATAGTGTGTCTTCAAAAAGTGAAGAAAAGCAGTAGTATGTGTGTGTTTGTGAATGTCTGTTTGTGTGTGTGCACATGTGATGTGGTTGTGTATGTGTATTCATCAGTGGCTGTGTGAAAGACCTGGGGGTTCCTGAGGAGTTGAGGGCTCTCTTCCTGTTACACTGTCACTGTGCCCCTCTCTCCCAACACTCAACCCAATGCTGCCCTGCTCTCACCCCATCCCCATTGCTATTCATTGTGACAGCTGTCTTTTTCTGCTACACTGACACAGACGGCGCTGTCTTAGTTACCGGGAGCCCGAGGACTCCCGCACCAGCCATCAGATTGAAAGCCTCATTCATTCCCCTCCTCAGGGTCTGTTTAGCACTCTCCTTGATGAACCGGCAGCTGCCACCAGCCACAAGCCTTACCCTTTCCAATCGCTTTGTTAGCTTAGCCCTTCACGGTTGGTACAGTGCCCATAGCAAAGTAGTCTGTTGGGTATGTACGTTCTCAAAATGCTTCGTTTGTAGACATAATAGTTGATGCAGAGTTCTGGTTTTGATTTCATGCCCTAGACTGGATGTGCTATGAAGTCTTGGTAGGACACTGCCAATATACTATTAGCGTATCTTTTCTTGAAAGGCCCACGGCTGTTCCTCCTTGGCTCCTTGGCTCCTTCAGTATTATGGAGACCCGTGTGAAAGCTGTTAATTGACGTGAGTAGAGTTGACATCCCGGGCAACGCAGCACAGGTTTATTCTCGACTGGGACAGAGCAGCCCATCATTGCCTGTTATTAAGCACCTTGTGCTTGGCTGCACTCACTCGGTGTGAGAGAGTCAGCGGTGGAAGGAAACCCATGTGTCTGCTGGCGGAGCAGCAGAGGTAATGCACAAGGCTGCATTAGTCTCCCCCTCCAACAACCTCCCAACAGGTCAGGCCAGGACTCTGGGATCACTCTACTCTGCACAGCTCTTCAGCGGGGCCAATATGTCTCTTCCTGTTAACAAGCCATCTCTCCTGAGCGCAATGATACCCCCCCCCCCCACACACACACACACACACAGGCGCGTGCACACACACGGACAGATAGATATACACAATCTAGGGAGCTCAAGTAGCGATGCAGTCATTTAATTTGATCAGCTCTACTGGTTAACATCATGATGATGTTAATGCCATTCATTCACTTCAGTAGGTAGAGACAGGAGCAGTGGAATGCATTTTACAAATTTCATATTGAACACACTCCAATTCCTATTCAGGTATTATATGTACCAATATGTAATGCTTGGTTCATAAACCAGCTGATTTACCTGTTTGAAACTTAAACCAGACAAAAAAGTCCATGATTGGGAGAAAGGTCACGGTGCTCACAGGAGAAAACTGCTCTGAGCTCACGGCAATATTGGGCTTCCTCTGCCTTGTTGGAACCTGTTTCCCGGATGATAGAGTAAGCGTGATATGCTCAGTGTTCTGAAATCTGCCCTGAGCTGGTGCTTACCCTTGGAAACTCACATCCATCAATTCCATCCTAATGAGAGCTGTTCCGCCTTTGATGGAATGTTCCTTTCACTGAGGTTAGCAGGTGTGACTCTACCCACACCCCGCTGTATTCATATTAAATTACAGATGCACGTGCCATCACACCTCTTCGTTCTCATTCCATAAACTATCATCTTGTGGATAATCTCTACAGCAACTGAACAGGAGAGGACTCTGTTCTCTACATTTGGGTTTTTACTGAAACTGTAGTGAAACGTCTGTATTTAGTTGTTATACTGAGTCGAACACACAGGAACTGTTGTCCATGGTCCTCAACAAGATATACAGCTGCACCATTGAGAGCATCTTTTGATTGGCTGCGTCACCGCTTGATATGGCAACTGCTTGGCATCCGACCGGAAGGCACTGCAGAGGGTAGTGTGTATGGCCCAGTACATCACTTGGGCCGAGCTCCCTGCCATCCATGCCCTCTATACCAGACGATGTCAGAGGAAAGCCCTAAAAATAGTCAAAAACTCCAGCCCCCCAAGTCATAGACTGTTCGCTCTGCTACCACACGGCAAGCGATACCGATGCACCAAGTCTGGAGCCAACAGGACCCTGAACAGCTTCTACCTCCAAGACATAAGACTACCAAACTACCCGGACTATCTGTATTGATTCTTTTTGCCGTGTGATTCTTTTTGCAATCAGTTGTGTTGTGACAAGGTAGGGGGGGTATACAGCAGATATCCTTATTTGGTAAAAGACCAAGGCCATATTAATACAAGAACAGCTCAAATAAGCAAAGAGAAATGACAGTCCATCATTACTTTAAGACATGAAGGTCAGTCAATCCGGAAAATATCAAGAACTTTTCAAGTTTCTTCAAGTGCGGTCGCAAAAACCATCAAGCGCTATAATGAAACTGGCTTTCATAAGGACCGCCACAGGAAAGGAAGACCCAGAGTTACCTCTGCTGCAGAGGATAGTTAACTGCACCTCAGATTACAGCCCAAATATATGCTTCACAGAGTTCAAGTAACAGACACATCTCAACATCAACTGTTCAGAGTAGACTATGTGAATCAGGCCTTCATGGTCAAATTGCTGCAAAGAAACCACTACTAAAAGACACCAATAATAAGAAGAGACTTGCTTGGGCCAAGAGACACAAGCAATGAACATTAGACTGATGGAAATCTGTCCATTGGTCTAATGAGTCCAATTTGTTTTATTTTGGTCCAGCCGCCGTGTCTTTGTGAGACGCAGAGTAGGTGAATGGATGATCTCTGCATGTGTGGTTCCCACCGCGAAGAATGGAGGAGGAGGTGTGATGGTGTGGGGGTGCTTTGCTGGTGACACTGTCTATGATTTATTTAGAATTCAAGGCACACTTAACCAGCATGGCTACCACAGCATTTTGCAGAGATACGACATCCCATCTTGTTTGTGCTTTGTGGGACTATCATTTGTTTTTCAACAGGACAATGACCCAAAATAAACCTCCAGACTGTGTGAGGGCTATTTGACAAAGAAGGAGAGTGATGGAGTGCTGCATCAGATGACCTGGCCTACACAATCACCCGGCCTCAACCCAATTGAGATGGTTTGGGATGAGTTGGACCGAGTGAAGGAAAAGCAGCCAACTAGTGCTCAGCATATGTGGGCAATCCTTCAAGACGGTCGAGAAAGTATTCCCCATGAAGCTGGTTGAGAGAATGCCAAGAGTGTGCAAAGCTGTCATCAACGCAAAGGTTGGCTACTTTATTGTGATTTGTTTTGGTTACCAGATGACTCCATATGATTTCATAGTTTTGTTGGCTTCACTATTATTCTACAATTTCTAAAAGAGTAAAAATAAAGAAATACACTTGAATGAGTAGGTGTGTCCAAATTTTGACTGGTAACGGTGACTAACCCCATTCCGTACAAATTTGCGCTACCGTGGCAAATGACGCTGCAATGAAAAATAAAGGGACTGTAGTGACTGTGTTTGCATCAAAATCCGGGGTGTGAATTACATTTCTATTCAAAATCAAATCAAATTGATTTATATAGCCCTTCTTACATCAGCTGATATCTCAAAGTGCTGTACAGAAACCCAGCCTAAAACCACAAACAGCAAGCAATGCAGGTGTAGAAGCACGGTGGCTATGAAAAACTCCCTAGAAAGGCCAAAACATAGGAAGAAACCTAGAGAGCTAGGTGGCCAGGCTATGAGGGGTGGCCAGTCCACTTCTGGCTGTGCTGGGTGGAGATTATAACAGAACATGGCCAAGATGTTCAAATGTTCATAAATGACCAGCATGATCAAATAATAATAATCACAGTAGTTGCCGAGGGTGCAGCAAGTCAGCACCTCAGGAGTAAATGTCAGTTGGCTTTTCATAGCCAATCATTAAGAGTATCTCTACCGCTCCTGCTGTCTCTAGAGAGTTGAAAACAGCAGGTCTGGGACAGGTAGCACGCAGGGGGAACAGGTCAGGGTTCCATAGCTGCAGGCAGAACAGTTGAAACTGGAGCAGCAGCACGGCCAGGTGGACTGGGGACAGCAAGGAGTCATCATGCCAGGTAGTCCTGAGGCATGGTCCTAGGGCTCAGGTCCTCCGAGAGAGAGAAAGAAAGAGAGAATTAGAGAGAGCATACTTAAATTCACACAGGACACCGGATAAGACAGGAGAAGTACTCCAGATATAATAAACTGAGCCTAACCCCCCCGACACATAAACTACTGCAGCATAAATACTGGAGGCTGAGACAGGAGAGGTCAGGAGACACTGTGGCCCCATCCGATGATAGCCCCGGACAGGGCCAAACAGGAAGGATATATCCCCACCCACTTTGCCAAAGCACAGCCCCCACACCACTAGAGGGATATCTTCAACCACCAACGTACCATCCTGAGACAAGGCTGAGTATAGCCCACAAAGATCTCCGCCGCGGTACAACCCAAGGGGGGGGGGGGCGCCAACCCAGATAGGAAGATCACGTCAGTGACTCAACCCACTCAAGTGAAGCACCCCTCCCAGGGAAGGCATGGAAGAGCACCAGTAAGCCAGTGACTCAGCCCCTGTAATAGGGTTAGAGGCAGAGAATCCCAGTGGAGAGAGGGGAACCGGCCAAGCAGAGACAGCAAGGGCGGTTCGTTGCTCCAGAGCCTTTCCGTTCACCTTCACACTCCTGGGCCAGACTACACTCAATCATATGACCCACTGAAGAGATGAGTCTTCAGTAAAGACTTAAAGGTTGAGACCGAGTCTGCGTCTCTCACATGGGTAGGCAGACCATTCCATAAAAATTGAGCTCTATAGGAGAAAGCCCTGCCTCCAGCTGTTTGCTTAGAAATTCTAGGGACAATTAGGAGGCCTGCGTCTTGTGACCGTAGCGTACGTGTAGGTATGTACGGCAGAACCAAATCGGAAAGATAGGTAGGAGCAAGCCCATGTAATGCTTTGTAGGTTAGCAGTAAAACCTTGAAATCAGCCCTTGCTTTAACAGGAAGCCAGTGTAGGGAGGCTAGCACTGGAGTAATATGATTCTAGCAGCCATATTTAGCACTAACTGAAGTTTATTTAGTGTTTTATCCGGGTAGCCGGAAAGTAGAGCATTGCAGTGGTCTAACTTAGAAGTGACAAAAGCATATATTAATTTTTCTGCATCATTTTTGGGCAGAAAGTTTCAGATTTTTGCAATGTTACGTAGATGGAAAAAAGCTGTCCTTGAAACAGTCTTGATATGTTCGTCAAAAGAGAGATCAGGGTCCAGAGTAACGCCGAGGTCCTTCACAGTTTTATTTGAGACGACTGTTCAACCTTCAAGATTAATTGCCAGATTCAACAGAAGATCTCTTTGTTTATTGGGACCTTGAACAAGCATCTCTGTTTTGTCCGAGTTTAAAAGTAGAACGTTTGCAGCCATCCACTTCCTTATGTCTGAAACACAGGCTTCTAGCGAGGGCAATTTTGCTGCTTTTTAGTTAGCTTTGCAACAGTATCAAAAATGAATTTCAGATTGTTCTTATTTTCCTCAATGAAGTTGGAAAAATAGGATGATCGAGCAGCAGTGAGGGTTCTTCGATACTGCACGGTACTGTCTTTTCAAGCTAGTCGGAAGACTTCCAGTTTGGTGTTTCGCCATTTCCGTTCAAATTTTCTGGAAGCTTGTTTCAGAGGTCGGGTATTTTCTGTATTTTCTGTATTCTTATGACAAATGTTTTTAATTTTTAGGGGTGCAACTGCATCTAGGGTATTGCGCAAGTTTAAATTGAGTTCCTCTTTTTGTCCTCTGACGTCCTTGGGTAGGCAGAGGGAGTCTGGATGGGCATCAAGGAATTTTTGTGTTGTCTGAGACTTTTGATGCTCCTTGGTTGGGGTCTGAGCAGATTATTTTTTGCGATTGCAAACGTAATAAAATGGTGGTCCGATAGTCCAGGATTATGAGGAAAAACATTAAGATCCACAACATTTATTCCATGGGACAAAACTAGGTCCAGAGAATGACTGTGACAGTGAGTAGGTCCAGAGACATGTTGGACAAAACCCACTGAGTCGATGATGGCTCCGAAAGCCTTTTGGAGTGGGTCTGTGGACTTTTCCATGTGAATATTAAAATCACCAAAAATTTGAATATTACCTGCTACGACTACAAGTTCCGATAGGAATTCAGGGAACTCAGTGAGGAACGCTGTATATGGCCCAGGAGGCCTGTAAACAGTAGCTATCAAAGTGACAGGTAGTGTGATTGATTAGGCTGCATAGATTTCATGACTAGAAGCTCAAAAGAGGAAAACGTATTTTTTTTTGTAAATTGAAATTTGCTATCGTAAATGTTAGCAACATCTCCGCATTTGCGTGATGCACGGCGGATATGGTCACTAGTGTAACCAGGAGATGAGGCCTCATTTAACACAGTAAATTCATCAGGCTTAAGCCATGTTTCAGTCAGACCAATCACATCAAGATTATGATCAAATCCAATCAAATCAAATCAAATGTTATTTGTCACATACACATGGTTAGCAGATGTTAATGCAAGTGTAGCGAAATGCTTGTGCTTCTAGTTCCGACAATGCATTAATAACAAGTAATCTAACTAACAATTCCAAAACTACTGTCTTGTACACAGTGTAAGGGGATAAAGAATATGTACATAAGGATATATGAATGAGTGATGGTACAGAGCAGCATAGGCAAGATACAGTAGATGGTATCGAGTACAGTATGTACAAATGAGATGAGTATGTAAACAAAGTGGCATAGTATAGTATAAAGTGGCTAGTGATACATGTATTACATAAGGATACCGTCGATGATATAGAGTACAGTATATACGTATGCATATGAGATGAATAATGTAGGGTAAGTAACATTTATATAAGGTAGCATTGTTTAAAGTGGCTAGTGATATATTTACATAATTTCCCATCAATTCCCATTATTAAAGTGGCTGGAGTTGAGTCAGTGTCAGTGTGTTGGCAGCAGCCACTCAGTGTTAGTGGTGGCTGTTTAACAGTCTGATGGCCTTGAGATAGAAGCTGTTTTTCAGTCTCTCGGTCCCAGCTTTGATGCACCTGTACTGACCTCGCCTTCTGGATGATAGCGGGGTGAACAGGCAGTGGCTCGGGTGGTTGATGTCCTTGATGATCTTTATGGCCTTCCTGTGACATCGGGTGGTGTAGGTGTCCGTGATTAGTTAATTGACTATAACTGCCTTTGAAGTGAGGGATCTAACATTAAGTAGCCCTATTTTGAGATGTGAGGAATCACGATCTCTTTCAATAATGGCAGGAATGGAGGAGGTCTAGAGAGATTGCTAAGGCGAACACCGCCATGTTTAGTTTCAAGTGTTGATTAACATGGTATTGCCCCGATAGTATTGGACTAAAGTTGAAAAAACTGACCACCCTAAAAACCCGATTCAAATTCGACACAAACCTGTAATGACACATTATATAAACTTTTTATAGTGTCTTATTTACATTTTAGAAGTGATAAGTTGGACAGATGGGAAAAAAGCAGTTTCCCCACACAACATCAGTATCACGCAGTAGGTTTCGCTTCCCAACCCTCCATTTTTAAAAAGACCCAACGGAGCTCATTGCCTTCTTCAATCATGCAGAGACGGGCAGCATGAAGGTCCCGTCATTGATTTTGCTGGAAAGGGGGGAAATTGTGCTTTACAATGGTATTCATATTACAGTTGACCTGGAAGGATTACAGCTCTAAAATAAGGTAAATTGTACGGAATAGCGTGATGTACAAAAGTGCGTTAGTTACCGTTACTCTACATATCTACCTCAATTACTTCGTACCCCTGCACATCGCCTCGGTACTGGTACCGTGTGTATATAGCCATGGTATCGTTACTCATTGTGTATTTATTCCTCATGTTATTATTTTTCTATATTTTTGTCTCTTTGTTTGGAATTGCCAGTAAGTAATAATTTCACTGTTACATGCTGAACAACCACTCGCATTACGTTTGCGAGCTTTGCAAAATAAATGTACACATACAGTTGAAGTCGGAAGTTTACATACACCTAGGTTGGAGTCATTAAAACTTGTTTTTCAACCACTCCACAAATTTCTTGTTAACAAACTATAGTTTTGGCAAGTCGGTTAGGACAACAATTGTTTACAGACAGATTATTTTACTTAGAATTCACTGTATCACAATTCCAGTGGGTCAGAAGTCTACATTCACTAAGTTGACTGTGCCTTTAAACAGCTTGGAAAATTCCAGAAAATGATGTCATGGCTATAGAAGCTTCTGATAGGCTAATTGACATCATTTGAGTCAGTTGGAGGTGTACCTGTGGATGTATTTCAAGGCCTACCTTCAAACTCAGTGCCTCTTTGCTTGACATCATGGGAAAATCAGAAGAAATCAGCCATAAAATTGTAGATCTCCACAAGTCTGGTTCATCCTTGGGAGCAATTTCCAAACGCCTGAAGGTACCACGTTCATCTGTTTAAACAATAGTTCACAAGTATAAACACCATGGAACCACGCAGCCGTCATACCACTCAGGAAGGAGACGCATTCTGTCTCCTAGAGATGAAAGTACTTTGTTGCGAAAAATGCTAATCAATCCCAGAACAACAGCAAAGGACCTTGTGAAGATGCTGGAGGAAACAGGTACAAAAGTATCTATATCCACAGTTAAACGAGTTCTACATCGAAATAACCTGAAAGGATGCTCAGCAAGGAAGAAGCTACTGCTCTAAAACCGCAAAAGTAGCCAGTCTACGGTTTGCAACTGAACATCATACTTTTTTTGGAGAAATGTCCTCTGGTCTGATGAAACAAAAATAGAACTGTTTGGCCATAATGACCATCATTATGTTTGGAGGAAAAGGGGGGAGGCTTGCAAGCCGAAGAACACCATCCCAACCGTGAAGCACGGGGGTGGCAGCATCATGTTGTGGGGGTGCTTTGCTGCAGGAGGGACTAGTGCACTTCACAAAATAGATGGCATCATGAGGTAGGAAAATTATGTGGATATGTTGAAGCAACATCTCAAGACATCGGTCAGGAAGTTAAAGCTTGGTCGCAAATGGGTCTTCCAAATGGCTTAAGGACAAGAAAGTCAAGGTATTGGGGTGGCCATCACAAAGCCCTGACCTCAATCCCATAGAACATTTGTGGGCAGAACTGAAAAAGTGTGTGCGAGCAAGGAGGCCTACAATCCTGATTCAGTTACACCAGCTCTGTCAGGAGGAATGGGCCAAAATTCACCCACAATAAGGGAAGCTTGTGGAAGGCTACCCAAAATGTTTGACCCAAGTTAAACAATTTAAAGGCAAAACTACCAAATACTAATTGAGTGTATGCAAACTTCTGATCCACTGAGAATGTGATGAAAGAAATAAAAGCTGAAATAAATCATTCTCTCTACTATTATTCTGACATTTCACATTCTTAAAATAAAGTGTTGATCCTAACTGACCTAAGACAGGGAATTTTTACTCGGATTAAATGTCAGGAATTGTGAAAAACTGAGTTTAAATGTATTTTGCTTAGACAGGGAATTTTTACTAGGATTAAATGTCAGGAATTGTGAAAAACTGAGATTAAATGTATTTGGCTAAGGTATATGTAAATGTCTGACTTCAACTGTACATTTTATTCAATCATTGCATCCAAACTGCTTGCACGTGTCAACGAGCGTATGTGTTGCCAGGCACAAAAATTGAACTTGGTTTGTGACCCTTGACACGCTGCAAGTCCCACCTCTCCTATCTCCTCATTGATTTTTAGGAGCGTATAGCCACGTGGGTGATTGAAAGATGAACTGAGGTCCACACTCCTGTCCAGTTGGTGGTGGTAATGTGCCTTAAAGTTGGTTGCCAACCGCCATATAAAGTCAAAAGAAGAAGAAGAGAACTGAAGGAGGAGAGATTACTAGAAACTAAATCAGTATACCCTTTTATCGGTGAATGAATTGTAAAATGACATCCCAACGTTTATATCCCAGGACAAATTAGTTAGCAACAGCAAGCTAGCTAGCTAAATTGACATGAATGTTTAATGCTTTTCGACCTGTTAATATAGTTAATATAGTTGGTTCATTTTGATATTTCAACTTGCGTTTCCTGATTGTGTCTGGTGTGGATGGACAAAATCAACATGCGCATGATGGCGCACGCGCCGCTTGGTCTAGTCAGCATGTGACATGTATTGAATACTTATCTAATGAAGATATATTAGTGTTTTATTTTTCATATATATATTGACTTACACATTTTATAATTTGTCTTCCACTTTGACAGTACAGAGTATTTTTGTGTAAAATGACAATGAAATCCATTTTAATCCCACTTTGGAACACAACAAAATGTGGAAAAGATAAAGGGGTGTGAATACTTTCCGAAGGCACTGTACCTAGGTATTAATGGGCATTCAGACTCTCATGTCCAGGCAAGAGTAATGATGTCACATTCTTTCGTCATTACCAGGATCCTAGCAGCCTTGACTGCATATCATTAGTATTATGACTCGGGATCGATCTGCCTTTCTAATTATTATTGTTGTAAAATGTTAGGAAGAGGAAATGTGGCCCATATAGTGCATCTCTCTCCCTGACATTTCCACCTGCCTCATCTACCTCTTTGCCACAATGAGTTTGCAGTCTGTGGAAAAACTTTGAAGTGGATTGAGATAAATATAAAAAGGCACAACCACCGAAGAATAGGCCTTTTGCTTTCATTCCACAGATGTTTTTTCGCTGTCGCTTTTTTCATCCCTTATAGTAAATCCATAATTGGACATTTTCTCTGCTTAGCTGTCAATCTGACTCATAATGTACTTTCCATTTTCTCTCTTGCATGGTGAGGGAAATGGAGCATTGTCTCATGTTCAAGAGTGAAGCATGGTCAGAGGACTTATCTAAATTGAATATCTGCTTTGTTTTGGGTTATAATGAGATTGACACAGTGAACATGGGGGTCCTTTCCGTAACTGACGGCTCATCTTTTTGAATGGGTGACAGATAACAAAAAAATATGATTTGTGAAAGCACTTGACAAGCCTATGTAGGAATATTCCACCCTAACAATGCATCAATAAAGAAAACAGCATGTGCCTATGATTAAAGTGATTGAAATTTCAGCTCAGGCTACAGTTCTCAGAACAGGTTTCTCAGAATAAAGGGTGGGACCTAACACATTTATTTGAAAAGTTTAATGTGTTGTTAGTTGACAGGACATGCAATGTTTTTGTAAAACATTGATTTTAAGAATTTTGTTTGTGGGGTGAATCAACTGTTAATACAATTAAGCAGATCCCTCTGGGTTTCATAGACATTTACAGTGCCTTGCGAAAGTATTCGGCCCCCTTGAACTTTGCGACCTTTTGCCACATTTCAGGCTTCAAACATAAAGATATAAAACTGTATTTTTTTGTGAAGAATCAACAACAAGTGGGACACAATCATGAAGTGGAACGACATTTATTGGATATTTAAAACTTTTTTAACAAATCAAAAACTGAAAAATTGCAGCAAACTCTCTCCAGAAGTTCAGTGAGGATCTCTGAATGATCCAATGTTGACCTAAATGACTAATGATGATAAATACAATCCACCTGTGTGTAATCAAGTCTCCGTATAAATGCACCTGCACTGTGATAGTCTCAGAGGTCCGTTAAAAGCACAGAGAGCATCATGAAGAACAAGGAACACACCAGGCAGGTCCGAGATACTGTTGTGAAGAAGTTTAAAGCTGGATTTGGATACAAAAAGATTTCCCAAGCTTTAAACATCCCAAGGAGCACTGTGCAAGCGATAATATTGAAATGGAAGGAGTATCAGACCACTGCAAATCTACCAAGACCTGGCCGTCCCTCTAAACTTTCAGCTCATACAAGGAGAAGACTGATCAGAGATGCAGCCAAGAGGCCCATGATCACTCTGGATGAACTGCAGAGATCTACAGCTGAGGTGGGAGACTCTGTCCATAGGACAACAATCAGTCGTATATTGCACAAATCTGGCCTTTATGGAAGAGTAGCAAAAAGAAAGCCATTTCTTAAAGATATCCATAAAAAGTGTTGTTTAAAGTTTGCCACAAGCCACCTGGGAGACACACCAAACATGTGGAAGAAGGTGCTCTGGTCAGATGAAACCAAAATTGAACTTTTTGGCAACAATGCAAAACGTTATGTTTGGCGTAAAAGCAACACAGCTGAACACACCATCCCCACTGTCAAACATGGTGGTGGCAAAATCATGGTTTGGGCCTGCTTTTCTTCAGCAGGGACAGGGAAGATGGTTAAAATTGATGGGAAGATGGATGGAGCCAAATACAGGACCATTCTGGAAGAAAACCTGATGGAGTCTGCAAAAGACCTGAGACTGGGACGGAGATTTGTCTTCCAACAAGACAATGATCCAAAACATAAAGCAAAATCTACAATGGAATGGTTCAAAAATAAACATATCCAGGTGTTAGAATGGCCAAGTCAAAGTCCAGACCTGAATCCAATTGAGAATCTGTGGAAAGAACTGAAAACTGCTGTTCACAAATGCTCTCCATCCAACCTCACTGAGCTCGAGCTGTTTTGCAAGGAGGAATGGGAAAAAATGTCAGTCTCTCGATGTGCAAAACTGATAGAGACATACCCCAAGTGACTTACAGCTGTAATCGCAGCAAAAGGTGGCGCTACAAAGTATTAACTTAAGGGGGCTGAATAATTTTGCACGCCCAATTTTTCAGTTTTTGATTTGTTAAAAAAGTTTGAAATATCCAATAAATGTCGTTCAACTTCATGATTGTGTCCCACTTGTTGTTGATTCTTCACAAAAAAATACAGTTTTAAATCTTTATGTTTGAAGCCTGAAATGTGGCAAAAGGTCGCAAAGTTCAAGGGGGCCGAATACTTTCGCAAGGCACTGTATATTTTATTATTTATCTTATAGTTCTATTTGTATATAGTTACTACTTCCTTAGATAATAAGACCCTCAGGGTTGTACCTAGTTGGGCTTGTATTTGGCTAGTGGTAGATCTACTCTTTCAACACAGCACCTCTGCTGAAGCCCAATGACACTGCATGACAAATAATGCCTTCAGGAGGTTTTTGCTGGCTTTTCATTCCGGAGGTATGATAGCACAGCCAAAATGGTTATTGAATTGTGTTGTTCCTTTAACTTTAACCTTGTCTTTTGATAATGCCTTCTTTTAGAGGAAATTAAAGTTTGGGAGGTGGGAGAGCAATTGAGATATAAGAACAATGGTCTTACCTGGTAGTGTGATGGTGGTATTATTAGGCTATGCTATGCTATGCTATTCTGTCATAATGTTAAATCCACTGTGGTCATCAAGGTCAGTAAAGTGCTGCTCTATTTTGATTAAATATTACGTAATAATAAAAGTTTCTTATTAAAGAGGAGATCATATTTAACCTCAAAGTAAGGTTTACTATAGCAAGACAACAGCTCACTATAGACCTACAACATGTGTCAGTTTGGTACAAGACACTACATAATGAGGAGACAGATTGTATTTATGAGCATATTAAACATGCAGAGGGCTGTAGCTAGATGACTGACGGGCAGACAGACTATTGAGAGATCCTACCACTCAGGTTGACTGGAGGGACACCAGAGCAGTCTCTATCACTGTCGCAGCCTCTCAAGACAACATAAGGCCACACACACACAAACTAAGAGACCAATCTCATATGTCCATCCAACACACACACAGACCATCAGACCATCTTGTTTTCAAAGACAGCCGTAGGCTGTTTCTGTTTTTCTTTGTTTTTGTTTTCAGAGAGGAACATTTGGCCCTATTTAGATTCGGTAAACAGACCCACTGTTGTGTCTGATGTTGATGAAATGCTTTTACTGTGTCGCACAGGTTCCCTCTAAATTTCATCCTAGATTAATTCAAAATAATCTGTGCTGGATGAGTACCCAATTGAATTTTATGAGCATACCCAAGTTAATTTATTTTCTTTCTTGAGGTTTTAAACATTTGGTTGACGTTTTAAACATTTGGGATTGTTTTTCCTCCTAAATGAAAACTAGTAGAAGATACATGTGCTTAGTGTACTCACAAGACATCTTGCTAACAGGATTGCTAATTAACAGTAGATAAAACAGAGTAGGTGAGAGTCTCTGAGTAGGAATAGATGTGTTAGTTCTCACATGCGCTTGTGTTGCAGTAGTTCTGCCAAGTGCCTTTGGTGAATATACCTTGTTGAACTGGACTAGGTTTTCATGGAATCTCTTTTCTCAGTATCACCAAAGTAGCTTAACATGTTTCGATAATGCTCACAGGCCTCCCTCATAACAGTTTTATTGGAAATAGAAGGCAGCCCTTCATTTGAACTTACTTGATAAGGCAGTGATCCATATGTTGTAAAGGTAGCGTTGTATAGCTTGTAAAAGTATCAAATCGTTTTTGTCATAATATCATGATCACAGTATATCCACCTTTCAAATAAAGAGTTACCGATTGTATCTAGGCTCTGGGTGGCAGAATCTTCAACAAAATCATGGCCTTTTTCTTTGTCTGTCTGGTTTGAAAGGAGCTTGAATGCAAAAAGAGTAACTTTGAATCATTAGAGGGAACATACAACAGAGAGTGTGTTGTAGGGAGGGGTTTGTGTGGGGTAAAATAGATCTGCCTTCAGAGAGAACTATTAGAGCTAAAGATCGCTCAGGCCGTCTCAGAGCTCAAGCCTTTTAAAAGGTTGAAATGGGTTCTCATGTCTCCATTATCGGCAATTGCCATTGTTTGTTTGTTTTTAATGTAACATGAACCCCTGGTGAAGCTCAAGGCCTTTTTACAGCTCGATATGCGGTTATTGTCAGGCTCCATTCTGCTGAACTGCATGCTGACACCCCTTTCAACCCCCTCTCAGGGAAAGCACTTTGACGAGAGGGAGCACTGACTCTGAGCGCTTGGAGATTAAGTGACTTATAATGAAAACTCACTGGCTTTAGTTACTGTACTGCGCTACTGCAGGAAACGATTGACACACACCAGGAAAAAAGGTGAAAATAAAGTGCAGTCTATCTGGTAATCTACACAGTCTTACTATTGGCTTTGTCAATAGACACCCGTTAGTGGAACCTGTCTCAAGCACAGGGCTTGCTAACTGAGATCCATTGTGGACCTCTACCTGCTACAGAGAGAGAGAGCTTTGGAACACTGCTGCTTCAGTATCGGCCTAGTGTTTGTGTCCAAGGTCATCTGGCTCATGGCTGAGACTGTGAGCTCTTCCCCCAGTGATGTTAGACCCTCATGACTGAGCAGACTGCTATATTTAGGACACTTTGGCTCAGCTGGCCATGGTTCTTGGTTCCACAGTACCCACATCCCTCCAGGCCTGTCATACTGCTCAGCACAGGGTGGGTGACTCCTGGGTAATTGATTGAGCTGGCTAGCCAGTCAGAAATCACTCTGATTAAATTCCTCAGACTGATCAATGACTTATGTGGACTTTTGGCAGACAGACAGCAGTTTGTCCTGTGCTTTCTCTAAAGACATATGAGGAACATTATCTTGTTCGCCTTTTACCTTGGCCTTACCTGTAGCTTTACTGCAGTTGGGTTTGAATCCAAATAAGCAGAAAGTAACGTAAAATTGTAATAATGATTAATTCTAACCAAGGCATATGAAGATGTAGCTTAATTGAAACTGCCTTTAAAATACATCAAATACCTTCCATGATTACAGCAATGCTTGTTTCATTGAAATTCCATTCCTCCTGTATGTTATCCACCTGTTATAGATTGATTCACCTCTTTCAACACCAAGTAATCAGTTAACTTTCCCTTCTGCAGTACACAATGGTATATAGGGTGTGGAGCGCACAATGTTTTTCTCTCACTGTGTCAGCCCAGTGGTTGGCTTGGCAGTAGGGGCCAACGACTTTGGAAGAAGTCCATTTCTCCGGATTAGACTGTTCCAGGGGGAGTCAGGAGGAGGTGAGAGAGCCAGTCAAGAGGAAAGACTAGGCAGCTCATCTTCCCCAGAGGCATTTGAAATTACCCTGCTAGTTTTAGAGTCCAGCTTAGACCAGACTCTCCAGCCCCCGGAAGAAAACTAGTTCAACCTCCTCCAGTCCTCAGGCCATTCTTCAGCAGTATTGCATTTTCTACACCTCAATGAGAAGCATTTTGGTACTTTTATGCAAAGGAAAATGTATGAGATATAGTGCTAGCTAGCACTCTGTTTCACTGCCATATGGATAATAGTTAAATATCTGGTCTGGAAATCCTTAGGATCCCAATCTCTGTGGTGGGTGTTGAGGAGTCGCTGACAGACAGGGTTGTGTGCCCTCCCCCTTAGCTCCTGTGTCTGGCAACCCTTTGCGAAGGTCATCTCTAGAATTGGAAAATGCACTTTGCGAACGAAACCGATGCAGGCCACAGATACCGCAGTGTTTATCTAATCTTGTATCAGCTGCTGTAACGAAGTACAAACACAAAGTCCTGAAATCAGATGGGAGCTTAGAAGCTTTTTTCCTTTCAAGGACTTGATATATTTAGTCGAGGCAAGTCGGCTGGGGTTGATTTTGCTCAAAACACTCACAACTGTAGTTCATGGTGAAGGTCCCTGGATTACAAGCCAGCTAACTCTCCCTGCAACCCTACTCCTCCATACCTTGGTGTTCTGATTCACATCCCCTGATTTCTCCCTGTTAAGCAAATGAGTGCTCCAGAAATTGACTGCAATTTCGCTGGGTTGCTGGGGACCCTGAGTAATTGTCTGGGAGCTGAAGCAAGACCTAGACTCTGGGCTGAATAATGATGGTCGTACATTGACTGAGGTCTTAAATTAAGGGTACTTATCTTAATTGAACATCTGAAATAATGTTTTATTTACAACAAAGGAAAGGTGCAAGAGAAATTAACCGATTGCTAGTGCTGTCAAGCGCTCGCCTCTCCGTCATTTGCTCTCGTTTGCAGAGCTGCGGTACATTACTGATGAACTGGCTATGGCTCACGCGTTTGCAAAAGTCAAGGTCATTATGGAATCAGGTTTGAGTTACTGTAGGGGTCACCCTGTTCAAGTGTTGATAACTGGGAAATAATAATCTTAAATGGTTGTACTCTGTATGTGTTGAATATTATTACACTGGTATTGTATAGCTTCTAGCTGTAGTTTTAGGCTCATGTTTTAGTTATGAGTGCATGGTTGTTATAGTCTGCAACCAGTACTGATGGTGAGAGGAAGAATGGTGTGGCCAGACACATTAAGTAACGTGGCAAAGGACAAAGAAAAATATCCATTACTTTTCCAGTTGATTATAATGCCACTGTTTCCCATCAGAACTAATCAACTGTATTGTACTGCAGTCAACGTGATTTCACTTTCATCAAGGTGATTATGCTGATTAAACCACAAAATGTCATACCCCCAGTAACACCTTCTGTGAAGTAATGTCACTTGAAGATTTATATATTGGATATTTGACCAAAACCACTTCTTTGTTACTGCAGTGATAACATTAAATGACCAGTTGAGGAATAGATTGGTGAAGATAGCATTTAGCACACAGAAATCCTAATCATTTTATTACAATTTTAAGTAATTACACATATACATAAATGCACAAGGCCTATTCAGTGTGTTCCTCTCAACAGCAATTTTAACAGCTACTTTCGCTCTTAATACATTCAGTAGGAGAAAAACCCCAAACACAATTGCACTTAGGGCCCCCAAAAGTCTAGGGCCGGCTCTGATTGCATGTGTGGGTATGGATGCGGGTACACAGACCCGCGAGCCACTGCGGCCCCTCGTAATGAGTTCAGAGTTCTTGTGGCCCCCACCCCCATTGAAGTTGCCCATCACCTTCTAATGAAGTATGCCAATACACATTGGTGTTGGGGAGTGTATGTCTGGCACAACATTATCATCATGAACGCAATCAGCAATTACATTATTGCACTCTGCACAAGAACTTTGATAGAGTTACATTGCACAGTGGGTTATGTATTATGCATGCGTTTCCTCACAGTATCACTTAGACATTTGAACAATATTCCATCCATCTGAAGTTAGAGATCAATCCTGAACTTTTCCCCTTTGACTGTACTGTCAGTCATGTCTGTTCCCTGTAGAGGGTAGTATATCAGAAAGCAGAGGGAGGCTGCTCCATGCTCCAGCAGGATGGAGATAAGAGTAGAGGAGTTAGTGGGGACGAGGAGGGCCCCCAGACCTCACCCCTGACCACGGCTGATAGATGGTCTTCAGTTCAAGGATAATATTACTCTCACACACGGCTCTGACAAGGGGAGACTCATTGCACCTTCAATTAAATAAAGGTTAAATAAAACAATTAAAATTAAAATTATAGGGACCTTGATTGTGCTTTTTTTTCAGCTTTTCAAAACTCTTGAGGGACAATTCTAACCCCACTCTGTTCTTAGGACCAACTTCTGGATTACAACCCCAAATTTCTTACTGAGATTTAAAGGCCTCTTCCACTCGTCCACACGTTCACTACTGTTAGTGCTTGGAAGTACTTAGGGCTGTGGTTTTTTCCCCAAGTGGTTTCTCTTACTTAACCTCTAATAAATAATGTTTTAGTGTCAGAGTGTATCCTGTGTGGTGTGATACTTGTTTTTGTGTCGAAAAGAAAGTGAAAAAGTAGCTTCTCCCTGACTCCCACTCCCATCTCCCCATCTCCCTGTGCTCCTTCCACAACTTCCCCTGGAGTTTGCAGACTCTCATGGTGACAAATGGAGCATCTCTGGCTCTGCGTTTGACTCCAGGTAGATATTTCTTCATTCTCTGTCAGCCTGGGCTGTTACAGTGCTTCTTTAGACTCACAAGCTAATGAAGTAGCAGATGCTGGCAGTCTCCCCACCCCCTCCAGCTCACACGTTTTTTTTCTTGTGGCTGCGAACTCCCAGCTCGGTGCTAGCTACCTCCCACCTGCCTATTTGTTCCACCTGAACCAAATTAAATCAGATGGAACTGTCAAAGAATGATGGAGGCCCACCTGAGCAGAGGGGCCCTGGAGCACCACAGCCATGGAGCCCTAGGCCTCCCCAGGCATGAGACACTGCCTGTTGAAACTCCTATAAAACAACTTCTCTGAAAAAACAACCCTAACTCAAAAGCAACAAAGACGTAAATAAAAGTCTGTGTTTTCTCAGTTTCAATTTATTTGTTTTTCACTTGTATTACTCCTCCTCGCTTCTACCCATTTACATAAATAATGTTGATTTCTACAGTCTGAATGTAGTGCTATGATGAATTCCTGTGAAGAATCACATAATGGGGAAGGGAGACAGTGTCCTGAAATGTGCCCTCACACTGATCACTTCTAATTCACGCCCACTACCTGCTCTGCTGCCTTAAGCAATTTAGGCATGACTAGTCAGGCTTGGCTTAAGATCACTGTGTCAAATCATTAAAAAAAAATCTTAATGTTAATTATGTTATCGAGCCTAGAAATTCATGGGATGATTAATGTCAGATCATTACTTTATTAAGGGAGAAACACTACTGAAAAGGTTTGGGGGTTGGAAGAGGAATATAATTATTATCGATCACCCCCCACTACTCACACCCCCCCCATATTGAGTTACTGGTCTGCAGTGCTTAAGTCATTTGTAATGGGCATTCGCCATCCTATTTTGTGATGGCTGGATAATGTGATCAAGAGCATTTTAAGCTGCTGTTATTATTCCTCTGAAATATATCACACTCAGAAGCCTCTTTCCTATTTGATTTGATTAGAAGAGTGAACTGCCATGCTAGTTTTGTTTGCATCCTGCTGCAGACAGTTGACCTTGACATGGCAGACTTGTCCTACAAGTTCTATCTTCTCAAAATACACGGTGTATGACTCAACATTCTGTGGAAAACAAACAAACAGCACTGCCAAGCTCTTCTGTTCTCTCTGACTCAGAAGAACACTCATACAGTGCCTTTGGAAAGTATTCAAGCCCTTGACTTTTTTCACATTTTGTTACGTTACAGCCTTAGTTTATAAAAATGATACAAAAATCATCAATCTACACACAATAACCCATAAGGACAAAGCGCAAACAGGCTTTTATAAATTTTTGCAAATCTATTAAAAATCAAAAACTAATACCTTATTTACATAAGTATTCAGACCCTTTGCAATGAAACTCGAAACTGAGCTCAGGTGCATCCTGTTTCCATTGATCATCCTTGAGATATTTCTACAACTTGATTGGAGTCCACCTGTGGTAAATTCAATTGATCGTACATGATTTGGGAATGCACACACCTGTCTATATAAGGTCACACAGTTGACAGTGCACGCCAGAGCAAAAACCAAGCCATGAGGTCGAAGGAATTGTCCGTAGAGCTACGAGACAGGATTGTGTAGAGGCACAGATCTGCAGCATTGAAGGTCCCCAAGAACACAGTGGCCTCCATAATTCTTAAATGGAAGAAGTTTGGAACCACCAAGACTCTTCCTAGAGCTGGCCACCCAGCCAAACTGCGCAATCGTGGGAGAAGGGCCTTGGTCTGAGAGGTGACCAAAAACCCGATGGTCACTCTGACAGAGCTCCAGAGTTCCTCTGTGGAGATGGGAGAACCTTTCCGAAGGACAACCATCTCTGCAGCACTCCACCAATCTGGCCTTTGTGGTAGAGTGGCCAGACGGAAGCCACTCCTCAGGAAAAGGCACCTGATGGCCCGCTTGGAGTTCCACAATAGACACTTAAAGATCATGAGAAACCAGATTCTCTGGTCTGATGAAACCAAGATCAAACTCTTTGGCCTGAATGCCAAGCATCACATCCGAAGGAAATCTGGCACCATCCCTACGGTGAAGCATGGTGGTGGCAGCATCATGCTGTGGGGGTGTTTTTCAGCGGCAGGAACTGGGAAACTAGTCAGGATATCGAGAAAGATGAACGGAGCAAAGTACACAGAGATTCTTGAAAACCTCCTCCAGAGCGCTCAGAACCTCAGACTGGTGGCGAAGGTTCACCTTCCAACAGGACAACGACCCTAAGCACACAGCCAAGACAACGCAGGAGTGGCTTCGGAACAAGTTTCTGAAGGTCCTTGAGTGGCCCAGCCAGACCCCGGACTTGAACCCGATCGAACATCTCTGGTGAGACCTGAAAATACCTATGCAACGATGCTCCCCATTCAATTTACAAAGGAGAATGGGAGATACCCCCTAAATACAGGTGTGCCAAGCTTGTAGCGTCGTAGCTCAAGAAGACTTGAGGCTGTAATCACTGCC
Source organism: Oncorhynchus mykiss (assembly GCF_013265735.2). Lineage (NCBI taxonomy): Eukaryota > Metazoa > Chordata > Actinopteri > Salmoniformes > Salmonidae > Oncorhynchus > Oncorhynchus mykiss. The sequence goes on along the minus strand of NC_048569.1, from coordinate 68,511,472 downwards.
AAAAAACAACAACTATTTAATCAATTTTAGAATAAAGCTGTAACATAACAAAATATGGAAAAAGTCAAGGGGTCTGAATACTTTCCGAAGGCACTGTATGCCTAATGTGAAATTAGAATCATAACTGATTTTGGCTGACTACTAGAATATTAGGTAGTATACTAGTAGCTAGTAGTTAATAATACTATTATTAGTACTTTTAGGATTGAATTACTATTTTAATTTGCCTTTGAAAACTGTGGTACTTACACAGTATTAGATTTGCTGTAACTGTCTGAACTGAAAGAGAAACATCTTCATCTCAGGAGTAGCCAAGAGCATTTCCATGAACAATAATAAATGTGAAGATATTAAAGTGCTGTCAGGAAGCATTGTCTCTGAATACCGCCACATATTGTTGGAATACACTCACACTTACAGCTCACAGTTGCCGCTGACAAACTTAGTAACACTCAGTGTGCAGTGTGAGGTTCTGTCAGAAACTCTGGCATCAAGAAACATATTTATTTCCTCCCTGCCTCTTGTCCCAGGGGAGCTGTTTAGTATGAAGGCGGTGGTTTGTGGCAGTGAGGGTTTTGCACATTTCGAAAATCAGAAGTGTGCACGTGGAAGCTGAGTGTTAGGTGGTGGTGGCAGTGAAAGGCGAGCCCTTCTGTGCTCTGATGTGTGGCAGGCAGGACTGGGCGCGGCCGGCCGGCTGGGACATAGGAAGGAGGTGACAGCTGAGTGCTCGCCCTTGGGCTCCCCAGACACTGGCACGAGGAGGGGGAGAGCTGCTCACATTCTGCTGAACCAGCAGCCATCGCTCCCCACTCACCACTGCTCTCTTCTCCTCTGCTCTTTATGGTGGAGCAGCCAGGTCACCTTCTCTGGACAATGTAATACTGGGGCGATAAAAAAAAAAACGGGGGAAATTAAGTGGTATAACTTGAGCTGGGCTCAGGGACAGTGGGGCAGATGTACAGCTGCTGAGGACACATCAGTCTGCAGGTCTGACAACTAGAGCTAATGCCTAATACAGCAAGCTTAATATGTTTCTGTTGTCTGGGATAAACACACACATAAATAAGCTTTGGCACTTATGGCTCATTAGCAAGCAGGTCACCTTTTTCAAGCTGCGAGTGTGATTCATTTAGATTGGAACAATAAAACAGAAAACATAGCTTCAAGCTGAGATAACAGGGACCGAGAGGGACAACAATAACAACAACAACATAGCTTGACTTGATCACAATATGGAATCATTTCCTCATTGTATTCTAAAAATTACAGGCTTATGGCGATTTTTGTTTTTACCAAATATTTTGCAATTAGACCCTTTCAATAGGTAGTTTTGTTTAAACCCAATAAACTCAGTAATAATGTAAATCAGATGCCTGTTTGTTTTATAACGGGCAGACATACTATATAGGTTGTTGTTGAGGATTTTGATAATGGAGGTGGTGGTCAGGTTTTTCTGATTTAACTAGAAACATTGGCTGGAGTGTTTGAAAGGAGACATGTTTTGTATGTAGGCCTAGGCTAATATAATGTATTTTGTAGCGGATAATACCTTCTATGTATATTCCTATCACTGTTCTGTGCATTGGCCTGAGGTAGTCTGCCCAGTACAGGCCCCAATATTCTATTTTTAACTTTTGTCTCCCTGGATTGTTGTTTATGTGCTGTTTGTGCAGTTGTTTCCCCTATAAGAAACTGTCTGTGTGAGTATTCTTTGAAACAGTACAGTGTGTTGAACTGTTTTGCTTATGTAAGACACTCTGACATGTCTAAAATAACTATTTGGGTGTTTTTGCTGTGACTGGCGTTTTAGCGTGGTTTGCATGCTGGAGCTCTCTGTGGAACAGGATGATGGTCTGTGGCAGCCAGACAGAAAGGGAGGGCTCTATTGGGACTCTTAGTGTCTGTATAGCAGAACTAGTGCTAACCATAAAAGGTGGCCACTTCATGCACCTCATACAAGCCTGTTTTCAAGTACATTTTTCGTACTAGTACATTTAAGCCCCGGTTACAGTTAGGTTGTTGAATTGTAGAGGTAATTCTGAAGCGTTATTTAGCTGTTTCTATTATTAAGTTTAGTTTTTGCGTCTTTTACTTTTGGTTTTGTACACCACCGTCAAAGAGCTGAAAATACATTTTTTGGTTCCGGAAAATGTATTTCATAGCGGTTTAGATGGTATAATGATTCTCTACACTATACTTCCTTGTTTTATCACATAAACTGAAATTTGGCGAACTACACCATATATACAAAAGTATGTGGACACCCCTTCAAGTTAGTGGATTCGGCTATTTCAACCATACCTGTTGCTGACAGGTGTCGGGGAAAAAAAATTGAGTACATAGCCATGCAATCTCCATAGACAAAAATTTGCCGTAGAATAGTCATACTCAATAACTTTCAACGTGGTACCGTCATAGGATGCCACCTTTTCAACAAGTCAGTTCGTCAAATCTCTGCCCTGCTAGAGCTGCCATGGTCAGCTGTAAGGGCTGTTATTGTGAAGTGGAAACGTCTAGGAGCAACAGCGGCTCAGCTGTGAAGTGGTAGGCCACACAAGCTCACAGAACGGGACCGCCGAGTGCTGAAGCGCGTAGTGCGTAAAAATGGTCTGTCCTCGGTTGCAACACTCACTACCGAGTTCCAAATTTCCTCTGGAAGCAACGTTAGCACGAGAATTGTTCGTCGGGAGCTTCATGAAATGGCTTTCCATGGCCGAGCAGCCGCACACAAGCCTAAGATTACCATGCGCAATGCCAAGCGTTGGCTGGAGTACCGTAAAGCTCGCCACCATTGGACTCTGGAGCAGTGAAATCCTGTTCTCTGGAGTGATGAATCACGCTTCACCATCTGGCAGTTTGATGGACGAATCTGGGTTTGGCAGATGCCAGGAGAATGCTCCCTGCCCGAATGCATAGTGCCAACTTTAATGTTTGGTGGAGGAGGAATAATGGTCTCAGGCTGTTTTTCATAGTTCGGGCTATGGAAGCATGTCCCCGCAGCAATGTTCAAACATCTAGCGGAAAGCCTTCCCAAAAGAGTGGAGGCTGTTATAGTAGCAAAGGGGTCACCAACTCCATATTAATGTCCATGATTTTGGAATGAGATGATCGACGAGCAGGTTTCCACATACTTTTAGTAATGTAATGTATTAAAATATTAGCAACCAGGAAATGGCGGAGTGATTTCTGCATAATGGATCTTTAAAGCAAAATAGTCTAGCTACATCCTATCATAACAAAATAATAGTGTACTCCAAAGAATCAGTGTTTCATTTTGTACTGATAAATCTGTGAAGGAATCTGTTATCTGCCTAACACATGCTGTACTATGAACAGGAGACTGATTGGAAAAAACAGCATGGAGCCAACATCCTTCTGAACACCCTGTTGCTGAGAGATTGTGCATCAGCCAGCCAGGTCCACTCAGTGACTGCAGCAGAGCAGGCTGAGTGCCCAGCCCAGTCTGGTATCCACACAGGGCTCACATATGGCTTGGACTCAGCTCTACTGCCAGATCTCCAGTGTTGGGAGAGGAGAGGGTGAATCAGTGCTGGGTATTGTGTGGGCTGCAGCTGGCCCATTGAAACCTGGCGCTGCCTCCTGTTTCATCACAGTACTGTCAAACTCACTCACCACGGCTGGTAATGGTATTCTATCTGAAAGTGTTCAAGTTGTGGCCCAAGGTACACATGGTTGTGTTTGCCGTCTGTCAGTCATCATAAGTCTTCTCACACCAGTTATTTCTTTATTTCACCAGGCAGCAGTGTGAAGGGTCCTCACGCAAGTTATTTCATTATTTCACCAGGCAGCAGTGTGAAGGGTCCTCACGCAAGTTATTTCATTATTTCACCAGGCAGCAGTGTGAAGGGTCCTCACGCAAGTTATTTCATTATTTCACCAGGCAGCAGTGTGAAGGGTCCTCACGCAAGTTATTTCTTTATTTCACCAGGCAGCAGTGTGAAGGGTCCTCACGCAAGTTATTTCTTTATTTCACCAGGCAGCAGTGTGAAGGGTCCTCACGCAAGTTATTTCTTTATTTCACCAGGCAGCAGTGTGAAGGGTCCTCAACTGGTGCAAAACAGAGCTGTGTGTTGATGTGAGCATCTGTGGAGGTGCAGGGCTGAAGTGAGTGTTGAGGGAATAGCTGGAATGGAAGGGAGCATCAAAGAGATTTGGTTATACAGTAGTTGTAACATTCATTTTCTTGCCATTTTGAGTTAATTTACCTCGCACATTACTATATTACAGCATTGAAATTGATACAGTGGAATAAACACATCATAATCTGTAAGTCGTGACTGGAGTTCTAAGGCAACAGTGGGGCGAGGGTCACAATAATGTTTTTGTGCAATCACCTCCACGTAACCTCTCTGGCCCAGCATCCCCACAGCCACTGCCAAGCTGCTGTCTGAGAGGGGCACACACACACACACACACACACACACACACACACACACACACACACACACACATACACATACACATACACACACACACTTTTGCCCATTAGAGCTGTAATGTGAACATATAAACATCAATGGCTCCCCCAGTGGCAACTTTTAAGATTATTTTTGAATTCTCTGTGTTCAGGGAGCTTTATGCTGTTTACTTCTATAATAAATAGATACATCAGCTGGCATTGCTGAAGCCAACCCTCTTCTGTTCTTTTATTAACCCATTGGTAACCTTGCTCAAGCAGAGGTTTTGACTCGGCACAAAATAATCTTGGTGCAATGCACATAATTATGGATTCCCTGGAATAGTGTCGTCAGATGAGTAATCTCTATCTGTTCCAAACGAGATGCAGATTTACCAAATGTATTGACCAACTGCAGAAGGAATAGTGTCGTCAGATGAGTAATCTCTATCTGTTCCAAACGAGATGCAGATTTACCAAATGTATTGACCAACTGCAGAAGGAATAGTGTCGTCAGATGAGTAATCTCTATCTGTTCCAAACGAGATGCAGATTTACCAAATGTATTGACCAACTGCAGAAGGAATAGTGTCGTCAGATGAGTAATCTCTATCTGTTCCAAACGAGATGCAGATTTACCACCTGTATTGACCAACTGCAGAAGACACTTTTTTGTACTTCTGTAATTATTTGGTCTTTTTTTTGCCAGACATATATTTTTAGACTGCTGAAAATGCCATGTTTTATATGACTAACATTTCCTAAGCCTGAATGCATGTATATTTCCTTTACTCCTCTTCTTTCCTCCATCCAGACAGTTTTGTATTTCAGCTTTAATTCCAGTAACAGAAAAAAAAAGCTCTCTGATAAAAGGGCTTCAGTCTATCTCAGTATATGTGGTATTTGAACCCAAAAGAAGGTAATCTGCGGATTATGAGAAATTAGAAATAAAATACATAAATGAATCAAATGAGTGGCAGAAGCTAAATAAGTTTGGGCAGCGCTTCGCCCACTGAGTGTTCTGGCTGGTGGGGTCGGGTACGACGGGGAGAGGAGGGTGCTGCTGTTGGTAGCTGGGATGGGGCTACAGAGTTGACTAAATATAGATTACAGTAATTTACTTTCAAACAACTCATTTTCTCTGCTTGACACGTCCATTAACCCAAGCTAAAAAAATCATTAATTTTTCACCAATGAAGACATTAGTCATTTGAATGACTTTCATTACTGTCTGCTGCACAGGCGAAAGGGAGCAAGATCTCACTGCCCATAGCCATCTCCAGACACATGCACACACACAGAGATAGAGACTCACTAGCTTCTCTATCGTGGCTTATCGGGGGCTTTATTGTTCCACACAATGCTGGGTAATTAGGTGTCCTCTGCTATGCCTGGCTCTTTTTTTTTTAATTGTTGAGAAATAGACCTGTCAGTATTTGGGCACAAGAAAATTCAACAAATGGTAAGCAGTATGGTTTTCTTTGTATCCTGGTGGTGCTTTGCATTGATTTCTCTTTTTCTCTTTAGTTTTTCTCTCTTCTCTTTCAACTTGACCTCTACCTCTAAATGTGTGGCAGAACTCCGAAATTGCATGTGTAAAAAGACGACTACCACTGTTATTCAACTGAACTGAACTGATGAGACTCGTTGGCAGAGGAAGCAGTGTGAATTATCGCGCTATATTAACAACAAAGATATTGATAATGCTCATTAGTGTCAAGCTCAAATCATCATTTCATTTTTCCAAATGTTTTGTGGCTTCCTTGCTCAGTGATATACTGCAGGCTGGGCTTGAAAACAACACCAGCAGCATACAGCAACATAATGTGTCCTTGTGAATTTCAAGGGCACTACCTCAATATGGTTGAGAGGGAGAAATCTCTTCAGGTTAATCCCTACATTCCTGACCTGTCAGCACGATGTCACATAAAACCAGGAGGAAGGGAGAAGGTGCTAGAACACTCAGCAGAGATCCAAACACCTGGCTCAGTCCCAGCCCTAACCCCCCACAAATACAGAAAAACACTCACAGACAGGACAGACAGGCAAACAAATAAGAAGAGAACATAGGGCTATTAAAGGGCCGGTGATGGGGTCATGGTTTTAGGAACAAGTCCAACCACAAGCTTGGACAGAAACAAAACAATCTTTTTTTTATTGAGGGAGTAACTGCAAGGTGTTGTGCTGAACAACAAATAATTGCCCTCTAGTGTTATACCCCTACTGCATCTTTTGAATTACTTTAATGCATCTAACTGCAGTAACACTTTAGACAACTTCAGATCAGGTACTCGTTGTACAGACAGATAAACACAGAGAAGTCACACTTTCAAGCCATCTTTGTTAAAACGTTGCATGCAGGCATAGATGCTTAAATTCCTGCTGGAGAACTATGGTTAGTCTGTCTGACGACCAACTAGACAATACTGAGCTTCATAGTACCTTGGCTGAAGGGCTCTGGCTTACATTGGGGAGTATATTATCTGGATATGATGGGGGGGGGGGTCATTCATAGCTGTCATGCCTGGCTGATATATTTCCCTACCTGTCAAATCCAGCGAGGGAAAGAGGAGTGAGACACCACCTTCACCCTCTCCTTTGGTTGTGGAGTGTCATGTCAAGGTGACCTCCTGTAGGAAATACTGCAGCATGCAGATCAAAGAGAATCCCTGTTATACAGCACTTCTCATTTACTGCACTTTCGACAGATCAAACACTCAAATATGTGGTGACAGGGGTTGAATATTGTACCTTAGAAAATCACTCTGAAGCCTCTTCTAAAGCAGAAATTCATTGTACATTTGTATTTTGTCCAGCAGGTAAAACATTAAATGTTCAGTAACCATTGCATAGTTCCTTAACTATAATTATGATTACATTTGAGTAGTTTAGTGAACTTGATGTAAAAATAGCATAGCATGGCTATTCATAGATTTTGACATTCTGAATTTGTCAAAAGAAGACAGAATGCATTAGGGTCTGTTGTATAAATAGATAATGGATCGGAGCGAGATATTATATTTATCCAACTCAATAAAGCAAGACGAGGAAGATAATTCTATCCCGAGTCACAGAGATAATGATATCTGGCTCCAGCCCATTACAGGCTGCAGCTCTCTTTAAAAACCCTCTGCTCTCGCCATATAGAGAGGCTGGGCTGTTAGGAGACTCCTGTGGCCTGCCTAAGCCCAGGACTGCTTGAGTCAGCCCTCTGCTGTTCCATGAAAGTCACCTTCCCATGCTCTCCATCCCCACACTGGGGTTAGGGGAGGGAGGATTTATTTGCGTAGTTCCAGAATTCCAGGGGCCAGGTGGGCTCGTTACTCATGTCAAATGGAAGTTGTGAGTAAAATGACAGGCCTTACGACTGGTTGCTGCCATCAGATTAATTTCGCCCCCTATTAGCATAACGAATAGCTCATTTCAAGTCATATTAAAACACTGCAGATCAATTAGCCATAAGAGCTATAACCTTGGCCCAGGGAGTGGTGGTGGGAAGTCTGAGCTGCTACCTGGAGCTCTGTCCCTGTTCTGATGAGCCCTTCCCAGCTTTCCTTACATCTCTCTCCCTCCACTGCCATTCTCCTGCCCTCAGCACACATGTACTGTAATCCTAGCAAACCCCTTAGAAATGGCTACTTTCAGCTGACTCCCTATGGCGTTGTGTGCTTACACCATCACATTGCCGTCTTCTTTAACTTTGTCTTCTGACATGGAAAAGTGGTGTCTGTCTCTTGGTTGAATGTTGCACTTAGTAGTAAAAATACAATTTATTTGAACAAAGTATACATTTGTCTCAAATCCACATTTGAGGGAGTGCTCCAAAAGGCTTAGCCAGTGTGTGACAAACAAATGTGAAGACCAGGCTACTTTGTTAAACTTTGTTATACTTTGTGTTTGGTGGTCCTCTTTGGTCTGAAGCACTAAACTACTAAAATCACTTGTACAACTTTGTCAGCCATTCCATTCCAATTTGTACCTCTTTGAATACGGCTGATAAGAATGGATTATTATGAGTTTCTTAAAGGCATCTACATAATCCCTTGACAAAGCTTTGACGTCTTTGCATGGTGTTCTTCACTTAAAATGTAACGCTAAATGATGTGTTTTGGGCTCGTGCTACATTTGACTCTGTAAAGTCGTTCTAATCAAGACTTCATAGACACATGATTTGAGTCCCTGCTGTTCAACAGATCTGAAATTCTCTGAAGCAGCAGTTCACTTCTTCCAAGGTCCCAGCCCCTCTCTGTCTGATTGCAATAAAAACACCTGTGATTGGATTGTCTCTGATTGAAATGATGTGGGTCTACCAAAGTGATGGCCCCACGTTCCACAGAACAATGGAGGGTTTCACTTTTTTTAACCACACGTTATGCACCACCATCTCAGAGATGTTCATCCACTGAAAGCCAAAAAGTGGCATTGACTTTATGTGTGTGCCATGTGATTTTATGTGATACTGACAGTGATTTGATGTTATTTCTAAACAGCAAACGGAGACCATTTGTCTTGCAGTCATAAACAGGACTTAAGTAAATGTTTGTAATAGGCTGTTTCTCTATCATTCATATCACTACAGGAGAATAAATATGTACAGTGTGGAGCTGCATAAATATAATTTGCAGAATGAGATTGATACCACACTGGCATTAGTAAATGAATTACTGTAGTTATTGAAAACCACGCTCTTGCACATTACTCTTCTGGTGTTGAAAACAAGAAGGGTTCAATAAAAAGTGAGTGTTTAATGTTTAACTTCATGCTCTCCCAACTAAATCAGTGTTTGATAAAGAATAGTTCTCAGGTTCATCACCAAAGTCTATTGGGAAACCTTTTACAGTGTTTAGATGCATTGCAGTATGGTACAGTATTTATGGAATGATGCGTGGTGGGTAATAATGAGGTATGAGAAAGACATTATTCAAGTAGAACAGTATTATGGTATAGATAGATTATAAGTTAGGATTCAGTAGGGCATACATACTCGAAGACATGGGAAATATTAGTATTATTCAATATTATTCATTGAAAACAATGTAATGAGCAGGCTATTCAGACTCAGTTGTGGAGGAAACTCACTTTGAACTGAAGTTGAACTACTGTAGATGTGGAAAGTTTCACAGTAAAACTGGATCATCAATTTGCTTTGGAAAAAAATAATGGGGTCAGTCAACAAACATCACTTTCCTTTGAACCATCAGTAACAGTCTCTTTCATTGCACGCTATTCTCTAATGAAACAGAAGTGATGCCTAGAAGGCTCTGCATGAGTGGTGAAAATCGCGGTTGCCCTCGTCTACGATCTTGTTTTGGCTTGTGCTGAGCCTGGAATGACAGCCATTTGTGTTTGCAGTTGATGTAGTAGTGACTCCCTGGGCCCTCAAACCCATTTTTCCTACCTCTGTGTTTGGGGCGAAGGGAACCTAACATCGTCCCACAGGTTCCTTTAAAGGTGTATTCATTTAATCTTTTCTTAAAAAGATTTTGGTGCGAGGTCACAGATCAAATCAGGGCTGCTTTCCGACTCAGTGACCATTTAATCAAGCTCGAGTCCATTTGCAGTGCTCTTTCACGCTACCTTTTGTTCATGGTGTGCAAAGGTGATGTCATTCAACACAGACCTAAGAATCCCATTCCTCCAAGCTTTAGAGGTTGGGTGGGTGACTTCCACTCAACCTTTAGAGCACAGAGGATTGGTGTATGTCCGTCCTTGCTTGAAATGCGTCCCTGAACATTTACTTCTACTTCTTCTCTGACTGGCAGTATTTAAAGAGATCGTTCAGTACATTTAGACTTTAAAGCATCTATCTTATTACATTATGTTCACAGACAGGTGTCCTGTTGCCTGAATCTGATTTCATTATTTGGATGTTCCTTGCATTATGATACTAAAAAGGGTTTTACCTGATGATTTATCAGACGGAATAATCATCAGACATACTCTATTTGATGACAAGGTCAGGTCAGGCAGAGGTCGGTAATCTAGATTAGGGTCAGAGGCACAGGACGGCAGGCAAGCTCAGGGTCAGGCAGAGTGGTCAGGCAGGCAGGCTCAGAGTCAGGACAGGCAATGGTCAAAACCAGGAGAGCGAGAAAAAAAGAGGCTGGGGAAAAGCAGGAGCTGAGAGAAAACATTGGTTGACTTGACGAACTGGCAACAGACAGAGAACACAGGTATAAGTACCCAGGGGATAATGGGGAAGATGGGCGACACCTGGAGGAGGGTGGTGACAAGCACAAGGACAGGTAAAACAGATCAGGGCGTGACAATGTGATTAACCTAATACATGAATCATTTAAACAGTTTTTTGTCGTTCAAATGACTTTTTTAACCTATTGTGATTGATTATTGTTTATTTAAACTGCCGATCATAGGCCAACAGAACTAATTACATAGTTTTAATGTATATTTAAAGCACTGCTAGATTATTACAACTGTGGCATGGGGGGGAAATGATTTGATGTACCTTTTTCAGTTTACTTTGGGTATTTCATAGTTTAATCTTTGTCAGCATGGGGAATTACTACTGTATGCATGTACATGTTGAAAAACATTTGTTCTTTTGAGGATGTTCCTCATAAAAATTGTCAACACACAATCTATAGATATTTTCCGTTTTAGCATGACTGATGTAACATTTTAGCCCTTCAACAGACATCCTCATTCATAGCAGCTTGCAATCAGTCCATTTCAATTTGAACGCTGGATAGTGGTACAAATACAGGGATCACAATCTCTTCAACAGTAAGTACCTAGTCATAACATTCTGTACCATACACTTTTTCTATAAGGTGCACAAACACTGGTTGTAAAAAGGAGAGTAAAATGCTGGATAACCTGCACACACTAAGCGTATCCATTCAGCAGCACGTTGTTGATGGTGTGGCTCAGCGGTTGTGTTGCTCCACCATACCAAGGCTGTTTGTGTTTAAGACATGAGAAGTCAGCTCTCCTGTAATTCCCTTATGGCAGATAGGGAATAAACCAGTCAAATCATCAGATCTCTAAAGTAAACTGTTAACGAGCCATGATTACATACAACAGAAACAACCAAACTCATTTTTTCAGCTGCTCATATGTGAGCTTTACTTTGATTTGTTTCCTTTGAGTTTCCATAAGAGAGATATTAGTAGTCGGGCTGCAAGTGTCACATATAGGTGTCTCAGCCATTGACCAATCATGTGCTTGTAAAGCAGTTAGCTAAAGCTACTATACACAGAGGGTGCGTTCGTAAATCCTCTCTAGACTGTCAGTGTTTGCTCTGAGCCTTGTCATATTGTCCATTCTGAAATTCAGAGCGTTTTGCTCTCGGATTGTTCAGAGTGCACTGTGTAGACTGATGAGGAAAAAATCAATTTAATCCATTTTAGAATAAGGCTGTAATGTAACAATATCTGGAAGAAGTCTGAATACTTTCTGAACGTACTGTATTTCCAGACACAAATGAGAGAACACCTCATTCATTTTACCAGCAGAGCTGCTAGAGTGTTTTATTGTTATCAAGAGGGTTAATGACTGTAACTGTGTTACTGGCAACAATTTAATTCAGTTTTTTTGTCGATGTTTACTTACACCTGTCATAACAACCGAGTTTAGGGCGTTCGTAAATTCCCCTATTTATTCTGCGCTCTGGCACTCTCACACCAGAGTGCTCTGAAATCGGAGTAGGTTGCCAGGGTGAATTTACGAACGCAGCCAAACTGATGATCCTTATTCATATCCAAGAGTGACACACCTCCTTCCTATCACTATGGCAACTCAGATTCATCAACATAACCTTTTTTTTGTTTCTCTCTTGCGCTCTCTCCTCTTTCATTCTGTGTAAACTTTCCTCCCTCCCTCTTCTTCTTGTTTTATCTATGTGGTGGATTCATTAATTTGATCTCCTGGACTGATATTCTCTTTAGCATCTTTATGGGTTTTACTCCTGCATTTAATTAGGCCTCTCTTTTATACTGAAATATGAGAGGAGAAGACTGTTTAGATTACTTTATCTATGCATTTATCAGATCCTTTTGGGCACAAATGTTGTGTTGATTCATTTGGTATGGTACTGTAGCATCAATTCATTTAAATCTTGGCATGTAAGCCAACATTCATCCTAACTTTGTTTTGTCTGTTGTTCCCACCTTTCTGTGACCTTACCTGCAGTCTTCCTCCACTAATATGTGCAGTGCTAGTATGTGCTGCACATATGGAAGTAATGAATTGACGGTGATCCTACTGTGCTCCTATTTCAGAGGTAAATCTATATCGGAATACAATGTCAAATTTGTTCTTGTTATCTTTTTATGTTATATTCAGTCAGTTAATATCGTGCAGCATGATAGTACTTTAGTTAGTTTAATACAAATGGCATGCTGTTACGTCCGTTAGAAGGAGACCAAGGTGCAGCGAGGTAGGCGTACATTATACTTTTATTTTAAATGACACCAAAAAACAACTAAATGCAAAACGAACGTAAAGCTACATACAGTGCAGAAAGCAACTACACACAAACAAGATCCCACTGAAGGTGGGAAAAAGGGCTGCCTAAGTATGATCCCCAATCAGAGACAACGATAGACAGCTGCCTCTGATTGGGAACCATACCCGGCCAACAAAGAAATAAACCAACTAGAATGCCGACCCAAATCACACCCTGACCTAACCAAAAGGAGAAATAAAAAGGCTCTCTAAGGTCAGGGCGTGACACATGATGTACCCTGTCGGGACATGGGTACAATATTTTAGTTTAAAGCCTTTCAATCGAGAGATATTCCCACTCCCAGCGACCGGAGGTGAAAGACTGCATATAAATCAGCATTACATTCTCAACTCACTAATCCCTTTCTTTAACACACGTATGAGTATGGTGTGTCAGTGGAGAAATACTCATCAAGAGGTTTTATGTCTTTTTATCATGGGAAATGTAAACTATCATAGCTACAAGAGCAGTACAAATTGAAAATGTTTGTTTTTCTCCTGTAATTCCCATTTAATGGTATATCCCGCAATGAAATGTTAACAACTCTTCAGTAGGGGCAGCTCATACGCAACAATTTAAAATGTAAACCATGTTACACTGTGATTGAATCAAGCATTCCACTAGAAGTAGATAACTTCATGAGTGGTGTCATAACTAAGATACATAGTGGTCTGTTTATAGGTGGATGAGGGAACATTTGTTCTAAATGTAATAAGAAACAGCTACAGTCATTCTTTAAGGTATGGATTTGCTGTAAGGTGTGCTGGTTGTAGGTTTTGAGCTTGAAGAATTCTTGGATTTTCTGTTGTGTGTGCTTGTGTTTATTGATTTGTTTTCCTGGGAATCGATGGTGGGTGTGGTGTTTTCCATGGTTATCAGACTGTAATCAGTCAACTGCAGGAAAACCATCACTTTTTGTTACGCATGACGTTGCAAAGGTTACTCTGCGTTAATGCGATCATGCATTCAATAAAAAGCAGGCATTTTTGGAGTCATGATGCATTACATTAGCGGAGTGCTATAAAGGCATCACAAAAAGCCATTAGACATCTCAACACATTTTTCAAGTGATGAGTCTGAGTCTATTGTCCTCTTTCTTGTACTTCTGTACATTTAACATTTACATTTGCGTCATTTAGAAGACACTCTTATCCAGAGCGACTTACAATCAGTGCATTCATTTTAAGGTAGCTGGGTAAGACAACCACATATCACTTTACTCTGCTCTCTTGCTTTTCCAAGCTGTTGACACGAACAGATGCAGCAGAGTTGTCCGTTTCGATCCTTTTTCATAATCTGCAAACAAAGAGGCCCTTGGCGCTAAAACCAGCATGGCTCCATAATAAACTGTGTGCCATGTTTTAACTGTCTCCCTCAGAGGCATGTGGGCAGACACGCAGCGTGCATGTAGATGAGCCCTAGTCTAGAAGATTGCTTTTTTACAGCCTCTCAATCAAAGCCAGAGTGCAAACACTGCAGCAACAGATGGGGGCAGAGTGTACCTCCCGCATTACAATACTCTCCCACAGCCATTGTTGCTGTAGGATGTGCCGAGACACAGAGGGGTTAAAGAAGAAGGGGAAGGAGGGAAATAAAAAGCATGGAGCAGGCCCTACAGAGGCGGCTGATAAATGAATTAGGGTGTTACCTCACGAGTGAGGAGTGCACAGCAGCCAGATTGATATTCTTCAGAGATGTTTAGCCATTCACACTGAGCTCTCTCAGGAGCCGCTGCTGATCCGGCAGGGCTGTGGGGTCCAAGTCCCCTGGGGATCACTGCATTAAAAACGTTGACCTGTGACATCACTTCCTGCCAATGCAGCACTGTTGTCATGACTGTGACGTCCTTGGACCCCCTTGTTGTTGGTCCTGTTTACCAAGGTTTGCTCTCTTTTCCCCCCTTCAAATTGGTGTCTATGTTATTTTGGGGTGTGCTATTGTCAAGGCCTTTGACAGTGAGGCGAGGCCGAAAATATGCCTCTGCCAACGGTGCTGGACACTCATTAACCTCCCCCTCTCCTCTCCATCACCACGGCCCTGACATATCACCCTCCAGAGTGTCATGAGCAATAAAGCCGTGCTACTTACATTTTTTAATTTGGGCTTCTGTTGATGTGTGAACAGCTGTAAGACTGAATGGCACATCTATCATCTTCCCCCTCAGAATGTAGCAGGGTCAAATGCCATCAGTTACTATCACAGGAAACCCCTGATGCTTTTATTTATTTGGCCTTTTCTCAGATCTGCATATTCATGTGCGTAGTAGAGAGATGAGAGAGCACCTGCTGGTGTGGGCTCTGTGAGATGTCCAGCCCTGTTATTTATAGCCAGGATCCTGGGTTCACTCTTAGATGTTGGCACTTCCCCTCTAGACAGTAATGCATTATTCATCTCAAAATGACTAATATTTCGCCCCATGGCTCTTAGCAATGTGCCAGGATTGACCAATGGCTGTGTTGTAATTAATGCAGACCGAGCGAAAGGCAAAATAACATATTTACTTTCATGCTTGATATTTTTTGCGCGCTTGACTGAAACACTTCCAGTGGCTAAATCTAAAATACTCAACTTAACCCACACACCCAACACCAGGCGTAGAGATGGCAAGACCAGATTGGTTCTCTGCAATGCCCATCTGCCTCCTCACAATATCATTGGTTTTTGACCCCGAGGTTGCTAGGATTTGAAGTTCAAGCTGTAGGATGAAGGTTTAAATGTGGACAGATTAGTGAGAGGGAAGGTAAAGGCTCAAACTGTTTAGCAGCTCCATTGGATCACCTTCAGGTAAGCATAGGAACTCATTGTGTGGGGATATATAGACGGATGACTAAACCAGTCAGCATTCATACCCCAGCCAGATCAATGGAAACCATTCCCAGAAAAGTGCTTCTCTGTCAGGGAATGGATTCAGTGTGAGAGTGGTTAGTTAAAAATATCCCAGGACGCCATTAGCTGATGCTTTTCAGCTTGTGTGTGTGCTAAGCTCTGTGATGGTATACTTCAGCCTTCATTCCTGTCTAGATGTTCATTGCAATGATGGCATGTTTGGTAATCACACCAACCGGTCTCTGCTGCAGTGCAAAAATAGATAGACAAATAAATATAATTAAATACATCATAAACATGTCTCAGCACAGGAACAGGATTCCAATCTGGGAGAAATTTGGGCCCTCCGAAGATTTCATTGGAATTTAATGAGCCACAGAATATAAATGAAAAATGTGAACATGTCTGATTAACCTCAGCATAAACTGTGTAATAGGTTGACAGATAGGCTAGAGATCATTTGCTCAGGTACCATTACAGTGGCTTCCACTGCAGTCAGGAGTAGGTGGCCACGTTTCACAAGCTCAAATTATTGATAAAGCTAGTCAGAACGCTCTTTTGCATGTTATTAGACTGCAATCAAAATAACATTTACATGTTAATTTATGTATATTACCCTGTTTTCTGAAGAGATGTGTCAGCTCCCTATACTTAAATAGAAATGTATTCCACCATTCAGCATGTCTCCTAGTCTCCTAAATTTTTTTTACTGAAAAGTCATAGATCAAATGTGGTCATATAAAACATAATTGCAACATCAAATTGATTGAGTTGCAACCTATGTCTTAGCCCAGTAAATTTCCAGTAGGCCTAAATGTACAATCTGTAGTTTTATTGACATGGTAGGACTGATGAAGAGGGTTTTTGCATGAGCGAAAATTATTTGTAAGACTTACAAGACAAGACTTATAAGTGGTCTTCTTATTGTTCTGACATTATAGTCTATGTCCAATCACGTTAGTATATTCTTGGAATTTTATATGAGTTACACAGTTTAGTCCACTCCTGTTCTCTATTCAGGTTTTAGCCCAAAGGAGGGTTTAGATGCAACTTTGCTTATTTAAGGACTTGACCCTGGAAAATACCCCCAATTAGTGGGAGAATGAAACCATTTAATTGCATTAACATAATGCCTTCTAACGATCATTATGTCCACCAGAATAGTCATGATAATAAAGTAATTACTATTTTGAGAGCACAATTAGCCTCACACCTTTCAGATGCTATAATTACAACCCATACATATAGATGGGCCTGTGGAGAAGTTGGATGTAGAGTCACCAGATAGGTTGTCAGAGACTAGCCTGTCAGTATAAAGATGTTATGGTGTAGTGACATGGTAAGAATGCCCTTCAAGAGACAAATTGGTTTTTCTGTTTGCGTGAATATTTGTGTTGTTTTTCACACTTTCTCCATTAGAAAAGCTTTTAGGAACAGAGGCAGTTGAAATAGAGAGAGTGAGGTGGTATGAGGGAGAGAGGGAGGAATGAGAAAAGCAGATTGGTTTTCATGCCTGGTAGTCAGCGGGCCTGTAAATCTCCCAGGAGCGGTCCGGAAGACAGCAGAAGGTTGATAGTCATCCATCACTTCTGACAATTCCAGCGCTCTGGAGTGGGCTTGACGGGGGACCCTGAGCAAAAATGCTGCAAGAGATGCAAGAGATGGAGAGAGCTGCTAGACTGAGCAAATGAACTCTGCCATGTTTAAAGCAAGAGGAACATCAGTTGGCTCTGAATTAGGTTTATTCATTTCTTGATTTGACCATCTTCTTGGTCCTCGTCCTGCAGCAGGAGACTGTTGTCTGTAGAGGCTGTCATTAGTTCTAGCCTGGCCATATGAGGTGAGTGGACCTGTAGGACTGGCAGCTCCTCTAAATCATACAGGAGGGAATCATAGAGGGGAAATGCTTCAGTAGGAGAGAAATAGCCAGGTATCCTCAAGAGACCAGAGATTGTACTTAATATTTAGAGCATGTGCATTTCTCTTGCCAATGTGAATATATTAAAAGCATGGGCTGTCAGTATGCATCGCTCTGCTCTTTACTTGTGTGGATGTTAGAGAAGACACATGTTTGATAGGGGAGGGTTGTGTGAGCACAGAGATACTTTGTGGCGCACAGATATCAATATTCCTCATATTTATCTGGTTGAGGGTTTATCCATCTGAAAATTCAGCAGGCGAGAAATGAAGACCAGGCTAATAAAGATAGCTGCATGCTCACAGCATGCGTCAAAGCTTGCTGTGTTTTATTGCCTGAGAGCTATCAAAACACTCTGCCGATTACATTGGAGGCAGTGGAGTCTTTTCATATCTGAAGCAGTGTGGCAAGCTGACCATGGAAAACACACACACACACAATCAATACATGTAACGCATTCAAAGTATGCATACATATTCACACTGTATATAAACATCTATAGGCTACATATGGTAACTTAGTTATATGCTGTATATATATGCTTGAAAATGCTCCCATAGCGCAGTAGTGCCAAGTCTGTTATACAAAGTATTTTAGCAGTTTTATATTATTATTGCCTCAGCTGTAAAAATGTCCTCAATAGGTTAATGGAATGCTTTTTGAACTCAGAGGGTATTATTGTCTCTCTATGTCTGACCTTCTACATTGTCTGGAGGATATTGAGCTTGACTGTCAGACACTCAAAGGAAAGGCCTAATTAAACTTGTTTGAATCGTACATGGCCATACAATGGATTTATAGATTGCCTTTCACGTAAAGACCCAAAGCGTGAACTTCCTGGTTCTCTGGTTAAATAATAGATACCAATACAAAAGGCTGTGAATGCCTATCCAAACAAAAGGTCTGACGGCTGCTTTAAATGACTGTCACCGTTTCCTGTAATCTGATAGCTCTGAAACAAGACTTTTGAATACATATTTTTTTGAGAAGTAGAAGGAAATTAAAAGCTGACATTTAAAGGCTACCCAGCAGGTCTTCAGATCAATAGTTAGGTATCTGAGACTTCACATTACTTTATTTTACAGAGGACATTTCAAAACAATACAAAACCCTATTTTTGTTTTGTCCATGTGAAGCTCAGGTGGTGACAGGAAGACAACAGGAGATGCCCCTGACAGTGTAATATTTTTAACCTGAGGTCAGCGTCCCCTCCACAGGCCGCCACCCTGAGCTGACATTGGCAGCTTGTGAGCGTCCTGTCAGGTCTTCCAAAGCAAAGAGCTCTCCTGCTCCTGCTAATCCCCCACAGGAGACAATCCTGTCCCTCTGCATCTTGAACTCATGGCCATGCAGTTTTTTTTTTTTTTTTACAACCGGTGTGATGAAGAGAGGATAACCACAGGTCATGATTGTGTTGCATTAGACAGGACCTTCACCTCTGGGGCCAATAGAGTAAAGCCTTAGGATTGCAGTGTTCTGACTGTGTGAATCCTCAAAGGCATACCCCATAGCACTAAACGTGTGAAATGTAACCCTTGCCGTATCTTTAGGCTGAGGTCTAGCCCTATGTTTTATAGGGAAGAACTGTGGCTGGTGCCCCTGCGTTTCCCCTCTGTATTCCTGTCTGCCGTGGCATCAGGGCTGTCAGTTACTTCATTGTGAATCTGATGTAGGCCTGGTGGTGATGCTTTTCCAGCGATCGACTGATCAAAGCCTGCTGGAGAGGAACAGGTAGGCTGCCACGAACAATAAGCCTGGGTGTCTGTGATGACTGGAGACACTCTTTTCACGCCATTTCACCCGGTGGGTGGTGCTGTAGATTTCAGCGCGCATACGGGTGCACACTATATACAGTCATTGGTGAACACATTGATCGAGAACGAGCCAAGCACTTGCTCAAGTCTGGATGGTAGAATCTACTCAACACACCGCTAAGCCATAGAATACTGGTTGGCTAAGCCTGACTACACTAATGGATCTTATTCTGTTTCATCAGGGAGCCACAAAGATTAAGTAAACAATTGTAATCGCTGAATTCACGTTATGTTTGCTGTTTCATGCAGCCACAGAATTGAAAGAAGCTAAACAAATTATTTTGTATTTGAATTTCGCATTGTTTTAAGTAGAGAGATATCATTCACACAAAGTAATGAGACTGGGTATGTGAGTATTCCTCCAGGATAATATGGTAAAGTTGGCCTCATGTATAGGCCCTCAAACAAATAAATAAGACCAAGGACATACAAAATCCATCAGATTAACCGGTTTTAATTAAGCCAGCATCGCTGATACCAAATTCATTATTGTTAAGAAAAAAAATCATTATTACATTGGGAGAGATAGAGAGAGATGCTCACACACATAGAGCTAATGCTACTACTGTACAACTCACACACGTATCATGCATATCAATGTATTTATACATGATCATTGATCGTACTGACCTGAAGTATTGGTTGGCTTTTTTTTTGTAGTTCACATCAGTCACTGAAAAGGGAGGGGTAAAGGGTAGGCTCAGTAGTTCTGATCTTGTTCATATAAACGCAAATAATTCATCTCATTGATTGAGAGTATACAGGTATTATTGCATGTTGACTAACCATCACAGTGAAATTAGATTAAATCTAGTCATATTTTTAATTCAGGTAAATTTAGTAGATTGGCTTGATAGCGGCATTGACATTGTTGGTTGGCTAGTAAGCTAAACTTGACATTACACATCGTTCACTTTTGGGAAAACTGGTCCAGCCACTTGGTAGCTAGCTATCGTTAGTTCAAATAAAGCAATTATGTACTAATATGAAAATGCAATTGTAAACAATAACGTATAAACCCACCATAGTGATGTTGGTGAAGAGGTTAAGAATGAGGTCCCACGCGGAGGGTTCTCGTTGGACATGGACGCGCATCAGACAGTCCTTGCACTTTTAAATCCACACCCACTGTAGCACCGCCCACTGGGCGAAATGGCGTAAAAATAGTGTTTCTAGTGATGACTGAGGGGCTCTCTGCTGTGTACCGTGAGCCAGACAGACACAGATCCACTGGTTCTACAGTCCTGTATGTGTTCCACAGAGGGCATCGTGTCACTTCCTATTCTCTCCCTAGACCACTTAACTCTACTTAGTACCCATGACCCTTGATTCTCAATGTAAACAAAATAGTCTACCATTCAACTCTGAAGTCTGAATCATGATTCATCATGCCTTGCTGCACTTCACTGGATCTCTCAACTTGCACTTCTAGCTAGCTAGATTACATGTTGTGTATTTTTGTTCCACTGGTAGAGGGATTGCGTTGTCCGTATAGACTACCACCCCATTAAGAATAGTCTCTTTAATATTTCAGTGCTGGTTTCAGTTAAGGAGCTGGGCTCAGTTCAGGAGCTGGGCTCAGTTCAGGAGCTGGGCTCAGTTCAGGAGCTGGGCTCACTGTGGATTGATGTGTATCAAAAGACAGCATTTTGCACCCAAATGCTGTTTGACATATAGCTATTTTAGTGTGGAGCCTGGACAGGGTTATCAGTGCCTGGCCTGGGAGCTCTGAGTGCTGTGTTTCTGTAGAGGTCAGTGGTTAGGTGAGGGCCCCACTTCACATTCACTACCCTGATGCCTGTCAGGGGCGGGAGGTAGCCTAGTGGTTAACAAGCTGACTATGTGAAAAATCTGTGTCCTTGAGCAAGACACTAAACCCTAATTGCTCTTGTAAGTTGTTCTGGATAAGAGTGCCTGCTAAATTAGTAAAATGTCAAATGTAAAAATGTTTTGGGGGAATTGTTGGGGAAGCTACTCTGAAAATATAGTTGACCAAGATACCAATTACTTCACACTGGAAGAAGTTGAGCTACACTAAAGCTATCTTTTAATAAAAGATAGTTTACTACATTCAAACTACTTTCTGATAAATTATCATAACTAAGTCTGAAATGTCATAGACTACACATTGCAATAATAGATCACTCTGGGGTCAGATGTTAACATAATATAATATGTTAACTTAACACAAAAAGTGACAATTAGGCAGGTCTGATTTAACAAAAGAAGTGTAGTTCAAGTAGTTAGCTACACCGCTAAATGGCAAAAAAGTAATTTACTGAAAACACCAAGATTTGAATTTAGTTCAACTACCACCAAGATACGACAATATGTAGTTGAACTATATGTTCACACTGCTTCCTTCTCTACTGCTTACAGTCAACACATTGGAGCTAGATCAAAACATTCAGAAATGTATGAGATAGTACTCAACGTAGAATTTCTTGTTTTTTATTCATTTTACACTATTTTGCCAAAGGTTTCGCCAAAGGCAGAAATCTTCAACGAATGGTTACGTAGTGGTTACACGGTGCTTGTATCTTGGTGTGTGCTGCAGGGTGACAGAGAGACACCTGTTTGGGCTCCGCTCTGGCAGTGACAGGGACATAGGGGGGTTTGACATGCTTCATGAAGATGACAGCTCAGACAGCCTGGATGTTAATCTGTTCAAACTGTTCAATGTGTAATTACATTTCCAGGACAGTGCTCTCCGCACCTAGGGAGACGGGCACCCAAATTGGTCCTGGGTGTAGGCAGAGTTTATAACAAGAGTGGTGGGCCTACAGCACCCAACCGCCAGTCAGTCTTCCTGCGTGTGATGAGTGGGCTCCAGGCGGCGTAGGCCACACAAACCACTTAATGACCCCAAAATAAAAATACTCTCCAATTTGACTCCTCTCGTCCTCATCTCAATCTCCCATTGGCCTCAATTTATGATGCTGTAGGACTCTGCAGACTGGCGAGGATCACTGGAGAGTCACTCCTCATGATAGCTAACACAGCTAACACCGCTAGCACAGCTAATACAGCTAGCACACCTAGCACAGCTAATACAGCTAACACAGCTAATACAGCTAGCACAGCTAACACATCCAGATGTGAGCCGCAGCATCAGCAGTACCAGCAGTTTTTGGATGTGGAAAGATTAATGTGTGCATAAGCACAGAGAGGCAATCACGGCTAGTGATGATTTTCCATGATAAAGGACAGGGACACACATGAGCTATGATGCAGTGTAGGGTACATGTGAGAGGCTCGGTGTCAGGGAAGTGGATGATGAATGATGACCCTCCAGTGTAGATCTGTCACACTCATGCCACTTCTGTTCCCAGTTAATGCCAGTGAAGGGTGAAGGTTTAAAGGCTTAAGAAATTCAACCCCCCAATGATGTGATCAATCTGAGAGCCAAACCTTACAGCAGCATCAGCACTGTGCTGTAGGCCTATATGCTGTGGTTTGGTCTACTATTTTTTGAACAGTTGCTCAGTTTCTCCATCTACATGTTGTAAATAAATTCCCTCACAGGTAAGCTGGCTGGAGGATTAACTTTCAGGCATGCATGCTGTTGCAATGAGTTTGGACTATAAAACAGTGAATCTGCCTAGATACAACACCATTGTGCATCATGCAATGAAATCAATAACAGGTCTCTATGTTTACGGGTCTCAGTGAAATATGACTTCAAAGAACACAGTCTTCTCTTCCTTGTGTGAGTCTTCATGTGATCCAGGGTTGAGCTTGAAGAAGAGGGAAGGAACCTCTTTAATCACCTTGTCTTGACAGAAGCACAGAGACTGTTGCAGCCTGCCTGCTTTGGTGGAGTACAGAGCTCCCCCTCGGAGTTCAGACGCTTAACAAATAGATTACAGACATGAGACACAGCCACTGAATAAGACAATCTGAATTGGAGAAAAAGAAGAAAGATGACCAATGTAAGGCAGAGAATGAGGATGTATTTGCCTGAGGAAAAGCTGAAAGTAGGCTGGCAACAGATGTGCAGGGCAGTAAAGTGTAATTGAAATGCCAGCAGCGATGGTCTTATCTCCACGGTACAGGAGCCTGCTGCCAGTCTGAACATCAGTTAAATGTCATTTTACCTAAGTCTGAATCAGCCTGCCACAATCCCTGCTCCTGTGATGGCAAGGAGGGAAGGGGAAGAGGAGGGGGTGTTGTAATAGGATTTCAGTAGCACACAGTTCACTTCCACCACCTGGACTTAGTTGGTAATTTGATATGGTCCATCAATAGGATTCATTTACTGCATGGTGATATTATTATCATTATTTATATATTTATTATTCTCTCCAACCTACCTATTTCTTCCCCTGATTCTAATCAGGGATCCTGGCGGAGGAGGGGGGTCCCAGTGCATTTCCTGGGAGAGTAGGACATATCCCTCACTCAGCCATGAATGAGGGTTTTAAAGCCAAGCTGGCCCCATGGTAGCCTGACAGTTTCAGCATGATCCTCTGCTAGGCCACCGCTTCACCACGCTATCTGTTGACAGACATGTCTTTTCATCTCTACTTTATAGTGTGTTGTACTATCATGTATTGAAGCTCACTTTCTTATCTCTACTCTGACATAATAATCAGTCAGTATATACGATTGATGAGTGGTGTGTTGGCATCACGTTCCTCTATTTCCCTCTCAGTGCTCACCTTCTGATATTTCTACCTTTTCATATCATCCCCCTTCTCTTGTTCTTGAATTCTTCTAATGGAATGTTCACGTTTGTCTTTCAGAGGGTGATTTTCAACATTGTCAACTTTAGCAAGACCAAGAGCCTGTATAGAGATGGCATGTCTCCAGTGGTGAAGTCCACCAGCCGGCCTAAATGGTACGTTCACGGTTTTCAAAATAAAAGATGGAAACTGCACATTTTGTAACATGACATGCGATACAAGGACCTTCATGATGAAAGCTTAAACCCACACATTAACTGAGGTTTTACTTTAACCTGAAACCTTCATGTTTATGATGATAGGAAAACCTACATGTAGTCAACCTCAGGCCATAACAGATCGATCCAGCAAAGCTTGTCCAAACTGTCAGAATCAGAGTCATCTAACAGGTGCATAAAGGGGCTGTTTGATCTCACTCAAACACGTCTTTACCAACGCAGTAGGTAGTGGTTGAGGGCAGATTTCTAGATTCTAACTTTTTCCAAAGTACCACTTGCTTGTTTATTATTTAGTTGTGCTAAAATTGGTCTGCTACAACCTGTTCAACCTGTACCTCTAGTTTTCCAGACATTAAAAATAGTGTTTGAAGTTGTGAGATTGGATATGTTGCTAAAGATGTTCCGTTGCCATGGCAGCGATTCCCTGGTAGTTAGAGGGACAGTGACAGGGATGTTGATTAGAGAATTAGACATGAGGCAAGAGCAGTTACATACAGTACATAACGCTTTATCATAGACTTGGACCTACATAGGCTGTTGTTTTTTTTTTAGAGGGAGGATCAGCTTAATATTGCGGAAAGAATGTTACTTCCAATGTAATTGTCTGCCTCATTTCCAATCCCCCATATTTTTTGGGTAAATATATATATCCATACACACATGCATACATATGCACATATATACATACACATACCTATATAGACATAATACTTTTTTAAAGAATATACCTTTATTATTATTCCCCGCAAACCCTACCGCCGATCCCCCAATTGGAGTAAACGAATAAACACTTCTGCTTTTACCTTCAATTTATACATCTTATACACATTTTACAGACACAGTCTACTTTACAATAGTTCTCTCTTGTTTGTTCTTAGTCCTTCCTCTATTTCTGATGTCCATCCAGTTTGATGATTTCTATTTGTAACTATGCTATTTCACAGAAGTTCCGAACCTATATACATTTTACAGATCCCCTATGCTTTACATTGTTTATCTTGTTATTTGTCCCACCCTTCAGCTCCACTCAACCTCTCCCATCTATCTCTCAACATCATCCATTTCGGATTTCTATTTGCCATATATTTTTCAACAGTGCTGTGATGCATCACAAAATAATTGAACCTTCCTATTCTCATAGATTCTACAGATTGTAAATAAAAAAATAAACATTTTTGCTAAAATAATCATTATATTATTGATTGATTGACTATGGCTTTTCAAATCACCCAGTATTGCTATCTGTAGCGTTAGTTCTAGGCAAATGTTGCAATTCTTCAGCCATTCCTGGACCTGTGACCAAAAACGAGCTACATATGGACAATACCAAAATAAATGATCTAATGACTCTGCCTCCTCACAGCAGAATCTGCAGAGCTGGGAAGATTGTATCCCCCAAATATATAACATTCTATTAGTTGCAAGAATTTTGTATAGTAATTTATATTGAAAAATTCGAAGTTTTGAATCCGGCGTTGTTTTCCGTATCAATTCATAAGCCATGTGCCATGGAATGGGTACATCGAAAATCTCTTCCCAACTATTTTGGTCCTTAAATGAAATTGGTATATGTTTTTATTTATCACACCTTTCTTTAACCATTTATGTTCTTTACTACAGGGCCGACATACAAGTTCCTTACTTTTTTCCCCTTCTACTTGCCTCTTCCATTTTTGTGGTAATGCTGCAATTAATTGGTTGTAATTTTAGATAGAGCAGACATTTCCATATGTCTGTGTTAGCAACATGTGTGACATAACTCCACCAGTCCTATTTATGATATCATTCACTAAATTTATACATTTTTTAAACATTTCTTCGATAAATACAGTTTTTTTTAATCAATTTGTATATTTGAATTTAACCACAATATTTGTTGTACTATTTGTTCCGTCCTTTCAGGTGGATTAAACTGAAATTGCAACCAACTTTCTTAGGCTTATTTAAAAAATAAAGATTTTTTGGAGATTATTTCCTTTTCAAACAACCGAAAGTGAGCAGGTGTAATCTGAATAAAGGGGAAAAGGCCCTTCCTGAATATAGGATGAGACATTCGTACCAATTGACTAGAGAACCAGTTTGGATTTAAGTATAACTTTTGTATGACTGATGCCTTTAGTGAGAGGTCTAATGCTTTAATATTTAATCATTTAATATTCGTTATATAAATAGGCCCTTTTCATTTTATCTGGCTTGCCGTTACAATAACATTTTTCATATAATTTAAAAAGTAGGTCACGAGGTGTAGGCAAAGCCATAAGCAAATAGGTGAACTGTGATATGACTAAGGAGTTAATCAGGGTGATTTTTCCACAAATAGACAGGTATTTTCCTTTCCATGGCAGCAAGATCTTATCTATTTTTGCTAACTTTCTATAAAAATGTATTGGAGTGAGATCATTTCTTTCCTTTGGGATTTGTATACCGAGTATGTCCACATCTCCTTCAGACCATTTAATTTGTAAACTACATGGTAATGTAAAATGTGCATTTTTTTTGTGATCCAATACGTAATATGGTACATTTATCATAATTTGGTTTTAATCCAGAGAGGATAGCAAAAGTATCTAGATCCTCTAAGAGGCCGTGGAGAGACTCCAATTGTGGTTTTAAAATAAAACATGAATCATCAGCGTACAATGACACCTTAGTTTTTAAGCCACGGATTTCTAATCCCTTAATATTATTGTTTGATCTAATCTTTGCAGCTAACATTTCGATGGCAATAATAAATAGATATGCCGATAGTGGACAACCTTGTTTTACTCCTCTAGACAGTTTAACACTTTCTGAGATGTAGCCATTATTTATTATTTTACACCTAGGGTTACTATACATAACATTAACCCATTTTATAAGCGATTCCCCAAAATTGAAATATTCTAGGCATTTATATATAAACTCCAGTCGTACTTTATCAAAAGCCTTTTCAAAATCAGCTATGAAAACCAGGCCTGGTGTCCCCGATATTTCATAGTATTCTATTGTTTCCAGTACTTGTCTTGTATTATCTCCAATGTATCGTCCATGTAAAAACCTGTCTGATTAGGATGAATAATATCTGACAATACTTTTTTAATTCTATGTGCCAAGCATTTTGTTAGGATTTTTGCATCACAACACTGAAGTGTAAGAGGTCTCCAATTTTTTAAATGGACTGGATCTTTATATATACCACTTGGGTCCTGTTTCAGTAATAATGATATCAGACCTTCTTGTTTCATGTCTGATAATCTACCATTTATATAGGAGTGGTTAAAACAAGCCATTAATGGTCCTTTGAGTATAGCAAAAAAAGTTTGGTATACTTCCACTGGTATGCCATCCAGCCCTGGAGTTTTCCCATCGTTAAAGGCCCCAATTGCCTCAAGCAGTTCCTCCTCAGTAATTTGGCCTTCACATGAGTCTTTCTGTACAGATATTAATTTTACATTATTATTAGGAAAAAAATCCATACAATTAGTTTCAGTTAGTGGAGATGGAGGAGCCTGAAATGAAAACATATTCTTAAAGGACTTTACTTCCTCTTTCAAAATATAATTTGGTAAATCATGCGTGACTCCATCATTTGTAACAAGTTTTAATAAAACAATTTTTGGTAGCATTTCTATATCGAAGATTGAAAAAGAATTTGGTGATTTTTTTCCCCATATTCCATCCAGTTCGCTTTATTATTATAATATATTACACTGGATCTTTCTTGAATAAGTTCCTCCATTTCTTTTTGTTTTTCCTCTAACTTATTCTGTGCCTCTATAGTACCGTATATGGACTCTTTTGATCTAAATTGCTTTTGTTTTATAGATGAGTACTGAATTGCATTGCCTCTAAAGGCACATTTAAAAGTGTCCCATACAATAAGGGGATCTGCTGTACCTATGTTATGTCTGAAAAAGTCACTTATAAATTCTTCTGTCCTAGTTCTAAACAATTTATCATCTAGTAGGCTTTTATTAAATTTCCAATATCCTCGCCCACGTGGAAATTCTGTAAGAATAATATATATGCCAATTATGTGATGATCCGACCGCATTCTGTCCCCTATCAACACTTTTTAAACTTTTGGTGCCAGAGAGAATGGTATAAGAAAGTAGTCAAGGCGACTTGCTTAATTAAGCCTCCGCCATGTATATCTCACTAGGTCAGGGTATTTAAGTCTCCATATATCCACTAATTCCAATATATCCATGACATTCATGATTTCGTTAAGTGCCTGAGGGTGATAGTTTGTAGTGTGATTTCCTTTCCGGTCCATAGAGGTATTTAAGACCGTATTAAAATCTCCCACCATAATAATAGAGTCTAGTGTTGCTTGTAGAGTTGATAAATTCTTATATATATTTTCAAAGAAGCTTGGATCGTCATTATTCGGACCGTATTGGTTAATAAGCCATATCTGTTTATTGTCCAATAACCTATTTTAAATAATCCATCTACCTTGAGGATCTGTTTGGACAATTTGCACATTTGGATCAAAATTATTGTTAATTAAAACCATCACCCCCCCAGTTATTTTTCCACAAAACTTCATTCAAAACTGTTGAATGGGTTTACTGTAAACAATAGATATTATATTCCTTCTCTTTTAGCCAGGTAAATACTGATTGTCTTTTCTTATTATCTGCTAGGCCATTACAATTGTAACTGGCTATACTTATTTCACCACCTATCATAATGAGACACAACTTTCAATAATTTTTATCAAAATATATGTTTGTAAACGTGCCATTAAAAAGTAACATGATGACTGAGTGTCTATATAGCTGTACCATGATCTTTGCATTTCTACTAAGTAAACCTCCAATTGGTCCCTACTATTCCACCCGCTAAAAGCCCTCCTCATCCTGAGTTGGGTTGTCATCCCAATGCCCTGCAGACCACCCTCGACCCCCTGTATCTCATAACCCATAACCGACTGGGATCCATCCTTTTGAAAAGAGCACACAGTGCCATTTACCGAATTGAAGTTGATTAACTGCCAAATGCATTTCCATCGTCCTCACCTCAATTTCTATTATATACTGTATAGCTGTGGATCATCCTCTATTGTCCCTAACATCTTTTACTCCTTCGCAACAGTTGTTGGATACACACATACACCCACACACACTCAACCCATAACCCCACACAACCATAAGCTCACTTACTCAACAATTGCACCACCCCAGAGCCCAACTCAAGAAAGGTCTTGATTTACAAATGCACTTGAAGTTGCAGCTGCACGAGAAGGCCTGCAAGACCGCACAAAAAATAGGCAAAAATGTAGAGATTTTATTTACCATTGTCACATCCTAGATGATAGAGGTCAAATGTACACCTTTTTCCTGAAACACCCACAATACGGTTACCAATATTGACCATATTCCCAAGCATCCCATGCAGTCCGACTTGATTCTGTGCCACTAAGGTCACAATAATATACCCCCTCTCTGAATGTCCAAGTGTGACCCCCTCCCCATGGGTTACTGCAGCTTGTGTTGCAGTACTGCCACTGCCTGGGTGGGGGCACCCCACCGGAATCCCCACCGGCTAGGTACAAGGTCGTGAAGGTTCTCATTAGCAGCTTTGAGAATTTCCTTGTATATTATGCTCTCCCTTTAGGGGGCTTTGGCTTTGCAGGACCAACCCTGCCAAGCAGGCTCAGAATCTAGAGGGGGCAGTGCTGCTCTAGGTCTCTGACTGCATTTTGGCTGCATACGGACTGCTTACAGCAGGCCCATAAAACAGTTAGGGACTTCTCCTTAGTATCTGGGTCATTCAGGTGGGTGTCTAGGGTATAGGGTCGTGGACCGTACCATTAAAATAGGATCATAAATAAATAATTAGATATAATTTATTTTAAAAATGTAGTTCCCCATGATAGGACAATAACAAATCAAATGTATCATCTATTTTAAAACTGTTCCACCATGATAGGACAATAAATAAATAAGACATACAGTGCCTTGCGAAAGTATCCGGCCCCCTTGAACTTTGCGACCTTTTGCCACATTTCAGGCTTCAAACATAAAGATATAAAACTGTATTTTTTGTGAAGAATCAACAACAAGTGGGACACAATCATGAAGTGGAACGACATTTATTGGATATTTCAAACTTTTTTAACAAATCAAAAACTGAAAAATTGGGCGTGCAAAATTATTCAGCCCCCTTAAGTTAATACTTTGTAGCGCCACCTTTTGCTGCGATTACAGCTGTAAGTCGCTTGGGGTATGTCGCTATCAGTTTTGCACATCGAGAGACTGAAATTTTTTCCCATTCCTCCTTGCAAAACAGCTCGAGCTCAGTGAGGTTGGATGGAGAGCATTTGTGAACAGCAGTTTTCAGTTCTTTCCACAGACTTTGACTTGGCCATTCTAACACCTGGATATGTTTATTTTTGAACCATTCCATTGTAGATTTTGCTTTATGTTTTGGATCATTGTCTTGTTGGAAGACGAATCTCCGTCCCAGTCTCAGGTCTTTTGCAGACTCCATCAGGTTTTCTTCCAGAATGGTCCTGTATTTGGCTCCATCCATCTTCCCATCAATTTTAACCATCTTCCCTGTCCCTGCTGAAGAAAAGCAGGCCCAAACCATGATGCTGCCACCACCATGTTTGACAGTGGGGATGGTGTGTTCAGCTGTGTTGCTTTTACGCCAAACATAACGTTTTGCATTGTTGCCAAAAAGTTCAATTTTGGTTTCATCTGACCAGAGCACCTTCTTCCACATGTTTGGTGTGTCTCCCAGGTGGCTTGTGGCAAACTTTAAACGACACTTTTTATGGATATCTTTAAGAAATGGCTTTCTTCTTGCCACTCTTCCATAAAGGCCAGATTTGTGCAATATACAACTGATTGTTGTCCTATGGACAGAGTCTCCCACCTCAGCTGTAGATCTCTGCAGTTCATCCAGAGTGATCATGGGCCTCTTGGCTGCATCTCTGATCAGTCTTCTCCTTGTATGAGCTGAAAGTTTAGAGGTACGGCCAGGACTTGGTAGATTTGCAGTGGTCTGATACTCCTTCCATTTCAATATTATTGCTTGCACAGTGTTCCTTGGGATGTTTAAAGCTTGGGAAATCTTTTTGTATCCAAATCCGGCTTTAAACTTCTTCACAACAGTATCTCGGACCTGCCTGGTGTGTTCCTTGTTCTTCATGATGCTCTCTGCGCTTTTAACGGACCTCTGAGACTATCACAGTGCAGGTGCATTTATACGGAGACTTGATTACACACAGGTGGATTGTATTTATCATCATTAGTCATTTAGGTCAACATTGGATCATTCAGAGATCCTCACTGAACTTCTGGAGAGAGTTTGCTGCACTGAAAGTAAAGGGGCTGAATAATTTTGCACGCCCAATTTTTCAGTTTTGGATTTGTTAAAAAAGTTTGAAATATCCAATAAATGTCGTTCCACTTCATGATTGTGTCCCACTTGTTGTTGATTCTTCACAAAAAAATACAGTTTTATATCTTTATGTTTGAAGCCTGAAATGTGGCAAAAGGTCGCAAAGTTCAAGGGGGCCGAATACTTTCGCAAGGCACTGTATAATTCATTAGAAAAGTATATCCATCATCTGAAAAACATGGAAAGCCCTCTCATACCCTGGCCCACAGCAATACATTGGCTCTGAGATATGCAACCATTTCATTAATCACTCACTCAACTTACAAACATAACAAATCAAAATAAACATACACCATCCACACATACTGTGCTTTCTGTTTACTTAGTTTTTATCTTCACTATGTTGAATTAGTGCTTGTGTTTTCAATTAGTTATATGTGAAGATATATAGAAAAGCTATATTTTTTATTGTATTGTTACAATCCATAACCGGGCTAGAATTGTATTTATTTTCCTCATCTATGAGAACTTTGCAATTTTTAAAATAACCATGGAGTAGTCTTTGAGTCTCTGAACAACTGGTTATCAATATATAGGTTATCAACGACGACAGCTACTCGTTTCCCTTTTAATATATTTTCTTTGAAAATTGGATACAGAACTTTGCGCCGTTCTGCAGTGTCCTTCAGAAACGGATCATTCATGCCAATTTTGGTCCCAGCAAGTCTTTTACCTACATAGGCTTAATGTTCTCCTGTACCTGAAAACTTGTCCTCTGTGTCACACTGTTCTGTGTCAAACATAAGGCCCCTTCACAGCTAGATCAACTAAAATGTCTGTTGTCATTCAACGAGAGACACATCGTTTTTATGAACAAAAATAATATTGAAGAAACACTGAACCAAACATCTTGGTTAGATGTAAAATTGTGGGACTAAAATTTCCTCGGCTAAAACGTCAACATTTATGACAGATTTCTTTAGTTATCTTAGATTCATTTTGACTATTTTGAGGACAAACATTACTATTGCCAATTTCTCATTTTTCAAGCGAAGGTCTTTTAAGGGAGTATGCGAGCGCACTCGTTCGGTTCACCTAGCCGAGTTCGGCTAGGCACCAGCCGAACCAAAGCATGTGGAAGGCTTAAGACTGATGCATTAGAATTCCAAAACGGATGTGTCTGGACCCATTTGCATGTGAACCGTTGGGTGCTTATGTGATGGCTGTCGGAGGTAATAGTCGGAGACTGATGGATGCAGAGGTGGGGCGGGAGGGTGTCGTGGGGCTGGCCGCTGTCTGCCAGACACACCGAGGCACGGGGCGTGCCCGTTCAACAGGAGCCTTGACATCTGTCATAAGGCGATCAAGGGCAGCCATTGAAACACCAGGCATCTGCCACAGGAAACTGTCGACGTCTGCCAACCCCTGGTCACAGGCTAATGGGGAGAGACAATGAGAATGAGATGCCAGAGAGCAACAATAAACTACTTTGCATCTCACAGCCAGATTCACACTTTTTACATGCCATGTTACCATAGGGCTGTTCTGACTCTTTGAGCTCCACTTTCTCTCAATGTGTTCCGTTCAATGGCTTTGTGTGCAAATTTGTTTTATCTTGATCTGGTGGGAAACTTTATGGGAAAATGTAAAAAATAAAATACATTTAAAAAAAGATAACTTGTTGTGCTGTAAGAAATGCTATTACTCTATTCTACCTTGTTCTATTCCTGTTGTGAGAGAAAAAGTGGATACCTATCAATATTTTCTACAAGATGTGTTAAAGGATACAATGGGGAATAGATGTTTTTGGCTATTGATGTGGCTATATGTGGAATTGCAATGACCCTGTGCCATTTATGAAAGGGGAATATCCAACTGAGCCCACTTCTGCCTACAAATGCCACAGTCCACCTCATCAAAGAGCTGCATGGGGAGGCCTAATCTAACAGTGCCACCCCCCATTTCCACAACACCAGTCTCCCCCCACTGCCACAACCCCAGTCCCCCCACTGACACAACCCTAGTCCCCCCCACTGCCACAACCCTAGTCCCCCCCACTTCTACAACCCCAGTCACCCCCACTGCCACAACCCTAGTCCCCCCCCCCCCCACTGCCACAACCCCAGTCCCCGCCACTGCTACAACCCTAGTCCCCCCCCACTGCCACAACCCCAGTCCCCGCCACTGCCACAACCCCAGTCCCCGCCACTGCTACAACCCTAGCCCCCCCCACTGCCACAACCCCAGTCCCCCCCACTGCCACAACCCCAGTCTCCCCCACTGCTACAACCCTAGTCCCCCCACTGCTACAACCCGAGTCCCCCCCCACTGCTACAACCCTAGTCCCCCCACTGCCACAACCCCAGTGCCACAACTCTAGTCCCCCCCAGTGCCACAACCCCAGTCCCCCTGCACTGCCACAACCCCAGTCCCCCTCACTGCAACAACCCCAGTCCCCCTCACTGCAACAACCCCAGTCCCCCCCACTGCAACAACCCCAGTCCCCCCCCACTGCATCAACCCCAGTCCCCCCCACTGCAACAACCCCAGCATAGTGGGAGGCCAATGCTGGGAAGAGGATAAGACAGTGTTCAATGTTCTAATGAATCTGTGTTGTTTCTGGAGGATCTCTGACTGAATTGCAAGGATAGAGCACTGCTTCTCTGTTTTCTATGAGATGACAGAGGTGTGACAAACTCCAAGAGGGCCTGCTTAAACACTTACAGTGCCTTGCAGAATTCCCCTTGGATTTCTTCACATTTTATTGTGTTACAAAGTGGGATTCAAATGGATTTAAATGCAATGTTTTTGTCAACAGTCTACTCAAAATACTCTGTCAAAGTGGGGGGGAAAAAAAGAAAAACAAGTACATAACTAAAATATAGTTGTTGCATAAGTATTCAGCCCCTTTGTTTAGGCAATACTACCTTAGTTCAGGAGTAGAAAGTTGGCTTAACAAATCACACAATAAGTTTCATGGACTCACTCTGTGTGAAATAATAGGGGTTGACATGATTTTTGAATGACTAACCCTTCCTCTGTCCCCCATACATACAACAAATGTCAGGTCCCTCAGTCAAGTATTACATTTCAAGCAAAGATTCATCAAGCAAAGATTCAACTACAAAGACCAGGGAGCTTTTTGAAATCCTCACAAAGAAGGGCAGTGATTGGTAGATGGGTAACAATAACACATCAGACATTGAACGTCTCTTTAAGCATGGTCAAGTTAATAATTATGCTGTATGTATTAAACCACCCAGACACATTAAAGATACCGTTGTCCTGAACTGAGCTGCAGGACAGGAATGAAACTGTCCAGGGATGTTATCATGAGGCCGTAGAGGATTTTAAAACAGTTCAATGGCTGTGATGAGAGAAAACTGAGGATGGAGCAACAACATTGTAGTGACTCCACAATAATGACTTGAATGACAGAGTGAAAATAAGAATACAAGTATACAGAATATTCCAAAACATGCATCTTGAATGCAGCAAGGCACTAAAGTAATACTGAGGAGAAAAAAAACACGAC
The DNA here is from genome assembly GCF_013265735.2 of Oncorhynchus mykiss. Lineage (NCBI taxonomy): Eukaryota > Metazoa > Chordata > Actinopteri > Salmoniformes > Salmonidae > Oncorhynchus > Oncorhynchus mykiss. Next base: position 68,476,254 of record NC_048569.1, on the reverse strand, counting down.
AACATAATACACTTTTTGGCTTAAATGCAAAGCCTTATGCTTGGCGCAAATCCAACACACCATTGAGTAACTGCCTCCTTATTTTCAAGCATGGTGGTGGCTGCATCATGGCATGGGTATGCTTGACATCGGCAAATAGTGGCGAGTTTTTCAGGATAAAAAGAAACGTAATGGAGCTAACCACAGGCAAAATCCTAGAAGAACTGCTTTACACCCGACACTGGGAGAGGAATGAACCTTTCAACAGGACAATAACCTACAACACAAGGCCAATTCTACACTGGAGTTGCTTACCAAGAAGACAGTGAATGTTCCTGAGTGGCCAAGTTACAGTTTTGACTTAAATCTGCTTGAAATTCTATGGCAAGACTTGAACATTGCTGTCTAGCCATGATCCCCAACATCTTGACAGAGCTTGAAGAATTAGGAAAAAAATGATGGGCTAATATTGCGTAATACAGGTGTCTAAAGCTCTTAGAGACTCACAGCTGCCAAAGGTGTTTCTTAGAGACTCACAGCTGAGACTCATCGCTGCCAAAGGTGTTTCTAACTTGTATTGACTCAGGGACCTTCAAGTGAAGGTCTTTTAAGGGAGTATGTGAGCACATTCGTTTGGTTTGGCTAGCCGAGTTCAGCTAGGCGCCAGCCAAACTGAAGCAAGCTGACGCCTTAATAAATGCATTTATATATTGTATGCTATTGGAAAAATTATATTTTGGTTCTGTTTATGAAGGCCTTGGGCAACATGAAAATACGAAAAAAAATCTATTTCAAAGAATACAATAGCATTATCATTCGTTTATGTTACCGTAGGCTATCCATTGCCTCATGCTCACTGTGGAGCACATTGGAACGGTGGTTACACATTGGAACGGTGGTTCTTAGAAAAAGTTATATTTTGAAATAGAGCTCATCTCTTCAATTTGTATAGTTATTTGGCAATGTTAAGGGTTTTGGAATCCTCAGAATTAGCTCTTTCTGATACTATATAGAAATCAAAACGTCTTACCTGTTGTGACTCTAAAGGAGGATTAGAAAAAGTTACGTGTCCTCTTAAAACTGCTTATATCACATTTGGTTTGTGTTATCAAAATTCTTACAACATATGTGTGTTAAATAGACATATTTAGGAAAAGTCAAGGACGGAGGGGGGCATGATTTTAAAAATGGCAGAGATATTTGAATTATTATGTCATATTGAGTCAAAATGACTCACTCGGCTCTTCTAGCGTTACATTGTGTGTGAAACAGTGAGGGAACTATGGTCAAGATGAATTCCCAGACTTGGGAGAAGACTAATAGGCTACATTTAACATTGCTGTCACTCTTAATAGTGGGCGGGGCCTATTGTTACTTTGCAGTCGCTAACCCAGTGTTATCAACAAATTAGGTGGTGATACTGTTGATATTTTGAATAACAAAACTCCCTCTTGATTCATGGTTGAATAAAGTTTATTCCGTTGTCCCCAGCTGGAGCTGTTAGGCCTACATTAGGTAGACTTGTTACTGTAAGCCTATTGGTTTTAAGCTGTTTAATACTGCATTAATCATTTAACTCTGGTCATGTTTTAAGTAATTAACCTTTTAAGTATTTAAGGGACAGGCACAGCATGAGTACCTCAGTATTCTAATACCTTGTTTAATCAAGGCTCAGTAAAACTTTAGAAAGGCTTTTTAAACCCAAATGAAAGAATGAATACAACTCTGTGAGCTTACTGAGACAAACATGACATAGTTTTTTTGGCCATAATTGGTCAAGATGCTTTTAAAAGAGCTTCCATTTGCTTTTCATCATGACAACAAAGCAGGCTCAAAAGTAGCAATCTTCTTTTGACATTGACAGATATGAAATAAATACAGTGCATTGGGAAAGTATTCAAACCCCTTGAATTTTCCACATTTTGTTACAACCTTATTCTAAAATTTATTAAAATGTTTTTTCCCCTTATCAATCTATACACAATACCCCATAATGACAAAGCAAAAAATATTATATATATTTTTTCCAAATCTATTAAAAAAATATATATATTTCACATTTACATAAGTATTCAGACCTTTTACTCAGTACCTTGTTGAAGCACCTTTGGCAGAGATTATAGCCTTGAGTCTTCTTGGGTATGACACCTATATTTGGGGAGCTTCTCCCATTACTCTCTGCAGATCCTCTCAAGCTCTGTCAGGTTGGATGGGGAGCATTGCTGCACAGCTATTTTCAGGTCTCTTCAGAGATGTTAGATCGGGTTCAAGTCCGGGATCTGGCTGGGCCACTCAAGGACATTGATTCTTGTCATGAAGCCTCTCCTGCGTTATCTTGGCTGTGTGCTTAGGGTCGTTGTCCTTTTGGAAGGTGAACCTTTGACCCAGTCTGAGGCCCTGAGTGCTCTGGAGCAGGTTTTCATCAAGGACCTCTCTGTACTTTAATCCATTCATCTTTCCCTCGATTAGTCTCCCAGTCCCTGCCGCGGAAAAACATCCCCACAGCATGACACTGCCACCACTATGCTTCACCGTAGGGATGGTGCCAGATTTCCTCCAGATGTGATGCTTGACATTCAGGCCAAAGAGTTCAATCTTGGTTTCATCAGACCAAAGAATCTTGTTTCTCATGGCCTGAGAGTCTTTAGGTGCCTTTTGTAAAACTCCAAGAGGTCTGTCATGTGCCTTTTACTGAAGAGTGGCTTCTGTCTGGCCACTACCATAAAGGTCTGTTTGGTGTAGTGCTGCAAAGATGGTTGTCCTTCTGGAAGGTTCTCCCATCTCCACAGAGAAACTCTAGAGCTCTGTCAGAGTGACCATTGGGTTCTTGGTCACCTCCCTGACCAAGGCCCTTCTCCCTCGATTGCTCAGTTTGGCCGGGCGGCCAGCTCTAGGAAGAGTCTTGGTGGTTCCAAACGTCTAACATTTAAGAATGATGGAGACCACTGTGTTCAAATCATATCAAATTTGATTTGTCACATGCACCAATACAACCAACAATGCAGTTTTAAGAAAATAACAAAAAAAGTAGGAGATAAGAATAACAACTAATTAATGAGCAGCAGTAAATAACAATATCGGGGCTTTATACAGGGGATACCGGTACAGAGTCAATGTGCGGGGGCACCGGTGTCGAGGTATTGGGGTAATATGTACATGTAGTTAGAGCTATTAAAGTGACGAAAAGTATGCATCGATAATAACAGTAGAGTAGCAGCAGCGTAGAAGAAGGGGACCTTCAATGCTGCAGAAACGTTTTGGTACCCTTCCCCAGATCTGTGCCTCAGCACAAGAGAGAGAGAGAAATGGGGAATAGATTACATTTGCTGTATATATCAGTGAAAAAGTCACACTTTTTAAAATATTTTTAGAATTTTACCCCCTTTTCGTGGTATCCAATTGTTTGTCTCATCGCTACAACTCCTGTACGGGCTCGGGAGAGACGAAGGTCGAAAGCCATGCGTCTTCTGAAACACAATCCAACCAAGCCGTTTCTTAACACAGCGCGCATCCAACCCGGAAGCCAGCCAATGTGTCGGAGGAAACACTGTGCACTTGGCGACCTGGTTAGCGTGCACTGTGCCCACCACAGGAGTCGCTAGTGTGCGATGAGACAAGGATATCCCTATCGGCACAAACCCTCCCTAACCCGGACGACGCTAGGCCAATTGTGCGTCGCCCCATGGACCTCCCGATCGCGGCCTGGTGCGACAGAGCCTGGGCTCGAACCCCGAGTCTCTGGTGGCACAGCTAGCACTGCGATGCAGTGCCCTAGTCCACTGCGCCACTCGGGAGGCCCTTTTAACCCAGAAATTTCTATCCACAGGAGCAGTTCTGCCTGGGGCCCCTGGTTGTGCTACTGGGGGCTAGGTTGTGTTCCCCTGTGAGAGACAGCAATCAGATAAGAACCCATTGCCAAGTGCAGGGATCCATCGTAGACCTGAAGGTGCAGTAATAAGAGGAGATAGAGCACTGTATTTTGATTGTGTTACAGCAAGCAGTTTATGCCAGGTGATAAATGCTAGCGTTGAGGGAGCTGACATAGCTGGAGCACCTTGTGAGCTGCTGGCCCATTCTGACACCCTCCATCAGTATTAGTTTGATCAGAGTTGGGAGAGATGGGGTGATGGACAGTGTGTAATGTTTAGGAGATGTCAGCCAGTGAGTTAATGTTATGTGAATGGCCCCGGGCCATTGTTATCCAAATGGGACTTTTTATTGGAAGCCCTCCCACTTCTTGATATATCTCCCAAGTGAACTTCACTGCTCTGTAGTTAAGTGGATCGAAGCCAGTGTACAGCTCATGCGTGGGCGTGTGGAGTCAGCCTCTTCTCAACAGGTCTGTGGGCTTTTTAACATTCTGCTCATCCACCCCCGAGCTGCATGAGGAAGAGCTTGCAGACAATTGAACCGGCTGACTTCTGATCTCTCCTGTTTCCTTAGAGGAATATAGGATTTCCCTGGGAGGGGTCGGGCTCAAGCTATGACATGACTCATCTCTTTGCAGTGTGATTCTCTGATTTTTACCATCGCAGAGCTCCCCACCACCAGCCCAGCAAAATCCACCACTAGCAATAGCAGCAGATAATCACATCTTTCCTTTGTTTATTCTCTTGACTACTCCTCTCTCTATGGAGGAGCTCTCCTCCTCCAGATTGTCGTTGCATTACAAATGGATGTGGAACTGTGATGAGAGGATGCAGCCATAGAACTGGCATTCTCAGTTGTTTGTGTGTTGTGTTTGCGTAAGCTCAGAGAGTGTGCCATATTTTCCTCTGCTTTTCTTTCCAAGGTGTTGACCTTCTGGACAATGCTGTCTGCCAACGGGCCCCCTTGTGTTCACTTATTTGTTGGACTGATAGAGCAAAGAATTACTAAGCATCCTTTTTTCTCCAGAGCAAATAAAAAAATCTGTGTGTGTAATGTAATTCAGCGCATGGCATCCAAGCTTTTTCTAGTTGGGAGCATGCTGAATGGCATAGTGGCTCAAACCACAGATGCTGCTGGGAGCTCCCAGGTTGAGGGGAAGAGAAGGAGATAACTTCTGTCTATAACAGCTCTCATTATGTGAGCTGAAGCAAGTGAGAAAGCAGCATAGATCCGCCACAATATAGCACTACCTTTTAGACAGGGATTTATTGTGTTTTGCACTCAAACTTATATGTTTTATTGATAATTCTCTTCACGTCCAGAATTCTGTCAGCTGTAATTAGCATTTAATTTTTTCAGCACTCAGCAGCTTTCAAGTAAAAATAGACAGCCCTCTTAACTGAGCAAACAAATTAAGAGTTGGAGAAAGGAAAAGTAGAACAAAAACAGTGACAAAAGTTAGAGGTAGCCAGCCTTGGACAAGGGTTTTATGAAAGAAAAAAAACATACACACTAAGTGTTCTGTAAGTAGCAGTGCTCCGTTTTCAGTTGGTGGGGCAATTTTTATTTTGTACAAAATCCTATCTGTGAGCATCTGATGCTACAAAATAGTAAATTCTATTTGGAGATGTCTCCAGCTCCATCAGGGCTCATGTTAGCGGTAATTGCTCTGTCAATCACAGCAAGTCCTGCTGCGCTCTGGACCATTTAAGCCCTGGGTAAGGGAGGCTGGCCTCAGTGGGGGAGACAGACAGACAGACAGCGTCTCAGGTCTCCCCTCTGCATCTCTCCTCTCCCCTGCCCATCCGTCTCAAACATCCTGCTCTCCGATCATTACTGGCCACAGCAACTACCTTTGTCTTTATCACAGCCCAGACACAGTTGACAGTCCTAAATGTCTGGACATTTAAAAATAGTTTTAAAAAATAAATACAAAAATGCTCTTCAGGTCTCTCACAAGAGTATGTGCAGTATCTCATTTACTAACAATAAGGTAGTGTACCATATTAGCTAGCTATGTTTTCACTCTAACTTGTCCTTGAAAAGTAGCTTGTTTAATTTTGTTTTTATATTTTCAGCAATAAAGTTATGGAAGTTTCAATGAACTTCAAACAGTGGCGGCCGATGACTGGAGGGGGAGGGGTGGGGGGGTCGGAGGGGTTGGAGTTGTCAACAAAGCAGCATGGCAGAAATATGATGCCAAGGTGTCAAATTAGCGGTAGTTTCTTTGAGAAGATAATAAAGTGCTCTGTGCATTTGAACAACAGCATTAATACACCTATTTCACTTTTGCGTATCAGAAACCGGATGACCACTGCTGCACATGCTGCCACTGTTTTGAACAGATTAGTTATACTATTTAGAACGAGCAGCCAGCTCATGAACGACTGAGTGCACCAGGGAGAACGCAACAAGCATGCAGATGCAATAAGTGAAAACACATTATCTATCTGGGGATAGCTAGCATAATGTCTCAAAGCATGATAGCCAGTTAACTTTGATAACTTCATATTTCCCAGTTAGTCAGATATTAGTTTAGATAGACTTGAAATTGGGTAAGGGGAAAGGGGATACCTGGTCATTGACATGACATTGACATGTTTCTTCCGCATTTAACCTAACCCTTCTGAATCAGAGAGGTGCTGGGGGCTGCCTTGATCGACGTCCTTTCTCTGCTACCGCACGGCAAGCGGTACCGGAGTGCCAAGTATAGGAACAAAAGGCTCCTTAACAACTTCTAACCCCAAGCCATAAGACTGCTGAACAATTAATCAAATGGCCACCGGACTATTTACATTGATATCACCCCTTCCTCCATTTGTTTTGTACACTGCTGCTACTCACTGTTTATTATCTATGCATAGTGACTTCACCATAGTCACTTCATGTACAAATTACCTCAACTAACCTGTACCCCCGCACACTGACTCGATACCGGTACCCCCTGTATATAGCCTCGTTATTGTTATTTTATTGTGTTACTTTTTATTATTTTTTACTTGTGTTTATTTGTTAAATATTTTCTTAACTCTTCTTGAACTGCTCTGTTGGTTAAGGGCTTGTAAGTAAGCATTTCACGGTAAGGTCTACACTTGTTGTATTTGGCGCTTGTGACAAAGTTTGATTTTATTTGATGTCTTCAGCTCCCGGGGAGTAGGAGTTATTGGGGGATTAACTGACTCCCTTAACTGACTTCCTGTACTCCCTGTTGACCCACGACTGCATGGCCAGGCACGACTGCATGGCCAGGCACGACTCCAACACCATCATTAAGTTTGCTGACGACACAACAGTGGTAGGCCTGATCACCAACAACGATGATACAGCCTATAGGGAGGAGGTCAGAGACCTGGCCGGGTGGTGCCAGAATAACAACATATCCCTCAACGTAACCAAGACTAAGGAGATGATTGTGGACTACAGGAAAAGGAGCACCGAGCACGTCCCCATTCTCATCGGCGGGGCTGTTGTGGAGCAGGTTGAGAGCTTCAAATTCCTTGGTGTCCACATCAACAACAAACTAGATTGGTCCTAACACTCCAAGACAGTCGTGAAGAGGGCATGACAAAGCCTATTCCCCCTCAGGAAACTATTTGGCATGGGTCCTGAGATCCTCAAAAGGTTCTACAGCTGCAACATTGAGAGCATCCTGACCGGTTGCATCACTGCCTGGTACGGCAATTGCTCGGGCCTCCGACCGCAAGGCACTTCAGAGGGTAGTGCGTATGGCCGGGTACATCGCTGGGGCTAAGCTGCCTGCCATCCAGGACCTCTACACCAGGCGGTGTCAGAGGAAGGCCCTAAAAATTGTCAAAGACCCCAGCCACCCCCAGTCATAGACTGTTCTCTCTACTACCGCATGGCAAGCATTACCGGAGTGCCAAGTCTAGGACAAAAGGCTTCTCAACAGTTTTTACCCCCAAGCCATGAGACTCCTGAACAGGTAATAAAATGGCTTCCCGGACTCTTTGCATTGTGTGCCCCCCCAACCCCTCTTTTCACTGCTGCTACTCTCTGTTTAACATATATGCATAGTCACTTTAACTATACATTCATGTACATACTACCGAAATTGGCCCGACCAACCAGTGCTCCCGCACATTGGCTAACCGGACTATCTGCATTGTGTCCCACCACCCGCCAACCCCTCTTTTTACGCTGCTGCTACTCTCTGTTCATCATATATGCATAGTCACTTTAACGATACCTGCATGTACATACTACCTCAATAAGCCTGACTAACGGGTGTCTGTATATAGCCTTGCTACTATTTTTTCATGTCTTTTTACTGTTGTTTTTATCTCTGGGACCCACAGGATGACAAATCAGAGCAAGATTACTGAATGTAAGCCCATTATTTACCTTCAGAGGTGAATGTGCTGTGCAAGTGCTGTGATAAAAGTTTTTTGTTGTCTCATCAAACAATATCATGGTATTTTTTCACTGTAATAGCTACTGTAAATTGGACAGTGCAGTTAGATTAACAATAATTGAAGCTTTATGCACATATAAGACATGTTTATGTCCTGGAAGGTTGGATGTTACTTACAACGTCATTCTAGTCACATTAGCGCGTTAGCAACAACCGTCTAGGGATAGGGACACCAATCCAGTAGAGGCTAACTAGCTAGCAAGCTACCAGCTAGTTATAGCTAGTTAGCTAGCTGCTTATCAAAGGTTATCAACTGGTTAATTTGACCAACAAATTGACCCGACTATTTATACATTTTTCTTCTCAAAATTAATGTAGCTGACTAATTAATTTGATATGCTCTGTGATACACCCGGTTTTATGCTGTTTTCGTCACCTACAGTAGAACCTGATGAACATAGCGGAAACAATACAATTATTTTTTGTCCTACCAGAGAAGGTTCTAGCTAGTGTACTGTATCCCTCTGTCCTTTGACTCTTGTTGGATGTAATAATATATGCCATTTAGCAGACGATTTACATGCGTGCATACATTTTAGGTATGGATGGTCCCAGGAATGGAACCCACTACTCTGGCATTACAATTCATTCCACAGGTGTTCGAGGGGGTTGAGGTCAGGGCACTGTGTAAGCCAGTCAAGTTCTGCATGGACCTCGCTTCGTTCATGGGGGCATTGTCATGCTGAAACAGGAAAGGGCCTTCCCCAAACTCTTGCAACAAAGTTAGAAGCACAGAATCGTCTAGAATGTAATTGTATGCTGTAGCGTTAAGATTTCTCTTCACTGGAACTAAGGGGCCCGAACCATGAAAAACAGCCCCAGACCATTATTCGTCCTCCACCAAACTTTACAGTAGACACTATGCATTCGGGCAGGTAGCGTTCTCCTGGCATCCACCAACCCAGATTCGTCCGTCGACTGCCAGATAGTGAGGCGTGATTCATCACTCCAGGGAACACGTTTCCACTGCTCCATCACTCCAGCTGACGCTTGGCAACTCGGTAGTGAGTGTTGCAACCGAGGACAGACAAGTTTTACGCGCTACACACTTCAGCACTCGGCGGTTCCGTTCCGTGAGCTTGTGTGGCCTACCACTTTGCGACTGAGACGTTGTTGCTCCTGGACATTTCCACTTCACAATAACAGCACTTAAAGATGACCGGGGCAGCTTTGACAAACTGACTTGTTGGAAAGGTGGCATCCTATGACGGTGCCACGTTGAAAGTCACAGAGCTCTTCAGTAATGCCATGCTACTGCCAATTTTTGTCGATGGAGATGGCTGTGTGCTCAATTTTATACACCTGTCAGCAATGGGTGTGGCTGAAATAGCCGAATCCACTAATTTGAAGGTGTGTCCACACACTTTTGTATATATAGTGTATATTTTTGGGGGGGGAGGTGACCAATCACAAAATGGGCGGGCCGCGACTAACTTCAAATCTATTATGCATTCATGGCATGCACAAACATAGCACTATATTACGTGGCTCTTATTATATCCTATATAAAGTCTTAAATACAGGCATTCTTAATATAAAAGAGTTTGTAGAAAGGGTTACACCGTTATGCTTCCTTTGGAATGTTTTTAAAGAAGTGGCTGCTTAGTTACATATTTGTTTAGAGAATTTGACAATGTAAAAATATATAAATAAAGTCAAAGTTGAATGAAGTACTTGGCAGAGAAGCCCAGGACTCATTTGGTAATGGTCTTTGATTGCACTGGGAAGGGCCATATGAATTCTTAATGGAAAGTCATTTCTGATGTAAGAGCCTAGAGGATGCATTAGGCTGATTTGATATTTATTTTTTCTTTACTAAATGTTTAAGTTGTTTTGATTCAACAACCTTGAATATTGATTAAGGTATTCTTATTGTTTTGTTTTTGTTATTAAGTATATGACCTCCTCTCTTCAATGTTACTGGTGTCCTCGGGAGCGGTTTGAGTGTGCTGAGGGTCTCCGTGAGAGGTAAACTCTAGCCCTACTGAACACCAAAGGAGCAGTCTGTGTTTGCCAGGCTTTGTACCACAGAGAGGTAGTCTCCAACACACATAGAGCTCAATCACCAACCACAGAGGGAGGGAGAACGCTTGGCCACGGAACCTAGGAGACCCTCTCTGAAATGACACAGCATGCAGATCAACCGCATTAACTCCTATCAATCCCTACTGTCCAAGAACAAAACAAACTATTTTCAAATTCGCCCACTGCAAACCTGTCTGGAAGTAAACAGTTGGTGTTTAATGGTAACCAGGACAAGTTATTTCCTCCTGAAGAGTACAATAGCAGAACCACGAGAGAATTCAGACATTTTAAAAGAACGATAGAAGATAGACAGGAAAGGTTGCAGGGACTACTTTGATTCCCAACTCCGGGAGTCTGTCACTTGCCGCGCTGCTAAGCCACTCACACAATTAACCGTGTGGCATGCTTTTAATATTAGGCCCTTTAATTGTCTACAAATTAAGAGTGATGTAAAATAGCTAAGAGCTTGTGCTAATTAATAAGGGAATTGAATGCTTGTTAATTAAGGGCAAACAGGACAAGGACCGGCTCTGGTAATTTGAGCTATAATGCCAGGCCTAACGACTCATTTTCAAACAGTCGTGATTCATAAAAAAAAAGGTCAAACAGCCCGTTCTGCTCCTGATGAACCCCCCTACCCTGCCCCGACCTCCAACCCCCCCCCCCCCCCCCCCCCCCCACACACACACACACACACAAATATGTTCCTTTTAATAACTTTATTGGAAAATGTATTTCCATGTGAGCACAATATCTACTTACAGTAAATTGTGTATTTCAGTTGCATGTGCTCACATCTCTTGGTGCATGCATTCTGAATACTTTCATGTTTTGTTTAAATTGTTTTCTAACCTCCCTTACCCCATTTGGATATTCAACATTTTGCACAGTGGAGCCCATATAATTTATTTGACAACCCATGGATTCTGTAGGATTTTAAATTAAAACCTGGAATATAGGATTTTCAGTCAACATCATCTGTGTGATAAGGGATATGGACAAAATGTTATAGTGAAAAGAAAGGAAAGAGGAAAATAGGAGGAAAGTACTGACATATAATTGTGTGTCATGAGTTCGATGAAGGAACATGGAAAGGGATATCAATCTGAGAGAATGTTTAAAAAATAATATATTTGATGTGGCAATATTAGAGTTCAGTGGCACTACCTAAAATGTAAGTACCAGTCATGTACCAGGGCGATTTCTTGTACTGCAACCTGGGTTTAGCAGACTTTAGGCTTTGTCAAAAAGAAATTACAGAAGTATATTTATTAGATGGAATGGCACCTCATTCTATTTTCAGCTTCCAATCCCATTTTGGAGGCTTCATTCACATGTGTATTACATTAGGAAAAATAGGAAATGGAGAGCAAGTGGGGGCTCCAATGGGAATAATCTATGGAGCTCCGTTGTTCAGAGGAACTCATTAGCATTCATGAAGAGATGAGGTAAAAGAGGATTATTTGAGAAATAATGTGTGAAAATGTAACAAATAGATTAATAGCCTTCCAATGAGGATAACAGGGTGCAATTGTGTGTGCTTGTGCAGGGGCGTCTTGCACCCCATAAATCTGAGGGGGCACAAAGTACGTGAGGATGGCTGGGGGGTGATGCATCCGTAAATTTGAGAATTTTGCATTTTTCAAACACCTGAAACATATTTTTCTAGCATTATAGAGCCATAATCATTATGCTTAATTCTATGTAAAAAAAATAATTAAAAAAAGGGATATTTTTCTGCATTTCTAAGCATACTTCTTGAGCTGTCTGTATCGTCCTGACTGGTGGTTATTTTTCTAAAGAAACTAAATATGCTTCCCTCCACCATGATATCTGTTTCGGAAAGTATTCAGACCCCTTTACTTTTTCCACATTTTGTTACGTTACAGCCTTATTCTAAAATTGATTAAATCATTTTTTGTGTGAAGCGCTTCCACTTGCTTTTCATCATGAGAACAATGCAGGCTCAAAATTAGCAATCTTCCTTTAACATTGACAGATTTGAAATAAATACAGTGCATTGGGAAAGTATTCAGACCCTTTCACCTTTTCCACATTTTGTTATGTTACAACCTTATTCTGAAATGTATTAAAATGTTTTTTCTCCTTATCAATCTACTCACAATACCCCATAATGACAAAGCAAAAAACGTTTTTGCAAGTGAATATAAAAATAAATAAATGAAATATCACATTTGCATAAGTATTCAGACCTTTACTGAGTACTTTGTTGAAGAACCTTTGGCAGCAATTACAGCCTCCAGTCTTCTTGGGAATGACACTACAAGCTTGGCACACCTGTATTTGGGGAGTTTCTCACATTCTTCTCCGCAGATCCTCTCAAACTCTGTCAGGTTGGATGGGGAGTGTTGCTGCACAGCTATTTTCAGGTCTCTCCAGAGATGTTCAATCGGGTTCAAGTCCGGGTCTGGCCGGGCCACTCAAGGACATTCAGAGACTTGTCCCGAAGCCACTCCTGCATTGTCTCGGGTGTGTGCTTAGGGTCGTTGTCCTGTTGGAAGGTGAACCTTCACTCCAGTCTGAGGTTCTGAGCACTCTGGAGCAGGTTTTCATCAAGGATCTCTCTGTACTTTGCTCCGTTTATCTTTCCTTCGTTCCTGACTAGTCTCTCAGTCCCTGCCACGGAATAACATCCCTACAGCATGACCCTGCCACTACCATGCTTCACCGTAGGGATGGTGCCAGGTTTCCTCCATACTTGGCATTGCTTGGCATTTCATCAGACCAGAGAATCTTGTTTCTCATGGTCTGAGAGTCCTTTAGGTGCTTTTTGGCAAACTCCAAGCGGGCTGTCATGTGCCTTTTACTGAGGTCTGGCCACTCTACCATAAAGGCATGATTGGTGGACTGCTGCAGAGATGGTTGTCCCTCTGGAAGGTTCTCCCATCTTCACAGAGAAACTTTGTAGCTCTGTCAGAGTGACCATTGGGTTCTTGGTCACCTCACTTACCAAGGCCCTTCTCCCCCGATTGCTCAGTTTGGCCGGGTGGCCAGCTCTAGGAAGAGTCTTGGTGGTTCCAAACTTCTTCCATTTAAGAATGATGGAGACCACTGCGTTCTTGGGGACCTTCAATGCTGCAGAATTTTTTTGGTATCCTCGACACAATCCTGTCCCTGTCTCTGTCTCAATTCATTCGGATTATGCTCTGACATGCACTGTCAAAACTTTGGGACCTTATATGGACAGGTGTGTGCCTTTCCAAATCATGTCCAATCAATTGAATTGACTACAGGTGGACTCCAATCAAGTTGTAGAAAAATGACATGGATGATCAATGGAAACAGGATGCATCTGAGCTCAATTTTTAGTCTCATAGCAGAGTCAGAATACTTATGTAAATAAGGTATTTATGTTTTTGCTTTGACATTATTGGGTATTGTGTGTAGAATGATGAGGATTTATAATTTAAAAAAATATATTTTAGAATAAGGCTGTAACGTAACAAAATGTGGAAAAAGTCAAGGGGTCTGAATACTTACCGAATACCCTATTCTTTCAAACAGGGCAAATCTGAGGGGGCACGTGTCCCTCTGCCCCCTATGGGCATGACACCTCTCTCTGTGTGTGTGTGTAAGAGAGAGAGAGAGAGAACAAGAAGCAAGGGTGGTGCAGAGACAGCTTGCTCCTGGCTCTCCATTCAACCCGTAAATGACTTACCTGGACAGTTTTATGTTTGCCTGGAGGAGAATTAAAACTGATTTCATTTCCCATTTTAGAGTATAGCTGTTCGTGTCACCACAGTACTTTCTGAAAGCAGTCTAATCTAAATGCTTTTGTCAGGGGAGATTTTGTAGATTGCAGCAGCCAGAGCTACAAATTGGTTGTGTCATCTTATAATGAACTATATGAGTGTTGCCGTTTCTGCAGCCAATAGTTCCATGAATACTGCAAGTCAGTCCTCCATTTAGCACCCTCACTACCTGCTTTCCCGACTCCCGTTGTTCCTGCTCCAACCTAATAGTATAAGGAGCGTGAAATGTTGGGAGAGTATCACAGGCCACATCATGCGAAAGCTCATCCAAAAGTATTATACACTTGCCTTTTTTTGAGCCTGGCAGGAGTTGCAGTAATTAGTGGCCAGGCCTGCATGTTGTGGAGAAATAAGGCGGGTGTGCAGTTGATACGGGTTGCGATGCTGTGCAGGGGTTTATTGGGGCGTGCTCAGCACAGTGGTGAGGTGACCTTTGACCTGAGTGGGGAGATTATGGGTATCTCAGCGATTTCACAAAGCTCTCCTGTCAGCCGCTGACAGGACACATTAGGACACTCCGAAGGGTTTGTTGATATCTGTATTCTGTTCTGCAAAGACTTTATGTTATTTCTCGGCAGCATACAAGAGAGCGTGGCAAATTCAAACAGCTCTGCTAAGTCAACAGCTTGACTAGAGGAGCCCAGACAGATGCTTCTGCTGCATGTATCAGCACAGAGCAGGCCTGGAAACCATTTTCCTCCCTTTTGAAGATGGGTCCTTGAAGAAATCCTCCTCGTACTAATTGCATTCACTCTCTCTCTCTCTCTCTCTCTCTCTCTCTCTCTTCTTCTAGTCCTCTCTCCTAATAGTCCTCTCTCCTTCTAGTCCTCTATTCTTCTAGTCCTCTCTCCCCCTCTCTCCCCCCCTCTCTCTCTCTCTCTCTCTCTCTCTTCTTCTAGTCCTCTCTCCTAATAGTCCTCTCTCCTTCTAGTCCTCTATTCTTCTAGTCCTCTCTCCCCCTCTCTCTCCCCCACCCCCCCCCCCTCTCTCTCTCCTTCTAGTCCTCTATTCTTCTTGTCCTTTCTCCTTCTATTTCTCCTTCTCTCCTCTTCTGCCAGCCATCCACTAAAGTATCCCTCCTCAGACCACAGGCCCTGCTGAGCATTTTGCTCTCCATTTAATTAGCTGTCATCCCAGGAGCTTTAAGAAGAGGGGGGTGGCACAGAAATGTATTTGATTGCACAGCTCTCAAATATTTAAATATATAAACAATATATACATATGTGATAAGTTCTTGATATTCATCCATGTGACAACGGTTTTCATTCATGTGTTGTGTACGATTTTGTATTTAAATGGATATTTTGGTCTTGCTCTGGTGCTCCTCTGTCAAAAATGTGAATGAGTAAATGGAGTGTGAAGACTGGGGGATTGGGCTGTCTCACAAATCAGAGCTGGGATTTAATTATTGCAGCACAGAAAGAATCAAATTTAGTCTGAAAGAATAATGATTATTTATTCTGCAGTAGCACGGTTTGCTGTCCATGTACTGCCTTCCAGAACTCAGCTATAACCCATATATTGTGAAGAATCTATTTACATTTGTACATACTTTTTTTGTTGT
This sequence comes from Oncorhynchus mykiss, assembly GCF_013265735.2. NCBI lineage: Eukaryota > Metazoa > Chordata > Actinopteri > Salmoniformes > Salmonidae > Oncorhynchus > Oncorhynchus mykiss. The sequence goes on along the minus strand of NC_048569.1, from coordinate 68,460,611 downwards.
TGTTTATATTAAATGTAGCCTTTGAAGTTATATTAATTTAATACATCTGAGTGTCTTGTGTCATATTTGTTGTAAAGGGTTACAGTATAGTGTTCCTGTCATATTGTTGTACTTATCTCAGGCTGCAGTTTGCTTTATAATGCAAATAACAGCATTGTTCTTGTCATTCATTCAGAAAGGTAAAGAGAAAACAAGGCAGTCCTCACCACTCTGAGAGCTTGTTGAGATTGTAGGACTACAGCGTAGATTATTATGGATCTGAGGAAACAGCTAATCTGAATATAGATTGGTCCCATCTGTTTTGGGCTGGCACCACTCGTATGTCATTTGGTAAGCATCTAAGCATTTGGGGCTGCTAATGCAACAAAAGGCACATTAGAGGCTGAGGGAGAATTTGTCAGTATTTGACTGGAAGGGAAAGGTGGGGCATCATGAATATCTCCCAGAGTGTGCTGAGAATATCCAAGGGCCATTACTACAGGACACCAGGATACCTATAAGTCATCATATAAAAGTCATAGTATCCTCTAATGTGGTTCATTAAATCCGATCTTCAGAGAGATAGGCAGCACTATATGTGATGAGGGGATACTAGTTTTATCATTGCATACAAATCTAGCCGTGGTTCTACAGCACGTGTATCAAATTTTATAAGACACTGTTAACTCTTCATAACGTGGACGGTGGTGATCAGTAAGACTAGAGCGCTTCAACATGGGAGTCATTCCAGGTTTTAAGGCCAGCCCGCCCTGTGAGCTCTCTGTATTGCAGGCCAATGTCACACTGTGTCACCGCTGCAGGGTCTCCTGTTCACCAAAACAAACATTATTACAGTTTCACTCTGCCACTGCTGAAATGAAGAGATATTAAATGTGGCTGACCCTCATGCCTGTGTTGGATTACACAGGGAATGGAAAGCTACAGACCCCTCTTAAACTTTATTATTGTATTGCATTTATTTCTCTCAACAGATTTCCCAGTGGAAATTAAATGAAAAAGCAATCGTTTTCCTTTTTATTACTGTCTCTTTGTTTTTGGCCTGTGAAGTAAATTGCCTTGCTTTGAGAGGACAGAAGTCACACTTTTACCCCATTTGAAATGGGAAAACAACAACAACAACGCCAAAAATATACAGGCTTCAAAGTGAATGTGTTGGAGAGTGGAATGTGTGGCTGCCTGTGTGGCAGCATGTATTCTGTAAAAGCTGCCAATCATTGCCTTGGTGAGCACTACATTACTCAGACTTATTTGTGATTCGATGAATCAGTCCATAACCTTCATGTTTCCAGATAGCAGTGTGGTCATGGAGTTGAACAGAGGTTGTTTTGAAGAGATTAGGAGCAGAGTATCTGTCTGTGGGAGCCCTTGGGGTCCGACCCAGCCATGCTGAGAGAGAGACAGAAAGAGCATCAGAGTGATCATGCAGAACGACTCAATCATTTATTTATGACCTTAATTAGAGAGAATTACAAGGCTGCTCATGGCCATAGGTCACTCACTATTTGTCTTTACACGTGTTCTTTAAAAAAATATTTTGACTTAATTCTCTGTTATTTGTACATCAATACAGTGGTTCATGTGGATACTTAGTTGCATTTCTAGACATTTGAATCTTGGAAAGATTCCATTCAAGAGGGAATATAACCCCAAAATCTAGTTTCATGTTTTCTTTCCCAGTTTTTTTTTTTCTGAAAATACCAAGTACAAAGTGTATTACAGTCATTCTTAAGAATAGTGAAATGTTTACTACCACTCACAGTATTATTTCATTAACATTTCCCATAAATTGCTACCATAAAACATAAACTATTCCACCCATCAGCATACAACATCCCTACTGTGTATTGCACATTCATTTCCCAAAGACTCAACAGTAGCATGCAGTCATCATAATTTGAGAAGACTGGGATAATGGTGAAAGTGTCCTGTAGACCTTGATCTACGTAATTATAACTTTGAAATGTAATTAAGGAGGCGGAGAAGGAAACAGATTCCATAATTTATTGAACAATGCAGCCCAATTTTCTCATGTTGATTCGGCACCTTGAATGACTAAATCACATCCATGCAATCAGTCTGCTAAAAAACAGTGCTTGTTTGGAAACATGACCAGTGCTTCCCAAAATAGGCTAAATGTGTTAATTCCAAACATATCTTCTAGTTTAGACCCTCCCGATTAGAAACTAAATGCATTAGAGGTTAGTATTCAGACGGATTTGTGATTTCTCTCACTTGAATTGGAAACGATTTTGCCAGATCTTTTTCCAGGTACAACAAAAACGATTTGCTCTGGGTTTAGTATACGATTTAAGTTTTCAAGTGCACAACGATTGCAGTGTCCTCCACTTAAGTCAAATACATATTGATCAAAATCCAGTCAGTATCAGTAGTAGAATAAAGCACCACGCACAACGTGCCATGGCCCATGAAATAATGTCCCTTAAAGATAGAAGAGAATTCTCAAGCAGAATGTGAAAATAATATTTCAGTTTAATGCCTAACTTCCTCTTATTGCCCTTGCATATTCCACTGCTCTCCTCCTCCTGCCATATTAGAAGACCCTTTGTCGCTGATGTCTTTGTCTCTGATTGGTTCCATTAAAGTAACTGGTGGTCCAGTGAATTTTGACGGGTTCACTCAATCAAAGAGTTACAAATCAACCCATTAGGTGACGCAGGGCCCCTGGCGAGTGTGTTTGAACAGGATCTGGAGCGTTTCTAGCCACCCGGCCCTGGCCCCCTAATGGCGTTTCTAATGATGTGTCCCTCCCAGCCTGCAGAGGCACAGTGTGCAGCCTTCTGTAGCACATCCTCCTCCGCTGCTCCTCTCTTCCATGCTTCTCACATCAGTCCTCTTCACTGGCGACTGCAGGGCACAGTGTCAGAAAGTTACACTGCTTTTGGCCTGTTTGCTCTATCTCTTTGCATACATCTAAGATGCAGTACCACATGTACCACGCCAAGGTAATTCATGGATGTCATGTTGTTGGAGACATGTGGTTGTACTGTGCTCTGTGTGTTGGTCTACCCTCTGTGTGTTGGTCTACCCTCTGTGTGTTGGTCTGCCCTCTCTGAGCCCAGACCTACCAGGGTCTGGCTGTGACTACCGTAGGATGAAAGGAGGGGTGGGAGGGGCCACAGCCAAGCGACTGATTACTGTGGAGCGCCTGCTGGTTAGGGGTCAAGTCAAGTTCACTTGAGAGACTCTAACTCCTCCAGCTCCTTGACGAGATAGAAAATAAAATCTTCACCTCTCCATCACTTGAATAATGTTGGGAGGTGTTGACACCTCCCTCTCTCCCTCCCCACCCACTGAGACATGTTTCATCAAATAGGCCCATCCGGGGTGGTACGTTAGGGGACTGATCCTCACCACTAATTCTTGCCATCAGTGTTTTGATTTCTCTCTGGTTCTGTGTGTTTTTCAATATATGAATGGGAACAGAAGTCATCATAATCACGCTGTCTTCCTTTCTTCACAGACAGAGCATACTCCCTCTAGAAGATCAATGTGGGAGTGTTAATTCTATCATTTAAGGAGGGGAAATTAGGAGAAAAATACTTTTGGGCAGTTTCCATTCAGCATAATGAAAGGGAAATATGTTATAATCTAATTAGACAGACACAGCAACATGATGATCAAGGAAATGGGATTAAATATCCCTCCTGTCATTGGTAAATTGTGAAGGGTGTCTGATCAGGTTGCAGAGCTCTTCTCTGTGTGTTCTGATGTGCCAGGTCTCTTAGAGGTCAAACAGAATAGAATAGTTCCCTCCTGTAGGCAAGACATGATGAAGACACTGGCCTACTGGTGCATGTTCTAGAGGGGTAAAATATCTAGGCCCCTCGCTGGACCTCCTGAAGGACATGATGAAGACACTGGCCTACTGGTGCATGTTCTAGAGGGGTAAAATATCTAGGCCCCTCGCTGGACCTCCTGAAGGACATGATGAAGACACTGGCCTACTGGTGCATGTTCTAGAGGGGTGAAATATCTAGGCCCCCCGCTGGACCTACTGAAGGACATGTGATGTCATAGCCTAAGGGCACCCACTTCCCCACAAACATGTCTGACAGCTCTTTGCCTTTTGGAAAAGGGACTGTCATTTGGGCAAAGGCCTGAGAACGGGCTGTTTAAGTTGAACTGGTTCTCATTTGTCAGGACCTGTCAGTGCTTTGGATATGTCTATCTCAGCCATGTCACCAGGCTGCACTGCTCTGAGATATTTTCACTAGTCACTCCGGAGAGAGAGGCTATGGCTTTGCCCTGAGGCAGTTGTCGGTAGGGGAGTGGGTCTTCACTCACAGTGGCACTTCACCAGTTTTAGGAGCCAGCTGAACAGCTGGGAGACAGAGATTGCCAGCTCATCAAGGCAGTTTATCACAAAGCCAAAACGTTCAAGTGTGCTGTCAGGCAGATACTGAGCCCTTTACCTTAATAAAGTTGGGAATCACAGGAGGCCTTTATGTTGGAAAACATGTAACAGCATCATTGGAAGAAGAGGGTCTCATACAAGGAACTAATAAGAGTTGATTGGGTAATGGTGAATGATAGAATCTCAATGAACAGCACACACACAATATTCTAGTAAATATCAGCACCAGTGAATCCCACAGTGTAAATTAGATCTGTTAAGTATAATTATTTTTGCAATTTGCTCTTGGTTTGGAGGTTAGCATTTTGTAGTAAGCAAATGCTTTTCTTGGGTGAGGCTCAAATCAGTGGGTGGGCCATTAAAGGTAGATACATTTGTTTATTTTAGGCATTACACTGGGTGGGCAGAGATCAGTCCATCTGCAATATCCTTCACTGGACTGACCTACTTTACCACTATACAATCACTTTAACCGTCCTCCCAGTGTTTCACTGCTACGTTAGCAACCAGCAGTAATCTGTAATAGGCCTCTCTCCTCCTGCTGGGATAATGTCTTTTCGGACACTTTTCCCATTAAATTTGGTCAGACAGCTTGCAGGAACCCTCGGTGTTAGGTATTGTGCAAAATATGTTATATTACTCCCATAAACTAGCTAGAAAGTGTAAACGTCTTTCAGATCGCCTTGCAGTCTCCCTCCTCTCAGCTCCCCTTCAGAAGGGAGGGAAATTATTGTGTGAAATTATTATTTAGCAAGATCCCCCATGTGCAACTTTCTTGTCTTGTCTTTGTGTGAAGGCAAACAACATATCTGTTTAGATAAGAAAGCCAACGCAACGCTTTTGATGTTTCTGTAGGGACTCACTGAGGCAGAGCTGACAGGGTACTGTATACCCAGAGATTCCAATGCAATATAGTTGAATGATCCTGCATAGTAGTCATACACAAGCACCTCACTTTTGTATATAATAAGGATTGTAAAACAGCATTTTCATTTTAGCAGACACTCTTATCCAGTGCGACTTACATTTTCATACATTTTCCTTGTGGGAATTGAACCCACAACCCTGGCGTTGCAAGCGCCATGCTCTACCAACTGAACCACACGGCTCATTTGTTTAAAGCAAAGTAATGAGCCTGCAGCATTTGGCAGTGCACTTCCCTTTGGCCCTCATATAACATGGCCTCCATCACTGTAATAAGGAGAGTGGAGATACCTCATCAGATGAAGATAGAAATAAGTAGACATGTCTCCTGCATCTAATGAGATGTTGCAGCCACACAGAAATGGGTATGTATCATTGCACCGATAGGAGATAAGATGAGTTTTCTTTCTGTGTGGTGGAATTCCGTATAGGTCGGGAGATAATATTATCAGCATCCTTAACTATAACTGTGACAAATGAGAGCTTTGATCCTGTACGATAAGCACCATATTCATTTGTTTAATTAAAACAGCTTGTCTCTTCGTGGTGAGGGGTCATTTTAAAAATGTTAGAATTAAAGCACGTAATTAAGTGGAGCCCAGATAAGGACCCCTGTGTGGTGGTTGCTTCTGCCAGTGGGGAAGGCAAACGTCATTTATCCCCTGTGCAATCCCACAAGGTCGTTCAGTTTATTAAAGTTAGCGGTGCGCAAGCACGATAAAATATCTGATGTACTTGTTGGAGGGGATGGTTAGCAAAGATTTTTTTATATCTAACCCAAGATAGACCACAGTCTGTCATTTCCAATGGGAGCAAATTAATGGGCAGAACAAGCAAGGAGGTGGCCAGCCAAGCACGAGCTAGCAAGATCTTATTGGCGCGTTCTAGCATGTTTTTCTGTTACAGAACACCTACTCTATGAAGTGTGCGTGTGCAATAACTCCATTCACCCTTGCACTCCTTCTAAACAACGCACATTTTACAAACTTTAGGAAAGGGTAAAGTCTACAAAAGTTAGTCCAATCTGTTCGTAGCTGATTTTTAGTTTTGGGAACAGAATACTGTATTGAGATCAAATGTTTAATTGATTAGAAAATGTGCAAAATGTCGGCCAAAATCAATCTCACTCCATCTTCTCCCATTGTCAGCCACTGGGCTTCCTCTCATCACCATATTTGGTGGTGAGTGTAAATGCCAACCGGATGCTTCAGATTTATACATTTGGTTAAATATCTGGCTCATTGTTCCACCTGTGGGGTTAGGGTGAGTCGGTGCCCAATGCTCATATAGTCTATGGGATGGAGGCAATTAAGATGGCATGTTATCATGTCTTTGAGAACATGAGAAGGACTTGTTTAGCAACAAGCACCTTGACAAAGATATCTGTTTGGGCAATGGAGTGTAGCATTAATTATCACACTCTTTGATTAAATGCATAGTCTGGGAATGAATATCATTTGTCTTACCTGGTTTCAACATGGGAGCCATAGAGGGTCATATTTTGTTTGACTCTGAACTATTTTTAGGCAGTTGAATGGAAGCCCACTTTCTGTGGCATCTATTACTATCTGGTCTCACAGGAAGGATTGCCTTCCGGCATTTCAACTAGGAAGCTTTGTGTCCTTTACATGTGTAGTCGTGTAATACCTCAATCTCACACAATTCAAAGAGTAATCCAGACATTCAATAAGTCCACTCTGCACGCTATCAATACTGTCTATCCCAAACAGACAGCCATGGAGAATGGCTTTCTAATACATGTCTCACAATTATTATGAATCATATCACAGATGTGACTGGTAGGTGTGTTTAGAGGGAGGAACCATCAGAGGCTAAATACGATGACTTGGTTTGGTCTTCTATCTCATAGGGATGTAGGGGTTACGTGTTCTTTCTGAACATGTTGTTTGAACTCAATTAAATGAAGGAGGTGGGGCTTCTATACCTCTGTGTAATCAACTAGTTCTACTTTCTTCTGTGAACTAGTGAGGTTCCTCTAACTGGTTGTTCTTTTGCGCTTAGCAATATGCTAAAGCTGGTAGTTGTTTTGTTAAGGATTATCATTTTCCGAAGATACGTTTTTTTATTGTAGTGGATTTTTTGTAGTGGTTGTTTGTTAAACAGTGAAAGTAGTGCAGGATTGAGAGTGACATGTTTTAGTCACTTTGACAAAGAAAACATTGGCCACAAGAATAGGTACAGTAGCAGACTTGTATAACCACAGTATCTTTATACTCACATAAAATTCACACAGTAGATTCCTGCTGTGTAAAATAGAAATTCCCAGTAAAATGAAGGAAACAGGTGAAGACTAGAGGATATATTTTCTCACAAAATCTCTTTAGCAACTTTTCTTGAGAGTTAGTCTTGCCATAAATCCATTGAAGCAGTTGGTGTTTGTATCTAAGCTAGACCTATATCTTATCTTTTTTTATTGCTATTCCTTCATCATCCTGTTTTTAGAACAGGTGATTTCACACTCCCTGTAGCCCTCTTAAGTCTCATTATCATTCTGTGTCCCTCTCTTGCCTCTTTTAGACTCCACTCCATCAAGGCTGCTGCGTACTACAGAATCACTGGCTTCAGATCAGGGAGGAATAAATCCTCTGGTTAACATTGCCAGCACTGCTTTTTGTTTGGTTACGTAAATCATCAGATGTGCACCTAGACATATATTTCAAAGGTCACTTCAAATGTGAAATCAAATGGAGTTGAGCCTAAAGGAGGGGAGGCTTGTTCTGGCTGTAGAAGGCAGGTCCAGGGCCAGTGGCAGCTAGTGGGGAGCTGGGGAGTCTGAGCTGAGGCACGCCATCTTCTGGCAAAGCTATACAACTAGGGAGAAGAGGCCAGTGTGATCTGCTGGGAGCAGAACACAAGTACACTCTCCACTTTTACTGGTCCAGTCCAGGTAGTAATTCCCTATAGGGATGAGAGTCAAGCCTACATTTGTCAGAGTCAGAGGTTGTTGTGTTTATCCTGTGGTACCAGTGGAGAGTTCAGTAGTCTCTCTAGGGCCTTAGGGACTGTGTGTGTGTCTCTGTAGAGGCTAGATTCTGCGGACCCAGAGCACGTCTTCATTCACCGGCACCAGCGGTGCCTGGGGTTGCTAACAGACACCCAGTGGCACTCCATGATTCAACAGCACGGTTTCAAGGCCGAGGAAAGAAATATCCAGATTTTCCTATTTCATTGTGTGTCAGTATGAAGAAGAAGGGCGACAGGTGTAATGCATAAAACGGCCCGCGGCTCCATCAGCCCTCTGACAGCTTTATGGGGAGAGGTGTTTCAATCACACAGCAGCGTCGACGTGCATCAATCTCCACACCACTGCACAGCATAGGGCATGGAGGGAGTAGAGAGACTCCTGACAAACACAGTAGGAAGATTACTAATAGACCAGCAGGACTCTAGGGAACCCGCACTAGTACAACAAGTTTGAGGACTGAAACGCACATATACTTGGACCATCTACCTTAGTTAGGTAGTAGGTACTTTGGCTGGAGCCGAACACTGTAAGCAGAGTGAACAGCAGCAGTAAGGTCTCTCCAAGGTACCAGCTGTAATGAATATGGGTGAGGACTGCCTAAATGACATTTGTGTTTGGATGCGTTTGTGTGTGTGTGTGTGTGTGTGTGTGTGTGTGTGTGTGTGTGTGTGTGTGTGTGTGTGTGTGTGTGTATTGTGGGAGGTTAAATGAAAGTCACTGAGCACATGTGAAACATCATAAGCAGACAATGAAAAATGACTGTGGCAAAACTCCTGCAATTTCACAGTGGGAGTACAAGTAGGAGAATGTTGGGCGATAATCACTGAGCTGGCACTAGTGGACTGCTAATTCATCCTGTCCTGGTCTCATCTGGGCCTGTTGTCCATTCTTCCAGCTCAGGTGCAGGCTATTGCCTCTCTCTGTGTAATTCTGAGTGGGGTTGACTGGGGAACCTGCTGTACTGGCCGATTGCTCTCAGCTTGCTCTGAACGTAAGCCTAGTGATTTCACCGAGCGGGCATATTGTAAGGCAGATAGATGTGAGTGAGTGTGATTTGCTATGATTTGGCCATACGCGGCCCGCCACACACTATCTCTGCCAGGTCTGCTCCGAGTGGGGTTAACCCTTTATGCCCCAAAGGACAGTGCAACTATAACAAACGTTGATTAAAGGAGGAATCTAATTCTTGGAAATATCATCTTGATATTATTACATTTTGCTCCAATGCTTTTTTAATGAGCCGTCTTTTTGATGCATTTGTATTTAGTGAAATCCCCTCGAGCCTTGACCTCTGTGTTGTTTTTATTAACCACAGGCTGGCCCATTACAGTTTTGCAGTGTGTTAAAGAGATTTCTGCCGTGTTACAGTGTGGGCAGGAGGGATGCCATCATGGCAACAGTAATCTGCAGTCCAGCTCGCTGCTAGCTCACTAAATCCCACTCCACGTCCAACAGAAAAATAAATAAGTTATAGTTTCATTAATCCTCTCCCACCTTCAAAATAATAACCCTGTTGCTTCATGGAACATTGATGTGGCTCGTCCATTATTCATAGTGGAGGTCCTGTTCTTTTGTTCTGGAGAGGAAATGAAAGATGGGTGACAAGGAGTAGAACTGTCGGGAGGAGGACAACGTGCATGTTGAGGACGGCGACGCCTTCCAGGACGCTGCTAGGCATCACTCTTTATCTCCACTCTGGCCAACTGCTTATTTCCTGCTGTGGGATATTTGAGTCAGTGCAGGGCGACGGCATGACAGTCTGCTGTGAAAGGGATGGATCTTTGTCTACGTTTCACGGCACCAAGGTGTAAAATGCCATTTGTCTTTTCATTATATGAGACTGTTGTTGAACCATGTCGGAGACAATTGTGGGTATGCACTCAACAGAAGAGTGAAAATTGGCATCATCCATAATGGGACTATTGCCTAGGGTTTTTGTTGTGCTTTTTGCATTGTGTCCTCATTTACATATTACTTGTATGAGAAAATGTGTTTGACATCGCTGATTTAGTAGGCGTAATCATGCTATTGCTATGGTCTAATTTGAATATTTAGTAATGGGGTTGCATAGAGGAAAAGGTCATTGTGTTTCTTTCTTCCCATAGCCCTGTTTCTTAATTAAGACAAATCTTGAAAGCGTTCCATATTGATTCTGCTTCTCTCAAGGCCGCACTTTGAACTATGGTTAGTAATGGGGGAGATAATGGTTGTTTGTATGCAGAAGGTTTGGTGATAGTTTATTGGGGCCAGCCAATGATTTCCAGCAGCAGCTCCCATCATCTCCATGGTGTGTGATGGTGAGAGATGAAAGGAGGATGAGAAAGAGGGGTGGTTGGTGGGAGTCTGACAGGACTGAGGTGGGAGTCTTCCCATGTTTTATTATGATGAGGTGAAATTTTCTAATGCTGTTACATGACATGGAATGCAAACCATCAATCAGACACCGTGCCGTTCTTCATGCCAATGGAAACAAAGCCGTGTCCTGAGGGAACCGTACAGTATGTTTCAAAGAGCTGAGGGGTTTGCTGGGATATTACCATATTTTGGTAAGACAACATGCAAAGACATTGTTTTTATCTTTTATAACATGAATATTCCTGTCACCATGTATCACCATGTTAGAGGTGTGTGGTCTTAATGGGTTCCTGTGTTATGAGGGGATGTATATTTGTGCTTATTAGACACTCGATAGAAGGAGAGAAAGCCATCTGCCTACCTGCTGAGTACTACTGTACATGGGTCACGGAAAGTACTGCTAGGCCAACATACAGTACAAGCATACACACTCACTCACTCACTCACACACACACACACACACACACACACATATATATATATATATTTATAAAGCCCTTCTTACATCAGCTGATATCTCAACGTGCTGTACAGAAACCCAGCCTAAAACCCCAAACAGCAAGCAATGCAGGTGTAGAAGCACGGTGGCTAGGAAAAACTCCCTAGAAAGGCCAGAACCTAGGAAGAAACCTAGAGGAACCAGGCTATGAGGGGTGGCCAGTCCTCTTCTGGCTGTGCTGGGTGGAGATTATAACAAAACATGGCAACACACACCGTGTTGTATTCCTTCCAAAATCCTATTTTCCCTAACCATTAATCTAACCATAACTCTAAACTTAACCCAAAGCCTAACCCTAAAACTATACCTAAACCTAAACGTAACCCCTAACCCCAACCTTAATTCTAACCCCAACCATAATTGTAACCCTAAACCTAAAATAGCGTTTTTCCTTGTGGGGACCGGCAAAATGTAAAAATCTAATCAAATTGTATTGGTCACATACACATGGTTAGCAGATGTTAATGTGAGTGTAGCGAAATGCTTGTGCTTATAGTTCCGACAGTGCAGCAATTTCTAACACGTAATCTAATAATTCCACAACAACTACCTAATACACACAAATCTAAGTAAAGGTAAGGAATAAGAATATATAGATATAAATATATGGATGAGCAATGGCAGAGCGGCATAGGCAAGATGCAATAGGTGTTATAAAATACATTGCACCAATTGTGCAAGTTCTCCCACTTAAAAAGATGAGAGAGGCCTGTAATTTTCATCATAGGTACACTTCAACTATGACAGACTAAATGAGAAAACAAAATCCAGAAAATCACATTGTAGGATTTTTAATTTATTTATTTGCAAATTATGGTGGAAAATAAGTATTTGGTCACCTACAAATAAGCAAGATTTCTGGCACAGACCTGTAACTTCTTCTTTAAGAGGCTCCTCTGTCCTCCACTCGTTACCTGTATTAATGGCACCTGTTTGAACTTGTTATCAGTATAAAAGACACCTGTCCACAACCTCAAACAGTCACACTCCAAACTCCACTATGGCCAAGACCAAAGAGCTGTCAAAGGACACCAGAAACAAAATTGTAGACCTGCACCAGGCTGGGAAGACTGAATCTGCAATAGGTAAGCAGCTTGGTTTGAAGAAATCAACTGTGGGAGCAATTATTAGGAAATGGAAGACATACAAGACCACTGATAATCTCCCTCGATCTGGGGCTCCACGCAAGATCTCACCCCGTGGTGTCAAAATGATCACAAGAACGGTGAGCAAAAATCCCAGAACCACACGGGGGGACCTAGTGCATGACCTGCAGAGAGCTGGGACCGAAGTAACAAAGCCTACCATCAGTAACACACTACGCCGCCAGGGACTCAAATCCTGCAGTGCCAGACGTGTCGCCCTGCTTAAGCCAGTACATGTCCAGGCCCGTCTGAAGTTTGCTAGAGAGCATTTGGATGTTCCAGAAGAAGATTGGGAGAATGTCATATGGTCAGATGAAACCAAAATATAAATTTTTGGTAAAAACTCAACTCGTCGTGTTTGGAGGACAAAGAATGCTGAGTTGCATCCAAAGAACACCATACCTACTGTGAAGCATGGGGGTGGAAACATTATGCTTTGGGGCTGTTTTTCTGCAAAGGGACCAGGACGATTGATCCATATAAAGGAAAGAATGAATGGGGCCATGTATCGTGAGATTTTGAGTGAAAACCTCCTTCCATCAGCAAGGGCATTGAAGATGAAACGTGGCTGGGTCTTTCAGCATGACAATGATCCCAAACACACCGCCCGGGCAACGAAGGAGTGGCTTCGTAAGAAGCATTTCAAGGTCCTGGAGTGGCTTAGCCAGTCTCCAGATCTCAACCCCATATAAAATCTTTGGAGGGAGTTGAAAGTCCGTGTTGCCCAGCAACAGCCCCAAAACATCACTGCTCTAGAGGAGATCTGCATGGAGGAATGGGCCAAAATACCAGCAACAGTGTGTGAAAACCTTGTGAAGACTTACAGAAAACGTTTGACCTCTGTCATTGCCAACAAAGGGTATATAACAGTATTGAGATAAACTGTTGTTATTGACCAAATACTTATTTTTCCACCATAATTTGCAAATAAATTCATCAAAAATCCTACAATGTGATTTTCTGGAATTTTTTTTCTCCATTTTGTCTGTGTACCTATGATGAAAATTACAGGCCTCTCTCATCTTTTTAAGTGGGAGAACTTGCACAATTGGTGGCTGACTAAATACTTTTTTGCCCCACTGTACATATGAGATGAGTAATGCAAGATATGTAAACATTATTAAAGTGGCATTATTTAAGTGACTAGTGTTCCATTTATTAATGTGGCCAGTGATTTCAAGTCTGTATATAGGCAGCAGCCTCTCAATGTTAGTGATAGCTGTTTAACAGTCTGATGGCCTTGAGATATAAGTTGTTTTTCAGTCTCTCAGTCCCTGCTTTGATGCACCTGTACTGTCCTCGTCTTCTGGATGATAGCGGGGTGAACAGGCAGTGGCTTGGGTGGTTGTTGTCATTGATGATCTTTTTGGCCTTCCTGTGACATCGGGCGCTGTAGGTGTCCAGGAGGGCAGGTAGTTTGCCCCCGGTGATGTGTTGGGCAGACCGCACCACCCTCTGGAGAGCCTTGCGGTTGTGGGCGGTGATACAGCCTGACAGGATGCTCTCGATTGTGCATCTGTAAAAGTTTGTGAGGGTTTTAGTCACCACTTGTCTGAATTTTCCTTGTTTTACTATCCTTGTGAGGACTTCTGGTACCCTAAGGATAGTAAAACTAAAAAACACACACACACAGCAAGAGGGGAAATCTAATTGTATTTGGATATGAAAATGCACGGATATGTTTAAATGACATTCCCGGGGCTCCAGCACGTTGAATGATTTACCTTTGTGGCGTAATGGAGCAATTTCTTTCTTTCTTTCTTTTTTCCGCTTTTCAATCTACAGTAAAAATTCTCGCTTAGCTCTGCGACAAGTCATCTGTCACTCTGCGCATGGCGGATGAGACTCTGGTGACAAAGTCGCCCCAAGACTTGCTATTCTGTCTCCCATGAGGGATATTAAAGAGCAGCAAGCATCAATTAAATACTACAGTGCTGCTTAGTGCAAAGCAATGCTGGATAGTCATGTAGTTGATCAGTTGGGGACCTGGGACAGTGTGGATGGTTAGCTTTTACTCTCAGGTATATGTTAGGGAGTTGTTTTATGGGGGTGATGATGGAAGTCAGATGTGATGGAACATCAGTGTAAGATTCTAGTTGTATGTTTCCTTTGTTTGTTTTTCTGTTACATTAGGCATACAGAGGTTTGTATTTTGTTGACCCGACTGTAGAAATGTTGTTTGAGAGCATTGAGGCTTTAAGGGCAAGGCTTCGGCAGCCAGAATCTCTCCAAAATGACCTGTAATTCCCAGTGTCCAAGGTAATCACTGTAATGGCCTGTCAACACAGCCAGAGAAAGCAAGCAAACAATGCGCATTACTCACCCACTGTCAACTCATCCCTGCTTGGTTTCTGACCAGAAAACGTGTGTGTATGTGTTTCCATGTAACTGTGTGTGTGTGGACGTGTGTGAAAGAAAGAGAGAGAAAACCCCCCACAATAAGTCAAAAAGCCCCTTCTCTTCAGAGAGCAGAGTTGATCCCCTTTCTTGCCCAATGTCATGGCTGTCACATCCCCTCTGTGCTGAGTGTGTGTGAGGGAAGGAGAGAGAGAAAGAGAGGGTGGGGCGGGCTGTGGTCCAGGGGTCAGGCTCTGTTTTCACACTGCTGTCCTGTGGCCGAGCAGGGCTGTCACTCACACTCACACCAACACATCACATCAGAGAGGCTGAGAGCTGGGATGGTCTCCCCGGCCTACCTGTGAAATACAGTATTTCGTGCCTCTCCCCTCATCACAATCTGCTCCTCATCTACACCACACTTGTTGGAGGCCATTCTGTTTTGTCTCACTCCCTCTATTGATGAGCTCTCCATGTCATGTCATCCATCCCTATTCTATTATACACCTACAGTATACTCCTACCATCTCTTAGAGAGGCTACGGTCTAGCTGGCCTTATTTCATCCCACAAGGTTGCCTTTTGTTATTCTGACTGCGCTACAATTCGCCGAGTTCAATCAAAGACTGAGATTGCCAGCCCAGCTGTGATAAAAGTACATTCGGCTCTAAATTAAATTCAACATAACTGGGAAATGAAGCAAATGCGAATAAACAAAAGCGGATGCTCGGGTGATTTGACTGTGAATGATAGCGGTGGAGTGTGAAGGGTAATGTATTGTTTCTTCCTCTACCGTAATTGAGCTGTGCCTCTCAGAGGCTCTGATGTGACATGTGGTGCCCCGGGACAGGGCACAGAGACAGTAAGAGGATAGTAGTGCTGTGCTAAGCCTGTGATTCGCTAGCTGACTCCAGTCAACCTCAATAAGTGCGGTGCCCGCTCCTGCTCCCGCTCCCCCAGCCCCAATACCAGCCTGTGGCGTGGAAGTTAATTGGCAGCATCTGCTGTCTGGGAGCCCGAGCGCCCAGTTACCCCCCTGGCACCTGGAGCCACCAGTCTGCCTGCAGGCAGCGAGCGGAGAGAGCCCAAACACCACAGCTGCCACCGGTGCCAGGGGGGATGTGGTCAGACAGGCTGGCCGGCTGTGCCAGGCAGGGACACCCTCAGGGGACAGATGGTTTACAGATCTGGGTGGTAGTGGGGAGAGAGAAAGCAGAGAGAGATAGAGACTCACCTGCCATGCCCTAACAGGCACAACACTGATTTCCATTTAGAGAAGGTGAAGAGCCTGCTGGATTTGGTTGTTGTGTAAAATTGGCTTATTTTAAAACAACAAAGTGGAAAATGTAGCATTTTTGTAGTAGAATCACAATGATTATTTTAATGCCGGTTGTGGTCAAATTATACTTGAAGCTTTTGTTGAGGCAGTATCCTAAATCCAAAGTGCAGATCCTTTCCAATATGATGTTATTGTTTTGAATCTCATAAGGATTGTAGCTATCCTTTGTCCTAATGTCCTTGTGTATGTGAGAGGTCATTCTCCAGTGAAATTACTGGTTCATGCTCTTCATTTCCTGTGTACACTATGACATCACTCTAAGTGTATGACATTATTCTGATGACCTCATTGTGACCTCATGATTTGTCATGTTGCCATCAGGAGAGTGGATGATCTCATCAGCCTAACCTCTATCTGATGAGTCACAGTGACACAGACACAGTAACATGGTTATGATACGGCTGAGATCATTGTTGTCGTACTCTATTTAATGACTATGTGGATGTGCATTTTTTAGATTTACGTTATGGCTGAGAGAAAGCAACAAAGAGGTTTTACACAGAGAGCTGAGATGGGAATACTTTCATCATTGGAATTTCACTTTCAGAAATTACGTTTTTTTGTAGCAGAATACATGTCTCCTTTGATGAACACATTTCCAACACAACTTATATATTTCAGGAACCTGCGGGTGAATTTACTGTATATGGTTTACTCTACAGGAATCATTACACATTTCACGTTAGACTCCTGTCCTATCCCAGTATGAATGTTTACGTAAATACTTGAGGTAAGTTCACAGACAACAAAGGAGTGAGAGGGGAGGTTGTCTGTCTGGGAAGATAATGCTATCAGAGAGCAGGCAAATTGAATCTGGAGATGCATCTGCATTAGCCCTCAAAAAGCCCTGTCACTCCACCATCTCTACTCCATCTCAACAGCATCTCTCCAGCACACTGCCCTAGGCTACATTAAGCTACATGTCTGCCTTCCTGTAATTAACAGAGAGAGCTATTGTTCGCCTTCTATGGAGAATGAATGCGGTACAGTTGTCAGGAGCAGATTGCTCTACAGTATGTCTCGGATCTAAGAAATGTGTGTGTGTTTTTGTTGTTGTTTTTTTGAGTTGGTTGTGTGCTTATGTGTGCTTGAGTGTGTGAGTGTGTGAGTGTGTGTGTGCGTGAGTGTGTGTGTGCGTGAGTGTGTGAGTGTGTCTGAAGTGTTGTTTGCCTGCCAGTCTGGCGCCAGGCTGTCTCCCTGGGTCCACTCCACCCAGTGAGCTGATGCAGACAGTAGACACATCCACATCTCCCCTGGGAGAGGAGAGTAGAGGAGAGAGAGAGGTCTCACAACCACTCCACCTGCTCTCTCTCTCTCTCTCTCTCTCTATCTCTCTCTCTCTCTCTCTCTCTCTCTCTCTCTCTCTCTCTCTCTCTCTCTCTCTCTCTCTCTCTCTTTATCTCATAGACACTGTATTTGTTTACAACATGCTTTCAGACACCTTTTACTGATTTATCAGTGTGTCTAATAGAATGTGTGATTTCTCAGTTTTTTTGTTGCCTACAGAAGTGAGTGCATCTCAAACAGCTTTTCTATTATGAGTCATTATGACATTTGCTTTACTCCATGTTTAGCATATTCACATTAGCTGTAGTCCTAGTATGATGGGTGTGATGGGTGTGTTGGTGTCAGCCGTCAGCCAGACCACTCTGTGGCATTGTGGCTCCCCTGGGACCTGGCTGAGACTGAACACTAATGTGGGGTGGGGTCTAATGCTGCATGGTGTAGGTGCATGGGGAGCTGGTGTTTGTTCCTGTTATCATAACCCCTCTTACACATTTATCAACACACACACACACACCAGGGTAAAACACTGACATCATGGTTGTGGCGTGTCAGTGCCCCCCTCCCAGACTAATGCCACCTGCCCTCATGCCCCAGAGGGGGGTGGTGGCGCCACGCTGGCAATGGCAGGGTGATCATCTGCTCTCAGCACAGTGGGACCTGTAGCTGCACCAGCATGGAGCCATGGGCGGGCCTGGGGGAGGGGAGGGTGCTGCGGTATAGTCAACCCTCTGCCCTGTCTGGCACATAGTCCACTGTTAATCAAATTAATTTACCCCATTGAGAAAAATCTAAACTATCCACACCAAGTTTGTATTCAAACTTTCAGATTGGTTCACAGGTTTTGGATGAAGTTTAGTGCTATGGTATTGAACACAGTACTTTAGAGAGATCTAGAGACAGGCGAGTGGACCTGGGACTGTCTGTAGCAGGGAGGGGAAGGTCATGCCACTACTGAACACCACCGAGAGGTGTGGCCATCTGCTGGTCAATCAGGGTGCTGGCACAGCTACACTCCTCTCCAGGATGATTCTGAGCACTGAGCACAGTACAAGGTTGCTTGATCAGACAGGACAGGATTCTCAAGACCTCATTTAAGACATGTTTGCCCTGGTTTTGATTCTGAATGCGATCGCAAGCCACTGGCCCTACATCACATCGACATCCACATAACACCCGTGGAGATGTCTGTCTGTTGAACCGGCTGTGCATGAGTGATATGTGTATGAATGAGGTCCACTGTTTGCACACGGATGTGAGTGGAATATTTCCGCACCACAGAGTAATATAATGCAGCCCACTCACCAGAAGAGGGGTTGTAGAAGGACTATCCTCCATCACAAGCCTCTATGCTTCACCACTGACCCTACTGTATGAACCCACTTTACAGTGCTGCCTGCCTGGCTCCCTCCAAACCACCACTACCCAGCCAACCCAAACTGGAAAAAATCTTCCACTGCGTTTCAAAGAACTGTCAGCAGTACCGTAATTTATCACCCCCGAGCCCACTGAGTAATTCTAATGGCATGTATTTTGATGACTTATTTTGATATATTTAATGACGCCATAAAACGAACCCTGAAGTTGAGTCGATGCCTCTAGCTGAATACTTAAGTACCCAGTGTGTGTGTTCTGAGTGATTTGGTCGAGAGAATTTGCGACGCTCTTAAAACATGAATAAAAGTGAGCTGGGGAGTGGTGTCTTGTTTGTGTGATAAACAGAAGAAGCACCATGGTGATGCGCAGCGACCTTACATGTTCTTATGTGACCTGATACCTACAGTGCCTTGCGAAAGTATTCGGCCCCCTTGAACTTTGCGACCTTTTGCCACATTTCAGGCTTCAAACATAAATATATAAAACTGTATTTTTTTTGTGAAGAATCAACAACAAGTGGGACACAATCATGAAGTGGAACGACATTTATTGGATATTTCAAACTTTTTTAACAAATCCAAAACTGAAAAATTGGGCGTGCAAAATTATTCAGCCCCTTTACTTTCAGTGCAGCAAACTCTCTCCAGAAGTTCAGTGAGGATCTCTGAATGATCCAATGTTGACCTAAATTACTAATGATGATAAATACAATCCACCTGTGTGTAATCAAGTCTCTGTATAAATGCACCTGCACTGTGATAGTCTCAGAGGTCCGTCAAAAGCGCAGAGAGCATCATGAAGAACAAGGAACACACCAGGCAGGTCCGAGATACTGTTGTGAAGAAGCTTAAAGCCGGATTTGGATACAAAAAGATTTCCCAAACTTTAAACATCCCAAGGAGCACTGTGCAAGCGATAATATTGAAATGGAAGGAGTATCAGACCACTGCAAATCTACCAAGACCTGGCCGTCCCTCTAAACTTTCAGCTCATACAAGGAGAAGATTGATCAGAGATGCAGCCAAGAGGCCCATGATCACTCTGGATGAACTGCAGAGATCTACAGCTGAGGTGGGAGACTCTGTCCATAGGACAACAATCAGTTGTATATTGCACAAATCTGGCCTTTATGGAAGAGTGTCTAGAAGAAAGCCATTTCTTAAAGATATCCATAAAAAGTGTCGTTTAAAGTTTGCCACAAGCCACCTGGGAGACACACCAAACATGTGGAAGAAGGTGCTCTGGTCAGATGAAACCAAAATTGAACTTTTTGGCAACAATGCAAAATGTTATGTTTGGCGTAAAAGCAACACAGCTGAACACACCATCCCCACTGTCAAACATGGTGGTGGCAGCATCATGGTTTGGTCCTGCTTTTCTTCAGCAGGGACAGGGAAGATGGTTACAATTGATGGGAAGATGGATGGAGCCAAATACAGGACCATTCTGGAAGAAAACCTGAAGGAGTCTGCAAAAGACCTGAGACTGGGACGGAGATTTGTCTTCCAACAAGACAATGATCCAAAACATAAAGCAAAATCTACAATGGAATGGTTCACAAATAAACATATCCAGGTGTTAGAATGGCCAAGTCAAAGTCCAGACCTGAATCCAATCGAGAATCTGTAGAAAGAACTGAAAACTGCTGTTCACAAATGCTCTCCATCCAACCTCACTGAGCTCGAGCTGTTTTGCAAGGAGGAATGGGAAAAAATGTCAGTCTCTCGATGTGCAAAACTGATAGAGACATACCCCAAGCGACTTACAGCTGTAATCGCAGCAAAAGGTGGCGCTACAAAGTATTAACTTAAGGGGGCTGAATAATTTTGCACGCCCAATTTTTCAGTTTTTGATTTGTTAAAAAAGTTTGAAATATCCAATAAATGTCGTTCCACTTCATGATTGTGTCCCACTTGTTGTTGATTCTTCACAAAAAAATACAGTTTTAAATCTTTATGTTTGATGCCTGAAATGTGGCAAAAGGTCGCAAAGTACCTCCTCTAATTTCATACTCTGAAAATCCACTCTGTCAGTCTATGATTTCACATTTAATCACCAGTCCAAATAGAGATAAAGATTTTTGATTTTTTTTTATATAGATGTAAGAAACCCCTATTAGTGAATTTTACCTTAGTGTCTTGGACGTGGCTCAAGTTCCTCATAGTTTCCATTTCTGCATGCAAGCAGATTGGAATATACAACCCCAGTGCATTTCTCTGGGTCTTTGAGTTTATGGTTTCAGGTCTAATGACCCAATGATTTAAGGTCTGGGAGGCTGTATGTGTGTGCTGCTGTTCGCCAGGCTCTTAGCTCTAACATGGCTATGTCCCCATAGCATTTATGTGTGGAGGTGAAGCATCACCCGCATGCTCTTGCAATAGAACAAAGTACGGAGCCAAGGCATTTTTTGCTCTTACACATAGTACTTGGTGCTTTTAGGTGGGATTTGTTTAACTCTGATAGAATACTGTATCTGCTGCTGCATACTATTCAATCATGGTAAGCTCTATGAATTTGATCTGATATTGATTGTTCGCCTGTTTGTTCATCTAATTCACCCAAGGGTTTGTAATTTATTGTTCTCTCTAAAGAAAAGGATATTTTAAACGCTGATATCAGACAGCATAACGTTGGGGAGACAGATTTACCTAGGCTGAATAGAACAAGCAAATCATGAGGGTTGAATGGTGAGAAGTGAACACTTCTGACATGGATGTCACATCTCACGTGTGATGCCTTTTCTCACTTCTGTCTTCCCCCAAAATGCTGTGGGGAAAGGGACAAGACAGCAAATTAAATCTCTTAACGGTTTTGATGTTAACACCTTAGAAAATCTTCCAGCGGCTTGTTTAAACCACTCGGCTTCAGAGGGTCCCTGTTCAGGCTCAGATGTCTCTGTAAACTACTTATTGTCTCCCCAGAAAGTGGGCTTTGAGATGCCTTTCCAAAGGAAAGCCCGGAGCCTACTAACAACCCATGACTACTGTACATTGTTTTAAACCCACGCACTGATTTGATGCTTTCCAGGACATTCAGTGACTTGCAGTGGCAATCACTATACACTATACTACAGTATACCATCAGTGATCACATACGGCCAACAGAATGACAAAGCAAGAGAGGTTGCTTAGTAACAGTGCGATTGGATACCGTCTTTATGTCTGATCTGCATCCTAAAAAGATGGATAGATACATCACACATGTGAGTAGGAGGCATACTTGACTGTTTTCAGATCATTCTAAAGCTATTTTCTGCTTGGATTAGTATGCAAAAGAAGGAGGCTGTGCCATGTTTCAACAAAAGTGAAATTGTTCAACATCTGGCAGCGTAGGTAGAGAGATTGGCTCTTCAAATGCGGCTGGTCGTACATTATGGTTGTATTGTATCATTGTGAAAAATATCATCCAAATGTAAACATTTTTATTTTAGGAACAGAGCTTCCATTTGTCACAAATTGATGGTGTAGAACTGTGGCACTTGTGGGACATATTTTAAACCATTCCCAACATTGAGCGCTTGACAGGCTCAGCTCTGAGCAGAGAGAGAAGCGAGTAGCGTGACTACAGTGACCTCTACGCTTGATTGATTTGAGAATGTAGACAAGATGTCCCTAGTATGAAAGCTACCAATTTTATCCCTCATCTCTGAGACTTCTGAAGGAAACAGATCAACATCAAAATTAAAGCCCCTCTTGTATCTGCTAACAGTTGAGAAGTTGAAAAGCAGAGGGAAGGAGAGTGACACCTCAGTAAAGGCTTGCTTTTAGCTGCTAGTGCTCTGCTCTCTTTGGTGTTGACCCGGATTCTGCTGGAGAAGTCGTGTTATCACATAAGACATTTCAAGCAGAGTTTTGTTTTTCTTATCTTCATTTATGCCTGCTCTTGTATAGAAGTTGTGTTAACACGTCTCACAGCCCTCGTTCAGTTGATGACCTTGAGCTTTAGGATGGAACTTTCTGTGGTGTAGAATATATTTGTGACGTGTGAGCGTGTGTTTGCTGTGGCACTGGATTGTGAAACCACGTTTGTGCACATTATCATCGGAGGCGGCTTTTTTGTTGTTGCCACATGCAGTGATAAATCTGTTTGGGAATGGGGGCACTGTACCACATCCTGAAGTACGAGAGGCATGGGGCAGCATTATTTAGATAAAAACGAATTGCCAGCAGCCGTTCAGGAGCAGACACTGCAGAGATATAAACCAGGGTGACAGCAACCTCTGCATCGCTGCTCTCCAGAGGAAGACACAAAGCTATTTTCTTTGGCCCATAACAGTAAAGCAGTCCTGCGATGGCCAGCAGTAAATTCCTGTTGTGTAATTACAATCAATATCGAAGACTCGCTCAGTAGCCAACAAGGTCAAATGGTACAGAGAAGAGCTGCACGGCTGGATAATGCCAAACAGATAGATGAATAAATAACTGGATAAAGTGTCATCTTATTTCATTCTTCCGAGGTGGGGTGTGACAGGGTAAAATGCGGCCCCCTGTTTTCAGCCTGCCAGGTCTCCTGGGTGTGCAGGGAACAGCAGGAGGTCCTGCACTCAGCCCTGGATAAGCAATGGAGGAAGCAAAACACCTGGGACCTCCTGACACAAACTATCATTGTGCTGTGTTTGTGTGGGCGTCCATGTGTGCGTGCGTGTGTTTGTGTGTGCGTGTGTTGGTGCGTGCGTGTGTTTGTGCGTGCGTGTGTTGGTGCGTGCGTGTGTTTGTGCGTATGTGTGTTTGTGCGTGCGTGTGTTTGTGTGCTTGTGTGTGCGTGTGTTTGTGCGTGCGTGTGTTTGTGTGTTTGTGTGTGTGTGTTTGTGCGTGCGTCTGTTTGTGCGTGCATGTGTTTGTGTGTTTGTGTGTGTGTGTTTGTGTGTGAGTGTGTTTGTGTGTGCGTGTGTTTGTGTGTTTGTGCGTGCGTGTGTGTGTGTGTGTTTGTGTGTGAGTGTGTTTGTGTGTTTGTGCGTGCGTGTGTTGGTGCGTGCGTGTGTTTGTGTGTTTGTGCGTGCGTGTGTTTGTGTGCTTGTGTGTGCATGTGTTTGTGCGTGCGTGTGTTTGTGTGTTTGTGTGTGTTTGTGCGTGCGTGTGTTTGTGCGTGCGTCTGTTTGTGCGTGCGTGTGTTTGTGTGTGTGTGTGTTTGTGTGTGTGTTTGTGTGTGAGTGTGTTTGTGTGTTTGTGCGTGCGTGTGTTTGTGTGTTTGTGCGTGCGTGTGTGTGTGTGTATGTTTGTGTGTGAGTGTGTTTGTGTGTTTGTGCGTGCGTGTGTTTGTGTGTTTGTGCATGCGTGTGTGTATGTGTGTGTTTGTGTGTGAGTGTGTTTGTGTGTTTGTGTGTTTGTGCGTGCGTGTGTTTGTGCGTGCGTGTGTTTGTGCGTGCGTGTGTTTGTGCGTGTGTGTGTTTGTGTGTGTGTGTGTGTTTGTGCGTGTGTGTGTGTGTGTGTGTGTGTGTGTGTGTGTGTGTGTGTGTGTAATTCACATGAACAGGACAAACACTTCACCAATACACATTTTTCATCCCACATTCCACCAATATGTTTGATTAGGATTAAAATCCTTTGATTTAAATGAAAGGTAATATACTTAATTTAAGTTAAAGGTAATTGCATGAGCCAAGATCCCAAAATATCACATTGAGTATACTTGATTACACAAGCAGATTAAAGTTGGTGAAAATGTAGAAATTCTTCAAAGAAAAGTTTTTAATTATTGCTTCCTTCTCCCATTCCTTCTCCTCTTCATGGCGCTTGTTGAGCACATGTATACATACGAATGTGTGGTGTATGTCTTTGGGCACGTGCCCAGTAGTATTGTCGACTAGCTCGTCAGCCACCTAATGCCCTGTAAGATGCAGTGCAGGGATGTGGGAGAGGCACCCGCCCAGGCAGCCAGCCTTGGGGCTCTGCAGACACTGGATAAGAGCCTTCTCTGGAGGTGGGCGGGCCAGCACTGCTTACTGCCCCCTCTCCTCTCACTCCCCTCTCTCTACCTCTCTCCCCTCTTTCTCTCTCCTTCCCTTCAGCCAGGCATGAGGCAGGGCGGGGTGGCTGCATTAGTATTCTGCTGAGACAGGCACACTTGCACAGAGATAGGAACACTTTCTCCTCTACCAGGGGAATAATCAGCTTGGCCTTTTCCCCCTTTCCTCACTTTGCCTTATACAACTCGGCTAATTTGGTTTGATTTTAATTTTGTGTTTCACTTTGTAGCGGCAGCAGCATTTTCTGTGAGTGTTTGTTTGTATATATATATGCGTGTGTGTGTGTGTGCGCGTGCACGTCAGCATAAAAACCAACAGCCTATTTCCCATCTGCCCATCCCTAGTTGAGAGGCGATAGAGTATGGGGCTTATTGAGAGGGGGGTCAGTGAGTCCCAGGTTCATTTGAGACAGGCTGCCTGCTGCCCTCTGCTTATCAGATAGGCCGCTCAGGACGGCAGGCTGCTATCAGATACAGATAGCATCTCAATCTGATCCTGGTCCTACAGGAGGGACGCCAGCCTGCCATCACAGCCTCTGATCTGCCTCCTCTTTCTCATCCTCTCCTTATCTTCTGTCTCCCTCCTCCTCACTCACTCTCTCTCCCCCTCCCCTTCCCATCATCCTCTCTGTGGCCTCAGCTCAATGCCTGTCCGTTATTGCTTTTTCCCCTCTCAGAAGATTCACTCTCTTCTACTCCTCTTTGCCAACATTTGTTGTGGATCGTTATTCACCCCCCCCCCCCCACCTTTTCTCTCACATATCCTTGTTGTCAGCTTTTTTATTTGCATGTGCACAGGCTTTATATGCAGTTATCAGCTGCGTAGACACTCATTCAGCTGGGATGTACCATCAATTGTTAGCCTGTATGAAATATCCATAGTCTACCATTGTCCTTCTTTATTTACTGCTTAATACAGTTAGTTTGGGATGCAACTCAGATGATGCCCAGTGAACAGAAGAGATGCAGAGGCAGCCAGGGGAATAGAGAGAGCAGAGCAGAGCAGTAAACTGAGAGGCTGTAGGGGATGCAGTAGTGTCACATTTCTGATTGATCGCTACTTAAGGCCCCTGGATCACTCTCCTTGTAGCCCTCGGCATTACCACAACAGACCGGATGACAGCGAGACTAGAAACTTTCTGTACTGTTCCATGCTCTCACATTGATACCAATGACCTTATAGACAAAATGCTGCAAGCAGTTGTCCCTTTATAATCGGTTATCAACCTGATAGAGTCTGGGGAAAGGTTCTGAGGGAATTATCTAATATGTATACAGTATGTATTGTATATGAGACATGAATTTTCTCTAAATCCTTGAAATGTTCCCCTGTCCTTGCAGGCAAAGACTCCCGACTAAGAATGTGTACTACTACCGTTGCCCTGACCATCGGAGAAACTACGTGATGTCTTTTGCCTTCTGCTTTGATCGAGAGGATGATGTGTACCAATTTGCTTACTGCTACCCCTACACCTACACCAGACTGCAGCACTACCTGGACAGCTTGGAGCGCAGGAACCTGGACTACCTGCAGAGGGAGCAGCTGGGGCTCAGTGTGGTGAGTGTGTGTGTGCGTGCGCATGCGTGCGTATACGTGTGTGTCCTCTCTCCCTCATCAAACAGTTTTCAACAGACTACCAAAGAGCCCACAGCCCAGGTCTATCCACCAGTCCTACGCTTCACATTTTCATGTTATCAGTATGACTGTTCAACTCTGTGTGATTGTAGCCAGAGGACAGGAGGGATCCTTGACTGTGCTACTGTAGGTGGTGTGGTGGTGAGGCTGGTTGAGCCACACAGAGTGTCTCCTCTCTGTGTTGTGCCTGTGCAGCGCTGCACGCTGGTTGCCCTCTGAGGGAGAACACTGCTGCCTGTAATCAGGAGAGCTCTCTCTTTTCACAGGAACAGGAAGAGGATCTTTCACACTGCCTGCAGTATTGTCTGCTCTTATCAAATAATAGTAGGAGAAAAACACATTAGAAATGCTTATTATTATTATTTTTGTATTATTATTTAAAAAAATAACATTTGTCAAGGAGAGCTAGCTGCAAGGGGCAATGTTGAAAGTGCATTTATTAATAAGGAATGTGGCGTAAATTTTAAAAGGAGTCACATAGGGCAGATGATGTTGGTGAAGAATAATTTCAGAAAGTGATCTCTCAACTAATAGGAGTCCAGAATTGGCAACAAAGACAAGAACAGGTATCGGCATATTCCTTCAATAGTTCCCATCATATAATTATAATTCTAGAATTCTATTCGTTTTTCTATGCTTCCCACTGTCCTATGACATGTCCAAGTGCAAAATGAGGGCTCCAAAGTGTGCAGCATTAGTTCTACTTTTTAGCCTCACCAGCACTTTGTGATAAATACAAGAAGTTCAGACATAAAACTGAGTAAGTTGGCACTCAGACTAAGGATTAGTTTAGTATGCATAGTCATAGAGGCGTTTTATGGCCTTATTTGTCTTTTAATGTCCTGCGGTCCTGGATCTCTGACAGCCCGGCCCAGCAATCTCATTACGACCTGCAATGAGAGAGGGATGAGGGGACCTTTCCGTCTGCTGCTGTAAAGAGCCCAAGTCCCTCCAGTGGCTTCACACACCCACATGATACATGTTAGCTGGAATAGCTTACCATATACAGTACCAGTCAAAAGTTTGGACACATCTACTCATTCCAGGGTTTTACTTAATTTTTTACTATTTTCTACATTGTAGAATACTAGTGAAGACATCAAAACTATGAAATAACACATATGGAATCATGTAGTAACCAAAAAAGTGTTAAACAAATCAAATATATTTTATATTTGAACCACCCTTTGCCTTGATGACAGCTTTGCAAACTCTTGGCATTCTCTCGACCAGCTGCATGAGGTCACAAAGTCACCTGGAATGCTTTTCAATTAACAGGTGTGCCTTGTTGAAAGTTCATTTGTGGAATTTATTTCCTTCTTAATGCATTTGAGCCAATCAGTTGTGTTGTGACAAGGTAGGGGTGGTATACAGAAGATGGCCTTATTTGATAAAAGACCAAGTCCATACTAGAGTATGGCAAGAACAGCTCAAATAAGCAAAGAGAAACGACACTCCATCATTACTTTAAGACATAAAGGTCCGTCAATCTGGAAAATGTCAAGAACTTTTAAAGTTTCTTCAAATGCAGTCGCAAAAACCATCAAGCGCTATGATGAAACTTGCTCTCATGAGGACCGCCACAGGAAAGGAAGACCTTGAGTTACCTCTGCTGCAGAGGATAAGTTCATTAGTCCGAATTTTAGATTTTTGGTTCCAACCACCGTGTCTTTGTGAGACACCGAGTAGGTGAACGGATGATCTCCACATGTGTGGTTACACCGTGAAACATGGAGGAGGAGGTGTGAGGGGTGCTTTACTGGTGACACTGTCAGTGATTTATTTAGAATTCATTGCACACTTAACCAGCATGGCTACCACAGCATTCTGCAGTGATACGCCATCCCACCTGGTTTACTCTTAGTGGGACTATCATTTGTTTTTCGACAGGACAGTGACCCAACACACCTTCAGACTGTGTAAGGGCTATTTGACCAAGAAGAAGAGTGATGGAGTGCTGCATCAGATGACCCGGCCTCCACAATCACCCGACCTCAACCCAATTGAGATGGTTTGGGATGAGTTGGACCACAGAGTGAAGGAAAAGCAGCCAACAAGTGTTCAGCATATGTGGGCACTCCTTCAAGACTGTTGGAAAAGCATTCCAGGTGAAGCTGGTTGAGAGAACCCCCCCCCCCCCCCCACACACACACACACAGAAACCACATGTGCATATCTACACACACAATGAAAGAGTTATTTTTGTTCCATTGCCCTTTCAGATGCAGACTCCATGAAGAAATGACACTGTGGCATTAAATAGCAAATGGACCTATAGTAAATCATCAGGGGGTAAAACAAAAGCCTCAACATTTAGTGTGGCGTTCACTGGTGAGCTTGACTGATTGCCTTAGCATGAACAATAGAATTTTCAATCAGCCTCTCACTCAGTTTAACTTGTGCATGAAGGCATAAGATAGAAAGTGTGCTGTACAATGCTCCTTATTTCTGATCATTAGGTATGGCTTGCTCATAGGCTAGTCATAGCTCCAAATGGAACTTGTTGGAAAGCTTGATTTCAGAGATGTAGCTACACATTTGAGGTGTGATTATAAATCAGAGGTTGCTTGGATTGTTTCAGACCAGAATGAGCCTGAAAGTGCTTGTCAGAACTGCAGGGCTAGAATTTGTCAGTGACACAGTTCCTCCACTTTTCTGCTACTCCGTATTAACTTTCAACTTTCATTGTTGGAGGGATTTGAAAGGAGGGTTATGTCAGTGTGTACATTGGCTGATGTCTCAGGGAATGTAAACAAGTGCCAAAGTAAGAAAAGATGAGGAGGAGACAAACTGGACTCAGAGTGACAGACTTAGAGACTGGAAGACAAGCACAGGGAATCAGGCCTCAGGGCCAAGCAGCTGTAGCACACTAGGTCTACCTGCCTACCGATAAACAGCTGCAGTAATTGTGATGCCTCGTCTCCACCAAACACAAAGAGAGATCATAGCTCCACTGTAATAGGGGAGGACTACTATAATTGCACTTCTGGGATAATAACAAATGCTTGAACTGCATATTGCCTTTTAGCCTCCGTCTCTCTACCATCCCTTTATCGTTTTTCTCTCTCTCTCTTCTCCACTCCCTTTTTATATAGCGCCTAGATCTGCTTCAGGGACCAATAGTAAAACAGCTTTTTGATGGCGTATGTGCTACTGTAGGTGAACACCAAAGCTTTGCAAGCATACTAAGCAGTATGCGTTTGCATGTTTGTCAGTCAGTGTATGGAAATATTTTTTGCCATCTGCTTTGCCCAGGTGTCATTCAATGAGGTGTGGGGTGAGGTTTGAAAAACCTCTGTTCATCTGTGACAACTTAACAGGCAGCTCGGGCTTTTGTTTATGGCCAAAGGTTTCTTTCCTTCAGCTCTTTTAAGACAGACATTACAGACATACTGGATGTCTCTCTTGCTTCTTGTACCCTAACACATTCTTTGTGATGGTCTACAGTCCTGTGATGGACTAGTGGGTTATATGAAGGGTTTTATAGAGTTTATGTTGGAAGGGTTAGGCAGTGTATCCATTTCCCTGTTCTCTCTTTCTGAACATTTCTCCTACAATCCATTCCTTGACTGTTGTGTTAGCTACTCTCCCCCCTGAGGGACAAGTCCATGAAGACAGAGTGGATGCTGCTTGGACCTTTCTCTGCTAACAAGTGTGTGCACTCCAAGCAGAAGTTTCCTTAAACTATTCCACCATTTCTCTCGTATTGACTGCTAAAAAGACGGCCAGGGCCCAGTATTGAAAGCACACCAAGTGTGTTTGCTACACAAGTTGACAAAGCATTTTCTTATGGGCAGAGTCAGTCTAGGAGTTGCAGAGAAAGCACTTTTACCATTCCCTTCCTGTCATGATTTGTCACCTCTGACAAAGCAGCCCTTGTCTGCAGCCATCTATGATTAATGTGCAAATAAGAGCTGCTCAGGATGATAAGTGAGGAGTCGATGACCATCCTTAAGTCTGCACCCCTCAGCTGCCATCACTGTTCCACAATACTTACTGTGTTTTATGAGGGAAAAAGAATCACCCTAAAAGTATTTTCTCAAAACAGAGGATTTTATCATTTTGAAGTGTGCAGCTTAAATAAGGAAAACAAGTTCCTCAAATTTGACATAGGAACACAATAAACTGACATTGTTGCAACGGAGTTACACAATGCTTGCTGGAATAACCACAAAACCCTTTTCTCATCATTCTAAACCAGCTCTGAGCTTGTCGACAATAATAGGCCTTCTAAGTGCCTTGTGGATGTCACCTTCAAACGTTCAGGGCTCACACAGACTGAGGATGTAAAGAGGCCCTTCCATCCCAATGCTCCAAGGTGGAAAGAGGCGTGTGGAAACGTCAGATGATGTGCTGGTCTGGGAAGGTGATTTTCTACGGTCCTAATGGCCACTGGGTCTCCTGCAGACAGGCTGTAGGGGACTGTGTCTTCGTGCCTGTTAGTGGGAATAAAGGATGAGAGGGGCCTTTGGCCCACGGAGTTGGCACTGCGGCTGTCTGCTGGGCTTATCGCTGTGTTTGTACACTGCGTGCCAAGATTTAATCAATAGCCACTCTACCTTCCGCTAGGAGAGAAGGTCAAACTGACTTGAGCGTTAGTAGCTGATGCTAGAGAAGAGAAGAGAAGAGAAGAGATGGAGACTAGGTTTGTCTTTCCTACTGCATGGTGGATGGATGGCCATGCTGTGTGAAACCAGGCTGCTGGGTAATTGCACGAGGTCTTGCCATTTACTGGCTTAACAGCAGCCAAAGTGTCTCACACAACATCATGAAGCATTTTGCTTTCCCTTTGTGTCCACTCTTTCACATCCCCGTTCAAGGATGCTGTTGACAGCAGCCATGTCTGTTCTTCCATGAATGATTCTATGATGGCGGTCTAATTTGGAGAGCCCTCCAACAGTTGACTGGTATTTTTGAGCCGCTATCAGACTGCCTGGGCAAGCCTTCATTATCATCTGTATGAGCTGAGAGCACAATATCACATACAGCGACCGCACTAAGTGGAAGTCGTTTGGAACATACAGAGGGAATTGATGATCTCTAGTTCTGACGTCTTGCTGAGGAATGCTGTTTGCCTATATATGATAACACTGCAGCAGCCTAGAATGTCATACACCAGACCTCGGCTCAACCTTTCTGAAGGGTTGTGGGGTCATGCATGATCACTTTTGCTTGACCCTGGCTGCTCTGGTTGCTATGACAAGAAGCTGGCCTTTATTGGTATTTGACCTCTATTCCAACATAGTTGGAAAGTGCTGATGTAGCTGGATGTGCATTTAGGGATATAAATGGGTCTGTTTCACCTGTTATATCTCAGCGAGGTTGGATCAATGGCTTGGCCTCTGACCCCAACAGTAGAGCAAGGAATTTATTCCACATGAAATTGAAGATAAAACGATTTATCCGACCCCATGCTATTGAGCTGGCCTTCTATCTAGACCAATGAGATTCCTCTAGGCTGTTGTCCCAGTGCTTTATTGCATATCATGACCCCTATAGCAATGCCATCTCACCAGTATTTAGTATAGTAATGACGAAAGAATGGAGTGGGCTGGAGAAAAGGTAGGTATGGCTAGTGTGGTGGAGACAGTGGCCATTGTCATTAACATACGTTATCTTAAGTGGAATTGGAGGCCATAGCCTATGTGTGGTAGAAAGATAATTCAGTAGAATGTTTGTCAGATGGTGGTGTATTTTCCAACTTGACTTATTATAATGCAGGCACAAAAAGAGCAGATTTGCTCAGTCAGAGATAATATTTATTTTTGAAATTGGAAATCGCTCACACCTTTAAGGCTTAACGCTCTCTCAATATTGTGGAGCGGCTCTGTGAGCTACTTTATATTCACGGGCCCGCAGATAGAATGACTGAGTGGTGAGAGAGGAGAGGGGTGCTTTATGGACAGGAGGATATCACCCAGCATGGCTTATGTTGTCACTTAGCTGGCAGCAGCTCTCTCAGCCTCAGATACAACACCTCTGCCTCCTCTCTCATCCTCTCTCTCCTGCTGCACTCGCCTATAATAGATAGATCTTCTCCATCATCAACAACCCTGTCCTCACATACTGAGGCCTCGGCACCAGAGGAGAGGTGGTACTGTTAGCAGACCCACAAGCCTCACAGTGCAGGGATGACATTTCTCACTGGCACCTAGCTCCAGTGGTGGGCTAGGTAGGTAGTGGTGGTGCTGGGAAGGAAGGCTCTGCTGAGGGAGAGTGGGTACTGTAGGTGCTGCCTTGCAGTGTGGGAGTCGTGTGGAGGTGGTTGGGAGAGTGAGTTATCGAGTGACAGAGGAAAAGGGATGCGTTGTCAAATGGATCCGCTGCAGCAGACACGCTCGTTTGCTCCTTCTCAGAGAAATCTAATCCAAGCCACAAAGCTCTGCACTGCCGTCCCTCTCGCTCTCTCTGCCGCCCGACAATGAATATTTACTAACCACTACTTTCTAGATGACTCCATGGATGGAGGACTGTGCATGTAAAAAAGTATCTGTTTCATTTTAGTGTCAGTCCTCCTCTCCCATGGGGCCAAGGAAGAGGAAAAAGAAGAAATAGTTTTCTAAAAGTGTTCAGGTTTTTTAATAGGTCAGAATACACTTTTCTGACAGTGTAATTGCTTTCCATTGCTAGACCCATAGTGGGGAGTTGGGACCCTGGAAGGAAGAAGAAAGAAAAGAGGAGAGATATAAAGAGATATGGAAGGAGAGAGAGAGAGAGAGAGAGAGAGAGAGAGAGCGAGGTGTACAGTAGATCATTTGTTAGGAGAAAAGAATGAAAATTAATGAAAAGAGAGTTGCTCACCCTCTGAATGCAGCCAAGCTTGAAATTCACTTTGAGGGAAACTTAATTTGTTGTAAATGGGTGAAAAACATATTTAGGAATAGGGAGGAGAGGCTGCGGCGCCTGTCTGTGGCAGATGAGGATGCTATGCTCTGAATGCTTAAGCTGAATGGGGAGGAAATGCATAGCCTGTTATTTTCATCCATTGTAGATGGATAGTCATTATTACTCCCTCCTATAACATCATTGTAGATGGATAGTCATTATTACTCCCTCCTATAACGTCATTGTAGATGGATAGTCATTATTACTCCCTCCTATAACGTCATTGTAGATGGATAGTCATTATTACTCCCTCCTATAACGTCATTGTAGATGGATAGTCATTATTACTCCCTCCTATAACGTCATTGTAGATGGATAGTCATTATTACTCCCTCCTATAACGTCATTGTAGATGGATAGTCATTATTACTCCCTCCTATAACATCATTGTAGATGGATAGTCATTATTACTCCCTCCTATAACGTCATTGTAGATGGATAGTCATTATTACTCCCTCCTATAACATCATTGTAGATGGATAGTCATTATTACTCCCTCCTATAACATCATTGTAGATGGATAGTCATTATTACTCCCTCCTATAACGTCATTGTAGATGGATAGTCATTATTACTCCCTCCTATAACATCATTGTAGATGGATAGTCATTATTACTCCCTCCTATAACGTCATTGTAGATGGATAGTCATTATTACTCCCTCCTATAACGTCATTGTAGATGGATAGTCATTATTACTCCCTCCTATAACATCATTGTAGATGGATAGTCATTATTACTCCCTCCTATAACATCATTGTAGATGGATAGTCATTATTACTCCCTCCTATAACGTCATTGTAGATGGATAGTCATTATTACTCCCTCCTATAACGTCATTGTAGATGGATAGTCATTATTACTCCCTCCTATAACGTCATTTGGGATGAAAATAAGTCTGTGATACTAGTGTATTTCTGAGAACTTCAGCCTGTCAAAAGTTACCTAGAAGGATAATAGTGTGTGGCCCAGTTGGCTTAGGGACAGATCCTATATGTCTTTGTGTCTAATTCCACAGGGGAAGATTATGTTGTGCTGGTTTAGAATCTTCAATACTGTATAGATCGTTACAGCCAAATGTGTTTTCTGATTAGCTGGTGGCTGTGGTATGGAATTACTGCCAGGGTATTTAAATCAGAAACCTGGTCCGTTTTATCCCTGCCTGCAGTTATAGCCTAGACCTCAACATACATGTGGGGACAATTTTCTATGACGCAAGTCATTTTATTTAGAAAGGCTGAACAAAGTGAAGTCCTTGACCCTGGTATACAGCACTCAGTACCCCTCTCCAATGTTCCCATAGCATAGTAGTTGGAGCCAGACAGTTGGAGCTCTCTGAGTGGGTGTGTGGGTGAGATGTACTCCCATGGAATTGAATGTGAGGATAAGAGTCAATGAAGAGGAGCAGCCATCCCTGCAGTGACTTCAACAGAACAACTCTAAAGCCTATGAGAGTTACATAAGTCTGATCTTCATTCCAGTCCTTCTTTTATGAGCCTGTCTGTCACACAAGGCATCCTCAGATGCTGCTGACCACAGTATGGTAAACGTGTGAGGAGAGGACATATTGTTCCTGTTGAATAAAACAACAAGAGGCAGTCTCACTATAAATTAAACACACAGGGCCTTGAGGCAGTCATAGGGAGGACAGCCCAAGGGTGAGGGCGTGTGTTTAGGGCGGTCAGGGTTGGGGATGAGCAAGCGTGGTCACTGAAGCGCTTTCTCTCTCTATGTGGTCCTGGGGTCCTCTACAGAACAGTGGCCTCCACCCTGGCCACAGGCCCTAACCCTACACTCCTCCGGGATCAGCCCCTCTGCCTCGGCCCAGTGCCCTGACATGTGGGGACTGGAGACGACTGATAACAAACATCTCCAGTCATCCTCCTCTGCCTCTCACACCCACCAGGCTTTTTATCCGCCCTGCACAGATACTCTTGTCCATTCCACACTTCTCTTTTAACTCCCCTGTTGCACTTCTCCTTTTTACCTGAAGTAAAGAAAAAAGGAAGGATGTGACTGGGCCCATTTTTCCTCCACTTTCTATTCACTCCTCTTCCTTTCTCCCTCAGCTCCC
This sequence comes from Oncorhynchus mykiss, assembly GCF_013265735.2. Classification (NCBI taxonomy): domain Eukaryota; kingdom Metazoa; phylum Chordata; class Actinopteri; order Salmoniformes; family Salmonidae; genus Oncorhynchus; species Oncorhynchus mykiss. The sequence continues at coordinate 68,425,433 of NC_048569.1, read as the reverse complement.
CCCAGTGTCTGTGTGTCTGCTCTTCTCCCCAACACTGGAGTGTCTGCCTGAGAGAGATGGATGCCAGCTCCTCTCTCTCCAAAGGCACAATGTCTCTCCTCTCTAGCACGCCTGCACCTGCATATTGTGATATAGTGCTTCTATTCACTAGAGTCGATTGCCTTTAACGGAACCCAGGCAGACTGGGGAAATTGAAAGGGATTGCGGCCTGCTTTTCATCAGAGCAGGAGCGGCGCAGGCTGGAGGGTTTTGGGTCACGGGGGGCTCTGGGGGAGCTTGGCTGGAGAGGGGGTATGAAGGGAGGGGGGACTTGGATGTCAAGGAGATGGACTTGGATCTGCTGCCAGGTGGCGTGGCAGTTGATTTCTGTCGATTCACTCCCATCTGCATGGCTATTCATCTCTTTGGCGCCGGTTATGTTAGGAAATACTGTACTGCTGAATGAAATTATTCTCAGGAGAGGAGCGTAAAAGTAGAAGCCTTTTGTTCTTCTATGGATTTGTTTCCATGTAGGAGTTCCTATTGATCAGTTAAGTATTGAAATAAAGAGGGAAGCGCAGAAAGAAAATACACATCTTCAAGGAATATCTCATGTTTTTTTCCATTTCATATCAATGTTTAGTTCATTCTTTGAACATGTCATGTTTAAGCTTTCCCTTTACGCCTTCATTCCTCTTGGAGAGAATCACTAAATGTAATTATTGGTCTTTCTAACGAGTTAGCAACACATTTACATTACGCTTGTTATCGCTGTGGAGTGATAGATTGGCAGCTATATGCAAATGAGCAGTCAACTGTGAATGCTGCTAAAGAAGAGCGAATACCTCAATGTGAAACCAGCTCTAAGAACAAAGAGATCTTTTTTTTAATGGAAACTAGCTATTGATATCAAAGGGAATTAAATGATTCCAATTAAAATGACAAACTATTGACAGGGTCGTGTAGGATTCATGATGAGAACGGTGTGGTTCATATAGTGGACTTCTCTCTCTAGATGGTTTTCCCTGAAACTCTGTAGGCCATACAGTCGGTTATATCAGACTGTATCTGTGTGATCTACAGTAGTGAGTCTGATACGTTAGCCCTGATCGTCTCTGAATGGGAGCCATACGACAAGCTGTTTAAAGCTCAACATTTCTGCACACTTCACCAAATATACAATACTATATAACTGTAAGCCCTAGCTAATTTATACAAAATGTATCTTCATTTGTTTGTATGGTCAGTTTTAAATTAGGTTGGACACTTCCGGTTATGTAAGATTTGTAAGGCGTTGATGTTAATTTGTGCGAGGGCAGAGTGAGAGGAGAGAGGCTGTGGCCAAAGAGGAGCATGGCTCTACCATGAATGGACCCTCCTATGATCACTGCTACTGTAGCAGACACTTAATGATCTCTTTAGAATGCAATAATAAAAGAGAAGTGCATTAAGCCCCATCCCGATATAATTGGATTATGTTAAGATAAATTAGTCGTGTCACTTCCTTGCAAGGCTGTCTTTGGAAGTTTAGATCTGTCATATGTAATAAAGTTTATGCCGTTCCTGAAAGATGTGTTTAAATATTAGGGATTTGTGCATGAGTAATTGTGACAGCCCTTCCCTATACCTTCTTGGTTTCTATGGATACACCTTAGAGACGGGCAGATTTTAGCTTCCTGTCACCTATTATTTCTATTATAAATTGAAGACTTTTGTCCCATAAATACCTCTGTAACAGATCAATCTTCACATTTCCCCCCATTGCTACCACAGAACATGGAGGGAAAATAAAATAGTCTCATCCACATGCACAAAAGCGCTCTGTCATGAGAAAAATCTGATATCTATTCAGTGACTTACCCTCAGATGTTCCATGACTTTTCCACATTGATTTGAAGGAGGTGAAGAGGCTGAGGGGTGAGGCAGAAAAGGGGATGGAGGGGCCACTTGAAAAGGAAATAACCTTTCGGACTGCGTGGATGTTAGATATAGCATCCCATAGATGCCCATTGTGGAGCCGTCAAGCTGCCACCCTATGATTTGAAACTTGCATTGGTGAGGCACAAAGCGGCTGCACTGGGCTTCCAGCGTCCATCTCTTTTCACTGAGCGATCAATAGTTGTCTTTGTCTCCTCGCTCTCCTCTTGACAGGCCTGCTTTTAAATGGCTGGTTTAACTAGTTACTTACAGGTCTCCTCAGCCTCCCATTTACATCTAAATCAATCACTCTAATGAAAATTAATGGCACAGTGAAAGCATAAGAATTGGCGTACAACAGTTCACTCTCCATGACAGACCTGTTTTTTTCCACACTATACTGTAAATGCACAATTACAGCACTGTTGTTGTGGTTTTTCTACATATCATTGACTCCTCACTTGGCTGTCTGTTTGAAGAATCGCTATTGGAATAGGATGTATTGGTCCATTCAGATTAGAGGCTAGTGTGCTGTAATGGGTGGTGTAAGTCTCTCAGTCAGCTCCATTCTGCAGAGAGAGCTGCAGGGCTTTCCTAATGATTCAATATATGAATGATGCTGATGAAGAGCATCGCCTCCCTCTCAAAGCCAGCCTGCTCATTCTGAGAGGAAGGAAGCAGCAATCCCATAGGACTGACTGACGCACACTGGCGAGGCAAAACAATATGACAGAACGATGGAAGCCCTCTGATTATAGAGCTTTGTCTCAACAACGATGACCTGTTTGAATTACAACTACAGGAATGATACATTTGATCGGTTTCATGTGTGTCCATTAGATTTTTAACAACCGATGCATAAAGCTCTGTCCTTGACCAGCTAGAGGAGATCCTAACGCTTGGGTATACTGGCATGGAACTGTGTTTATTTCAATTTAACCAAAAGGGAAGAAATTGTAAAGAATATGCCATTTATACCCCCAACAGTTTGTCTACGTTATTCAGAGTAAACTTATGCCCAGCCATTTGAAATAACAAGACGTTGACTAAATTGTTGACTACATAATCATGTCAGTAATAGACCTGTTTTGTTCACGATAATCTGCTTCTTTATGTTAATTTTTCATCAAATAAATGATAACTTTGGTCTAGAGTTATGAAGCCTGTGCATCTGAAGGAGCTGATTAAGGGCCCATGTGCATGTGAAATCACAGCAGTGCCATCAGAATGCCTTTAAATTCCATGGCTGATTTAAGTACCTTGCAAATGTAACTAGATAGATAACAAAGGAGCTATTAAATAACTGACAAAGTACCAAGGTAGAGGCAGGGAGGATTAGCCTTTAACTTCACATAAGATTAGATAGCCTTGAGTTCTAATTAAAATCCTCATTCCCCTTCTAAGGTAGTAATTTCGATCTAAAAGAGAGAAGAAAGTTTGATGTTTTGCAGACATCTTCTTCCCTGTTCACTTCCCAACCTGTTTCTATCTTTCTCTTTTCTTAGACTTGATTGAAATCAATGTTATCTCTTCCACTGGGTAACACTTTCTTGCCCTTCCTCTGCCTGAAAGTCAAATGCCTTAATTTAATTTACCAGAGAACCAGTCCACTATACACCAGCACACAGATAAAAAACATACATACTATGCGAATTTTTCCTCTATATCCTGTATGTTTACCTTTCAGATAAGGATTTTTGTCTAAAAAGTCATCCTCATGAATGCAACCTTGTCCTTTGCTCCTCTGGATGTTTCTTGTCAGAGGCGGTAGGTATTGTCTTTAATGCTCCTCTGGATGTTTCTTGTCAGAGGCGGTAGGTATTGTCTTTAATCCTCCTCTGGATGTTTCTTGTCAGAGGCGGTAGGTATTGTCTTTAATGCTCCTCTGGATGTTTCTTGTCAGAGGCGGTAGGTATTGTCTTTAATCCTCCTCCGGATGTTTCTTGTCAGAGGCGGTAGGTATTGTCTTTAAAGAACAACAACAAACGGGTTGTTCTCCAGTGGAGAAGCCTTTACATTGAGCCACTGGTTAGTTGTGAAGGGTAAGCAGGCTGCATGAGCTGGTAAGAGGGACTGATTTGTATCTACATGAAGAAAATAACAATTAAGCTGATGGAGGAGAGATGGTGGCAACATTGACCCAAATGTTCAATAGCAGACAGACAGACTGTTAAAAAGGAGTTTGACCCTGTTCTCGGTGCCTGGCCCAATTTAGTTAGGTCATTATTTCCTCTGTGCTTGTTGTGACAGAGGGATGTTTACCTTGCTTTTAAAACTCCTCCACCTCATGGTTTCAGTTTCCCTTCTCCCCCTTTTCCAGCTCATTAAACCCAAACCATTATATTCTAGCAGAAAGCCTCATAGGTTGCTGTCTTAAATGAAAACAGTCAGAATTGAGCTGATGGGATGGATCACTGTGCCCAAGCAAAAAGTTATCATCACTGTGCTTGATTTATTTTGCTATGTTCACTGCATGTATTTAGGATAGACCAGACTAGTCGTAAGGGTCACTGCAATAACCATTATTCTACAAAAGAGTATTCTAATAGTCGACCCCTGAAATTAAACAGGCAATTTTACCTGGTAATTGGGTGGTAGGATATTGTATCAAACCCTGTGCTAAGGACCATACACTATGGCCATTCAGACAAAAACCTTTTCTGTTTTTTTCCAAACATTTGAGCAGAGACAGTAAAAGAGAAGAATTACCCAGAGTAAGTGTTCACTGAAAGTCTTATATGATAACTGGTAAGTAATATACTGTATGAGGCGAGGGACCTTCGTTTTCAATAAGATTTCAGGTGCTAAAGAAACATGTAGCAAGGCCAAATTTGTTGGCCTTATTGACTTATTTCTCTGGTCAATGTTATTTATCTAAGTGGGAAAACATGGTCACAACAAACCAGGATCTAAGGGTTTTCTTGCCTCAAGTCACAGTGAGATAGATAGTTATTGGTAAAATGAAGCGTTTCTCTGGCCATCTGCAGTGATTTAAACAGAGAGAGGAAACTAACCCTCAGGAGACACAAGGACACCACCTCACCTCAGCCAGCTCCTCAGTTCATACACACAGGCTCAAACTGACACATAGCAGACACAGAACAGCCAGACACGCCACTGTTTTATTAATCAGTTGAACTTGAAACGCCTTTTGAATTTGAAATTGACATCCTAAATGGTAATATACTGTATCTCAGGGTTAAATAATAAGAATTCTCTCAGTTAGCATCATAGAGGCAGGGAGCTGTAATTGCCATAAACATAGTCTAATTAAAGGTCTTTGGTGTACAGTATGTGATATTTTTTTACCCTGGCACATATCTTGTGCATAAATACCATTTATAGCTTTAGTTAAGTATCAGTATTTGTGCAGGGATTTAATAACTTGCGTAACCAACAGATGGCATTTTTCCAGTGTTTGCTTTTTTATAGTGGATGTTTGGTGTTCAAAGACACTGAGAAACCCAATGGGGGAACACTGAACAGTGATAGTCAGTGTTAGTCACCAGGATCAAACAGCAGGACAGCCTGATGATACCTTAGTCCTACCGTTCGGAGCTACTTTGCCTCCCCAACCCCCTCCGGTTCTCCACTTTGAACTCCACTTCTGAGGCTGTTAATGAATGTTTTAATGGGCAAAATTGTAAACGTGTAATGGTGGTAGACCAGAGAGCCAATTAGTCATGAAGATTCATCTTCAACCAGAGGTTGTTTAGAGAGGTAGCATGAACATTATATAGATCCAAATGGATAATATCCCTGCAGTACTGTACCTAATGCATATTCCTCTCATTTGTAACATTTCCCTATGTAACCTATGGCTCACTTTACATGTACAATGGGGTCTGAAATGATTGACACCCTTGAAAAAAATGAGCAAAAATGACTCTATCAAATAAATAATTAAAATACTGAACTATATTGTATGCTCAAAAAAATTGGGAAATCATATTATTTTATACTAATGCAATTGCTCAGAGAAAGATTTGTTAACCAAGTAATACTCTTTTTCAATATTTGAATTATTTAATTTATACAGTCATTTTTGCTCTTCTTTATCAAGGGTGTCAATAATTAAGGACCCCACTGTACATCATCATGTTAGTGATTAGGTATGTTAGACTGCTGAAAAGAAAAGGCATCGTTTTATTGCCTTATTGACTTATTTCTCTGCTCAATGTTATTTATCTAAGTGGGAAAACATGGTTACAACAAACCAGGATCTAATGGTTTTCTTGCCTCAAGTCACAGTCAGATAGATAGTTATTGATAAAATGAAGCGTTTCTCAAGCTAACTTTACGTTTCATACAGTATAGATAAGTGGCAGACATACGGTACGTTCGGAAAGTATTCAGACCCCTTCCCTTTTTCCACATTTTGTTACGTTACAGCCTTAATCTAAAATTCATTAAATACATGTTTTCCCTCATGAATCTAAACACAATATCCCATAATGACAAAGCGAAAATAGTTTATTTTTAAATTATTATTATTATTTTTTTTTACATTTGAGCAAACGTATAACAAATACAAAACAGAAATACCTTATTTACGTAAGTATTCAGACCCTTTGCTATGAGACTCGAAATAGAGTTCAAGTTCAACTGTTTCCATTGATCATCTTTGAGATGTTTCTACAACTTGATTGGAGTCCACCTGTGGTAAGTTAAATTGATTAAACATGATTTGGAAAGGCACACACCTGTCTATGTAAGGTCCCACAGTTGTCAGAGCAAAAACCAAGCCATGAGGTCGAAGGTATTGTCCGTAGAGCTCCGAGACAGAATTGTGTCGAGGCACAAATCAGGGGAAGGGTACCAAAACATTTCTGCAGCAGGTCCAAGAACACAGTGGCCTCCATCATTCTTAAATGGAAGAAGTTTGGAACCACCAAGACTCTTATTAGACTAAACAATTGGGGGAGAAGGGCCTTGGTCACTCTGACAGAGCTCTAGAGGTCCTCTGTGGAGATGGGAGATCCTTCCAGATGGACAACCATCTCTGCAGCACTCCAACAATCAGGCCTTTATGATAGAGTGGCCAGACAGAAGCCACTCCTCAGTAAAAGGCACAACAGCCTGCTTGGAGTTTGCCAAAAGAGTTTCTGGTCTGATGAAACAAAGATGAAACTAAGATTGAACTATTTGGCGTGAATGCCAAGTGTCACATCTGGAGGAAACCTGGCACCATCCCTACGGTGAAGCATGGTAGTGGCAGCATCATGCTGTTTTTCCGCTGCAAGGACTGTGAAACTAGTCAGGATCGAGGGAAAGATGAACAGAGCAAAATACAGAGAGATCCTTAAAAACCTGCTCCAGAGCGCTCAGAACCTCAGATGGGGCGACAATTCACCGTACACCTTCCTAAACACGCAGATAATACAACACAGGAGTGGCTCTGGGACAAGTGTCTGAATGTCCTTGAGTGGCCCAGCCAGAGCCTGGACTTAAACCCGATCTAACATCTCTGGAGAGACCTGAAAATATCTGTGCAGCGACTCTCCCCATCCAACCTGACAGAGCTTGAGAGGATCTGCAGAGAGGAATGGGATACACTCCCCAAATACAGGTGTGCCAAGCTTGTAGCGTCATACCCAAAAAGTCTCAAGGCTGTCATCACTGCCAAAGTTGCTTCAACAAAGTACTGAGTAAAGGGTCTGAATACTCATGTAAATGTTTTATCTGTTTTTTTATTTGTAATTACTTTGCTAACATTTCAGAACCCTGTATTTGCTTTCTCATTATGGGGTATTGTGTGTAGATTGATCCATTGAATCCATTTTAGACGTAAAAAATGTGGGAAAAGTCAAGAGGTCCGAATACTTTCCGAATGCACTGTAACTTAGGTTAGGTTTGGTTAGATAGCTAACTATATATATACAGTTGAAGTTGGAAGTTGACATACACCTTAGCCAAATACACTTGCACTTAAACTTTTTCACAATTCCTGACATTTAATCCTAGTAAAAATTCCCTGTCTTAGGTCAGTTAGGATCACCACTTTATATTAAAAATGTGAAATGTCAGAATAATAGTAGAGAGAATGATTTATTTCAGCTTTTATTTCTTTCATCACATTCCCAGTGAGTCAGAAGTTTACATACACTTAATTAGTATTTGGTAGCATTTCCTTTAAATTGTTTAGCTTGGGTGAAACGTTTCGGCTAACCTTCCACAAGCTTCCCACAATAAGTTGGGTGAATTTTGACCCATTCCTCCTGACAGAGCTGGTGTAACTGGGTCAGGTTTGTAGGCCTCCTTGCTCGCACATGCTTTTTCAGTTCTGCCCACAAATGTTCTATAGGACTGAGGTCAGGGCTTTGTGATGGCCACTCCAATACCTTGACTCCTTAAGCGATTTTTCCACAACTTAGAAAGTATGCATGTGGTCATTTTCCATTTGGAAGACCCATTTGCAACCAAGCATTAACTTCCTGACTGATGTCTTGAGATGTTGCTTCAATATATCCACGTAATTTTCCTGCCTGATGATGCCATCAATTTTGTCTCAATCCCTCCTGCAGCAAAGCCCTCCCAAACATGATGCTACCAACCCCGTGATTCACGGTTGGGATGTTGTTCTTCGGCTTGCAAGCGACCCCCTTTTTCCTCCAAACATAACGATGGTCATTATGGCCAAACAGTTTTCATCAGACCAGAGGACATTTCTTCAAAAAGTACAAACTTTGTCCCCATGTGCTGTTGCAAACCGTAGTCTAGCTTTTTTATGGCGGTTTTGGAGCAGTGGCGTCTTCCTTGCTGAGCGGCCTTTCAGGTTATGTCGATATAGGACTCGTTTTACTGTGGATATAGATAATTTTGTTCCTGTTTCCTCCAGCATCTTCACAAGGTCCTTTGCTGTTGTTCTGGGATTGATTTGCACTTTTCACACCAAAGTACATTCATCTCTAGGTGACAGAATGCGTCTCCTTCCTGAGCGGTATGACGGCTGTGTGGTCCCATGGTGTTTATACTTGCGTACTATTGTTTGTACAGTTGTACAGATGAGCGTGGTACCTTCAGGCATTTGGAAATTGCTCCCAATGATGAACCAGACTTGTGGAGGTCTACAATTTTTTTTCTGAGGTCTTGGCTGATTTATTTTTATTTTCCCATGATGTCAAGCAAAGATGCACTGAGTTTGAAGGTAGGCCTTGAAATACATCCACAGGTATACCTCCAATTGACTCAAATTATGTCAATTAGCCTATCAGAAGCTTCTAAAGCCATGACATCAAGTGAAATAATCTGTCTGTAAACAATTGTTGGAAAAATGACTTGTGTCACTCACAAGGTCGATTTCCTAACCGACTTGCCAAAACTATAGTTTGTTAACAAACTAGTTTTAATGACTCCAACCTAAGTGTATGGAGTGGCTGCGGATCCAACTTCTCCCTGACCTTTTTTTTTTCAGACTAAAGATCCCGAAGCCTCTTCTCATGTGTTTCTTTCCCTCTACTTTACGCACACATTTTTGTGGTCTCCTTCCCTTCACATTTCTCACTGTGAATCATGAATGATAATTCTTCAAGTCCATGCAGTATCTTCCACACCAACCATTTGATATTAATCAGTTTCATGGGGATATGCATTCAGAATGTTAGAGCAGATGGTGTTAACAAACTGTAGCATAACCTAGATGTGTATTTTGCCTCTGCGCACACTGTTGAGAAAAAAATGCCTTGGGTTTTCCGTCTTACTGTAATGTTATAGGCTACCACAGCCTATAAAATAACTGTTATTTTGTGAATCCTTTTTTTCCTCATTGTGTGTTTTTATAGCCCTCCCCATCCATCATTCTCTCTAATTTACCACTCTTTCTCTCCGTCTACGCTGGGATGTCAAAAGGCTTATGGCCCTATAAACCTGAGAGAAGGTAGCAAATGGAGCTGCATTGTCAGGTGCAGGTTGGGCCCTTATCAATAGAGCAGGACTGCCAGTAATTAGTAGCATAATCACCTTGGTAATTTAACCACTGCTCACTGTCGCGCCCTGCTCTCTCTGCTCTGTAGCAGGGCTGGGGACGGAAAATACACTGCAGTACCATCAGGGCTCCAGGACACGTATCTCGGTGTCTTTCTCTCTTTTGTATCTATCGATTGATCGATCTATCTATCTGCTTATCTACACTGAACAAAAATCTAAACGTAACATGTAAAGTGTTCGTCCCATGTATCATGAGCTGAAATAAAAGATCCCAGAAATTCTACATTACACTCGAAAAGCGTAGTTCTCTCAAATTTTGTGCACAAATTTGTTTACATTCCTGTTAGTGCAGTTTTGTCACACAACACAATGCCACAGATGTCTCAAGTTTTGAGGGTGCATGCTATTGGCATGCTTTCTGCAGGAATGTCCACCAGAACTGTTGGCAGAGAATTGAATATTCATTTCTCTATGCCGTTTTAGAGAATTTGGCCGTACGTCCAACTGTCCTCACAACTGCAGACCACGTGTACGGCGTTGTGTGGGCGAGCGGTTTGCTAATGTAAACGTTGTGAACAGAGGGCCCCATGGTGGCGGTGGTGTTATAGTATGGGCAGGCATAAGCTACGGACAACGAACACATCTGTGTTTTATTGATGGCAATTTGAATGCACATACTGTGACGAGATCCTGAGGCCCATTGTCGTGCCATTCATCCTCCATTGTTGTGCCATTCATCCTCCATTGTCGTGCCATTCATCCTCCATTGTTGTGCCATTCATCCTCCATTGTCGTGCCATTCATCCTCCATTGTTGTGCCATTCATTCTCCATTGTCGTGCCATTCATCCTCCATTGTCGTGCCATTCATCCTCCATTGTCGTGCCATTCATCCTCCATTGTTGTGCCATTCGTCCTCCATTGTCGTGCTATTCATCCTCCATTGTCGTGCCATTCATCCTCCGTTGTCCTACCATTCATCCTCCGTTGTCCTACCATTCATCCTCCATTGTCGTGCCATTCATCCTCCATTGTTGTGCCATTCATTCAGCAGGCAACATTTTCACAAAAACAAGAAAAGCATTCAAATAAAATAATTTACCTTTGAAGAACTTTGCATGTTTTCAATGACGAGACTCTCAGTTAGATAGCAAATGTTCATTTTTTCCAAAAATATTATTTGTGTAAGAGAAATAGCTCCGTTTTGTTCATCACGTTTGGCTAAGAAAAAAACCCGAAAATGCAGTCAACACAACGCCAAACTTTTTTCCAAATTAGCTCCATAATATCAACAGAAACATGGCAAACGTTGTTTAGAATCAATCCTCAAGGTGTTTTCACAATTCTATTCGATGAAAAATCATTCCTGCCAGTCGGTTTCTCATCAAAGGCAAACGGAAAAATACTGCTGCTGGAGATTACACAATAATTGCGATGGAGGACACCAAGCGACCACCTGGTAGATGTAGTCTCTTATGGTCAATCTTCCAATGATATGCCTACAAATACGTCACAATGCTGCAGACACCTTGTGGAAAACGTAAGCTGACTCCTAACTCCTCCACAGCCATATAAGGAGTCATTGAAATGAGGCGGTTTCAAAAAAATGCGGCACTTCCTGATTTATTTTTTATCTGGGTTTCGCCTGTAACATCAGTTCTGTGGCACTCACAGACATTATCTTTGCAGTTTTGGAAACGTCAGAGTGTTTTCTTTCCAAAGCTGTCAATTATATGCATAGTCGAGCATCTTTTCGTGACAAAATATCTTGTTTAAAACGGGAACGTTTTTCATCCAAAAATTAAAAGAGCGCCCCCTATATCGAAGAAGTTAATGACCAAAGGCTCGTATTTCTGTGTGTTATTATGTTATAATTAAGTTTATGATTTGATAGAGCAGTCTGACTGAGCGATGGTAGGCAGCTGCAGGCTCGTAAGCATTCATTCAAACAGCACTTTCGTGCATTTTGCCAGCAGCTCTTCGCAAGCACAGCGCTGTTTATGACTTCAAGCCTATCAGCCTAATGGCTGGTGTAACCGATGTGAAATGGCTAGCTAGTTAGCTGGGTGTGTGGGTGTGGAACTCAAACGTTAGCTTTTTTACATGGCACATATTGCACTTTGACTTTTCCAACACTTTGTTTTTGCATTATTTAAACCAAATTGAACATGTTTCATTATTTATTTGAGGGTAAATAGATTTTTATTGATGTATTATATTAAGTTAAAATAAGTGTTCATTCAGTATTGTTGTAATTGTCGTTATTACAAAATGTAAAAAATGGTCAGATTTTTCGGTATCGGCTTTTGGCGTTGAAATATCATAATCGGTCGACCTCTAGTGATTAGTGTCAGTGGATGCTCCGGTGTAGGTTGTAGCCCCCTGGCTGGGCATCGGCACAAAGGAGGACTCCGGCCATGGAGCTGGATTGGACGCCGTGCCTGGACTGGGCACCGGCGCAAAGGAGGACTCCGGCCATGGAGCTGGACTGGACGCCGTGCCTGAACTGGGCCCCAGCGCAGAGGAAGGCTTTGGAGCTGGACTGGACACTTTGCATGGACTGAGCACCAGCGCAGAAGAAGGCTCCGGCCATGGAGCAGGACTGGACGCCGTGCCTGGACTGGGCACAGAGGAAGGTACCGGCTTTGGAGCGGGACTGGAAGCCATGCCTAGACTGAGCACCGGCGCAGAGGAAGGCTCCTGCCCTGGAGCGGGACTGGACGCGGTGCCTGGACTGGTTACCGGCGCAGTAGAAAGCTCCGGCCATGGAGCGGGACTGAACACCGTGCCTGGACTGGGCATCGGCGCAGAGGAAGGCTCCTGCCTTGGAGCTGGGTTGGACGCTGTACCTTGACTCTCCAGACCGTTGACCGTCACAGGAGGTTCCGGACTGTGGATCGTCGCAGGAGGTTCCGTGCTGTGGACCGTCGCAGGAGGTTCCGTACTGTGGACCGTCGCAGGAGGTTCCAGACTGTGGACCGTCGCAGGAGGTTCCGGACTGTGAACCATCGCCAGAAGCTCTGGACTGGGAACCGTCGCCGGAAGCTCTGGACTGGGAAACGTCGCCAGAACCTCTGGACTGTGAACTGTCGCCGGAAGCTCTGGACTGTGAACCGTCGCTGGAAGCTCTGGACAGTGAATGCGCACTGGAGGCCTAGTCAGGGCGAGTGCGGGGAGCAGGCACAGGACGGACCGGACTGGGGAGGCGCACTGGAGGCCAGATGCGTGAAACCAGTGCATATGGCACCGAACTAATGTCACGCTCTTCAGCACGCCTGTGCTGCAGCATTCTCAATGCTACCACCTCTCTCCGGAATCTTTCATCAAATTCCTCCTCCGACTCCCAAACTGGCTCTGGCACTCTCCGCTGCTCGACCGCCAGCTCCATGTGCCTCCCCCCAAAAAGCGTCGTCGCTGTCCCTCCATGCTCCTTGGCGACTCCCGCCAAGGAAGGGTCTCGTGTCCTCTCATGTCCTCCCAAGTCCAAAACTTCCTTACCTCATTTTCACGCTGCTTGGCGCTTTGTTGGTGGGATATTCTGTCGGCTGTCGTAAGAATGGGACCAAGGCACAGCGGATGTTGAGTTCCACATATTTACTTCAGAGAAACTAAAACAAAACCAAATATATCAATAAATGAACAACTAAACATGACTACGTGGTGCACATGCACAAACACAAAACAATATCCCACAAACATAGGTGGGAAAAAATATCTACTTAAATATGATCCCCAATTAGAGACAACGATTACCAGCTGCCTCTAATTGGGAACCATACAAAACACCAACATAGAAAATATAAAGTAGAACACAATATTAAATTGTTAAACTAGAATACCCCCTAGTCACGCCCTGACCTACCACACCATAGAGAAACAAGGGCTCTCTATGGTCAGGGCGTGACAGGGTAGCATTTGATAAGATGTTCAGGAGTCTTATGGCTTGGGGTAGAAGCTGTTTAGAAGCCTCTTGGACCTAGACTATGCTACCGCTTGCCATGCGGTAGCAGAGAGAACAATCTATGACTAGGGTGGCTGGAGTCTTTGACAATAACAATAATAATAATAATTTTTAGGGCCTTCCTCTGACACCGCCTGGTAAAGAGGTCCTGGATGGCAGGAAGCTTGGCCCCGGTGATGTACTGGCCGTAAGCACTCCCCTCTGTAGTGCCTTGCGGTCGAAGGCAGAGCTGTTGCCATTACAGGCAGTGAGGCAACCCGTCAGGATGCTCTTAATGGTGCAGCTGTAGAACCTTTTGAGGATCTGAGGACCCATGCCAACTCTTCTCAGTCTCCTGAAGGGGAATAGGTTTTGTCGTGCCCTCTTCACGACTGTCTTGGTGTGCTTGGACCATGTTAGTTTGTTGGTGATGTGGACACCAAGGAACTTGAAGCTCTCAACCTGCTCCACTGCAGCCCTGTCAATGAGAATGGAGGCGTGCTCGGTCCTCCTTTTCCTGTAGTCCCCAATCATCTTTTTTTGTCTTGATCACGTTGAGGGAGAGGTTGTTGTCCTTGCACTATACGTCTCTCAGGTCTCTGACCTCCTCCCTATAGGCTGTCTCATCGTTGTCGGTGATCAGGCCTACCACTGTTGTGTTATCGGCAAACTTAATAATGGTGTTGGGGTCGTGCAGTCATGAGTGAACAGGGAGTACATGAGGGGACTGAGCACGCACCCCTGAGTGGCCCCCTTGTTGAGGATCAGTATGGCGGCTGTGTTGTTACCTACCCTTACCACCTGGGGGGCGGCCCGTCAGGAAGTCCAGGATCCAGCTGCAGAGGGAGCTGTTTAGTCCCAGGGTCCTTAGCTTAGTGATGAGCTGTAGTCAGGCACAGGGACTATGGTGGTCCGCTTGAAACATGTTGACAGGGACAGGGAGAGGTTGAAAATGTCAGTGAAGACATTTGCCAGTGGGTCAGCGCATGCTCGAGTTACACGTCCTGGTAATCCGTCTGGCCCTGCGAATGTTAACCTCTTACTCACATCGGCTTTGGAGAGCGTAATCACACAGTCATCCGGAACAGCTGATGCATGTTTCAGTGTTACTTGCCTTGAAGCAAGCATAGAAGTTATTTAGCTTGTCTGGTAGGCCCGTGTCACTTGGCAGCTCTCAGCTGTGCTTCCCTTTGTAGTCTGTAATAGTATGCAAGCCCTGTCACATCCAACAAGCTTTCGGAGCCAGTGTAGTACAATTCATTCTTGGTCTTATATTTACGCTTTGCCTGTTTGATGGTTCGTTTGAGGGCTTAGCAGGATTTCTTATAAGACTCCTGCTCCTTGAAAGCAGCAGCTCTACCCTTTAGCTCAGTGCAAATGTTGCCTGTAATCAATGGCTTTCAGTTGGTGTATGTAGTACAGTCACTGTGGGGAAGACATCATCGATGCACTTTTATTTATTTTTAGTTTACCTTCATTTGACTAGACAAGTTAAGAACATATTCTTATTTACAATGACGGCCTAGGAACAGTGGGTTAACTGCCTTGTTCAGGGGCAGAACGACATATTTTTACCTTGTCAGCTCAGGGATTCGATCTAGCAACTTTCCGGTTACTGGCCCAACACTCTAACCACTAGGCTACCTGCCGCTCACTTATTGATGAAGCCTGTGACTGATGGCGTACTCCTCAATGCCATCGGAAGAATACCAGAACATATTCCAGTCTGTGCTAGCAAAACAGTCTTGTAGTTTTTCATCTCTTTCATCTGACCACTTTTTTATAGACCTAGTTACTGGTGCTTCCTGCTAAAATTTCTGCTTGTAAGCAGGAATCAGGAGGGTAGAATTATGGTCAGATTTGCCAAATGGAGGGCGATGGAGAGCTTTGTACACATCTCTGTGTGTGGAGTAAAGGTGGTAAAGAGTTTTTTTCCCCTCTGGTTGCACATTTAACATGCTGATAGAAATGAGGTAAAACTGTTTTAGTTTCCCTGCATTAAAGTCCCTGGCAACTCGTCACCTGATCCTCACAAGGCACCCAGATCTCTTTCCGCGAAATCTCAGTTTCTTTCTCCTGTAAATGACGGGAATGTGGGCCTGTTCGTATGTTTGGAGTATATCCTTCCTGTCCGATTGCTGTTCATAAGAGACCGTAGCAGCAACATTATGTACAAAATAAGTTACAAACAATGCGGAAAAACAAACAAAATAACACGGTTGGTTAAGAGGTAATAACAAGGCAGCCAACCTCTCCTGCGCCATCACTCCTGCGGCGTTGGCTTGGCTGTGTGCATAGTGTCTTTGTCCTGTTGGAAGGTGAACCTTCGTCCAGGTCAGAGATCCTGAGCTCTCTGGAGTCGGTTTTCATCACGGATCTCTCTGTACTTTGCTCCATTCATCTTTCCCTCGATCACGACTAGTCTCCCAGTCCCTGCCGCTGAAAAACATCCCCACAACATGATGCTGCCACCACCATACTTCACCGTAGAGATGGTGCCAGGTTTCATCCAGGCGTGACACTTGGCATTCAGGCCCAAGAGTTCAATCTTGGTTTCATCAGATCAGAGAATCTTGTTTCTCATGGTCTGAGAGTCCTTTAAGTATCTTTTGACAAACTCCAAGAGGGCTGTCATGTGCCTTTTACCGAAGAGTGGCTTCCGTCTGGCCACTCTACCATGAAGGCCTGATTGATGGAGTGCTGCAGAGATGGTTGTCCTTCTGGAAGTTTCTCCCATCTCCACAGAGGAACTCTAGAGCTCTGTCAGAGTGACCATCGGGTTCTTGGTCACCTTCCCGACTAAGGCCCTTCTCACCTGATTGCTCAGTTTGGCCAGGCGGCCAGCTGTAGAAAGAGTCTTGGTGGTTCCAATCTTCATCCATTTAAGAATGATGTAGGCTACTGTGCTCTTGCGGACCTTCAATGCTGCAGAATTTCTTTTGTACCCTTTCCCAGATCTGTGCCTCGACACAATCCTGTCTCGGAGCGCTACTGGCAATTCCTTCGGCCTCATGGCTTGGTTTTTGCTCTGACATGCACTGTCAACTGTGGAACCTTATATAGACAGCTGTGTGCTTTTCCAAATCATGTCCAATCAAGTTGTAGAATATCTCAAGAAACATGTCAAGGAAACATCTGAAGGATGATCAATGGAAACAGGATGCACTTGAGCTCAATTTTGAGTCACATAGCAAAGGGTCTTAATACTTATGTAAATAATGTATTTCTGTTTTTTATTTGTAATACATTTGCAAAAATGTCTACAAATCTGTTTTGGCTTTGTCAATATGGAGTATTGTGTGTAAATTGCTGAAGATTTGTATGTATTTCATCCATTTTAGGATAAGGCTATAACATAACAAAATGTGGGAAAAGTGAAGGGGTCTGAAAACTTTCCGAATGCGCAATCTATCTATCTCGCTCTCTCTCTGTCTTTTTTTTCTGTGTCTATCCGATCTCTGGCTCTCTGTCCCTGTCTCTTTCGTTCTGTCTGTGCTTCTCTCTCTCTCGCTCTGTCATGCTCTCTCTTTTTTCTCTCCAGGTCTCTTTCTCTCTCCTCTCTCTCCTTGTCTTTGCCCGCTCCGGCGGCACAAACTTAGCACAACTTGGGGAATTCTTCTCATTAGCCGCTGGCCCATGTGACTGGAGGGTGGCTGAACTCGGGCTCAGAGAGTAAATGATCTGTTTAAGGATTGATGTTTAATACTGGTCAATTTATGCAAAATGAAGCTGTGGGAAGGATAAGCACGCCAGTGGAGGCAATAAAGCCAATGACCCTGTCTTCAGTGTGGGGTTATCACTGGGGCTGATGGAACCATGCCCACAGAAAGCACATTTACACTATTGTCTGGATACGTGCTCTCTGGGAGAGAGACAGTACTTTAACTCTCCTAGCATTGATTCTACCCTCTGTAATATGTAGTACGTGTGCGTGCACAACTAAATTCTTGCCTAACTTTTTAAATGATACCATACGATTTTGCAGAGGAGAGGGTTATTACTCCTCAATTTTACATTTTATGGTTAGTATGAATTGTAAGCAATGACTGATGTGAACCTCAATTCCTGGGAATACTTTGGCAATACTCAATATTCCTTCAGTTACAGAGGCTACATTTTCTGCTCTATAATGTGTGTTAAAACATGGATTATGATTACAGAGCTAGGTGCCGGGCGGCGTATATTTCTTTGTTGCTGCTCCTCCATCTTAGAGTAAGCAGATGATGTGGCAAAGCCAAAGCGGATTGGAGATGTGAGTGGAGGGAAGCTGTAGGAGCAGCTGTCTTTCTGTATGTGGTGTGGATTGTGTGTATGTGTGCCAGCAGGGCCTGGGGAGATATAGTGAATGCATACACTGATGGAGCCTCGTGGGACGGCCTGGCATGCGCCTCTCCTGCTCTCCTCTATAATATGATTTGTCCTGGCTATTGATACCCCCAAACCCCCCCCCCCCCCCCCTTCCAATTTCCACACCAACTCAATTAGCATCTCGTCAATAATGCTCAGCATTTCATTTTGCTGCTTTAATTAACAAATTCAATTTGCTCGAACCACTGTGAAAACAAATTAAAAGCGTGCAAAATGAAAGCCTGCAGCTCCAAGGATGTGGCTAAGGTGATTACAGATGCGTCAAATGACTGTTTTCTTGTTTATTTTATCTGGGGAGGAAAAAAGGCGTGAGGAGAAAACACATTGATTTTGTGCGGGTCCAGGGACTGACTGGTAGTGGATGGGGGAGGTGGGGAGCCCTTCCCAGTGGCATCAGTGAGGAGCATCACGTCAGCTTGGCTCTGCCCTCACATCATAACCATCTCCCTTCTCTCTGGGGGACCACAGGGCACAATGCTCCTTAACCTGCATACACTTATCTACCCATTTACACTCCATTCATGCTCCTGGAGAGCTGCTGCTTTCTTGTAGGGCCTTCTCCAAGGCCAACTGTAACCCACCATACTGTAGTCTCTGCCTGTATGCTCTCACAGTGTAACAGTCGGAAGGACCAAAGTGCAGTGTGGTAAGTGTTCATGTTATTTTTATTTAAACTGAACACAAAACAAAATAACAAAGAGAATGCACGAAAACGAAACAGTCCTGTAAGGTGCAGAAACACAAAACAGAAAACAACTACCCGCAACCCATAGTGGGAAAACAGGCTGCCTTAGTATGGTTCTCAATCAGAGACAACGATTGACAGCTGCCTCTGATTGGGAACCATACCAGGCCAAACACATAGAAATCTAACACACAGAACAAAACATAGAATACCCACACCAACTCACGCCCTGACCAAACTAAAATAGAGACATAAAAAAGGAACTAAGGTTAGGACGTGACACACAGCCTCACTAAGAATCATAGTAGCAGTTCTGGATGCTCTGCCTGAAGAGCCATATGGCTCTAGAGCAAAATAATCAACAGAAAAAAATTATCTGAGATATCAGATCTTATTCTAGCTATTACCTCTGGATTACCTCTGACTAGAGAGTGGATGGAGACAACTAGAAGTGCAACATCTCACTCAGTGTTTTTGTCAATTTAAATCAGAACTCGTTTCCCTCACGTTGTGTCTGTAAGTAGCTGAGAATGAGCAGAAGAATCTGGGGAAGGAATGTCACAGTAAATCATCAAAGAGCAGGCACAGTCAGCCAGTTGTCATGGATAATAGTGTCCTACAACAATGTCCTCTGCGTGCGTTTAGTATGCCACTCTCGGCCTCCTCATGTCGTTCTGCCACTGTGGAAATGCAGCCAGACCAGCCGGGATAATCCCCTTGACATTGTACAGCTGTCATGTAAATAATACACGCTCTGTCCTCCCCATTCAGTGCCTCCACCTTGCCATCTCAGAAATGACTAATGAAATTAGCCAAAAGCCATGTACAATGGCCAATGCTTTGTTTCTTTTGTTGCTAAACTGATTTGGTAAGTTCCAAGTCACAAGGCAGGATATTGGCATTGGCAGATCCCTTGTGTGAGAAAACAGATTTTTGAGGGCCTCTATTAAAGTCAGCTTTCTATAGGCTTGGCCTACTATATTTATTTCTCAACTTTGCTAATATTAAACACATTGCTTCTCTTTACAACATGAGTATAGACTGGCATGAAAATTAACCACGGGATAAGCGTCCTCATTCGCTATTTAAGTGCTTAGATATGACTGACCAGCTCAAATTGGTCTTATGGTCTTATGTAGCAAATTGAAATTGGGTCTTTTACATTGAAAAATAGAGACTCGGAGCTACAAAATGGTATATCATACACTGCATTTGAGGAACAATGGGAAAGTAATTCTGCTTTGTAAGTTGATCAACTTGTAAACTCACTTTGAAAGGAGTGCTGTCCTTTGTCTACACCCATTCAGCATTGTTCTTACCCTCTTAAGCCAGCCCCACCCATCTCTTTAAGGATTCACATGTAAGATCATGTGCTAAACAGTAAGTAGTGTAGTAAAGATTAAGACTAACAGTGGTAGTAGCCTACAATAAGGAACAATTCCAGGTAAACATAGTGTCCGATGAAAATTGTTATAAATATTCGACACTTACCCAGACACATCCAGTGGTGGAAAAAGTACTAAATTGTCATAGAGTAAAAGTATAAATCATTTCAAATTCCTTATATTAAACCAGACGGCACAATTATTTTAATTTTTTATTGATGATAGCCAGGAGCACACTCCAACACTCATTTACAAACAAAGCATTTGTGTTTAGTGAGTCGGCCAGATCAGAGGCAGTCGGGATGACCAGAGATGTTCTCTTGATAAGTATGTGAATTAGACAATATTCCTGTCAAAAAGTACTTTTCGGTGTCAAGGAAAATGTATTAAGTAAAAATTACATTATTGTCTTTACGAATGTAGTGAAATAAAAGTAGCTAAAAATATAAAATAGTAAAGTACAGTAATGTACAGATACCACAAAAACTACTTAAGTAGTTATTTCAAGTATTTTACTTAAGTACTCTACACAACTTCCCAAATGCCTTCACACCATACATTAGCATCATTTATATACTGTTACACATGCACTTATCACATAGTATTCCATACATAAGTTAAGGCCATGCAACCTGAGTTGAAACCTGAGTGAGGTGCACATGAACAGTACATAAACAGATGCAAGCACCATATATAGTTGAAGTCGGAAGTTGACATACACCTTAGCCAAATACATTTAAACTCAGTTTTTCACAATTCCTGACATAAGGAATTGTGAAAGGACAACAAAGTCAAGGCATTGGAGTGGCCATCACAAAGCCCTGACCTCAATCCTATAGAACATGTGTGGGCAGAACTGAAAAGGTGTGTGCGCTTAAGGAGGCCTACAAACCTGACTCAGTTACACCAGCTTTGTCAGGAGGAATGGGCCAAAATTCACACAACTTATTGTGTGAAGCTTTTGGAAGGTTACCCAAAATGTTTGACCCAAGTTAAACAATTTAAAGGCAATGCTACCAAATACTAATTGAGTGTATGTCAACTTCTGACCCACTGGAAATGTGATGAAAGAAATAAAAGCTGAAATAAATCATTCTCTGTACTATTATTCTGACATTTCACATTCTTAAAATAAAGTTGTGATCCTAACTGAGCTAAAACAGGGTCTTTTTACTAGGATTAAATGTCAGGAATTGTGAAAAACTGAGTTTAAATGTATTTGGCTAAGGTGTATGTAAACTTCTGACTGTATGCTTGGGGTCATTGTCCATTTGGAACACCAATTTGCGACCAAGCTTTAACTTAACTGATGTCTTAAGATGTTGCTTCAATATATCCACATAATTTCCCTGCCTCATGATGCCATCTACTTCGTGAAGTGCACCAGTCCCTTTTGCAGCAAAGCAACCCCACAGCTTGATGCTGCCACCCCCGTGCTTCACGGTTGGGATGGTATTCTTCGGCTTACAAGCCTCCCCCTTTTTCCTCCAAACATAACAATGGTCATTATGACCAAACAGTTCTATATTTGTTTCATCAGACCAGAGGAAAAAAGTACGATCTTTGTCCCCATGTGCAGTTGCAAACCGTAGTCTGGCTTTTTTATGGCGGTTTTGGAGCAGTGGCTTCTTCCTTGCTGAGCAGCCTTTCAAGTTATGTTGATATTGGACTTGTTTTACTGTATACAGTGCATTGCAAAAGTATTCGGCCCCCTTGAACTTTGCAACCTTTTGCCACATTTCAGGCTTCAAACATAAAGATATAAAACTGTATTTTTTTGTGAAGAATCAACAAAAGTGGGACACAATCATGAAGTGGAACAACATTTATTGGATATTTTTTAACAAATCAAAAACTGAAAAATTGGGCGTGCAAAATTAAGTTAATATTTTGTAGCGCCACCTTTTGCTGCGATTACAGCTGTAAGTCGCTTGGGGTATGTCTCTATCAGTTTTGCACATCGAGAGACTGAATTTTTTTCCCATTCCTCCTTGCAAAACAGCTCGAGCTCAGTGAGGTTGGATGGAGAGCATTTGTGAACAGCAGTTTTCAGTTCTTTCCACAGATTCTCGATTGGATTCAGGTCTGGACTTTGACTTGGCCATTCTAACACCTGGATATGTTTATTTTTGAACCATTCCATTGTAGATTTTGCTTTATGTTTTGGTTCATTGTCTTGTTGGAAGACAAATCTCCGTCCCAGTCTCAGGTATTTTGCAGACTCCATCAGGTTTTCTTCCAGAATGGTCCTGTATTTGGCTCCATCCATCTTCCCATCAATTTTAATCATCTTCCCTGTCCCTGCTGAAGAAAAGCAGGCCCAAACCATGATGCTGCCACCACCATGTTTGACAGTGGGGATGGTGTGTTCAGGGTGATGAGCTGTGTTGCTTTTACGCCAAACATAACGTCTTGCATTGTTGCCAAAA
Organism: Oncorhynchus mykiss; assembly: GCF_013265735.2. Classification (NCBI taxonomy): domain Eukaryota; kingdom Metazoa; phylum Chordata; class Actinopteri; order Salmoniformes; family Salmonidae; genus Oncorhynchus; species Oncorhynchus mykiss. Next base: position 68,402,805 of record NC_048569.1, on the reverse strand, counting down.
AGTTCAATTTTGGTTTCATCTGACCAGAGCACCTTCTTCCACATGTTTGGTGTGTCTGCCAGGTGGCTTGTGGCAAACTTTAAACAACACTTTTTATGGATATCTTTAAGAAATGGCTTTCTTCTTGCCACTCTTCCATAAAGGCCAGATTTGTGCAATATACGACTGATTGTTGTCCTATGGACAGAGTCTCCCACCTCAGCTGTAGATCTCTGCAGTTCATCCAGAGTGATCATGGGCCTCTTGGCTGCATCTCTGATCAGTCTTCTCCTTGTATGAGCTGAAAGTTTAGAGGGACGGCCAGGTCTTGGTAGATTTGCAGTGGTCTGATACTCCGTCCATTTCAATATTATCGCTTGCACAGTGCTCCTTGGGATGTTTAAAGCTTGGGAAATCTTTTTGTATCCAAATCCGGCTTTAAACTTCTTCACAACAGTATCTCGGACCTGTCTGGTGTGTTCCTTGTTCTTCATGATGCTCTCTGCGCTTTTAACGGACCTCTGAGACTATCACAGTGTAGGTGCATTTATACGGAGACTTGATTACACACAGGTGGTTTGTATTTATCATCATTAGTCATTTAGGTCAACATTGGATCATTCAGAGATCCTCACTGAACTTCTGGAGAGAGTTTGCTGCACTGAAAGTAAAGGGGTTGAATAATTTTGCACGCCCAATTTTTCAGTTTTTGATATGCTAAAAAAGTTTGAAATATCCAATAAATGTCGTTCCACTTCATGATTGTGTCCCACTTGTTGTTGATTCTTCACAAAAAAATACAGTTTTATATCTTTCTGTTTGAAGCCTGAAATGTGGCAAAAGGTCGCAAAGTTCAAGGGGGCCGAATACTTTCGCAATGCACTGTAGATACTTTTGTACCGGTTTCCTCCAGCATCTTCACATGGTCCTTTGCTGTTGTTCTTGGATTGATTTGCACTTTTCGCACCAAAGTACGTTCATCTTTAGGAGACAGAACGCGTCTCCATCCTGAGCAGTATGACGGCTGCATGGTCCCATGGTGTTTATACTTGCATACTATTGTTTGTACAGATGAAAATTGCTCCCAAGGATGAACCAGACTTGTGGAGGTCTATAATTTTTCTCTGAGGTCTTGGCTGATTTATTTAGATTTTCCCATGATGTTAAGCAATGAGGCACTGAGTTTGAAGGTAGGCCTTGAAATACATCCACAGGTACACCTCCAATTGACTCAAATTATGTTAATTAGCCTATCAGAAGCTTCTAAAGCCATGACATCAAACCGGTGGCTGTATGTAGCCTCGCTACTTTTATACCCTCGCTACTGTATACAGTGGGGGAAAAAAGTATTTAGTCAGCCACCAATTGTGCAAGTTCTCCCACTTAAAAAGATGAGAGAGGCCTGTAATTTTCATCATAGGTACACTTCAACTATGACTGACAAAATGAGAAAAAAAATCCAGAAAATCACATTGTAGTATTTTTAATGAATTTATTTTCAAATAATGGTGGAAAATAAGTATTTGGTACTGCAGATAGTGCTGATGACTGGTCCATCCAAATCACGCATGAACAAGGGAATCTATATTTGGAGAGGCTGTTTCTGTCCTGCCTTTGACTTTGGTGCAGGGCATGTGATGTCCATAGCCTCTTCGTCGCAAAACTCCCTGATCTTGTCAAAAATATATTTTGTCTAGCTATGTCCAGCCCAAGTGGTGCTTTTACAGGCAGACCATCTATGGGAGGAAGGATACTCAGCAGCTGAAACCTGGTCCAGACAGTCTGAATGCACCTTGAGGACAACTCCAGGCTCCAGCGCATCGAAGCTGTAAAACAGAGAATACTAAAAAATCAGAAGACATTACAAATATGCACAACATCAATTCACCTCCCAAGTTTAGATAAGAATAACCTAATACAATTAAAATAAATTTTTACTTGAAGTGCTAGTACTGCTTGATCTGTGGCAGCGGCCTGAAGAACAGAGTCAGGTGTTGTTGCCAGCCATTATTTTCCACCAGCACTGTAACATCCTTCAGTCCAACCAGCTGTTGGATGTTGACCCCTGTCACAGTGGTGTCCTTCACAACACCAGCAGTCTCAGACAAAGAGTTCACTCTGGTCTTTCTGAATCGCTGCTTGAAATGTCACATGACCAAGAAAACATTTCTGCCAAAAAACGGATTTTGATTTAAAAAAATATTCACGTTCAAAAGGCTCTCCTGTGAATTTGTGACTTGCGACATACGCCTAGTTTCCTGAATCGGGTCACACATAACATGTAATGTTTCGAAACAGGTGTATGATAATTGTCTTTTCTAAAACAAAACAAATTTCACACATAAATTATTTAGTATAGGTAAAGACAAGATTAAGTCAAGAATAGTCTGATGGGTGACAACATTAGCCTTTCACTTGTGAATGATATATTATCACTTGTGAATGATGCCCAGCTGAAGGCAAACAACACATGCATTTGTTTTGCGTCTTCTTCAAATCATAGTTGCACACCTCATGTAGCCTCATTGCTTTTAAAATATTTTTTGAGGCTAGTGGTTGTATTAGTTTGGGATCTATTGCATCCCACAACTGTCCCAGGCTATGTTTGGAATATTTATTTCTTGCACAGAATAGAATAGGTCAACTTTTGTTAAAGTTGAGGGCTACTCGTCTTGTTGACTGACGAAAAGTAAATGTGGACAGTTCTTCCAACATCAACAATATGCGCCTCGGAATTTGATAAGGAAGCACGTAGTTGCGTCCCCGATGTGTCTGTCTTCACTTGTAGCCTGTGAGAAGGATCCGATCACGTGACGGGCCTTGGCTAATAAGAATTTAGATATCTGAGAGAGCCATGTGAGTGAGAGGTGCTTTGGAGCACGCAGCTGGGAGAAGTGAATTATAATTGTTATATTCAGCCCACAAAAGCCACTGGGCGCAAAAGGCATGGATTTTTCGGGAGCATTACGGCCACACAAAGGGGATGCTGCCGGGAAATTCGAGGCATTAACAAGTGCTTGTCAAATTGTGAATGAGAGAATGATGAAGGGTGTGCAGCCTGCGTTAAAAAAAACAAAGCAGAGCTCATGCCTTTCATCCAACTTTAGAGTCGCATCATGCATCCTTAGAATGTATTAAAAATCCAACATTTTGCCCAACGTTTGTATCTCAAATAAAGTTGCATAAATAACTCTAAATTAAGTATATAGGAGGACCTGTTTCTTTGTTAACTGCACAACACAGAATAGCCGCATGTGCGCACTCCCTCAAATTGTTTGGAGAAAATATCCTTTCTATAATTTTCAGCTATGTTCAATTGTATTCTTCACACTATAAAATAATTGAAAATAATGCCACGGAATTCTAAGCAAATCTTGTCTGCTAAATGAACTAGTCTATCCCACAGCCATATGGCATGGCCAGATCAGGGCCTAACATCAGAACAACTCAGACTATTATATTCTGTTCTTCTGAAATAGACTACATTTTCTTCATATGGTGTTTATTTGGACCTGTCTAAAATAAATAATACATTTATTGTGATGGTGTAGGCTATATTACATGGATTTGTTAGACTTTTAAAATGTAGATGTTTCAAAGGTCTGCGTCCGTGGAAGCCAGGAAATGCTAAATGTGTTTATGTTAATTAACGGTCAATAATCGTGCGCATCGGTTTCTCTGTCTCTTTTTTTATGTAAAAAAGTTTCCACCCTCCAAGTACAATTTCTGGGAAGCCAACATGTCTACATCTTTTGGATTTGTTTTATCCTTGTGTGAAGTGGCACGGTGAATTCCCAAATGTGTCATTCTTTAAACCGCTCTCTCAATAAAAACATTTCAGCCTCCTTCCACATCTCCATATTATTTCTTCTACTATTTTTATTTCCCCAAGATGTTGTGTTTCCATTTCCCACCCAACTCTGTGCTTTCTGTGCATTCCACCTGCTCAGACGCACAACTTCTGGGATTGTAAACATGACTCGTAGATTGCTCGCACACTAATTATTGTCCTTTTTAATTACCAGCAAGAGTATTCAGCATGTATTCCCATACCTGAATGAAGTACTGAAATTGAAGTTCTTCAGTCCCTGATACTGTTACGGGGTGATTACAACAAATGAAATGTGAACTAGCAAAATAATAGAGAAGAAGCACCTGCATTGGAGACAATTATATATTTATTTGTATTATAATTTCCTTCACTTCTCTTTGACCTGCACTGTTGGAGCTCCAGTAGTGGCGTGTGGATAAAAATCACTGGGGAAGCCAAGACAGGAGGAAAAAGCAATATTACAACCTATGTGTTGTGATTATTGCATTGTTTGCTCCATAACTTGTTAGTTCAAAGGCCTTGCCACCATGATATACAGTGCCTTCGGAAAGTACTGTATTCAGACTCCTTGACTTTTTCCACATTTTGTTACGTTACAGCCTTATTCTAAAATGTATTAAATAACTAAAAAATCCTCAGCAATTTACACACAATACTCCATAATGACAAAGCAAAAACAAGTTTGTAGACATTTTTGCAAGTGTATTAAAAATAACAAATTTGACAAAATAACAAAGTGGATAAAAAATACCTTATTTACATACAGTGGGGAGAACAAGTATTTGATACACTGATGATTTTGCAGGTTTTCCTACTTACAAAGCATGTAGAGGTCTGTAATTTTTTGGTGTTGGTGTTCTTGGAGTTGTACTCATCCTTCTTCTTCCTCCAAACACAGTGAGTGGAGTTTAGAGCAAAAAGCTCTATTTTTGTCTCATCAGACCACATGACCTTCTCCCATTCCTCCTCTGGATCATCCAGATGGTCACTGGCAAACTTCAGATGGGCCTGGACATGGGCTGGCCTGAAGGGGGACCTTGCGTGCGCTGCAGGATTTTAATCCATGATGGCGTAGTGTGTTACTTTGAGACTGTGGTCCCAGCTCTCGTCAGGTCATTGACTGGGGCGGCAGGGTAGCCTAGTGGTTAGAGTGTTGGACTAGTAACCGGAAGGTTGCAAGTTCAAATCCCGAGCTGACAAGGTACAAAATCTGTCGTTCTGCTCCTTAACCCACTGCTCCTAGGCCGTCATTGAAAATAAGAATTTGTTCTTAACTGACTTGACTTAAATAAAGGTAAAATAAATAAATAAAACATTGTCCTGTAGCCCATCCCAGCCTTGTGCAGGTCTAAAATGTTATCCCTGATGTCCTCTGGTCTTGGCCATTGTGGAGAGGTTGGAGTCTGTTCAATTGAGTGTGTGGACAGGTGTCTTTTACACAGGTAACAGTTAATACAGGTAATGAGTGGAGAACAGGAGGGCTTCTTAAAGCAAATCTTGTCTGCTAAATGAACTAGTCTATCCCACAGCCATATGGCATGGCCAGATCAGGGCCTAACATCAGAACAACTCAGACTATTATATTCTGTTCTTCTGAAATAGACTACATTTTCTTCATATGGTGTTTATTTGGACCTGTCTAAAATAAATAATACATTTATTGTGATGGTGTAGGCTATATTACATGGATTTGTTAGACTTTTAAAATGTAGATGTTTCAAAGGTCTGCGTCCGTGGAAGCCAGGAAATGCTAAATGTGTTTATGTTAATTAACGGTCAATAATCGTGCGCATCGGTTTCTCTGTCTCTTTTTTTATGTAAAAAAGTTTCCACCCTCCAAGTACAATTTCTGGGAAGCCAACATGTCATCTTTTGGATTTGTTTTATCCTTGTGTGAAGTGGCACGGAGAATTCCCAAATGTGTCATTCTTTATTAAACCGCTCTCTCAATAAAAAATGTTCAGCCTCCTTCCACATCTCCATATTATATCTGTCGTTCTGCCCCTTAACAGGCAGTTAACCCACTGCTCCTAGGCCCTCATTGAAAATAAGAATTTGTTCTTAACTGACTTGCCTAGTTAAATATTGGTTAAAAAAATAAATTTGTAAAAAAATTGACCAGGTCCTGCCGTGTAGTTCTGGGCTGATCCCTCACCTTCCTCATGGTCATTGATGCCCTGATGTCCCCACGAGGTGAGATCTTGCATGGAGCCCCAGACCGAGGGTGATTGACCGTCATCTTGAACTTCTTCCATTTTCTAATAATTGCGCCAACAGTTGTTGCCTTCTCACCAAGCTGCTTGCCTATTGTCCTGTAGCCCATCCCAGCCTTGTGCAGGTCTAAAATGTTATCCCTGATGTCCTATGGTCTGATGTCCTCTGGTCTTGGCCATTGTGGAGTGGTTGGAGTCTGTTTAATTGAGTGTGTGGACAGGTGTCTTTTACACAGGTAACGAGTTCAAACAGGTCCAGTTAATACAGGTAATGAGTGGAGAACGGGAGGGCTTCTTAAAGAAAAACTAACAGGTCTGTGAGAGCCGGAATTCTTACTGGTTGGTAGGTGATCAAATACTTATGTCATGCAATAAAATGCAAATTAATTACTTAACCTCTCTAAGGTATGTGGGACGCTAGCGTCCCATCTGGCCAAAATCCAATGAGATTGCAGAGCGCCAAATTCAAATACAGAAATGCTCATTATAAAAATTCAGAAAACATATTTTACATAGGTTTAAAGATTAACTTCTTGTTAATCCAACCACGGTGTCAGATTTATAAAATGCTTTTCGGCGAAAGCATACCTAGCCCAGAACATACCTAGCCCAGAACATAGTCCAGTTCACAAATTATTACAAACAGTAACCAGCCAAGCAGAAGCGTTACAAAACTCAGAAATAGAGATAAAATTAATCCCTTACCTTACCTTTCTTCAGTAATCCACAGGCTCAAATGCAGTCAAAACAGGCAGACAAAAAAATCTAAATTGTATCCATAAAGTTTATAGAAACATGTCAAATGATGTTATATTCCATCCTCAGGTTGTTTTTAGCCTAAATTATCTATAATATTTCAACCGGACAATAACGTCGTCAATATAAAAGGTAAACAAGAAATACACTCTCTCGGGATTGCGCATGAAAAAGCTCTGCGACACGGTAGGGTTCACTCATTCAGACTGGTCTTATTCCCTCATTTATAAGAATACAAGCCTGAAACAATTTCTAAAGACTGTTGACATCTAGTGGACGGCATGGGAACTGCAAATTGAGTCCTAAGTCAATGAATACTGCAATGGCATTGAATAGAAAACTACAAAACCAAAAGAAACCTACTTCCTGAATGGATTTTTCTCAGGTTCTTGCCTGCCAAATCAATTTTGTTATACTCACAGACATTATTTTAACAGTTTTGGAAACTTTAGAGTGGTTTCTATCCAACTCTACCAGTTATATGCATATGATATCTTCTGGGCCCGAGTAGCAGGCCGTTTAATTTGGGCATGCTTTTCAATCCAAATTTCCGAATGCTGCACCCTACCTTAGAGAGGTTAACAGTGCATGTCAGAGCAAAAACCAAGCCATGAGGTCGAAGGAATTGTCCGCACCGCTCCGAGACAGGATTGTGTCGAGGCACAGATCTGGGAAAGGGTACAAAAAAAGGAAGCTACTCCTCAGTAAAAGGCACATGACAGCCCACTTGGAGTTTGACAAAAGTCACCTTAATTAAGAAACAATATTCTCTGGTCTGATGAAACCAAGATTGAACATTTTGGCCTGAATGCCAAGCATCAAGTCTGGAGGAAACCTGGCACGCGAAACCCGAGCACAATCCATACATGGAAAAAAAATTGAGGTCACTGTGTTTTCCAATGGTGTTCTATGGGAGACCTTATTTAATAGGGCCCAGATTGCAGTTCCTATGGCTTCCACTAAATGTTAACAGTCTTTAGAAATTGTTCTATGTTTTTCTTTTGAGAAATGAAGAAGTAGGGCTGTTCTTTGTAGGTGTCACTCTGAAGGGCTTTTGTCTTTTGTTGCTTGTGAACTGGAGCGCGCTTCACATTGTTTTTATCCGGTATTAGAAACAGTTTATTCCCTCTTAAATTGTATTGTTTATTTACATTTTAGGATCCCTGAGGTTGGATTATGAACATTGTTTGAAATGTTTGGACCAAGTTTACAGGTAACTTATTAGATACCTTGTAGTCATGTTGAAACCGGTGTATTTCTGAATCAAACGCCCCAAATAAATTGACATTTAGGGGATATAAAGAAGGAATTTATCGAACAAAACGACCATTCATTTTGTCACTGAGACATTTGAGATTGCAAAAAGAAGAAGATCTTCAAAGGTAAGGCATTTATTATATGGCTATTTCTGACTTTTGTGTCGCACCTGCCTGGTTGAAATATGTTTTTCATGTGTTTGTATGCGGGGCGCTGTCCTCAGATAATCGCATGGTTTGCTTTCGCCGTAAAGTATTTTTGAAATCTGACACAGCGGCTGGATTAACAAGAAGTTAAGCTTTATTTTGATGTATTACACTTATATTTTTGTGAAGGTAAAATATTGATATTTCTGTAGTTTGAATTTGGCGCACTACAATTTCACTGGATGTTGTCAAATCAATCCCGCTAACGGGACTCGAGCGGGATTCGCGCTTAATTAAGGATATGGCAGACATATGCCCCCTTTGGAGAGATTGGGTACCCCTAGTAAACTGAAAAAAAAATCTGTCAAAAATTGCTAATATATGCATATAAAAATTATTATTGGATAGAAAACACTCTAAAGCTTCTAAAACCGTTGGAATTATGTCTGTAAGTATAGCAGAACTCACAGGGCAGGCATTCTTCCAAACTAGTTTTTGTGGTCATGAAAGTTGGAGCAACTTTGACGTCATCGCCCCCACCCTTCCCAACCAGTTATGATTCTGGGGAGACTTTCTATCTCTTCCGCTAGATGTCCTCTTTCAGTAGAGCTTTGAATCGTTCAAATCCCGCGAGAATTGACCCTATGGGAGTGAAATTAGTGCGTGCCACGAGAAAATAGGTTGTGCGTAGTGGCGCGAATTGGTCCCAGCCATTCCTTTGTTCCAGCACTCAAGAGAAGGGCAGACGATGGCCGATTGAATTGAAGTTTGTTTTGTGTGTCTAAAACATCATAAAGCTTGCTTCTGCACTTAGTTTGACCTGTTTAGTCGACATATAATATGTAATTTTGAAGTTTTGATGCGCAACTTTTCCGGACCAGAGGACGTTTTGGGTGCATTTCAGCTGATGTTATTAGCAGTAGCTAATACAAAGACGCAAGACTTGAAACCAAACGATGTATTGGGTAAGTATGAAGCCTTCCAGAACATTCTGAACGAAGACCATCGAAGGTAAGGGAATATTTATGCTGAAATCTGTGTTTCTGTTGACTCCAACATTACGTAGAAATGTAGCTTGTATCTGAGCGCCGTCTCAGCATATTGAATAGTGTGCGATTTCTGTAACGTTAAAAATAAATCTAACAAAGCGGTTGCATAAAGAAGCAGTGTATCTTTCTAACTATATGTAGAACATGTATATTTAGTCAAAGTTTATGATGTCTATTTACGTTATCTTGCCGCGCTACCTAGATTTCCTGCGGGCATTTTTGAGTAATTTCTGAACGTGAACTCACTGTAAATGGACATTTATGGATATAAATGGCATATTATTGAAAAAAAAAAAATGTACTGTGTAACATGTCCTATTACTGTCATCTGATGAAGATTTTCAAAAGGTTAGTGAACGATTTATTTTTTAATCCTGCGTTTGTTGATTGCATGTTTTGGCTATTCAAATGAGCTGTGTCTGGTGGTGGTTTGACATATATATGTGCTATGTTTTCGCCGTAAAACATTTTAGAAATCTGACTTGCTGGCTAGATGAACAAGGTGTTTATCTTTCATTTGAGCTATTGGACTTGTTAATGTGTGGAGGTTAAATATTTTTAAGAATATTTTTGCTTATGTAAATGTGATATTTCAGTTTTTATTTGTAATACATTTGCAAAAATGTCTAAAAACCTGTTTTTGCTTTGTCATTATGGGGTATTGTGTGTAGATTTATGAGGAGGAGAAAAAAACAATTTAATACATTTTAGAAAAAGGCTGTAGCATAACAAAATGTAGGAAAAGTCAAGGGGTCTGAATACTGTACTTTCCGAAGGCACTGTAGGCCTACGGCCGAGACAGTAAGAAGACACAGTGGGAGAATAAACAGTGTGAGAATACACCTTTGTTTCACCACGATACCAGAGAGCAGCAAGCCCACAAAACATATTGCATGTAACAAAGAGTTACCTGACCTACAGCATTGTCAATCAAGTTAACATTTGCAACATTTTCAAATTACTAAACAATTATTGATTTAGAACCACGGAGAGTTACCGCAAGTCACAAAGAAAACAGGAGCTGCCTCCACTATTCCATCACCATTTCAACTTCAACATCATCAAATCACCTGTGCTTAGTCTAATACAGTAACAACTAAAAGATTCCAAAAGCAATTTAGTCCAATCAACATAAGCTAAATATTATGTGGCTGTCCATGGTACTGATTTGTGTGTAAGTGCGTGCAAGTAGAAAAAGCATGTTGACTCACCCTACTTGTAGAGAAACACCAATGCCATCCTCCTCTCTTTCATTCTGCCGAAACGGTCTATGACTCACTCTGTCATACAGTAGGCTACACACTTTTAGTTTTTGTTGTCCTGGCTAAGATTCTTGCTCGCTAGCCTAACTTCCTTTCATGGGCAATGATGAGCCAGCTAGTTAACATTAGCCTACTATCGACATCTAGCTACATATTGAACTTCCATCCTCTCAGGTCAGGGGCAAAATGTATGAATTTATGGTTGGATCAGAATTGCTGTTATAGTCATTGGCCAGTACGGATAATTAAGTAAAACCACGTGTCCAAATCCCTATCTCCATCCATGTCACGGATCCCTCTGGAACTTTCACTGCGGACACCTGGCCCCTATTCCCACGGATTATATTTGTATATATGTGCCCTTTGTTCACCATGGTGCTGTCGATTATTGTTACAATGTCCGTTGGTGCGTGTGAGCACCTGTGCTGTATGTTTTAGGATTTCGTGCCCTTGTGGATTGCGCAGATGATTACGGGTTTTGTCCCGTAATGGTGTGAAGCCTAATCCAAACTGGCTTCCCTTGATACTTTGTTTTGATGCTCCAGGAACATTCACAGTTGAGCTCACTCAGTTTCCCTTGCATTCAATGCACCCGGCAGCAACAATATCATAGTCTTTTTGACCAGACAGCACCAGATAGATAGGCTACACATACTGAGGCAGAGGGACGCTATTTTGATCTCTTGGATGCTTTCTCTGCTGAGATGCATTCAGCCTCTTGCCAATTGCAAGAAAATTATTAAACACAGAGAGACGAAGATAAATGATGTATGTTTCTTTCTTAGTACATTTTTTGGAGAGGCCTGGCTTCCCTTGGCATCCATGAATACATGCCACTGTGGAGTTTGGCGTTTAAGAATTTCACTGTACCTTGCAAATACAGTGAGCTCCAAAGGTATTGGGACATTGACACATTTTGTTGAAATGATAAATGATACCGGCTATGGGGTTAAAGTGCAGACTGTCAGCTTTAATTTGAGGGTATTTTCATCCATATCGGGTGAACCGTTTAGAATATTTGTGTACATAGTCCCCCCATTTTAGGGGACCAAAAGTATTGTGACAAATTCGCTTATGTGTATTAAAGTGGATGCAACCATGATTACAGATCATCCTGAATGAATTGTGAATATTGATGAGTGAGAAAGTTACAGAGGCACAAATAACATGCCCCACAAAAATGATAACCTCCCCTATTATTGTAATGGTGAGAGTCCAGCATGTCTTGGGTGTATGATATTTGTGCATCTGCAATTTTCTCACTCATCATTATTCACAATTCAATCAGGATTATCTGCAATCATGGTAGCATCCACATCAATGTAGAAGTGTTTAGAAACATAATTGATATTCTTATTTACAATAAAAGTGAATCCAAAATGACACAATGCATTATTTACCATTCATTTGTATTGGGCACAAAATAATCGGAAACACAAACAGCAAATGCATCTAACAAATGTGTTGAGTCACACACTTCATGTAGTCTTTGCGTGCTATGAATATTGGACCTAATACTAAACTTTTTGCTCATTTAAAGCTGCAATACGGTATGTAACTTTTTGGGTGACCCGGCCAAATTCACATAGAAATGTCAATTATAGGTCTGTCATTCTCATTGAAAGCAAGTATAAAAAGCAGTAGATCTGCTCTATGTAACCCTAACCCTAACCCTTTTCTACACCAGCTTCAAACAGCTGAAAATACAATATTTGTGGTTATTGAAAATATATTTCATAGCGGTCTAGATGGTACAATGAGTGGTTGTTTTGTCACATAAACTGAAATTAGGCAAACTATTACAATTTTAGCAACCAGGAAATGACGAAGGGATTTATGCATGTTGCACATTTACTACACATACAGTATAAGTGAATTTGTCCCAATACTTTTGGTCCCCTAAAATGGGGGGGACTATGTACAAAAAGTGTTGTAATTTCTAAACGGTTCACCCAATATGGATGAAAATACCCTCAAATTCAAGCTGTCAGTCTGCACTTCAACCTCATAGTCATTGTATAATTTCAAATCCAACGTGCTGGAGTACAGAGCCAAAACAACAAAAAATATGTCAATGTCTGTATACTTTTGGAGCTGTGCATATGACTAATAAAATCACCTATCATCTATAGCATTATTAATTATGCATACACATTCATAAAACATTTAATCTACAACCGCAATAAACCAATTTAGGGATACTCATTAATTGACCATTGACCCTAATTCAGTTCTATGGATTGAACTTTTCAGTGTTAAGATGACATGACATGTCACGCCTGCTCCCGCTCTTTTTAATTTAAATTTTATTTAACCATTATTTAAGTAGGCCAGTCAGTTAAGAACAAATTCTTATTTACAATGACAACCACCCGGGGAACAGTGGGTTAACTGCCTTGTTCAGGGGCAGAAGGACAGATTTTTACCTTGTCAGTTCGGGGTTTCGATCCAGCAACCTTTTAGTTACTGGCCCAACGAGCTAACCACTAGGCTACGTGCCGCTTCCTGCTTCCTCTTCCCCCCTGGCGCATGAGGGTGCCGGGCTACCCCAGCATTACGCCCTCCTGCCACCATCATTACGCACACCTACTTCCCTAGTCACGCGCATCAGCAATCATTTGGACTCCACTGGACTCAATCACCTGTGTTATTTCCTTCCCTATATATGTCTGTCCCCCAGCTCTGTTCCCCGCTTCCGCATTAACGTTCGGATGTTCTTTTGTTATCCTTGTGCTGACGCAGTTCCTGTCTTGTTCCTTATTAAATGTTTGACTCCCCGTACCTGTTTCTCGACTCCAGCATCGGTCCTTACATGACATGGTTGTCAGAGCTGCTATTTAACGGGATTACACTGTGGTTGGTGGAGGTTGTACACTGTGTTTGCTGGTAGGGGGTCATTGGTCATAGCCTCTGGTAAATACCAGGTCACTTGATCTGCACTCCATTGATGAGGGGTCAGTTAGATTCCAATTGCTCAAATAATGAGGGTTAGGGTGGACCATTGTATATGTTATGCCTGTTCTTAGATCATTGATCAGTCACCATGTCAACATGATGTCATTGATTCTCTTCCAGGTCACAGAAGAAGGTCAGTTGGTGTTCAATGTTCAGCGGGTTTGGGGTTACCACCAGAGTCCAATACTCTTATGACTACTACTGTATATAGCCCTGAGATGGATTGCCATGTAGTTGAAGTGAGAGACTGTGATGAACTGTTCCCCTCTGTTCTAATAGCTCCAGCCCCTGTCAGGCCCTGCTCATGTAGATGGGTGGCAGGCAGTGTGTGACTATGGCTTCAGGCTCCTGTGCCTCATTCCTAAAGTGATGTATTCAGTTACTGCAGTGTGCGTGATTATATATCACCCATTCATCCTCCCTCCGCCAGCCACAAATCAAAGAGTGGTTCTTCGCCTATGAATGAATCACAGTCCATAAGGCATATGAAGGGGCTGCATGCTTCTATATGATATCAGAGAGGAAGAGGCCAAACTCTCGCCAAAATCTGTACAAAATAAGCCCAATGTGTTTCTATGGGCTTATTTTGGACCTAAGCTTGTCACCTGTCTTCCCGCCTTTTGAACAACGACTCCCATTGTTAGCATCTTATCATTATACACAGATCTCTGATGATATCCTCTCTACTTCCATCTGTAAATATGCCTGTTTGTTTTTAGCCCACAGGGTATTTTGAGTGGCTGTACTTCTTGTCTCGGGTCCCTGTCTCCCTGCCTGCCTCTTTCCTTGTGTGTGAGAGAGACTCAGAGGATTTGGAGGGAGGGGAAGCAGGAGGAGTCAGGGTCAAGCATATGGACTCTCTGGGTCCACTTTCAAAATGGGTCATCTGATGGACTAGCAGTGACAGAATGATGGAAAGGGTTCTTGCAGCCTGCTAAGCTTCTCTTCTAATTGGCCTTTATGAATATTTAATGAAATCAAGATGAAATTCAATCATGGTTTTTAACTGCTGAATCGGAGAGTGGTGTGTCGGCCAGGGCAGAGGCAGGGGAAGGCTGGTGCGTTATTAGATTTCTCTGGTCTACTGTGGAAGGAGGACTGCAGGAGTGCAGGTGGCAGAGTTACACTATTGGTCTGAGGGGAGCCGGCGCTCTCTCTCTGAAGGATTTCATATTTTATTTGTTTCATTGTTGTTTTTAACCAAGGGCTCCTGGTCACGCAATAGCATCCCCTGCCCGGACCTGAGATTTTTACACAGTCCTACAGTTTTTAATTGCATGCATACCGAGTGATAGATACATTTTTGCCACACTGGCAGCCATTTAAAATAGAGCCAGATCAATAATTACCCTTGACACCTTTTAATGTTGTTTGTACTAATACAGGTAATAATGAGGTGAAATTGCCAGGATTATTTTTCATTATACACTCTCAAAACAAGTGTACACACTGAAAGAAAATAAACCAATCAAGACTGCCATTGTTTGCAATTGAATGGTTAATATTGATTAATATCTATTCATCTTAAATGACACAAATCCCCCACAGCTATTTCTAGAATACTCTGCAGCTACATGTCAGTCCCATATTCATGAAAATATATACAGATATGGATAAACCAGAGATGAAAATTGCACCTTTTTGTACAAAATAGTAATACAGGGCCAATAAAACAATAGCCAGTATATTTTATGTTTTAGCTTTTGTGCATGTAAATGACTTGTTATTGCCAATGATAAAATTGATGTGGAGCATCTTGCAGAATATCCAGTATTCAATCATGTAATATAACAGGCACTCACAGTATTGACCTGTGAGTGTGAAGGCAAAACCCAGGAGACGATTAGCTCACTATTACCTCACTCCTGTTTCTCCCTTTGGAAGATGAGTAAGAGACAGAGAGGCTTCCCTAACTTGATCTTGTGGTGTGTTAGTGCATCATGATGTGGCAAGCTGGCTACAGACTGGGGCGTGGGGGAGTTGAGCGTGTGGCGTGGGGGAGAGATTGAGGGGGAGGCAGTGTGGTTACTCACAGTAGGGGGGAGTTTGATTTGATCTGCTCCTGGTCACGCAACAGAACTCTCAGAGAAAAAGAGATGGGGGCTGGTGGAGAGGTGAGTCAGATTATTGACACCCCCCTCCCCCTCTGTCTCCTTCCACATCTCCCAGTCCAGACCCTGGTAAGCAGGCGTCAGACGGAGAGATCCTGGGGGACACAAGCAAGGACATTAAGTCCCTGAGCAGGGAAGGAAGCAGACGGTTTAAATAGCTCCCTGCTAATTTCCCTTACTTCAACTGGACAGAGACAGGGTTCACCAGGGTCAATAATAACTGTTCCACAATCAGGTGATAGTTTTGCTTCATGCATTTACTCCCCCTGTGGATGTTCCTGCAAGATTTGCCTCCACAATATTATTTCCTTGGTAATATAACCTTACCTTAGTTTAATTATATTTGCGCTATATCCATCTATATGTTTAAATTGATAACTGGGAAGGGGTGGAAGGTGAAACCTGCTGTAATTGTATAATATTGACCTTTCATTGAATCTGAAATTAACTACAAAATGGTGGGTGGATTTGAAATACTCCCCCCTTTCTTCACTCACATGATAATCAGCAAATATGAAAAGTCAATTCAGGGGGAAATATTGCAAATGGGTTTGGGTAGATTGTGCATGAATATTTAATTTAGTCATAAAAGTGAGGTTTAGTAAAAAATGAATGGTTTTACAGACGGTTGTGGTCTCTCCCTAGATTGTTGCTGTGGAGGGAGCGCTCTCTCCTGTCTGCTGGCCTGCTCTGTTAATTAAAGCTGTGCTGCTCATCACTTGCACCAGATTACACCTACATTGGACAGGGGGAGAATCGGACAGATCAAATGAATGACTTTTGGAAATAAAGTTTCAGGTGTCCGTTTTTATTTGCTGATGCTTATGGTGAATCCTGTTCAACAAAACAGAGTGAAATAAGCCAATCACTCAGTCAAGCCGGTCTATAATTGTTTAGCCAGTAGTTTTGTATAGACTGAGTGTACAGAACATTAGGAACACCTTTCTAATATGGAGTTGCACCCCCTTTTGCCCTCAGAACAGAATCAATACGTCGGGGCATGGACTCTACAAGGTGTCAAGCGTTCCACAGGGATGCTGGTCCATGTTGATTCCAATGCTTCCCACAGTTGTGTCAAGTTGACTGGATGTCCTTTGGGTAATGTATCATTCTTGATACACTCAGTAGCGTTGCAGTTCTTGATACACTCAAACCGGTGCGGCTGGCACCTACGACCATACCCCGTTTAAAGGCACTTAAATACTTTGTCTTGCCCATTCACCCTCTGAATGGCACACATATACAATCCAAGATGGAGTAGCAGTCGGACATGTGTTTGTCTTTGTCTTATCCCGTGTAAATAGTCGTTTTTTTGTATATATTTTATCTCACTTTCTATCTATGAACTAAATCTATTTTCCTGCAACCCGCCTCACCCAATGTGGTACGGATCTTCTGTTTTTATTCCTTATAACCGGAATCTCCATCAGGAACTAACTAGCTACTAGTCTTTGTTAGCCATTGCTAGCGGTCTTCACCTTTAGCTCAGACACCAGCCAGCTTTAGCCCGGACAATACCTGCCAGTCTTCACAGCACGCGATAGCAACCCAGAGCATATCGGACTGCTTCTCTCTACCACATCACCGGATTCCTCCCGCTCTGGATCATTACACCGGATCATCGAAGCTAGCTAGCTGCAAACGAGTGGCTACTGTTAGCTAATGCCTCTGTCCCGAAGCAAGCAGCAGTTAGCCTTGAGCTAGCCTCGAGCTAGGCCTATATACCAGCTAATTCTAGGGCTACAATACCTCTGTTGCCAATTGGTCTGGACCCTTTATTGTCGACACGGAGCCCCGCCGATCCATCACGACTGGTCTGCTGACGTAATTGCCCGATGTGATCTCAACAGGTTATTCCATTACGATGTTCCTGAAGAACCATCTGCTAGCCCCAGCCCCGTAGCTTTCTGAATGCTGTGTTCCACGCTCGCCTGGTGTAGTAGTGACTACCGAACGGCCCCCTGACTCACCTATTGCTGTTTTTTGGACCCTATGATCACTCGGCTACACAGCTGTTTCAATAACACGGTACCTCATTTTGTTTATCTGTCGGCCCCAGCCTCGAACTCAGGCCTTTTAACTGACCCACTCTACCCATTCATCACCATTTACCCGTTGTTGTCTTAGCTCTCCTGATCAACACCTGTGATTGCTTTATGCCTCTCTCTAATGTCAATATGCCTTGTCCACTGTTGTCTCGGCTAGTTCTTATTGTTTTATTTCACTGTAGAGCCCTCAGTCCCGCTCAACAGGCCTTAGATAGCACTTTTGTCCCACCCCACACACATGCGGAGACCTCACCTGGCTTAACTGGTGCCTCCAGAGATTAAACCTCTCTCAACGTCACTAGGTTTACCTCCACTGTACTCACATCCTACCATACCCTTGTCTGTACATTATGCCCTGAATCTATTCTACCATGCACAGAAATCGGCTCCTTTTATTCTCTGTTCCCAACGCACTAGACGACCAGTTCTTATAGCCTATAGCTGTACCCTTATACTATTCCTCCTCTGTTCCTCTGGTGATGTAGAGGTTAACTCAGGCCCTGTAGCCCTCAGGTCCACTCCTATTCCCCAGGCTGTCACGCCCTGGCCATAGAGAGGTTTTTATTCTCTATTTTGGTTAGGCCAGGGTGTGACTAGGGTGGGCATTCAAGTTTCTTTATTTCTATGTTGGTGTGGTTCCCAATCAGAGGCAGCTGTCTATCGTTGTCTCTGATTGGGGATCATATGTAAGTTGTCCTTTTTCGTTTGGGTTTTGTGGTTGGTTGTTTTCTGTTTAGTGTCTGCACCTGACAGGACTGTTTTGTTATTTTGTTAGAGTGTTTTGAGTATTAAATTTATCATGAACACTTACCACGCTGTGTTTTGGTCCTCTCCTTCATACGACGATCGTTACACAGGCGCTATCATTTGTTGACTTCTGTAACCGTAAAAGCCTTGGTTTCATGTATGTTAACATCAGAAGCCTCCTCTCTAAGTATGTTTTATTCACTGCTTTAGCACACTCTGCCAACTCTGATGTCCTAGCTGTGTCTGAATCCTGGCTTAGGAAGGCCACCAAAAATTCTGAAATTTCCATCCCCAACTACAACATTTTCTGCCAAGATAGAACTGCCGAAGGGGGCGGAGTTGCACTCTACTGCAGAGATAATCTGCAGAGTTCTGTCATGCTATCCAGGTCTGTGCCCAAACAGTTCGAGCTTCTACTTTTAAAAATCCACCTTTCCAGAAACAAGTCTCTTACTGTTGTCGCTTCATATATACCCCCCTCAGCCCCCAGTTGTGCCCTGTGAATTGATTGCCCCCCATTTATCTTCAGAGTTCGTACTGTTAGGTGACCTAAACTGGGATACGCTTAACACCCCTGCCGTCCTACAATCTAAACTAGATGCCCTCAATCTCACACAAATTATCAAGGAACCTACCAGGTACAACCCTAAATCCATAAACATGGGCACCCTCATAGATATCATCCTGACCAACTTGCCCTCTAAATACACCTCTGCTGTTTTCAACCAGGATCTCAGCGATCACTGCCTCATTACAGCGAGCAGGCCTTTCTAATCTACCTGGCCGGGTATCCTGGAAGGATATTGACCTCTTCCCGTCAGCAGAGGATGCCTGGTTATTCTTTAAAAGTGCTTTCCTCACAATCTTAAATAAGCATGCCCCATTCAGAAAATGTAGAACGAAGAACAGATATAGCCCTTGGTTCACTCCAGACTTGACTGCCCTTGACCAGCACAAAAATCCTGTGGCGTACGGCATACTGCATTAGCATCGAATAGCCCCCGCAATATGCAACTTTTTGGGGGAAGTTAGGAACCAATATACACAGTCAGTTAGGAAAGCAAAGGCTAGCTTTTTCAAACAGAAATTTGCATCCTGTAGCACAAACTCCAAAAACGTTTTGGGACACTGTAAAGTCCATGGAGAATAAGAGCACCTCCTCCCAGCTGCCCACTACACTAGGAAACACTGTCACCACCGATAAATCTACAATAATCGATCCTTTCAATAAGCATTTTTCTACAGCTGGCCATGCTTTCCACCTGGCTACTCCTACTCCGGCCAACAGCTCTGCACCCCCGCACAGCAACTTCCCTTCCCTATATCAATGATGTTGCTCTTGCTGCTGGTGATTCTTGGATCCACCTCTACGCAGACGACACCATCCTGTATACTTCTGGCCCTTCTTTGGACACTGTGTTAACAAACCTCCAGATGAGCTTCAATGCCATACAACACTCCTTCCGTTGCCACCAACTGCTCTTAAATGCAAGTAAAACTAAATGCATGCTCTTCAACCGATCGCTGCCCACACCTGCCCGCCCATCCAGCATCACTACTCTGGACGGTTCTGATGTAGAATATGTGGACAACTGCAAATACCTAGGTGTCTGGTTAGACTGTAAACTCTCCTTCCAGACTCACATTAAGGATGTCCAATCCAAAATTAAGTCTAGAATCGGCTTCCTATTTCGCAACAAAGCTTCCTTCACTTATGCTGCTAAACATACCCTCGTAAAACTGACTATCCTACCGATCCTTGACTTCGGCGATGTCATTTACAAAATAGCCTCCAACACTACTCAGCAAATTGGATGTAGTCTATCACAGTGCTATCCGTTTTGTCACCAAAGTCCCATATACTACCCATGACCTGTATGCTCTCGTTGGCTGGCCCTGGCTTCATATTCGTCGCCAAACCCACTGGCTCCAGGTCATTTATAAGTCTTTGCTAGGTAAAGCCCCGCCTTATCTCAGCTCACTGGTCACCATAGAAACACCCACCCGTAGCACTTGCACCAGCAGGTATATTTCACTGGTCACCCCCAAAGCTAACTCCTCTTTTGGCTGACTTTCTTTCCAGTTCTCTGCTGCCAACAATTCGAACGAATTGCAAAAATCACTGAAGCCTTTTATCTCCCTCACTAACTTTAAGCCTCAATTGTCAGAGCAGCTTACTGATCATTGCACCAGTACACAGCCTGTGCCATCTGTAAATGGCCCACCCAAATACCTCATCCTCATATTGTTATTTATTTTTTGCACCCCAGTATCTCTACTTGCACATCATCATCTGCACATCTATCACTCCAGTGTTAATGCTAAATTGTAATTATTTCACCTCTGTGGCCTATTTATTGCCTTACCTCCCTAATCTTACTACATTTGCACACACTGTATATATCTTTTTTCTATTGTGTTATTATAAGGGCACAAGGCAAGACCCAGATGCAGACACGGGAGGCAGATGATTTGAGTATTTGGTATTTACTGATAATCCAAAAGGGGTAGGCAAGAGAATGATCGTGGACAGGCGAAAGGTCAAAACCAGTTCAGAGTCCAGGAGGTACAGTGTGGCAGGCAGGCACGAGGTCAGGGCAGGTAGAATGGTCAGGCAGGCGTGTCCAGAGTCCAGAAAAGAGGCAAAACTGTGAGGACTAGCAAAAGAGCCTAGAAAAGGCTTGAGGGCAGGGAAAACCACACTGGTTGACTTAGAACATACAAGACGAACTGGCACAGACAGACAGAAAACACAGGTTTAAATACCCAGGAGATAACTGGGAAGTTGGGTGACACCTGGAGGTGGGTGGAGACAATCACAAAGACAGGTGAAACCAATCAGGGCGTGACAGTTATTGACTGTACGTTTGTTTATCCCATGTGTAACTGTGTTCTTTTTGTCCCACTGCTTTGCTTTATCTTGGCCAGGTCGCAGTTGTAAATGAGAACTTGTTCTCAACTGGCCTACCTGGTTAAGGTGAAGAAAAAATAAATAATTCAAAATGTCTCAATTGTCTCAAGGCTTAAAAATCCTTCTTTAACCTGTCTTTGTTTTATTTATTTATTTAACCTTTACTTAACTAGGCAAGTCAGTTAAGAATTTTTTATTTTTTATTTACAATGACGGCCTACCCCTGCCAAACCCTAACCCTGACGACCCTGGGCCAATTCTGCGCCTCCCAATCACAGCCGGTTGTGATACAGCCTGGAATCAAACCAGGGTCTGTAGTGACGTCTCTAGCACTGAGATGTAGTGCCTTAGACCGCTGCGCCTCTCGGGAGCAGCAAGTGGATTGAAAGGTTACAACAATAAGGGATCATAACTTTCACTAGAATAATAGTGAAGACATTAAAACTATGAAATAACACACATGGAATCATGTAGTAACCAAAAAAGATATTTTATATTTGAGATTCTTCAAAGTAGCCACCTTTTGTCTTGATGACAGCTTTGCATACTCTTGGCATTCTCTCAACCAGCTTCATGAGGTAGTCACCTGGAATGCATTTCAATTCAAATAAAATATAGGTCACATACACATATTTAGCAGATGTTATTGCGGGTGTAGCGAAATGCTTGTGCTCCTAGCTCCAACAGTGTAGTAATATCGAACAATTCACAACAATACACACAAATCTAAAGTAAAAGGATGGAGTTAAGAAATATATAAATATTAGGACATGCAATGTCAGAGTGGCATTGACTAAAATACAGTAGAATAGAATACAGTATATACACATGAAATGAGTAAAGCAGTATGTAAACATTATTGAAGTGACTAGTGTTCTATTATTAAAGTGACCAGTGATTCCATGTCTATGTATAGCCTCTAAGGGGTTGAGTAACCGGGTGGTAGCCGGCTAGTGATGGCTATTTAACAGTCTGATGGCCTTGAGATAGAAACTGTTTTTCAGTCTCAGTCCCAGCTTTGATGCACACTTTGGCCTTCCTGTGACCTCGGTTGCTGTAGGTGTCCTGGAGGGCAGGCAGTGTGCCCAGGGTGATGCGTTGGGCAGACCACACCACCCTCTGGAGAGCCCAGCTGTTGTGGGCAGTGAAGTTCCCGTACCAGGCGGTGATACAGCCCGAGAGGATGCTCTCAATTATGCGTCTGTAACAGTTTTGTGATGGTCTTAGGGGCCAAGATGAATTTCTTCAGCCTCCTGAAGTTGAAGAGATGTTGTTGCCCCTTCTTCACAACACTGTCTGTGTGGGTGGAGCATTTCAGATTGTCGGTGATGTGTACACCGAGGAACTCACCTTCTCCACTGCGGTCCCGTCGATGTGGATAGTGACGTTCTCTTGAGGACCTAGTTGCACAGGGCAGGGTTCAGACCCAGGACCCGAGCTTATTAATGATGAGCTTGGAGGATACTATGGTGTTGAAGGCTGAGCTATAGTCAATGAACAGCATTCTTACATAGGTATTCCTCTTGTCCAGATGGGATAGGGCAGTGTGCAGTGCGGTGGGGATTGCATCGTCTGTGGATCTATTGGGATGGTATGCAAATTGAAGTGGGTCTAGGGTGTCAAGTAAGGTAGAGGTGATATGATCCTTAACTAGCCTCTCAAAGCACTTCATGATGACAGAAGTGAGTACTACGGGGCGATAGTCTTTGCTTTCAACAGGTACAGGACATCTTGAAGCAAGTAGGGACAGCAGACTGGGATAGGAAGAGATTGAATATGTTCGTAAACACTCCAGCCAGCTGGTCTGTGCATGCTCTGAGGATGCGGCTAGGGATACCGTCTGGGCCGGCAGCCTTGCGAAGGTTAACACGTTTAAATGTCTTACTCATGTCGGCCACGGAGAACGAGAGCCCACTGTCCTTGGGAGCGGGCTGCTTCGGTGGCAGTGTGTTATTCTCAAAGCGGGCAAAGAAGGTGTTTAACTTGTCCGGGAGCAAGACGACATGGCTGGTCTTCCCTTTGTAATCCATGATAGTCTGTAGACCCTGCCACATACGTCTTGTGTCTGAGCCCTTGAATTGCTACTCCACTTTTAGTACTGACAGGTGTGCCTTGTTAAAATGTAATTTGTGGAATTTCTTTCCTTCTTAATGCGTTTGAGGCAGTCAGTTGTTTTTTGACAAGGTAAGGGTGGTATACAGAAGATAGCCCTATTTGGTAAAAGACCAAGTCCACATTATGGCAAGAACAGCTCAAATAAGCAAAGAGAAATTAAAGTCCATCAATACTTTAACTTCTTTCGGATCAGTGCACCTCGACAACATCCGATGAAATTGCAGAGCGCCAAATTCAAATTAAATTACTATAAATATTTAACTTTCATAAAATCACAAGTGCAATACATCAAAATAAAGCTTAACTTGTTGTTAATCCAGCCACCATTTCAAAAAGGCTTTACGGTGAAAGCAAACCATGAGATTACATTTATTTGGCGCGTTTGGTTAAAAAAAAACACAGGTTCCAACTCACCCAACTTGACTACAAAGTATCTAATAAGTTACCTGTAAACTTGGTCCAAAAATTTGAATCAACTTTCCTAATCCAACCTTAGATATCCTAAAACGTAAATAATCGATAAAATTTAAGACGGAATATACTTTGTTCAATAGCGGATAAAAACAACGTGGAGCGAGCTCCAGTTCACGTGCGCCACACAGAAGAGTCCATTTGGCTTGACACTCACACTGAACAGCCCTACTTCGTCATTTCTCAAAAGGAAAACATCATCCAATTTCTGAAGACCGTTGACATCTAGTGGAAGCCATAGGAACTGCAACCAGGTTCCTCATAAATATAGTTTCCCATAGAAAACCAATGACCTCCAATTTGATACAGTGAATTATAAGTGAAATAATCTGTCTGTAAACAATTGTTGGAAAAATTACTTGTCTTGCACAAAGTAGATGTCCTAACCGACTTGCAAAAACTATAGTTTGTTAACAAGAAATTTGTGGAGTGGTTGAAAAACGAGTTTTAATGACTCCAACCTAAGTGTATGTAAACTTCCGACTTCAACTGTATATATATATATATATATATATATATACACACACTACCGTTCAAAAGTTGGGGTCACTTAGAAATGTCCTTGTTTTTGAAAGAAAAGCACATTTTTTGTCCATTAAAATAACATCAAATTGTTGTAAATGACTATTGTAGCTGGAAATGGCAGATTTTTTATGGAATATCTACGTAGGTGTAGAGTCACATTATCAGTAACCATCACTCCTGTGTTCCAATGGCACGTTGTGTTAGCTAATCCAAGTTTATGATTTTAAAAGGCTAATTGATCATTAGAAAACCCTTTTGCAATTATGTTAGCATAGCTGAAAACTGTTGTGCCTATTAAAGAAGCAATAAAACTGGCCTTCTTTAGACTAGTTGAGTATCTGGAGCATCAGCATTTTGTGGGTTCGATTACAGGCTCAAAATGGCCAGAAACAAAGAAATGTCTTCTGAAACTCGTCAGTCTATTCTTGTTCTAAGAAATGAAGGCTATTCCATGCGAGAAATGCCAAGAAACTGAAGATCTCGTGCAAAGCTGTGTACTACTCCCTTCTCAGAACAGCACAAACGGGCTTTAACCAGAATAGAAAGAGGAGTGGGAGGCCCCGGTGCACAACTGAGCAAGAGGACAAGTACATTAGAGTGTCTAGTTTGAGAAACAGATGCCTCACAAGTCTCAACTGGCAGCTTCATTAAATAGTTCCCACAAAACACCAGTCCCAACGTCAACAGTGAAGAGGCGACTCCGGGATGCTGGCCTTCTAGGCAGAGTTCCTCTGTCCAGTGTCTGTGTTCTTCTGCCCATCTTAATCTTTTATTTTTATTGGCCAGTCTGAGATATGGCTTTTTCTTTGCAACTCTACCTAGAAGGCCAGCATCCCGGAGTCGCCTCTTCACTGTTGACATCACAGGAGTGATGGTTGCTGAAAGTGGGCCTCTGTGCGCCTATGTAGATATTTCATAAAAAATCTGCTGTTTCCAGCTACAATAGTAATTTACAACATTAACAATGTCTACACTGTATTTCTGATCAATTTGGTGTTATTTTAATGGACAAAAAATTTGCTTTTCTTTCAAAACAAGGACATTTCTAAGTGACCCCAAACTTTTGAACGGTAGTGTGTATGTATATATATATATACAGTGGGGAGAACAAGTATTTGATACACTGCCGATTTTGCAGGTTTTCCTACTTACAAAACATGTAGAGGTCTGTCATTTTTATCATAGGTACACTTCAACTGTGAGAGACGGAATCTAAAGCAAAAATTCAGAAAATCGCATTGTATGATTTTTAAGTAATTCATTTGCATTTTATTGCATGACATAAGTATTTGATACATCAGAAAAGCAGAACTTAATATTTGGTACAGAAACCTTTGTTTGCAATTACAGAGATCATACGTTTCCTGTAGTTCTTGACCAGGTTTGCACACACTGCAGCAGGGATTTTGGCCCACTCCCCCATACAGACCGCCTCCAGATCCTTCAGGTTTCGGGGCTGTCGCTGCGCAATACGGACTTTCAGCTTCCTCCAAAGATTTTCTATTGTGTCCAGGTCTGAAAACTGGCGAGGCCACTCCAGGACCTTGAAATGCTTCTTACGGAGCCACTCCTTAGTTGCCCTGGCTGTGTGTTTCGGGTCGTTGTCATGCTGGAAGACCCAGCCACGACCAATCTTCAATGCTCTTACTGAGGGAAGGAGGTTGTTGGCCAAGATCTCGCGATACATGGCTCCATCCATCCTCCCCTCAATACTGTGCAGTCGTCCTGTCCCATTTGCAGAAAAGCATCCCCAAAGAATGATGTTTCCACCTCCATGCTTCACGGTTGGGATGGTGTTGTTGGGGTTGTACTCATCCTTCTTCTTCCTCTAAACACGGCGAGTGGAGTTTAGACCAAAAAGCTCTATTTTTGTCTCATCAGACCACATGACCTTCTCCCATTCCTCCTCTGGATCATCCAGATGGTCATTGGCAAACTTCAGACGGGCCTGGACATGCGCTGGCTTGAGCAGGGGACCTTGCCTGCGCTGAAGGATTTTAATCCATGACGGCGTAGTGTGTTACTAATGGTTTTCTTTGAGACTGTGGTCCCAGCTCTCTTCAGGTCATTGACCAGGTCCTGCCGTGTAGTTCTGGGCTGATCCCTCACCTTCCTCATGATCATTGATGCCCCACGAGGTGAGACCTTGCATGGAGCCCCAGACCGAGGGTGATTGACCGTCATCTTGAACTTCTTCCATTTTCGAATAATTGCGCCAACAGTTGTTGCCTTCTCACCAAGCTGCTTGCCTATTGTCCTGTAGCCCATTCCAGCCTTGTGCAGGTCTACAATTTTATCCCTGATGTCCTTACACCCTCTCTGGTCTTGGCCAATGTGAAGAGGTTGGAGTCTGTTTGATTGAGTGTGTGGACAGGTGTCTTTTATACAGGTAACGAGTTCAAACAGGTGCAGTTAATACAGGTAATGAGTGGAGAACAGGAGGGCTTCTTAAAGAAAAACGAACAGGTCTGTGAGAGCCGGAATTCTTACTGGTTGGTAGGTGATCAAATACTTATGTCATGCAATAAAATGCAAATTAATTACTTAAAAATCATACAATGTGATTTTCTGGATTTTTGTTTTAGATTCCGTCTCTCACAGTTGAAGTGTACCTATGATAAAAATTACCGACCTCTACATGCTTTGTAAGTAGGAAAACCTGCAAAATCGGCAGTGTATCAAATACTTGTTCTCCCCACTGTATATATACAGGTAACTGCCAGTAATGGAAGCACTAAGTAAATGAGGGATACAAAGTATACACAGGTGTGCCTCCTGAGTTAATTAAGCAATTAACATCCCATCATGCTTAGGGTCATGTATAAAATGCTGTGCGGGTCTTTATTTTGGCTACGATGGCTATGCCCCTATACGATGACAATGTCCCCATCCACACGGCACCTGAGACAGTGTTTTCCACCACCATCAACTAACACCAAATGATGGAATTTCTCGTGGAAGAATGACGCATCCCTTCAGTAGAGTTCCAGACACTTGTAGAATCTATGCCAAGATGGATTGAAGCTTTTCTGGTTCGTGATGGTCCAATTCCCGATTAAGACACTTTATTTTGGTGCTTCCTTTATTTTGGCAGTTACCTGTATGTTTTATTGTCACATACACTGAATAGGTGCAGTGAAATGTGTTGTTTTACAGGGTCAGCAATAGTAAGTAGTATGTTGCCCCTGGACCAAATTAGGGTCAAGTACCTTGCACAAGGGCAGATGGACAGATTTTTCACCTTGTCGGCTCAGGTGGTCGAACCAGCAACCTTTTGGTTACTGGCCCCACACTCTAACTGCAAAGCAAAAGCCAGAGGTTACAGAAGTTGCAAGGAAGTAAGATCAATCCTAATTTACTGGAGTGGCAAGTAGCCTAGCAGTTGAGAGTTTTGGGCCAGTAACTCTGGTTCGAATCCCCGAGCCGACTAGGTGAAAAATCTGTCGATGTGCCCTTGAACAAGGTACTTAAGTCACTCTAGATAATAATGTTTGTTAAATTACTAAAACATAAATAAAAACCCAACCTCGGTAAGTCCTTTAAACATGATCTTGTGTTTGTTTGCTATGGTGTGATACTGGTACCTTTAGTAGGAACATTGGGGGTTTAGGTGTTACCATGACAGCTGGGTAGGTGTATTGGCAACCTACAGTCTGTTCCCAGCCTCACAGCCATTTAACCTGTTCCACCCACTAATCTTAGACTCTGGCTGGGCCACTGGAAATGATCAGCACTGTCAACTTGATGTACACATGCACACACACACTCTGACACAGTATCATTCTATATCAGGCCTTGGTTAAGCCCTGTGACAGCGTTGGAGCACTGGACACCAACTCCGCGTGGTGGCTGTGCTGGCAGAGAGTGTATTGGGTGGTGTGATTCCACAGCTCTTGGCTGCGTTTGATAAAGATTAATACAATCCTATTTTCTGCCCAGGATTGCCTTTCCTAATGTGATTCTTCTCTCTTTCTCTCTCTCTCTCTCTCTCTCTCTCTCTCTCTCTCTCTCTCTCTCTCTCTCTCTCTCTCTCTCTCTCTCTCTCTCTCTCTCTCTCTCTCTCTCTCTCTCTCTTCCTGGGAAACACTAAGCACCTTATCCATGTAAGGAGTGACAATGAGAGAGTGATGCGAGCTGTGTTAGTGTGCTATAATACTCTAATTCACTGTAGATTAATTATCTCAGGATAAGCAGCGTCAGGGTACAGGATTGGGCCAGGCTGAAACACTGTTTGGCAAATCTCTTCAGTTCCTCTCCAGGCTGGCCAGTGGCACACAGTAACCCTGTGATATGTACGGGCTCGTTACAGTGACGTACAGTATATGGCAGATCTATATAATTTTACTGAGAGCTGTTGTGAATGGGTTTTCACACCTGTATGAATATGGTTTCTACTCTCTTTATTTCACTGAACTGAGTATTCAGGCAACACTAGAATGAATTGTCATGTGACATTTTGATGGATTTTTGTGAATTAGTTACAAGGGAAATGTCTTCATGTACACAATATTCTCTGAATGCTGTATCTGTACTGAGCATAGTTTTGTACTTAGAGGTAATCGGTCTGAATATGCCATGTTGAATGTTTTCAGGGGACTGATTTTAATAACATGGACATACTCCAGTGATTTTGATCACGCAGCCAGCCTTACTTTCCCAAAGAGAGTGTGTCTTGACAAGAGGGAATCATTGTTTTTCTTCCTCTCCACTTTCACTTGCAGAGTAACAGACTGCCAGTAGAGGGCGATACAACGTTCTAAGTAGGAGTTCTGCATGAACATCAGCCTGTTGGTTATTCAAACAAAATCAGAGCGAGGTCATTTATGAATTAGGATAGAATCATTTCAAAATGACTTTATTACAGAAATCAATCAATGGACCAAAAAGATCATGTTGGAATTTTGATTGAATAATTTGTCCACTGCGGTATATGTTTTCCTCTTAAATGACATAACATACTTTTTTTAATCTTCAAAGTTGCTTTGAGTTCATGATATGTCTCATGTAATGTAAGCTAAGATAGCATTCTCTGTGTTACAATATCTATATGTAGCAACAGTGAGGTCTAGATCCATCTTTCTGTTTTGATATTGATTAGTGCAGTGGCTCCATATCAAATAAGTGGTGAGTCAACAGCCTACACAGGTGTCTTACTGGGGCTGGTTGCTCTCATGCTGTCACAGTGACCTCTGCTGCCTCGACTACCACTTCCTCCCTCTCTCTATACGCCACAACACTCACTGTGCATTCATCTGAAATTTGTTCGGTGCATCTGAGAGGTTCTGACTCTTGTCCATATGGTGAGAGTGGACCTGAAGCACTGTTGGCTTTGGAGGGATACATATGTGTGTTTTTACATTAAGATGCTTGAATCTTAAAGGAGTTGGCTTCATCCTCTGATTACATTTGCATTGATCACAGTCTGTGGCCCAGCAGGTGAACCTATCGTCAGCATCCAATCAAGGCAATGACAAAAATATGTAGCATCGCGTGAATACACAAACATAAACACACACACACACACTCACACCTCCCTAGCCTGTGGTGCATGATCTGGTTCCTGAGGGAGAAGGTGTTGATTAATGCAGCACTCAGGAGCCTGCAGCCTTGGCAGAGGGTTGAAGAGAGGGGTGAGCTAGCACCTCTTCTGGTCCCCCTCTCCAAACTAGAGACATGAAGTGTAAAATTGGGCACACTCTCATAAACACTCCATCACACAGCCCGAGTGGACAGGCAAGGCACATTCCCCTGGCTGCAATAGAGACAACACAGAGAACGAATGTTGGAAATGGATCAGACAAACTATTGCCTTGTGCAAAAATAATAAACTGATGCTGACCAATTTTATGACTGAGATAAACAGTAAATGGCTGTTTGTGTCCAGTCACAAACAGATTTTACTTGCTATATGCCCATAATATAATGTAGCATACATGTTATATATACTATAATTTGATATTTTATTTGTTTTGAAGAGATTTCGACTTGACCAACCCATTTCCGCCCTAAGACCTTCTGACCTGGCTTCTCTTCTCTTTTCCTTACAGCAACAGCGACGTCTTGACCTCCTAACCATCACCAGCCCTGGTGAGTGCCCAGTGTTTCCTAACTCTACTGATGCTGATGGGGTGTGTGTGAGAGCGAGAGTGAGTGAGTGTTGACATTAGATTGAAAAAAACAGTGGACAGAAAAAAACTTCTGTTTGCAGAGCTGATAGTGACTACTAGCACAGAGTACACGTTAAAAGATGAAGGTTCCCTGGATAATGGGGCACTACAGGATCAGTTACCAGACACCCTGGGGTCATTGCTTTGTTCATTTTAGCACCCTGATAGCGTACACTCACATCCACTTTAAACATTCAAAACGTCTGCACGATGATCTAGCAATGTGAATGAAGACATCAAAATAGCTATTATGTTTATTTCCATTTAATTGGATTTAATGGGAATAACTCTTGTCTATTATTTTCATATTATATGGTATCAATGAAAGAGCATGTGTCTGCTGCTCAGCGGAGCTGCGATGTATTGTGATCTGGAGCGCCCCAGTTGGACTGGTGCTGCTCTTTGCTGGGGAAGGCGAACCCAATGTCTTGTAAAAGCAGCTGGGTGAAAGGCGCAAATTGCAGAGATGGCGAGGGGAAACAGATGGGTACGCCAGAAATGATACAGTGTCTATTATGTCTAAATTATCTGGATGGTCTAATATGCTTTGATTACAATAATGCTTATGTGAGGGAGGCACGTGGAGCCTGCTAATTTCACAGATTTATTTGGCATCTGTTCCCCATGCCCAGGAAAGACTATCTCTGACCTTGACAACTCTGAAAAGGGCAATCAGACATGCAGAGCATTATATGTCATATCAGGGTCTTTGTTTCTTTTTTAAGTGGCAACTCTTCTGCTCAATGCATTGGCCAGTCTGGTTAGTTTCCTGGTTTTTGATTTTTATTTTGGCTGCGTATACAGGCAGGTCTGCTGTACTGTACTCCTTGCAGACATATTGTATGGACCTGCACTGTGCTTATTACAATTCACAGTGGGAGAACAATAAGGAGTCAAATATAAAAAAAAAAAAAAAGCATTGCTCACTTCCCCCCACCTGTGACTCTTCACTGGGCCCTTGCAGTCTGTGGTAATGTTATTATGCCAGTTGTATGGAAAACCGCCTGTGCTTTTAGATGAATGAGGCTGATACGGAGGCAACAACAAGAGGACACTCTCTCACTTTCTGCCTCAAGATTAAAGGAGACTTGATCTCTTCTTCTCTCCCTATCTTTTCTCTCCTATCTTTTCAATCCCTTCCTTTCTATCTTCTCTCCAAGACATCTCTCCGCTCTCCTCTTTCTCTTACAGTACATGCAGTCGGGCAGCGGGGTTGCAGACAGTGCTGGAGGTGTGAGGACACTAATAAGATCAAGTGGGGCCATGGCTGTGGGTGTGGGTGTCTGAGGGAAGGTCAGAGGAGGAGAGACCCTCAGTGGTTCACAGGGCCCATGCAGCTCAGTGGGTGATGGTGTATGTGAGAGGGGAGGGCTGCAGGATGCTCCATGGATCAGCATCAGCCATTCTGGCCCCAGCCTCCGTCCAGGGGCCCTCATTAGCCCCTCTGTCTGAAGTGCGCTTCCCCCACAACCTCGGTATTCCGTCTTTAATTGGACACTTGAGCGGAGCGATGTGCATCTGGGTCTATTGAAGTCTGACATTTCAGACTGCTGACCTTTCCAGACCTGCCACAACTAAATAATGATTAGCCCTGGCCATTGTTTTCACCACAATGGTACACTAACACACACACCGCGGTGTGCCCAGGAAGAGAGGAAAGGTGCTAAACTAAACACCTGCAGTATCTACACTCTCTGACCAAAATACACATACTGTACCCAGAAACCTTTATTCACACAAATGCTGGGAGAATACGCTTTGGGTGGTCACAATTTTTTGAGAACATATTGTCAATCTATTGATCTCAATGACCTTTTCATATATCTGGACTCCCTACAATAGTGTTTTGAACTAAATTAACTTAGCTTGGCTGTGTTAAGTCCCTTTTCCCCTTCATATGCTCTGTGCGTTACAGGGGGGAAAAGGTCAATCACATTCATGAGATTTGGATAGATGTGCGAGGTCTCGGAGCAGAGAGATAATAGGCAACCTTCAGATGTCCTCTAATGGTATGGTTGTTTCTCTTCAGTCTCAGTCTTCAGTCTCTCTAGGGCTGTGGGACTCCACTCTCTCAGGGCCCTGATATTACTATACACAGGTTGGCAGTTAAGCAACAAAAACGATTAACACAACCATGGGGCAAAACAGATGAGGTTGGCTTAGATTGTTGACAACATGTAGGCTACAGTATGTTTTGTCTCCAATGTTTATTGAAAACATAAATACATTTGCACAATGAGAACTTGTATCCTCTCAAATATATATTTACAGTTGTTGGTTAGCTGGCTAGAGAATTTTAGCAATAATTATTAGCATTGACATGAAATCAGTCAAAACACCTCAAAATAAGACATGGTGTCAAGGACAAGCTGAACTGAGCCATTTATGATTCCCCACATAGCAGTTTGTCATTCTTGCTTGCAATCTGGCCATCCAGAATCACAACATCTATAGAGCCCCCCCTCCCCCCCAACGCTTGCTCTTTCCATCTATATTTCCTTCTCTCTCGATCACTCAATACCTTTCAGTTCCTCTTCATTTATCTCAATCTCACAATTACCACACATGCCTCAGAACAAGGGCCTCATAAACAAATTAGCCCGATGATAGGTGGGCTGTTTGTGGGGAGAAATCTTGACAAGTTCCCTCACACCTCTTATGCATGATGTGACAGTCAGTATGTTTTGCACAATGTTGTATTGTCCTTCAGTTTTCATTTACAGATAAGCAACAGTATGTCACTTTTTATCTCTGTTTAACACATGCCCCTCCAAGTTAGAGAACTGGAGTCTGGAGTAGACTAGATGTAGGCCTATACAGAAAGCCATTCATTCCTTGTGAAAAGCTGAAACTGAAAGAGCCCATTTGTGCATTTATTTTTCCTAGTGGCATCACATTGTCTCATGCCAGATTTCTGAGAGGCTGCATAGCTTTCAGTCCGAGTCTGCTGGTGTGATATCCACTGGTGAGAGGCCTAGTTGCTGGCTACTGGCTAGGCTCCCCAGGACAGGCCTCTGCTCTGTGTGTGGATGGGACTCTAGGGTTTCAGCCAGCAGGGCAGCGGGACAGCTGCACAGGCCTGCTCTCAATACCTGGGCTCTGGAGCTGGAGCAGGGAGATGTGTATTTAATGGAATGCAGGGACTTAGTGCCTTGCTGCGATAGGGGCATTATTTATAAAACACTATCAGGGCTTTGTATAAATGAGCAGCTGTGAAAACAACACTTTCTAATATTGCCCTAATTATATCCTTTCTCTGTGAATTTGCATATTTTATCTCCCTGAAATTCATTATAGGGGACTTTGCTATCGTTTTAATGAAGGAAAGAATACAACACAACAAAGAGATGGCTGAGCAGTGGAGGGGGCTCTCTCTTCTCTGGGTGCTTTATATTGACTATTTTCCAGTAGATTTTTTCGAAACCCTCTCAGAAGCGTGGCTAAATAAGCAAGAGCATGCTAATGAATTGAGAATGAGTGTGATAATTCAGCAGGCAAAGACGAGTGAGGTCCACAGTAGGGAAAGATATTTAGAAAATATGCATCATTAAACCATTATTTAAAATCATGTATCTTTCCTACACTCAATATTTCTGACTACTAATGCCGAGAGTAAATATTCCCTGTCTTGCAAATACCACAATTTCACACTCTTCACATAATCAGCCACGGTTTTCATGTTTGGCATTTGAACAACAAAGCTAGAACTCAAAGGACACTAAATGACAATTCACAACATTGCTTTCCGGGTAACTCCCCCTGTCTTATTTGAAGAAAGAAGATGTTGGAAAACGTAAACAACATTTTAACAGCATCTTTGCTCCAACAGGGAAGACAGCTGTGATTATTTCTTTGTCACCAGAGCCACCACTGTTGCTGAGCACTGCTGTGTAGCAAATCCTTATAGAAAAAAATAGATTGGATTTTTGTTCCTGGGTGCCTTTTGTATCTCCAGTAAGGGAGTGTATAATAGAGGTTGATTCCGTGGTGTCTGTCCTGTGTGGATTGAGTTGGTGGGGGCTGGTGTGGTTGTGTGGAGTTGTGCAGCAACCATTGCACCCATTGAACAGCAGCAGTCTCTGCTCTGCGACCTGCTCAGGCTCTCTTTCACAGCTGCTGGGCTAATATGGTTGATATGGTTACCTGTCGACTAGGCAGGCTTGTTTGCAGGGTCACTTCATTAGCCTTTTCTCAGTCTCTTACTTAGCAGTGGCGTCGTGTGTTGGCTCAATAAGGAGCAGCTAGCTGTCAGGCTGTATCTGCTGCGCCGTGTAGCACCTGGTTATCAGATCATGTCTCCATGTTCCCTTTCCCCTCTGACATTTACATGTTCTAACAGCCCAAGATGAGCTGTGTTTTCACTGTGTCATATTAACTTGCCTCCATTATCTGGATGTGAAAGGAGATGCTTGTCACCATCAAAAGGGAATCTTGCTCCGTTTGCTCATTTTGAAGGGGCCCTTCTTTACTGAGAATGATGTATGTAATGTCTCTTTGCGGTGGGTGTGTTTCATTATGGACCTTTTGTTTCTCTGCTTTTGCAGGGAACAACGGTGCGCCACAAAAAAAACGTGTTATTACTCTGATTGAAAATTGACCAAGCCGTTAAACAAATGTGAGTGTCCATTTGAAATAGCCTGAGTGTATTAATTTTGAATTCCAAGAACTTAGATCCCCCCTCTACATTGTAGGCGGCGTACAAACGAATGGCGTTGAATGAGGTATTTCTCAAAAAATAAAACAGCAAGAACCAAAAACATGACATGGCTCTTTGGACATTAATTCAATCACTCAGCTATCATATCTCATAAGCTCAAAATCCATTTCAAGCTCCAGTTACAGGCATATAAACTGATGCTGAGAAGGTGTTTGTGAGATGACCCTGAGTGTCCTTGACTTGTATATTTGGCTTCAGGATCCTGCTGAATGGCTAAAGGCACAGTTCTTCCTCATATGCCGCCTGTCCCTCAGCGGGCTAACTTCTGTTTGGGCATGGGTTTATCTGCTATTATCTGTCAAACATCACACACGAACGACATTGGCCTCTGGTGCAATCCCACAGGCAAGCTGCTGTCATACCAACACCTTCAATGTGTCACTTGCTGCCTCCATTTGTGGCAGCTCCAGGGGCTGTAGGGATAAGCATTAAACCCTATTCCCTAGGACCAAAGCCTCCCTAACAGCTAGGCCTATGTATTTAGTAGGCTGACAGTTTTTGGACATGGAAAAATATACTGTGAAAAATAATATTTTGTTTTCCTGTTCAGATGGATTAACTAAACCAGAACTTACTTTTATTTGACATTTTCTGTCTATTGTTTGTCATATAGACATGTTTACCTCAGTGAAAATATTTGAAATATTCATCATATATGCAACAAATTGCCAACAAGTTTTAGCTAAGTAACTGTGGTGTCTTTATAGTCTATATGTCCATACATCCTTGAGAATTCATATTGAGAGAGTGCAGAATATATCCCCATGACCCTCGCCCAGTGATGTAATGTACTTAAGTAAAAAATACTTTAAAGTACTACTTAAGTAGTTTTTGGGGGGTATCTGTACTTTACTATGCATGTTTTTGACAACTTTTACTTCACTACATTCCTAAAGAAAATGTAATTTTTACTCCATACATTTTCCCTGACACCCAAAAGTACATTTTGAATGCTTAGCAGGACAGGAAAATGGCCCAATTCACACACTTATCAAGAAAACATCCCTGGGCATCCCTACTGCCTCTGATCTGGCAGACTCATTAAACACAAATTCTTAATTTGTAAATGATGTCTGAGTGTTGTAGTGTGCCCCAGGCTATCCGTAAATTTAAAAAAAGCATTGTGCTGTCTGCTTTGCTTAATATAAGCACTTTGAAATTATTTATACCTAAGTATATTTAAAACCAAATACTTTTAGACTTTTACTCAAGTAGTATTTTACTGGGTGACTTTTACTTGAGTCATTTTCTATTAAAGTATCTTTACTTTTACTCAAGTATGACAATTGGGTACTTTTTCCACCACTGCCTTCGCCAATCAATACAAAATAACCAGGGTAAAGAGTGGCCCTAATGAACTGAATAGTTTGGAGCTGAAATATGATCACTATTTCTGCGGCAGTCATTTGTTCTTTTAAGAAAAGATCAATGTCCTCTGGCATATCAGTGAGAATACACTGTAGGCAGGGGGAGCAATGATACCTCTCCAAATATTTAATGAAGGAGTTAGACAAAGTTTGTTCGTGCTCTTGCTGTCAGAAGTCTGTCTTTGGGCCACACTAGTAATTAATGTCCCTCAGCCTATTGGGAGCCACTGTTCATTTCATGCGCTATCACTTTTTTAAATTGGAAACGGACTACTTTCATGGCCAATTAATTATTTATGAAGTGCTAATTAAGAAGCAAAATAAAGGAACACTAAGACCATACTTAAAATGTAAAAAACATAATTGTTATGTAAATAGTCCCTTGATCAATAGACCCAAGTTTTTTTTTAATCCATCTTGGATTCACTTCCATACTGTAATGATGTGCGCTGAGAGTCTGGAGGCAAGTTCAGAGAGTGAGTATTTTAATAAATAAATGAAAACATAATACAAAACAAGAGACATGAACAACGCACGGACATGAAACAGAAACAGTGACACCTGAGGAAGGAACCAAAGGGAGTGACATATATAGGGCAGATAATCCAAGAGGTGATGGAGTCCAGGTGAGTGTCATTATGTGCAGATGCGCGTAATGATGGTGACAGGTGTGCTCCATAACTAGCAGCCTGGTGACCTAGAGGCCGGAGAGGGAGCACACGTGACACGTACCCTCATTTCCTGCGAATGTTTACCTTACACTTGTGATCTTAAAGGGATACTTTTGTTTTTGTTATTTTTTGGTGGTAATGGCGCTGGTGGGAGTAGCGGCCGTTTTACAGGCTCCTGACCAATTGTGCTATTTTGTGTGTTTTTTTGCGCTGGTCTTAACTGTTGTACATAATGTTTCTGCCATTGTTTCCTATGACTGAAAAGAGCTTCTGGACATCAATACAGTTATCATTAACCCCGATTTGGACAAAGACTTCTACTTCAATGAGTCAGAGGTGAAATACATAATTATTGATTATCCCGGACCAGGCTCAAATCCCTGACAATCGAAGAAGGAGGAGACTTGACTATAGAGGCCGGCGTGTGGGATACCTCATAAGACTAAGTTGGAGGGTGGATTAATCGCCTCTACCCTCTGTTCTATTGGCGAATGTGCAATCACTGGAGAATAAACTGGACTGTGTGATCTGTGATCTGAAGAACTGTAATATCCTATGTTTCTCAGAGTCGTGTCTGAACAAGGTTAAGGTAATATAAAATATAGCTGGTTTTCTATACATCGGCAGGACAGAATGGTGGCGTCGGGGAAGCTCAGGGGAGGTGGTGTATTTGTATTTATTAGGGATCCCCATTAGTTCCTGCCAAGGCAGCAGCTACTCTTCCTAGAGTTCAAACACACCAAAGCACCAACATTACATATTAAACAAGAAATACAATTGTGAACTATGTTTATACTGAATGAGCTAAAGATAACTACATGATTCCATATGTGTTATTTCATAGTTTTGATGTCTTCACTATTATTCTACAATGTAGAAAATAGTAAAAATAAAGAAAAATCCTTGAATGAGTAGGTGTTCTAAAACTTTTGACCGGTGGTGTAGTTTAGTCACATGATTTCTTAATATGCAGTACGTTTGCCAATCAGTTGGTCTGCCAGACTTATTTGCCATACATTTTGCCTGATCCCTCTCAACCTTAAAATGTTTAAATTCCTCATCAATCCAAGGAGATTTAACATTCTTTACATTCATTTTCTTAATGGGTGCTTGCTTATTAGTAACTGGAATAAGCTATTTCATAAATGTGTCAAGTGCAGTATCTGGTTGCTCTTCATTACACACACCAGACCTGCAAATATTCTTTACATCATCAACATATGAATCACTACAAAACTTCTTGTATGACCTCTTATACACTATATTAGGCCCAGCCTTTGGAACTTTGGTTTTCACAACAAAGTGGTGCGCGATCTCTAATATTAAGGAAGTCTTGAGGTTCTGCTCGCCTAGGTTAGAATAGCATGATAAGCTGTAGACCATACTATTTATTTTCAACTATATTTTTCTTCCAAATCATCTTGACTCCTGGACTCTGTTCGCACATTTCAAGGCTGCGTTAAGACAATTACTTATCAATGACCCAAGACCAGCTCAGTTAATCCCTACCATTTTGACAATGAGTCATCATAATGCTGCATCAAATGTACATTATACTAGAGGCATTGGCAGACACAATGTAAGTAACTTAATTTATGTCCCCTAATTGCCCTGAACACCTCTGTTAATCCTACAGCTATTGTATGCAGTAATTGTGAGCCTATGAACCAGATTTATACTGTTAGCACTGAGGCGGTGTGCCCTAGAAGGAAGACCAGTTCGTGCAGCTCACCCTGCACTATCAGCTCCAATATAAATAACATGAGCAAGTCTACTTCGGAATAACTTCCCAATAAAGCATTAAAAACAATCAAGCAACCTAGAAAAGTACTAAAAATAGCCCATATTAACATACGCAGCCTGAGAAACAAGGTCCATGGAGTCAATAACTTGCTTGTAACAGATGCCATTCATATTCTGAAACTCATTCATATTCATATTCATATTCATATTCTGAAACTCATATCTCTGAAACTCACTTATATAATACCGTTGATACAGTGGTAGCAATACATGGTTATGACATGTATTTAGAGATTATCTAATGTTAAATACTGTTGAAGTAATATGGCTACAGGTTCATTTAAAGCCCATTCTTGTGGGAAGCTGCTATAGACCACCAAGTGCTAACAGTCAGTATCTGGATAATATGTCTGAAATGCTTGATAATGTATGTGATATCAACAGAGAAGTATATTTTCTGGGTGATTTAAGTATTAACTGGCTCTCATCAAGCTGCCCACTCAAGAAAAAAATTCAAACTGTAAACAGTGCCTGCAACCTGGTTCAGGTTGTCAGTCAACCTACAGTACCAGGGTTTTTACAAACAGCACAGGAATGACATCTTCAACATGTATTGATCACTTCTTTACTAGTGCTGCAGAAATGTGCTTTAAAGCAGTATCCAAATCCAAAGGATATAGTGATCACAATATAATAGCCATATCTAGGAAAACCAAAGTTCAAAAGGCTGGGCCTAATATAGTGTATAAGAGGTCATACAATAGGTTTTGTAGTGGATCATATGTTGATGATGTAAAGAATATTTGCTGGTCTGGTGTGTGTAATGAAGAGCAACCAGATACTGCACTTGACACATTTATGAAATTGCTTATTAATAACCAGTTACTAATAAGCACGCATCCATTAAGAAAATGACTGTAAAAACGGTTAAATCCCCTTGGATTGATGAGGAATTTAAAAATGTATGGTTGAGAGGGATGAGGCAAAAGGTATGGCAAATAAGTCTGGCAGACCAACTGATTGGCAAACGTACTGCAAATTAAGAAATCATGTGACTAAGCTAAAGAAAAATAAACTATACTATGAAACAAAGATAAATAATATAAAGAATGAGAGTAAAACGCTTTGTAGCACCTTAAATGACATTTTGAGGGAAATAGCCAACTTGGCTCCATCAGGCATTCAATCAGATGGCTCATTTATCACAAAACCCACTGATGTTGCCAACTACTTTAATTACTTTTTCATTGGCAAGATAAGCAAACTTAGGGATGACAAGCCAGCAACACCACACATCCAAGTATATCTGACCAAATTATGAAAGACAAGAATTGCACTTTTGAATTCCGTAAAGTCAGTGTGGAAGAGGTGGAAAAAATATAGTTGTTTATCAACAATGACAAGCCACCGGGGTCTGACAATCTGGATGGAAAATTACTGAGGATAATAGTGGATGATATTGCCACTCCTATTTGCCACATCTTCAATTTAAGTCTACTAGTAAGTGGGTGCCCTCAGGCCTGGAGGGAAGCTAAAATCATTCTGCTACCCAAGAATAGAACCCCCATTGCTGGCTCAAATAGCTGACCAATCAGCCTGTTACCAACCCTTTGTAAACTTCTGGAAAAAATGGTGTTTGACCAGATACAATGCTATTTGACAGTAAACAAATTGACAACATAATTTCAGCATGCATATAGGGAAGGACACTCAACAAGCACAGCACTTACGCACTTGACAGATGATTGGCTGAGTGAAATTGATGATAAAATTATTGTGGTACGGTCTTGTTAGACTTCAGTGCAGCTTTTGACATTATCAGTGATAGTCTGCTGCTGGAAAAACGTATGTGTTATGGCTTTACACCCCCTGCTATAATGTGGATGAAGAGTTACTTGTCTAACAGAACCCAGCGGGTGTTCTTTAATGGAAGCCTCTCAAACATAATCCAGGTAGAATCAGGAATTCCCCAGGGTAGCTGTTTATGCCCCTTGCATTTTTCAATCTTTACTAACGACATGCAACTGGCATTGAGTAAGGCCAGTGTGTTTATGTATGTGGATGACTTAACACTACTGTATACACGTCAGCTATTACAGCGACTGAAATGACTGCAACACTTAACAAAGAGCTGCAGTTAGTTTCGGAATGGGCAGCGAGGAATAAGTTATCCCTAAATATTTCCAAAACTAAAAGCATTGTATTTGGGACAAATCATTCACTAAACCCTAAACCTCAACTACATCTCGTAATGAATAATGTGGAAATTGAGCAAGTTGAGGTGACTAAACTGCTTGGAGTAACCCTGGATTGTAAACTGTCATGGTCAAAACATATTGATACAACAGTAGCTAAGATAGGGAGAAATTTATCCATAATAAACAATGCTATCAACAAGGCATGTTCTACAGGCCCTAGTTTTGTCGCACCTATACTACTGTTCAGTAGTGTGGTCAGGTGCCAAAAAGAGGGACTTGGGAAAATTGCAGTTGGCTCAGAACAGGGCAGCACGGCTGGCCCTTAAAAGTACACAGAGAGCTAACATTAACGACATGCATGTAAATCTCTCATGGATCAAAGTGGAAGAGAGATTGACTTCATCATTACTTGCTTTTGTAAGAGGTGTTCACAAGCTGAATGTACCGAGCTGTCTGTTTAAAATACTAGCACACAGCTCAGACACCCATGCATACCCCACAAGACATGCCACCTGGCTCTCGTTTGTAGAAGGAGACCAAGGCGCAGTGTGGTAGGCGTATATCATATTTTTATTGACAACACAAAATAACAAAGACAAAAAAATGAAAGCACACAGTTCTGTCAGGCTCAGATACTAAATAGAAAACAAGATCCCACAAAACCCAAAAGGAAAATGACAACTTATGCAGTATATGATCCCCAATCAGAGACAACGATAGACAGCTGCCTCTGATTGGGAACCACACTCGGCCAAAAACAAAGAAATAGAAAACATAGACTTTCCCACCCGAGTCACACCCTGACCTAACCGAACATAGAGAATAATAAGGATCTCTAAGGTCAGGGCGTGACACCACCAGAGGTCTCTTCACAGTCCCCAAGTCCAGAACAGACTATGGGAGGCACACAGTACTACATAGAGCAATAACTACATGGAGCTCTATTCCACAACAAGTAACTGATGCAAGCAGTAGAATCAGACTTAAAAGCAGGTAAAAATACACCTTATGGAACAGCGGGGACTGTGAAGCAACACAAACATAGGCACAGACACATGCATACACACACATGATAACATACACACCATACACACACGTACACATGCATTTTGCAGTGTAGATATGTGGAAGTGGAGTATAGGTCTGAGGGCACACACTTAGTGTGTTGTGAATTCTGTAATGCATGTATAGTAATGTTTTTAAAATTGTATATAACTGCCTTTATTTTGCAGGACCCCAGGAAGAGTAGCTGCTGCCTTGGCAGCAGGATCCATAATAAACACAAATAGCTGTCTATTTACAGTTGAAGTCGGAAGTTTACATACACCTCAGCCAAATACATTTAAACTCCGTTTTTCACAATTCCTGACATTTGATCCAGTAAAAAATGTCCTGTTTTAGGACAGTTAGGATCACCACTTTATTTTAAGAATGTGAAATGTCAGAATAATAGTAGAGAGAATGATTTATTTCAGCTTTTATTTCTTTCATCACATTCCCAGTGGGTCAGAAGTTTACATACATGCAATTAGTATTTGGTAGCATTGCCTTTAAATTGTTTAACTTGGGTCAAACGTTTCGGGTAGCCTTCCACAAGCTTCCCATAAAAAGTTGGGTGAATTCCTCCTGACAGCTGGTGTAACTGAGCCTCCTTGCTCGCACAGGCTTTTTCAGTTCTGCCCACACATTTTCTATAGGATTGAGGTCAGAGCTTTGTGATGGCCACTCCAATACCTTGACTTTGTTGTCCTTAAGCCATTTTGCCACAACTTTGGAAGTATACTTGCGGTCATGGGCCATTTGAAAGACCCATTTGCGACCAAGCTTTAACTTCCTGACTGATGTCTTGAGATGTTTCTTCAATATATCCGCATCATTTTCCTGCCTCATGATGCCATCTATTTTGTGAAGTGCACCAGTCCCTCCTGCAGCAAAGCACCCCCACAACATAATGCGGTCACCCCGTGCGTCATGGTTGGGATGGTGTTCTTCGGCTTGCAAGCCTCCCCCTTTTCCCTCCAAACATAACGATGGTCATTATGGCCAAACAGTTCTATTTTTGTTTCATCAGACCAGAGGACATTTCTCCAAAAAGTACGATCTTTCTCCCCATGTGCTGTTGCAAACCTTAGTCTAGCTTTTTTATGGCAGTTTTGGAGCAGTGGCTTCTTCCTTGCTGAGCGGCCTTTCAGGTTATGTCGATATAGGACTTGTTTTTCTGTGGATATAGATACTTTTGTACCGGTTTCCTCCAGCATCTTCACAAGGGCCTTTGCTGTTGTTCTGGGATTGATTTGCACTTTTCGCACCAAAGTACGTTCATCTCTAGGAGACAGAACGCGTCTCCTTCCTGAGCGGTATGACGGCTACATGGTCCCATGGTGTTTATATTTGCTTACTATTGTTTGTACAGATGAACATGGTACCTTCAGGCATTTGGAAAATGCTCCCAATGATGAACCAGACTTGTGGAGGTCTACAATTTTTTTTCTGAGGTCTTGGCTGATTTCTTTTGATTTTCCCATGATGTCAAGCAAAGAGGTACTGAGTTTGAAGGTAGGCCTTGAAATACATCCACAGGTACACCTCCAATCGACTCAAATGATGTCAATTAGCCTATCAGAAGCTTCTAAAGCCATGACATATTTTTCTGGAATTTTCCAAGCTGTTTAAAGGCACAGTCAACTTAGTGTATGTAAACTTCTGACCCACTGGAATTGTAATACAGTGAATTATAAGTGAAATAATCTGTCTGTAAACAATTGTTGGAAAAATGACTTAGAAGTAGATGTCCTAACCGACTTGCCAAAGCTATAGTTTGTTAAGTTAACAAAAAATGTGTGGAGTGGTTAAAAAACAAGTTTTAATGACTTCAACCTAAGTGTATGTAAACTTCCAACTTCAACTGTACCTCCGCCAACCGATGCTGGACGTAAAACCACACTCAACAAGATGTATAGGGCCATAGGCAAAGAAGTAAATGCTCAACCAGAGGCGGCGCTCCTAGTGGCTGGTGACTTTAATGCAGGATATCTGAAATCCGTTTTACCTCATTTCTACCAGCATTTCACCTGTGCAATTAAAGGTGAAAAAACTCTAGATCACCTTTACTCCACACACAGAGACACATACAAGCTCTCCCTCGCCCTCC
This sequence comes from Oncorhynchus mykiss, assembly GCF_013265735.2. Classification (NCBI taxonomy): domain Eukaryota; kingdom Metazoa; phylum Chordata; class Actinopteri; order Salmoniformes; family Salmonidae; genus Oncorhynchus; species Oncorhynchus mykiss. The sequence goes on along the minus strand of NC_048569.1, from coordinate 68,358,414 downwards.
ATTCTGCAAATCTGACCATTTCTCTATCCTCCTGCTTACAAGCAAAAACTCAAAGAGGAAGTACCAGTGATGCGCTCAATACAGAAGTGTTCCCATGAATCGGATGCTAAACTACAGGACTGTTTCACTAGCAAAGACTGGAATATGTTCTTGGATTCATCCAATGGCACCGGGTTCATTAATAAGTGCATCGACGTCGTGGTCCCCACAGTGACCGTACGTACATATACCAACCAGAAGCCATGGATTACAGGCAATATCCGCACTGAGCTAAAGGCTAGAGCCTACGCTTTCAAGGAGCAGGAAACTAATCCGCTACCACCTCCGACGAACCATCAAACGGGTAAAGCGTCAATACAGGACCAAGATCAATTCCTACTGCACCGGCTCTGACGCTCGTCGGATGTGGCAGGTCTTGCAAACTGTCACAGATTACAAAGGGAAACCCTGCCGCGATCTGTCCATTGATGCTAGCCTACCAGACAAGCTAAATACCTTCTATGCTCGCTTCGAGGCTAGCAACACTGAACCATGCATGAGAGCACCAGCTGTTTTGGATGACTGTGTGATCACGCTCTCCGTAGTCGGATGTGAGTAAGACCTTTAAACAGGTAAACATTCACAAGGCCGCAGGGCCAGATGGATTACCAGGACACGTACTCAGAGCTTGCGCTGACCAGCTGGCAAGTGTCTTCTGACATTTTCAACCTCTCCCTGACCCAGTCTGTAATACTTACATGTTTTAGGCAGACCACCATAGTCTGTGTGCCCAACAACGCCAAGGTAACCTGTCTAAATGACTATCGCCCCATAGCACTGACATCTGTAGCCATTAAAAGCTTTGAAAGGCTGGTCATGGCTCACATCAACACCATATACCCAGACACCCTGGACCCACTCCAATTTGCATACCGCCCCAACAGATCCACAGATGATTCCATCTCTATTGCAATCCACACTGCCCTTTCCCATCTGAACAGGAACATCTACCTGAGGATGCTGTTCAGCGTTCAACAACTTCTGTGCTCTCCAAGCCCATCACTAAACTGACCCTAGGATTAAACATCTCCCTCTGCAACTGGATCCTGGACTTCCTGAAGGGCCACCCCAGGTGGTTAGAGTAGGCAACAACACATCCGCCATGATGACCCTCAACATGAGGTTCCCTTGAGTGTGTGCTTAGTCCCCTTCTGTACTCCCTGTTCACCCTCGACTGCACAACTCCAACACCATCATTAAGTTTGCTAAAAACACGAAGGTGGTAGGCCTGATTACCGACAATTATAAGACATCCTATAGGTAGGAGGTCAGAGACCTGGCAGTATGATGCCAGGAAAACAACCTCTCCTTCAAGCTCAAGAAAGACAAAGGAGCTGATCGCTGACTACAGGAAATGGAAGGCAGAGCACGTCCCCATTCACATTGACGGGGCTGTAGTGGAGCGGGTCAAGTGCTTGAAGTTCCTCGGTGTCCACATCACTAAGGATCTATCATGGTCCACACACATCAATATAGTTGTGAAGATAGCACGACAACGCCTCTTCCCCCTCTGGAGGCTGAAAAGATTTGGCATGGGCCCTCAGATCCTCAAAAAGTTCTAAAGCTGCAACATTGAGAGCATCTTCACCGCTTGGTATGTCAACTGCTTGGCAAGGCGCTACAGAGGATAATGAGTATGTCCCAGTAAATCACTGGAGCCGAGCTCCCTGCCATCCAGGCCCTCTCTACCAGGTGGTGTCAAAAGAAGGTCCTAAAAATGATCAAAGACTCCAGCCACCCAAGTCATAGACTCTTCTCTCTGCTACCGCACAGCAAGCGGTACTGATGCACATTGTCTGGAATCAACAGGACCCTGAACAACTTCTACTTCTAAGCCATTAGACTGCTAAATAGTTAGTTCGGGTAGCTATTGGTTAACGATTCATCTGCATTGACCCTTTTTGCACTAACACTTTTGACTCATCACATACGCTGCTGTTACTGTTTATTATCATCCTGTTGCCTAGTCACTTTATCCCTACCTATATGTACATATCTACCTCAATTACCTCGTACCCCTGCACATCGACTCGGCACTGGTATCCCGTGTATATAGCCAAGTTATCTTTACTCATTGCGTATTTATTCCTTGTGTTATTATTTTTCTATGTTTTTTTTTATCTCTTCATTGTTTTGTAAGGGCCGTATGTAAGCTTTTCACTGTTAGTTTACACCTGTTGTTTACAAAGCATGTGACAAATAACATTTTATTTTATTTTATACTTTGGGATTTTGGCAATTAGGCCCTTTACTTCCCCAGATGCTAGTAGAGTCAGATGCTAGTAGATACCCATAGACTCCCAGCCATTGCACTAATGCTAGTTATGCATTGGCTCACAAAACTACCTCTAACTTTCTTCATACTGGACACAGAGACAAAAAAATGGTATCCACAAGTTAATCTGACCCTGGGGAAGGGATGCATTGCCAAAATCCCGAAGTATCCCTTTAACGCATATTTCGATTAGTTCACCAAATTATCCTGCTGTCCCTGCTGTATGCTCATTTGCCTGGCAAAGGCTGTGGCGTTCTGCATGCCAGCCTGCTGGCGTTAAACCCAGCCAGCCATCAGGCACACCTGTGCTAGCGTCTGTCCATCGCACATATTGGCACAGGTGCTTTGTTTTGATTGGCTGTGCTCTAATGTTAATGCATCCCTAGCATCACAGCGTTTTTACCAAAATCCCATGTCCACTTGAAAGCCCCAGGCGTGAAGGGACTAAAGGCCCGCTGTGAACATATGCGAAGCCCTTTTGAATTCCAGGCACAACGAGATGACGTCCGTCTCAGCAGTCTAATTCCATCATCATCATTATTGCTATTATCCCATGTCTCTTTTTAATACAGGGTAATGTATCACCAATAAAGATAAATGAGAGAGGCAGCGAGGAGCTAATTGGCAGGACATGATGTCTGACTCTACACTGACTAAAGTTTACAGTGTTAACTGCTCCCAAAGCTTCAGGAAAATTCAACCTTTATGTAGCCCAACTTCTCTGTTAATACCACTGAGGGGATATATTTTGTCCTCATTGTATTACCTTCTAACTGTGCTATAAAGGTGTATTTAACATGCTGCTTTTATGTATTTAAGGGTGGGGAAACGTCAGTCTACACAGTTTCTTGTGTAATGTCATTTTTACATATGGCAGCCCTACTTTTGGTTCGTAGTTTTAATAGTTTTAAGTATATCTATTCTCATTCCACAGTGAGTGCAGTGTTTAGAATTAGTGTGCAGATCCGTTAAGGCACATGCTGGGGGTCAGGTTGCTTGAGGTAGGACAGGGGAAGTTCAGTCTTAAGCCTGAGACACTTCAAAACAACAGCTCCTGGAATTGAGCTGTTTTATTGTGCCAGACACAGGCTTGAGGACCTAGCCATTGGACAGTAGATTAGATTAACAGTAATCCTCCATTGGAGACATTGGAGACGAGAAGCTGCTGAAATCTTGCCTACCAGTGATACTCACTGGTCTAGTTTATTACAAGTGTCCTTTGTCTTTCTAAAAAATGTTGTTTTTCTCATTGTCTTATCCCAGGATGATTGACGTTTAACTCATACACAACTCATTTTCCTACGAATGTTAGCAATTTACACTGAGTGCACAAAACATTAGGGACACCTTCCAAATATTGAGTTGCACCCCCTTTTGCCCTCTGAACAGCCACAATTAATTGGCGCATGGACTCTACAAGGTGTCGAAAGCGTTCCACAGGGATGATAGCCCAGGTTGACCCCAACGATTCCCACAGTGGTGTCAAGTTAGCTGGATGGTGTACCATTCTTGATACACACAGGAAACTGTTGAGCATGAAAAACCCAGCCGCTTTGCAGTTCTTGACACTCAAACCAGTATGCCTGGCACCTACAACCATATACCGTTTAAAGGCACTTAAATATGTTGTCTTGCCCATTCACCATTTGAATGCCACACATACACAAGCCATGTCTCAATTATCTCAAGGCTTAAAAATCCTTCTTTAACTTGTCTCCTCCCCTTCACTGATTGAAGTGGATTTTACTGGTGGCATCAATAAGGGATCATAGCATTCACCGGGATTCTTCTGATCAGTCTATGTCATGTTTTGTACACTCAGTGTATATCAGTGTATTACTTAGCACTTTATTTTGGTACTGTTTCCCACTCACATGTACACTACAGAAAATATTTTAGCTGCCCAGAGAGATCCCCCTGGGGTTACAGCGGTAGTAGCTAGCTACCACATTGAAATAGGAGATCAAACTCTAGTACAACAATTGAAATAGCCAACTGGTTACCTGTCCTCATTCTCCGTCAGAAAACATCTCCACTGGACAACAACTCTCAGAACCCTCAGTAAGAGGAAACTCATAAGTGAAATTACAGCAACCTATGCCCCGAGCCTTGATGTCTGATCTGAATCAAAAAATGAAATTAAATAACAGAGTAGAAAAGGCATCCAAGTTCTGCATCAGTTACTTTTCAATTACGACAGGCGAAGCAGAACGAAATTGTTAGTGCCATTTATCGACTATGCTACTCTCTATTAAAGTACAAGTGAATAAATCCATTCCATTGTGAAACAGCCGGACTATTTTACTATGACAAAGAGTTTCCTTTCTGTCAGATGGCTTTTGTCATCTAGTGTGAAGAAAAGGTACACCAGGCAACACATTGACTGAGACACACTTGTACGCCCACAGACAAATAGAATCAGAGATCAGACCAGATAATCATCTCTGTGGCCCTTCTTCTCTTCTCTTGGTTTCATTCCAGGGGGTTGAGGACTCAATGGGACCTACAGAGGCAGAATGAAAGTAATAGGTGAATGTATTGATTACAATAATGATTGGTTTGTGGAAATGCCATGTCTTTAACTGGAAGTATCTGGAAAGAAACAGCAGGAAAAAAGCTGAAAACCATTTTTCTTGAATATCCCCAGTAGTTTAGAAAGTTGACTTTTATTGTATTTCAAACTATGATTTCCATATGTACAAACACCAAAATAAAGATTCCTTTAGATTAAATTTCTGTGATGACAAATGTGTGATTTATCACAGACAGTCACAATCACAAACAAGGTAATATCCTGCATATCCTTTTGAGTTACAGTAAGGGGAGGACTTTAAAGCAATCACGTTTTGTGTCCCCGCCCCCTACAAAAAAAATTGAAAAGCATTAAAAAAATTTTTTAAATCACTTTATGGCGCAAAGACTGTAATTTTTCTGCTGTCAGGGTTGAGATGCGGGTTTGACTGAATCCCTGTCCATGCCTTTACTGTAGGATATTATGTGTGCCCTGTGTTGATATGTGTACTCTGTCAGTAAATATATATTTAATGAATTTATTTTACATTTAATTTTGATGAAGAAACTATTCTTCTTCTCTCCATTAGCAATGTCTTGTGATGGAGCGCGCGGCAAATATCCTGAAGTGATGTAGACCAGGCCAGAGTAGCAGAGGGCAGAATAGAAACCCTCTCCAATTCCACTTTATATTTGTTTAAATACTTATACTTAGAGGGAAAACTGTCAACCAATCCAAAGTAAAGGACCAAAGAAAAATAATGTATGCTTTTGTGAGGTTCTTGGAAGACGATATGTGCTACGCTTTACCTGCTTCAAATGTGAAAGATTTTAGACCTCTGCACAAAACAGATTTTGATAATCAGGTGTATATGGTTCTCAGAACAGAAGAGAATGGTGCAGGCCAGCCGGGCAAAGCACAGATTCTTGCCCTTGCAGGTAAGTTCGCTTCATGTTCTCTTTGTTTTACTGTTTATGCATTGAAATAGTTAAAATGTTTGAAGTGAGACATATCAGAGAAGAAGATACCACGGTCTTCTGTCAAAAACACTAACTTAGCTAGCTAGCTATTAGGCTAACATTGTTCTCGCAATGATGCTATTGCTAACGTTACCTAGTTTGCAAGTTTACATATATATTTGCTCTCATCACATATGTACATATGAAAGCTACATAGTTATTGCTGACATTGTTTTCAGCTAACGTGGCTAGCTATCTAAACTAGCTAATGTATAGCTAGTTAAGTCACATCAACGTTAGCGTTTTTGCTAATGTTAGCTGACCCAGCCACTCACACATCCAGCTTGCTTACTAACATTGGATACGTTAGCTAGCAATACACAACACTTCGATAGTTAGCTAACTACGTGATGTGATGACTGTCACTGTCAGTCGACCTTTGGTAGCTAGCTCGGACAACGTCAAGCCAGCTGCATGCAAGTTAGCTAGCTATCAATATGTATCCAGCACGTCACCGATTATAGCAAAAACATTTCCCCCTACACATATTTGAGTGGAACGTTTTGTTCATGCGTTCACACTTGCATCGTGTAACAGAGTAGCCACAAGTAGCTAGCTAAGCTTTGCACCATCCATAACTATGGTATTTAGCACGATTATTAATAATCCTCGTGTCTGAACAGTCCCTGGGTTTAAATATCGAATGATCTCAGGTCCCTGGCTAATGTCAATTGAGTGTGCATTGGTTTGGGTTGTTGTATGAGATTGTCATAGTGTTGCTCGCTAACCCAACAAGATTTCTCGCACAACAGAATTAGACGTATATGCACATTCTATAAACGTACAAAAAAATTGCTTGAAACTTCAAATTTCGAAGTGTTATTGTTGCTCTAGCTTTCCATTTATCCAGACTTAAAATGTAGAAGTTAGGTTTAGGCACTCATTCCGAATGGTTAAGGTTTGGGATAGGGTTTAAACAGAAAATAAAAACCAGTGTAAAAAAAAAAACTGTCCACGACTGTGATCGAACATGCAACCTGGCTCACTTTTTAAGACATTTCTCAACGTCCTCAGGTCATGGATAGACATCCAATTTCTATGTCAATCTTGAACGACCTGGCTGAGCTAACCGTATGCCTCTCTAGGTTCACACTGGATAGCTAGGTATGGAGCGAGATAGCAGCCAAAATGTTGAACATGCTTATCTTAAGGAAATCCATATGTAAATTGTTACGATAGTAAACCGATGTCAAAGCTGACTTGCATACATATATAACGTAGGTAGGCACATGACGTAATGACGCCATGTACAATTTTGCGCAACACAGCATTCCTAACCTAGCCCACAATGTCTGCTGTGTGGAACGAGCAGTCAACAAGTTGAGCAGTCATTTGAAAGAGTAAGAACATTTCAGTGAGGCAACTCAAAGGCGAAATCCATTAAAGCCAAGATAATGGAATTAATTTTCGTTGACAATCAACCTTTCTCTGTCGTGGGTGATGTTGGGTTTCACGACTGGTCGAACACCGGTACACACTACCAAGTGCGCTATTTTTCAGATGTTACCCTACCGGAGTTACACAGTAATAGCGTCACTGCTATTAGCTTCACAACATACTATGGACACCTGTTGGGTCTTTGCATGTCTAAAAAGGCACACGTCAAATAACACTATTTGGCGTGTTAAATAAGCTTTTAATTTGACATGTCAAAATACACAGTTCTATTATAGAATGTTGTGTGTTCTGAATTTGCACATGCAAACCAAGCCGACAACGACCAGACAGCCTATACGGAGGTCAGAGACGTGGCCGTGTGGTGCCAGGACAACAACCTCTCCCTCAACGTGATCAAGAAAAAGGAGATGATTGTGAACTACAGAAAAGAGGGCCGAGCACGCCCCCATTCTCATCAATGGGGCTGCAGTGGTGCAGGTTGAGCGCTTCAAGTTCCTTGGTGTCCACATCACCAACAAACTAACATGGTCCAAGCACACCAAGGCAGTCGTAAAGAGGGCACGACAAAACCTATTCCCTCTCACTAGACTGAAAAGATTTGGCATGGGTCCTCAGATCCTCAAAAGGTTATTCAGCTGCACCATCGAGAGCATTGGTTGCATCACTGCCTGGTATGGCAACTGCTCGGCCTCTGACCGCAAGGCACTACAGAGGGTAGTGCGAACAGCCCAGTACATCACCGAGACCAAGCTTCCAGCCATCCAGGACCTCTATACCAGGCGGTGTCAGAGGAAGCCCCTAAAAAGCTGTACAAAAAGTCTGCAAACATCGGCCACAAACAATGTTTACAATAGCGCATTGGTAATAAGCATTATTTGACCGCAACTTCTGGGGTAGCTAGCTAGCTTTAGCTTGGTACCTAGCTAGCACCAATACAACCAGTCTGAAAACAATGGCCAGTAGAAACTGCAGTCATTTTCAATATTCCTAGCAATGATTTAGGAATCCTTGTAAGTATTAGCTAGGTTGCCACTTCTTGTTCGCCTATTGAAATTGAACTTCAGTTCATGAAAATAAATAGCTAGCCAGCGTCTTAACCATGTTTCACAAAGCTAACGTTATAAGCAGCCAGTTACAGTGCCTTGCGAAAGTATTCGGCCCCCTTGAACTTTGCGACCTTTTGCCACATTTCAGGCTTCAAACATAAAGATATAAAACTGTATTTTTTTGTGAAGAATCAACAACAAGTGGGACACAATCATGAAGTGGAACGACATTTATTGGATATTTCAAACTTTTTTTAACAAATCAAAAACTGAAAAATTGGGCGTGCAAAATTATTCAGCCCCCTTAAGTTAATACTTTGTAGCGCCACCTTTTGCTGCGATTACAGCTGTAAGTCGCTTGGGGTATGTCTCTATCAGTTTTGCACATCGAGAGACTGAATTTTTTTCCCATTCCTCCTTGCAAAACAGCTCGAGCTCAGTGAGGTTGGATGGAGAGCATTTGTGAACAGCAGTTTTCAGTTCTTTCCACAGATTCTCGATTGGATTCAGGTCTGGACTTTGACTTGGCCATTCTAACACCTGGATATGTTTATTTTTGAACCATTCCATTGTAGATTTTGCTTTATGTTTTGGATCATTGTCTTGTTGGAAGACAAATCTCCGTCCCAGTCTCAGGTCTTTTGCAGACTCCATCAGGTTTTCTTCCAGAATGGTCCTGTATTTGGCTCCATCCATCTTCCCATCAATTTTAACCATCTTCCCTGTCCCTGCTGAAGAAAAGCAGGCCCAAACCATGATGCTGCCATCACCATGTTTGACAGTGGGGATGGTGTGTTCAGCTGTGTTGCTTTTACGCCAAACATAACGTTTTGCATTGTTGCCAAAAAGTTCCATTTTGGTTTCATCTGACCAGAGCACCTTCTTCCACATGTTTGGTGTGTCTCCCAGGTGGCTTGTGGCAAACTTTAACCGACACTTTTTATGGATATCTTTAAGAAATGGCTTTCTTCTTGCCACTCTTCCATAAAGGCCAGATTTGTGCAATATACGACTGATTGTTGTCCTATGGACAGAGTCTCCCACCTCAGCTGTAGATCTCTGCAGTTCATCCAGAGTGATCATGGGCCTCTTGGCTGCATCTCTGATCAGTCTTCTTCTTGTATGAGCTGAAAGTTTAGAGGGACGGCCAGGTCTTGGTAGATTTGCAGTGGTCTGATACTCCTTCCATTTCAATATTATCGCTTGCACAGTGCTCCTTGGGATGTTTAAAGCTTGGGAAATCTTTTTGTATCCAAATCCGGCTTTAAACTTCTTCACAACAGTATCTCGGACCTGCCTGGTGTGTTCCTTGTTCTTCATGATGCTCTCTGCGCTTTTAACGGAGCTCTGAGACTATCACAGTGCAGGTGCATTTATACGGAGACTTGATTACACACAGGTGGATTGTATTTATCATCATTAGTCATTTAGGTCAACATTGGATCATTCAGAGATCCTCACTGAACTTCTGGAGAGAGTTTGCTGCACTGAAAGTAAAGGGGCTGAATAATTTTGCACGCCTAATTTTTCAGTTTTTGATTTGTTTAAAAAGTTTGAAATAGCCAATAAATGTCGTTCCACTTCATGATTGTGTCCCACTTGTTGTTGATTCTTCACAAAAAAATACAGTTTTATATCTTTATGTTTGAAGCCTGAAATGTGGCAAAAGGTCGCAAAGTTCAAGGGGGCCGAATACTTTCGCAAGGCACTGTAGCTTCATCTGGCTAGTGAAGCGCGACCGGACCGGGTTATGTGTTGTGAAGCTAGCCAAAATAAGGATTAGGCATAATAGTGGAATTTGTGGTTTGCCTTCAAAATTAAAGTACCTCTTTGAAAGTGATGCAGAAGGTTACAGTTGGTGGAATCATGCCGTATTTAAAGTAGATGATGATAAACAAGGTTGGAATATGAAGCAATAAAATAGGGTATCAGTCTACTCTGTGACACCCACAGAACACAACTGTGAAGAGTTTACGCAAATATTAGCGTTGTACCTATTGTCGCGGGACTGTGACTGTGTGAAATCACCTCCCCAGTTAGCCTATTGAGTTGTCTCGCTGAAAGATTTCGCCTCCAAAGATTTTCTATGGGGTTGAGATCTGGAGACTGGCTAGGCCACTCCAGGACCTTGAAATGCTTTTTATGAAGCCACTCCTTCGTTGCCCTGGCGGTGTGTTTGGGATCATTGTCATGCTGAAAGACCCAGCCACGTTTCATCTTCAATGCCCTTGCTGATGGAAGGAGGTTTTCACTCAAAATCTCACAATACATGGCCCCATTCATTCTTTCCTTTACACAGATCAGTCGTCCTGGTCCCTTTGCAGAAAAACAGCCCCAAAGCATGATGTTTCCACCCCCATGCTTCACAGTAGGTATGGTGTTCTTTGGATGCAACTCAGCATTCTTTGTCCTCCAAACACAACGAGTTGAGTTTTTACCAAAAAGTTATATTTTGGTTTCATCTGACCATATGACATTCTCCCAATCTTCTTCTGGATCATCCAAATGCTCTCTAGCATACTTCAGACGGGCCTGGACATGTACTGGCTTAAGCAGGGCGACACGTCTGGCACTGCAGGATTTGAGTCCCTGGCGGCGTAGTGTGTTACTGATGGTATGCTTTGTTACTTTGGTCCCAGCTCTCTGCAGGTCATTCACTAGGTCCCCCCGTGTGGTTCTGGGATTTTTGCTCACCGTTCTTGTGATCATTTTGACCCCATGGGGTGAGATCTTGCGTGGAGCCCCAGATCGAGGGAGATTATCAGTGGTCTTGTATGTCTTCCATTTCCTAAAAATTGCTCCCACAGTTGATTTCTTCAAACCAAGCTGCTTACCTATTGCAGATTCAGTCTTCCCAGCCTGGTGCAGGTCTACAATTTTGTTTCTGGTGTCCTTTGACAGCTCTTTGGTCTTGGCCATAGTGGAGTTTGGAGTGTGACTGAGGTTGTGGACAGGTGTCTTTTATACTGATAACAAGTTCAAACAGGTTCCATTAATACAGGTAACGAGTGGAGGACAGACTGCTTTTTCTCTACCACATCTCTGGATTCCTACCGCAAGCTCTGGACCATTTATACCGGATCATCGCAGCTAGCTAGATGCAATCCGAGTGGCTAATCCTGGCTAATGCCTATGTCCCGAAGCAAGCACCAGTTAGCCTTGAGCTAGCCTCAAGCTAGGCCCATCTCCCGGCTAGCCGAAAAGGTCTACAATACCTCTTTTGCCAATTGGCCTAGACTCTTTATTGCCGACACGGATCCCCGCCGATAAATCACGACTGGTCTGCTGACGTAATCGTCCGAGGTGGTTTCAACATGCTTTTCCATTGCAATGTCGCCGAAGACCCATCTGCTTGCCACGGCCCGCTAGCTTTCTGAATCACCGTGTCTCCAGCTCGCCTAGCGTAGTAGCGACTACTGAACGGCTCCCTGACTCACCTATTGCTGCTCATTGGACCCTATGATCACTTGGGTACACATGCCTCTCCCTAATGTCAATATTCCTTGTCTACTGCTGATTTAGGGTAGTTATTGTTTTATTTCATTGTAGAGCCCCAGCCCTACCCTAAATGCCTTAGATAGCTCTTCTGTCGCACCCTCCACCCATGCGGAGACTTGACCTGGCTCAACTGGTGCCTCCAGAGACGCAACCGCTCTCATCGCCACTCAATGCCTAGGTTTACCTCCACTGGACTCACTCACAACGGGTGTCCTGACTCTCTGAGGTCATTAAAGATCCCATGGCACTGATCGTAAAAGTAGAGGTTTTAACCCCGGTGTTCTGGCTAATTTCCCAAGCTGTCCCTCATACCGTCATGGTCACCTAATCATCCCCAGCTTACAATTGGCTCATTCATCACCCTCCCCTCCCCTGTAACTATTCCGCAGGTCATTGCTGTAAATGAGAATGTGTTCTCAGTCAACTTAGCTGGTAAAATAAATCCTACCATACCCATGTCTGTACATTATGCCCTGAATCTATTCTACTACACCCAGAAATCTGCTCCTTTTATTCTCTGTTCCCAACGCACTAGACGACCCACTCTTATGGCCTTCAGCCGTACCCTTATCCTACTCCTCCTCTGTTCCTCTGGTGATGTAGTGAGCCCTGTAGCCCCCAGCACTACACCCATTCCCAAGGCGCTCTCATTATGTTGACTTGTGTAACCATAAAAGCCTTGGTTTCACGCATGTTAACATCAGAAGCCTCCTCCCTATGTTTATTTTATTCACTGCTTTAACACACTCCGCCAACCCTGATGTCCTAGCCGTATCTGATTCCTGGCTTAGGAAAGCCACCAAAATTTCCATCCCCAACTACAACATTTCCCGACAAGATAGACCTGCCAAAGGGGGCGGAGTTGCAATCTACTGCAGAGAGAGCCTGCAGAGTTCTGTCATGCTATCCAGTGCCCAAACAATTCAAGCTTCTACTTTTAAAAATCCACCTTTCCAGAAATAAGTCTCTCACCGTTGCCGCTTGTTATACACCCTTCTCAGCCCCCAGCTGTGCCCTGGACACGACATGTGAATTGATTTTCACCCCCATCTATCTTCAGAGTTCGTACAGTTAGGTGACCTAAACTGGGATATGCTTAACACCCCTGTCGTCCTACAATCTAAGCTAGATACCCTCAGTCTCTCACAAATTATCAAGGAACCTACCAGGTACAACCCTGAATCCGTAACCATGGGCACCCTCATAGATATCATCCTGACCAACTTGCTGTCTTCAACCAGGATCTCAGCGATCACTGCCTCATTGCCTGTGTCCGTAATGGGTCCGCGGTCAAACGACCACCCCTCATCACTGTCAAATGCTCCTTTTAAACACTTCAGCGAGCCAGCCTTTCTAATCTACCTGGCCCGGGTATCCTGGAAGGATATTGACCTCTTCCTGTCAGTAGAGATGCCTGGTTGCTCTTTAAAAGTGTTTCCTCACCATCCTAAATAAGCATGCCACATTCAAAAAATGTAGAACTAAGAATAGATATAGCTCTTGGTTCACTCCAGACTTGACTGCCCTTGACCAGCACAAAAACATCCTGTGGCGTACTGCATTAGCATCAAATAGCACTCGCGATATGCAACTTTTCAGGGAAGTAAGGAACCAGTATACACAATCAGTTAGGAAAGCTAAAGCTAGCTTTTTCAAACAGATATTTGCATCCTGTAGCACTAATTCCAAAGAGTTTTGGGACACTGTGAAGTCCATGGAGAATAAGAGCAACTCCTCCCAGCTGCCCACTGCACTGAGGCTAGGAAACACTGTCACCACCGATAAATCTGCGATAATCGATCATTTCAATAAGCGTTTTTCTCCAGCTGGCCATGCTTTCCACCTGGCTTCCCCCCGCCTCTCCTTCACCCAAATCCAGACAGCTGATATTCTGAAAGAGCTGCAAAATCTGGATCCCTACAAATCAGCTGGGCTAGACAATCTAGACCCTCTCTAAAATTATCAACCGAAATTGTTGCAACCCCTATTACTAGCCTGTTCAACCTCTTTCATATCGACTGAGATCCCCAAAGATTGGAAAGCTGCTGCGGTCATACCCATCTTCACAGGGGGAGACACTCTAGACCCAAACTGCTACAGACCTATATCCACCTACCCTGCCTTTCTAAAGTCTTCAAAAGCCAAGTTACCAAACAGATCACCGACCAGTTCGAATCCCACCGTACCTTCTCCACTATGCAATCTGGTTTCCGATCTGGTCATGGGTGCACCTAAGCCACGCTCATCGTCCTAAACGATATTGTAATCGCCAATCGATAAAAGACGGTACTGTGCAGCTGTCTTCATGGACCTGGCCAAGGCTTTCAACTCTGTCAATCACCGCATTCTTATCGGTAGCCTCAACAGCCTTGGTATCTCAAATTACTGCCTTGCCTGGTTCACCAACTACTTCTCTGATAGAGTTCAGTGTGTCAAAACGGAGGGCCTGGGGGTGCCACAGGGTTTAAATCTCGGGCCGACTCTTTTCTCTGTATATATCAATGATGTCCCTCTTGCTACTGGTGATTCTCTCATCCACCTCTATGCAGACGACACCATTCTGTATACATCTGGCCCTTCTTTGGACACCGTGTTAACAAACCTCCAAACTAGCTTCAATGCTATACAACACTTCTTCTGTGGCCTCCAACTGCTTGTTTACTGTAATGCTAATAAAACTAAATGCATGCTCTTCAACCGATTTGCTGCCCGCACCTGCCCGCGTGACTAGCATCACTACTCTGGATGGTTCTGACTTAGAATATGTGGACAACTACAAATACCTAGGTATACAGTGCCTTGCGAAAGTATTCGGCCCCCTTGAACTTTGCGACCCTTTGCCACATTTCAGGCTTCAAACATAAAGATATAAAACTGTATTTTTTTTGTGAAGAATCAACAACAAGTGGGACACAATCATGAAGTGGAACGACATTTATTGGATATTTCAAACTTTTTTAACAAATCAAAAACTGAAAAATTGGGCGTGCAAAATTATTCAGCCCCCTTAAGTTAATACTTTGTAGCGCCACCTTTTGCTGCGATTACAGCTGTAAGTCGCTTGGGGTATGTCTCTATCAGTTTTTCACATCGAGAGACTGACATTTTTTCCCATTCCTCCTTGCAAAACAGCTCGAGCTCAGTGAGGTTGGATGGAGAGCATTTGTGAACAGCAGTTTTCAGTTCTTTCCACAGATTCTCGATTGGATTCAGGTCTGGACTTTGACTTGGCCATTCTAACACCTGGATATGTTTATTTTTGAACCATTCCATTGTAGATTTTGCTTTATGTTTTGGATCATTGTCTTGTTGGAAGACAAATCTCCGTCCCAGTCTCAGGTCTTTTGCAGACTCCATCAGGTTTTCTTCCAGAATGGTCCTGTATTTGGCTCCATCCATCTTCCCATCAATTTTAACCATCTTCCCTGTCCCTGCTGAAGAAAAGCAGGCCCAAACCATGATGCTGCCACCACCATGTTTGACAGTGGGGATGGTGTGTTCAGGGTGATGAGCTGTGTTGCTTTTACGCCAAACATAACGTTTTGCATTGTTGCCAAAAAGTTCAATTTTGGTTTCATCTGACCAGAGCACCTTCTTCCACATGTTTGGTGTGTCTCCCAGGTGGCTTGTGGCAAACTTTAAACAACACTTTTTATGGATATCTTTAAGAAATGGCTTTCTTCTTGCCACTCTTCCATAAAGGCCAGATTTGTGCAATATACGACTGACTGATTGTTGTCCTATGGACAGAGTCTCCCACCTCGGCTGTAGATCTCTGCAGTTCATCCAGAGTGATCATGGGCCTCTTGGCTGCATCTCTGATCAGTCTTCTCTTTGTATGAGCTGAATGTTTAGAGGGACGGCCAGGTCTTGGTAGATTTGCAGTGGTCTGATACTCCTTCCATTTCAATATTATCGCTTGCACAGTGCTCCTTGGGATGTTTAAAGCTTGGGAAATCTTTTTGTATCCAAATCCGGCTTTAAACTTCTTCACAACAGTATCTCCCACCTGCCTGGTGTGTTCCTTGTTCTTCATGATGCTCTCTGCGCTTTTAACGGACCTCTGAGACTATCACAGTGCAGGTGCATTTATACGGAGACTTGATTACACACAGGTGGATTGTATTTATCATCATTAGTCATTTAGGTCAACATTGGATCATTCAGAGATCCTCACTGAACATCTGGAGAGAGTTTGATGCACTGAAAGTAAAGGGGCTGAATAATTTTGCACGCCCAATTTTTCAGTTTTTGATTTGTTAAAAAAGTTTGAAATATCCAATAAATGTTCCACTTCATGATTGTGTCCCACTTGTTGTTGATTCTTCACAAAAAAATACAGTTTTATATCTTTATGTTTGGAGCCTGAAATGTGGCAAAAGGTCGCAAAGTTCAAGGGGGCCGAATACATTCGCAAGGCACTGTAGATTGTACTTTTTCTGGGCTCAGGCAAAGTTAACCAAACACTAGGCTGAGTTGCTCATCACGTGCACAGTCACCGAGCCACTTCTTCCTGGTTAGTTGTTCGCATGATGAGTACCCTTGCATGATACCTTATGGGTTGCATTGGTGATAGACTGGTTTAGTGGGATAATGTGCACTTTTTCATTTTTATTTGAAATTAAGAATATCCATTTACCATTTTCAATTAACATTTTTCTATTTTAATTTTAACTTTGCAATTGAATTGTGGCATGAATCATGCACACTGTTTTGAAAATAAAAACACATTTGTAATTTTCACATACCAATTTAGAATCTCGAACTGGCACTGATCACCCTCCATAATATTTGCCGTAACACAACAAATTCACTCTGATTTTGAGAATCTTTTTTTCTCTAATGTAACCTTTTACTTCTCTCTGAGGAGTTTATATATTTGATTTCAGCTGACACTAAGCTCTATTTTGCAGATAACATTGATGAGTTTGAACACAATATAATGCAAAAGAAGATGAAAATTCCTAAAATGTCGACAAGGAATATGGGAATTTCAGTTGAGAACCACTTTGGGGAGGAACGACTGCCATTGAGACATAAAAAGGTAGGTGCAACAAAGCAAGGTAGTCAAAACTAGCCATGGTTTTCAAACTGTTAGAGCATTTCTGTGGTTTGTGCTCAGTGAATTTGATGGTGCGTAAGTAAGTATTTGACTGTTAGTCAACACCTCTTTATGAAGCATGTGACAAATAAAATTAGATTTGTGTGATTCAAAATCTTCACTAATAACGCTGTTCTCCAGGAATATGAAGAATACTTATGGTAATTTGTCTTTTTATAATTTAACAAACTGTTACTATGAGTTTGGACGTTCCCCAAAAATCCCCCTGCTTTTTGTTTAACCATATGCTGGATTAACACATTCAGCACTCTGGACAGCTGCCCTTTTAACAGGCAAGTCCTCTGAGTATCTCATCAAATAACCTCATGACTCTTCCCAGTAATTATAGCACATCAAATGATATGGACATCTATTCAACATTTACATTTTAAACCATTTTTTATATATATATATATATATATATATATATATATATATATATATAATATAAAATGGTTTAAAATGTAAAAGCTTTATATATATCTTGCAAAGCTTTATTTATTTATATATATGTATGTATATATGTATGTATATATATATATATGTATGTATGTATATATATATATATATATATATATATATATATATATATATATATATATATATATATATATATATATATATATATATATATATATATATATATATATATATATATATATATATATATATATATATATATATATATATATATATATATATATATATATATATATATATATGCTTTGTACCTCCACATCCGGCTTCTTTACCTGCAGGATTTCCAGAGACCTGCCACCCGGACAGCTGATGAAACTGAGGAATAGTTCTGTCTGTAATAAAGTTATTTTTGGGGGGAAAAATTCTGATTGGCTGGGCCTAGCTCCCCAGAGGCCCACCCATTGCTGATCCTTTGCCCAGTCATGTGAAATCCATAGGGGCTATTGAATTTATTTAATTTGACTGATTTCCTTATATGAACTGTAACACAGTAAAATCATAGAAATTGTTGCATTTCTATTTTTGTTCTGTATATAAATATATATAGTCACATTTATTACAAAAATGTTACTGAAAATATGACATTTATGACACACCAGATCACTCTTGTCACATGAAATGATGACGCAGGCTCAATTTCATTATTATCACATACATAACCCTTGTGTTGTAAACAATGATAACCTGCATTAAATCCTATTTGATTCTACAGGCCCAGACACAGGACCATGGGCGTCCCACAGCCAACTCCTCGAAGAGCCTGGCAGCGGTGGTGGCCCGCCTGGAGAGGAACGCTGTGAGTTCCTGCATAGAGGGAGATGATGACCTGGAGGAGGACAGGCTGGCTGAGTTGGAAGAGGAGGAGGAGGGGGACTCTGGACCTGAGAAGGCGGTGGTACCGCGGATTCTGTATGAGGAGCTGGTCCACAGCTACAGGCAGCAGGAGGAGGAGGTGAGGAGGCTACAGCAGGAGCTGGAGAGAACCCGCAGGCAGCTGGTCCAGCAGGCCAAGAAGCTGAAGGAGTATGGCAGCCTGCTGACAGAGGTGAAGGAGCTGCGTGACTTCAACAGGAGGCTGCAGGACGTACTCCTCATGAGGCTCGGCAGCGGTGAGAGTCACACACTCTCCAGTCACCTCTCACTGCAGCCTGCCTTGCACATCTGTTCAGGTTAAGAAAAAACTGTTTTACTAGACTAGTGTCACCCACATTGAGTTCATCGATTTAAAAAAATTATAATAATATCTGTAGGTTTGGGTACTGTCATTATATGCTTTTTAGCAATCAGCTGCAGAGTTGATAAGTTATGAAGTATTTGGTTGTTATTAGAGGTCGACCAATTAATCGGAATGGCCGATTTAATTAGGGACGATTTCAAGTTTTCATAACAATCGGAAATCGGTATTTTTGGGCGCCGATTTAGCCTTTTTTCTTTAAAAAATTTAACTAGGCAAGTCAGTTAAGAACACATTCTTATTGTCAATGACGGCCTAGGAATGGTCGGTTAACTGCCTTGTTCAGGTGCAGAACGACAGATTTTCACCTTGTCAGCTCGGGGGACCCAATCTTGCAACCTTACAGTTAACTAGTCCAACGCTCTAACCACCTGCCTCTCATTGCACTCCACGAGGAGCCTGCCTGTTACGCGAATGCAGTAGAAGCCAAGGTAAGTTGCTAGCTAGCATTAAACTTATCTTATAAAAATCAATCAATCATAATCACTAGTTATACATGGTTGATGATATTACTCATTTATCTAGCGTGTCCTGCGTTGCATATAATCGATGCAACGCTGGGGGATGATTTAACAAAAGCGCATTTGCGAAAAAAGCACAATCATTGGACAACTGTACCTAACCATAAACACCAATGCCTTTCTTAAAATCAATACACAGAAGTATATATTTTTAAACCTGCATATTTAGCTAAAAGAAATCCAGGTTAGCAGGCAATATTAACCAGGTGAAATTGTCATTTCTCTTGCGTTCATTGCACGCAGAGTCAGGGTATATGCAACAGTTTGGGCAGCCTTGCTGAATGCGAACTAATTTGCCAGAATTTTACGTAATTATGACGTTAACATTGTAGGTTGTGCAATGTAACAAGAATATTTAGATGCCCGTTAGATAAAATACCGAACAGTTCCATATTTCACTGAAATAATAAACGTTTTGTTTTCGAAATTCTAGTTTCCAGATTCGACCATATTAATGACCAAAGGCTCGTATTTCTGTGTGTTTTTATGTTATAATTAAGTCTATGATTTGATAGAGCAGTCTGACTGAGCGATGGTAGGCAGCAGCAGGCTCGTAAGCATTCATTCAAACAGCACTTTCGTGGATTTTGCCAGCAGCTCTTCGCAAGCACAGCTCTGTTTATATGACTTCAAGCCTATCAGCCTAATGGCTGGTGTAACCGATGTGAAATGGCTAGCTAGTTAGCTGGGTGTGCGCTAATAGCATTTTAAACGTCACTCGCTCTGAGACTTGGAGTACCATGTTGAACATGTTTCATTATTTATTTGAGGCTAAATTGATTTTTATTGATGTATTATATTAAGTTAAAATAAGTGTTAATTCAGTATTGTTGTAATTGTCATTATTACAAATACATTTTTAAAAAATCGGCCGATTTAATCGGTATCGGCTTTTTTGGTCCTCCAATAATCGGTATCGGCGTTGAAAAATCATAATCGGTCGACCTCTAGTTGTTATCATTAAAGTCTTTAGTGTGTTTATGTTGTAAATCGTAGTATTTGCTTGATACTACAGCTATTTGTGGCGGCAGGTAGCCATAGTGGTTTGTGGTTGGACTAGTAACCGAGAGGTTACAAAATTGAATCCCCGAGCTGACAAGGTTAAAATCGGTCGAACACTCGCATTTGCGACCCTTTTGACTTGGCAGTGTGACACCAATTTGTAATTGGACCCTAGCGTGCCAGTGAAAGTTTTTTATAGCTTAGTTTAATGTTGCTTAGTATAGGCCTACCAAAACTTTGGTACGTTTTCGATAATAGAACATACACTTTTTGTTACTTTTGGTACTTCTGTGAAATGTGTTTCACGTCGTCTACTGATTGAGAGAGGATCAAGTCTGTCAGCGCAGCCTATGTCCCCTTATAGCACGACAGCACCGTGCCTGCTCCACTTACTCATTGCTAGCTGTAGCCTGTCCTGAGGAACCACTGCACTGGAAGTCTAAGCTGCATCATGTTAGCTCCCCACTCATGCTGCACAGAAGTTAACACACTTGAATAATGCAACACGGCATGTAGAAATATTGCAAATGATATTTACAGTTCGCAAAACTGTGCATTACAGGCTATA
Organism: Oncorhynchus mykiss; assembly: GCF_013265735.2. Taxonomy (NCBI): domain Eukaryota; kingdom Metazoa; phylum Chordata; class Actinopteri; order Salmoniformes; family Salmonidae; genus Oncorhynchus; species Oncorhynchus mykiss. Next base: position 68,337,721 of record NC_048569.1, on the reverse strand, counting down.
ACACTTTACAATGCAGGAAGATACCAGTAGCTTCCAGCTATGTAGGCTAACATTCCTTGCTAAGGGGGGGGTGTAATTTTTTTTTTTTTTTGCTTTGGGAAGTAAAAAAAAAAAAGTTTTATCAGTTATAGGGGAGGGTAGTGTGTTGTTTTTTCTCCCCTGGTTTACATTTTGCAGGTTTGACTATATAATTTATTCCATCCTAGCTAAATTTAATCTGCTAGCATGCGCCTCCCCTATATCAAGGTGTTTTGGTACTTCCCTTATGTTCTACGCTTTTCCGCATGCTTACTAGACCACAGGTCGATTATAATCTACCAGTCTCTCTATTCTTCCCTCTATCCACCATTCATAGTGACAATAGTGGTAGGTGGATCGTTTGTCCAGATCTGCAATAGGCTAACTAGCGATCATACCACAAAAACAAAATCATTCAAAGCTGTACCAATGTTGTATTTATTTTTTATTCCACAAGAACATGGCGGTATAGCTGATAGGCAGCGGAGAGGTCTGGTGCCTCATTGCGGGTGGAAGAACAGTGAAGACATGAGACACGCAGCTCATAATGCTCCCCTAATTATCTCTTTTAGGGACATTACAGTTATCCTACCTAGACTCCTACAACACCACAATGCAATGAATAATTGCATTACTGTTTTCGAGAGAGTACACAATTCTACTCTAGGCTGTAAACTGCAGTGAAAATTACATTACATTTTAACGGCGCAAAAGCCCTGTAATTTGAATGTTTCATTCCTTTTGGGTCAGTTGTAGGTCAACTCTCAACAGTTTTATAAGGTTTGGAAAAACACAGCAGCACACCAGTCTGGCTGTATTTTTACTTCTGATACTGAGATGCGCTGTCTGTTGCTATGCTCCCAGCAGGCCCAGTTATTCATCAAAGCTGAATGCTCTGCCTCGTCTCTGATCCGAGCGGCTATTCCGCTATTTTGGCAGTGTGTCAAGAAGCAGTACGGTTTGGCAGGGTCGTGTTACAGAGAACGCATAGCTCTCGACCTTCGCCTCTCCCGAGTCCCATCGCTGCAACTCCCGTACGGACAAGACTAACTACCAATTGGATATCATGAAATTGGGGGGGAAAGGGGGTATAAAAAAATATATATATAGCTGAAGTCTGAAGTCTGAACACCTTAGCCAAATACATTTAAACTCAGTTTTTAACAATTCCTGACATGTAATCCTAGTAAAAATTCCTTGTTTTAGGTCAGTTTTCTATGGGTTTGAGGTCAGTGCTTTGTGATGGCCACTCTAATACCTTGACTTTGTTGTCCACAACTTTGGAAGAATGCTTGGGGTCATTGTCCATTTGGAAGACCCATTTGCTACCAAGCTTTAACTTCCTGACTGATGTCTTGAGATGATGCTTCAACATATCCACATAGTTTTCCTGCCTTATGATGCCGTCTATTTTGTGAAGTGCACCAGTCCCTCCTGCAGCAAAGCACCCCCACAACATGATGCTGTCACCCCCGTGCTTCACGGCTGGAATGGTGTTCTTCGGCTTGTAAGCCTCCCCCTTTTTCCTCCAAACATAACAATGGTCATTATCACTGTGGATATACAGTGCCTTCCGAAAGTATTCGGCCCCCTTGAACTTTGCGACCTTTTGCCACATTTCAGGCTTCAAACATAAAGATATAAAACTGTATTTTTTTGTGAAGAATCAACAACAAGTGGGACACAATCATGAAGTGGAACGACATTTATTGGATATTTCAAACTTTTTTAACAAATCAAAAACTGAAAAATTGGGCATGCAAAATGATTCAGCCCCTTTACTTTCAGTGCAGCAAACTCTCTCCAGAAGTTCAGTGAGGATCTCTGAATGATCCAATGTTGACCTAAATGATAAATACAATCCACCTGTGTGTAATCAAGTCTCCGTATAAATGCACCTGCACTGTGATAGTCTCAGAGGTCCGTTAAAAGCGCAGAGAGCATCATGAAGAACAAGGAACACACCAGGCAGGTCCGAGATACTGTTGTGAAGAAGTTTAAAGCCGGATTTGGATACAAAAAGATTTCCCAAGCTTTAAACATCCCAAGGAACGCTGTGCAAGCGATAATATTGAAATGGAAGGAGTATCAGACCACTGCAAATCTACCAAGACCTGGCCGTCCCTCTAAACTTTCAGCTCATACAAGGAGAAGACTGATCAGAGATGCAGCCAAGAGGCCCATGATCACTCTGGATGAACTGCAGAGATCTACAGCTGAGGTGGGAGACTCTGTCCATAGGACAACATTCAGTCGTATATTGCACAAATCTGGCCTTTATGGAAGAGTGGCAAGAAGAAAGCCATTTCTTAAAGATATCCATAAAAAGTGTCGTTTAAAGTTTGCCACAAGCCACCTGGGAGACACACCAAACATGTGGAAGAAGGTGCTCTGGTCAGATGAAACCAAAATTGAACTTTTTGGCAACAATGCAAAACGTTATGTTTGGCGTAAAAGCAACACAGCTCATCACACTGAACACACCATCCCCACTGTCAAATATGGTGGGGGCAGCATCATGGTTTGGGCCTGCTTTTCTTCAGCAGGGACAGGGAAGATGGTTAAAATTGATGGGAAGATGGATGGAGCCAAATACAGGACCATTCTGGAAGAAAACCTGATGGAGTCTGCAAAAGACCTGAGACTGGGACGGAGATTTGTCTTCCAACAAGACAATGATCCAAAACATAAAGCAAAATCTACAATGGAATGGTTCAAAAATAAACATATCCAGGTGTTAGAATGGCCAAGTCAAAGTCCAGACCTGAATCCAATCGAGAATCTGTGGAAAGAACTGAAAACTGCTGTTCACAAATGCTCTCCATCCAACCTCACTGAGCTCGAGCTGTTTTGCAAGGAGGAATGGGAAAAAATGTCAGTCTCTCGATGTGCAAAACTGATAGAGACATACCCCAAGCGACTTACAGCTGTAATCGCAGCAAAAGGTGGCGCTACAAAGTATTAACTTAAGGGGGCTGAATAATTTTGCACGCCCAATTTTTCAGTTTTTGATTTGTTAAAGTTTGAAATATCCAAGAAATGTCGTTCCACTTCATGATTGTGTCCCACTTGTTGTTGATTCTTCACAAAAAAATACATTTATTTATATATATATTTCTTTATTTATTTATTTATTTATATTACCCATATGGAAGGCTGGTCCTTGTGGAAGGCTGGTCCTTCCACATGCGCAGATCAAAAACACAACTGGAACGCTGATTTTAAGGTTTTAAGGTGTAGCTCTTAAAGAGAGTACACACTTTTATAAAATAATAGTTTGCTTCTTCTATGCAAATGTTGTTGATCACTAGTGGCTAGAGCGTTGGGCCAGTAACCGGAGGGTTGCTGGATCGAATCCCAGAGCTGACAAGGTAAAAAATATTCTGCCCCTGAGCAAGGCAGTTACCCCACTGTTCCCCGGGCTCCAAAGACGTGGATGTCTATCAAGACAGCACCCCGCACCTCTGTGATTCAGAGGGGTTGGGTTAAATATGGAAGACATATTTCAGTTGAATACATTCAGTTGGACAACTGACTAGGTATCCCCCTTTTCCTTTACAGTACAATAAAATAACTCCCAAATGGAAGGGAAACATTGTTTTTCATCTGTAGCCCCATGAAATCAGCCAAAAGAAGCCCCATAACTCAATGCATGCACACACTCCTTTTGAATATGCATCCACCTGTACTGTGAATAGGCCTAGGGTATTTCATCTTTATCAATAGAGATTTACCATTCAAATAAATGATTACCATTATGTAGTCAGAGTGGTAAAAACAAAGTCAAATTGATTGTATAATTGATTGTATAAACGGACACAGGTCAGGTCACAGCTGTGAAACATTGGTGTGACCAAAATCGTGCTGGTTGCCATCAACTGAAAAAGTATGTGCCACCAGTGGAGGAAGTTAGTCTAGAACCCTGAGACTACTGTAGTGTGGAAGTGCAGCCCTCAAGCCAGTTCCATGGCCAGCTCCGTGTGTTTTGCATTGGTGCCACTGGAGTGTGATATGGGAGCCAGGCGGTGTAATGGATAGGCTAAAGATTAGACTGGCAAGTGTGCTTTTGGGTCAGGAATGTATTGCGCTGACCAATATTAAAACTTATCAGCTACATTAGCTCTTAGTGTGGCCAACCACCAAGCCAGCTTACTGGGTAAAATAGCCCCATAGTCTTGAGGCACAGTGAAGCCTTGCTGCAGGCGCCAGTCCAACGCTAAGACTACAACTCCCTAACCACATACTGTTGTGGATGAGTCAAGGCCTCTGTCAGTGTTCTAGGCTTGTTGTCACCTGAGAGACTAACAACACTATACAATGTGCCTAGAGATATGCATCTCAACATTACTTTTGATTTTGCACCTTATGCAGAGCCTATGCATGACAATGGCACTCAGACAATCAAAGCAGAGGTGGCGGAGCCTGTCGTTGAGCCACAGGAAGTGTGCAAAGAAGAGGCCAATACCAGCTCCAGCCACTCACCCTCCCCTAGAACAGTCTACACTTGTAATGATGGCAAGGTGAGTGTCACCGGCCCTGGTCTCACCCCCTTTCTTTCTTCCGCGCTGTGGTTGCTTTGATGGGGTGGAAGCATTCTATTTTCCCTTACATGGGAACTTGTATTGCACAAGCGTTCACCTCTCCTTGAGGGTAAACAAGGCTGAGATGATTGTCCGTATAGCTTAGACATCAGTACTGTTTATTGCCCTGATAGTGGTTGCAGGGCTATACACGTAGTAATTCTGCTTGCTTCACATGACAGGGGGGAATTTGTGTTACAAGCAAAGAGCCTCTCAGTTCAAGCGTGAAGAACAAAAGCAAATTAGAACTCTCACACATTGCCGGCTATTAATTATTTCTACCAGTGGAATTGAAGTGACTGACAGGTAGCCATAGAAAGAAAAAAGAGAAAGGGCTCCTCTAAGTTAAGAGCAGTGAAAAGCTTGTCTGCTGGCAAGGGTCCTAAAGCACATTAGCTGCAAAGGGAAAAGCCTTTGGATGCCAGCCTAAAGACTTCTCAGCGATAAAGGCAGGACGGCACACATGGCGCTCTCTGCATTCGCTCACCTTTAACCCAGGGCAGGCCTGTCTCTATGCCAGTATAAATACTCATTGCAAGTCATCCACGCTGGAAACAATTGCCTCTTACTTATTGATGTAGCTGCTGAAACATGGCTCTTTTGATTTATAATTTGGGCTGAATAGTTGTGGGATGGGTTGCTTTGCTGCTGTTGGTTATAGTTCAGTGTGGTCACAGGTCTGGGTGTAGGTGACCCTCACTACATATCTGTGCTGTGTTGCTGCAGGTGCACCTGGGCGGGGGCATCTGGGTGCAGGAAGATAAGTGGCACCAGCTACAGCGGACACAGGGAGACTCCAAGTTTACCAAGAACCTGGCCGTCATGATCTGGGGCACTGAGACCCTCAAGAACAGGAGTGTCACTGGCGTGGCCACCAAAAAGAAGAAAGATGCCCTTCCCAAGCCCCCGCTCTCCCCAAGCAAGCTGAAAATAGTCAGAGGTAGAACTGTGTAGGCCTGCTTTCAGATGTTTTAGGCACTGTTTGCAACTCACAAAGTTTGGAATATCGCTTCATTTTTGGGGATGAATAATGCACTCTTATTTCCTTTTTTCCAGAGTGTCTGTATGACAGAGTGTCTCAAGAAACAGCAGACAGCACAGAGATCACACAAAGATTGTCCAAAGTGAACAAATACATTTGTGAAAAAATTATGGATATCAACAAATCCATCAAGAACGAGGAGAGGCGGGAATCGAAGCTGCTCATTAGACAAACTGTCAAGAACGAGAATTTTACCTATGATGGCATGTAGTGTCGTAAAGTTGTCACCATACTGTACATCTAATTTTTTGGTGGGTAGGATCATGTGTGCCAGCACTAGAGGTTTTCAGTGAGGGCCCAAGGCCCTAAACAATCCATCAGCTGTAAGACAGCTTTACCTTCCAGTCAATGCCATGAGTGGTTGAGTGCTTTGGTGTGAGTCATATGAACGGGTGTGAGTATTTTTACAAGCTTTAAGTAGGACTTTCTTGAACTGCACTGTTGGTTAATGGCTTTTAAGTAAGCATTTCACGGTAAGGTCTACATGTTGTATTCGGCGCATGTGACCAAGTTTGATTTGGCTGGGTGGACCTTGGTTTTTAGAGATGTTTTTGTGTGGAGAGATTCTTAAAGCAATCTGGTTGTTAGAGAATGCAGTCGCGCTCAAACCAAATGTTCTGTGTCAGAACATGACATTGAGTACTAATATTCTCAGTGATTTCCCTTGAAAAATAAGTATTCTGGTTGTAAGAAGATATTTTGGAATGATCATGTTCGTGTGTGTGGTGGAAAGGTTAGCCATGACGAAGGCCTTAGTGTTGAGGTCTCTGTGTGCGCTATTGGTACTTAATGTGTTTTGGGGAGGATGGCGAAGATGCACTTTTACAACAAGGTCTTAATTGATCGAGGCCACATTGCACAGATATTCTGTTGCTCTAGAGATTATTGCTGTGTATCTTCCATGGAAATATGGATTTCCATAGTATAGAGCACCAATGAACATTAAGAGTTTGGTTCAGAGGTTTATCATTGTTTCAGTGCGGCGCTTGTCCACGTCAGACTGGCAACGGTCTTGAGAAGATACAATATGTTATTTTCTGGATACTGGGTTTACAGTATTTATCTATCCTACTTGAGAAATCGAATTTAAGAGTTTATTTTAAGAATGGGAAATGTCAGAATAATAGTAGAGATTTATTTCAGCTTTTATTTCTTTCATCACATTCCCAGTGGGTCAGAAGTTTACATAAACTCAATTAGTATTTGGTATCATTGCCTTTAAATTGTTTAACTTGGGTCAAATGTTTCGGGTAGCCTTCCACAAGCTTCCCACAATAAGTTGGGTGAATTTTGGCCCGTTCCTCCTGACAGAGCTGGTGTAACTGAGTCAGGTTTGTAGGCCTCCTTGCTTGCCCACACCTTTTCAGTTCTGCCCACACATTTTTCATGGGATTGAGGTCAGGGCTTTGTGATGGCCACACCAATACCTTGACTTTGTTGTCCTTAAGCCGTTTTGCCACATCTGGGGCGGCAGGTAGCCTAATGGTTAGAGCGTTGGACTAGTAACCGAAAGGTTGCAAGATCGAATCCCCGAGCTGACAAGGTAAAAATCTGTCGTTCTGCCCCTGAACAAGGCAGTTCCTAGGCTGTCATTGAAAATAAGAATTTGGTCTTAACTGACTTGCCTAGTTAAATAAAGGTAAAATAATAAATTAAACGTTGGAAGTTCATTGTCCATTTGGAAGACCCATTTGCGACCAAGCTTTAACTTCCTGACAAATGTTGCTCCAATATATTCAAATAATTTCCCCCCCTCATGAAGCCATCTATTTTGTGAAGTGCACCAGTCCCCTCCTGCAGCAAAGCACCCCACAACATGATGCTGCCACCCTCGTGCTTCATGATTGGGATGGTGTTCTTCAGCTTGCAAGCCTTCCCCTTTTTCCTCCAAACATAACGATGTTCATTATGCCAAACAGTTCTATTTTTGTTTCATCAGACCAGAGGACATTTATCCAGAAAGTACGATCTTTGTCCCCATGTGCAGTTGCAAACCGTAGTCTGGCTTTTTTATGGCGGTTTTGGAGCAGTGGCTTCTTCCTTGCTGAGCGGCCTTTCAGGTTATGTCGATATAGGACTTGTTTTACTGTGGATATAGATACTTTTGTCCCTTTTTCCTCCAGCATCTTCACAAGTTCCTTTGCTGCTGTTCTGGGATTGATTTGATCTTTTCGCACCAAAGTACGTTCATCTCTAGGAGACAGAACACATCTCCTTCCTGAGCGGTATTACGGCTGCGTGGTCCTATGGTGTTTATACTTTTGTACTATTGTTTGTACAGATGAACGTGGTACCTTCAGGCGTTTGGAAATTGCTCCCAATGATGAACCAGACTTGTAGAGGTCTGCAATTGTTTTTCTGAGGTCTTGGCTGATTTTCTTTTGATTTTCCCATGATGTCAAGCAAATAGGCACTGAGTTTGGAGGTAGGCCTTGAAATACATCCACAGGTACACTTCCAATCAACTCAAATTATGTCAATTAGCCTATCAGAAGCTTCTAAAGCCATAACATAATTTTCTGGAATTTTCCGAGCTGTTTAAAGGCACAGTCACCATACTGTTTGTAAACTTCTGACACACTGGAATTGTGATACTATGAATTATAACTGAAATGATCTTGTCAGTAAACAATTGTTGGAAAAATCACTTGTCATGCACAAAGTAGATGTTCTAACCAACTTGCCAAAACTATAGTTTGTTAACAAGAAAATTGTGGAGTGGTTGAAAAATGAGTTTTAATGACTCCAACCTAAGTGTATGTGAACTTCAACTGTAAATGTCATTGTTGTAGAAGTTATCTTTATTCAAACTGTCCTGCAGGTCATTAAACTGTTTTGGAGAAAGGCCTTAGAATATGGCAATTATTGGGGACTGTGTCCTCAAGTTTTCTAGTAAGCTGTGATTGTAAAGTAAAGCTGATATAGCTTTAAACTGCACTTTGGTGTCTGAATGTGAAAAGTTGCCAGATACTGTGTGTGGCTGTAGGTAAAGCTGTCTGCAGCGGCCAGTGTTAGTCTTGATCCCTGTGGGCCTGGATTAAGCCAACTTCCTGCTCTCTCACAGCCATCTTTTTTGAGGCACACCACTTGGAATGAAATAAGGTATAGTGACAACTTCCAATGACATGCCATCAGAACTTTTCAAATGTCTTCTTTGTTTTTCCCCAAACGGCTTGTCTGGCTGTCTGCGATCTGGAATTAAATGCTGCAGATTGAATTCTCAACTGTGACCATGTGGCTAACTGTGAATCACCTGCAGGTCTGCCTGTCAAGCCTTTTTGTCTCATCACTTTCTATTTTTGTTTGTGTGTCTGTCTATGGTTTTTCTTTATAGTTCTTACCATTCAGTCAACCTCTTGTTAAGCTACCATATGTGGGGATATTTTAGTGTGTATATAACTAGTCTTTTTTTTCACAAATCGGGGATTTTCAGTTTTTAGTCCGATTCACACGTTACCATGGTAAATACCTTTTCGGTCTTTGTCTGGTTCGTTAATTGACATTGCAATTCCTTTGTTACTTGGTGATTTATTTTTCTGTTTGTTTATTTTCGTAATCATTGTTGGCTTTAAGCTTGATGTTGTATCCAAAATGTATATCAGGAGCATCTAAACTCAAAGAAATGAAGTGTCTCTCGTGTGACCTCAAGACAAACCACAACACTCTGACATATCTTATGTTTCCCCTGTTTTAAGGATTGGTCAGACTAGCAAATCAATCATTGAATGCACTTTAAATCTCTTGTGACCGATTGTCTATTTCCAAAGAAATGGATTGTTTGCAAAATGGAAAAAAGACAACTAACAATCAATGTATTATATATTTGAGTTCTGGTTTGCTATTTGTATGAACTGAATAAGTGTGAAGAGTGATCCTTAGTAAGCAATGCCACTGGCACTTACTGCTTTATATTCCCCAGGTTTAGCCTATTCCCTGCCACTCCACAGATATTGGAATAAGCTTTAGACCTCAAACTAATGTGTAAAACAAAGATGTTTTGTTTTTTAAAGCAACTTCCTTTGAGCCAGACGATATAATTCTACAGAGGAACTGCATAATAGTTGTTCAAAATGTTAAGATAATCTTGTCTGCTGCTCTCTTGTCCCGTTGTTTCCATGTTTGACAGTTATTTTTCTGTGCTTTGAATTGACCCTATTATTTAAATGATGTGATTGTTTAAGACGCAGACTAGGGAGTGGGATGCTGGGAACACTGGAAGTTCTGCTGGAATCATATCCTGGTTGAATGATTGCCAAAAAATAATCTACAGCCCTTTTCAGTCCACTGTTATTTTTGTCAAACAAATGTTCAAATCTGAGAAATTGCGCATTCCCTGTATTTTGTGGTGCGGAGGAGTAATTAAGAAAAAAGCCCAGTTTTATAACCGGCCCCTCCCTCTCTGTTTGGACAGCTAATGGTTAAGGTGGGCACAGCCATTTACTATACAATACATGGCTTGTCGTCACTCAGCCCTCACAGCCATTGGTCCCTTTATGGCCCGCCATGTCATGTTGTAGCTTTGCTGTTATTGACTGTAGAATCACACTGAACCCTAGGCTGCACTAGATGCCAAGCTATCGCTAGTGGTTAAACATGGGATCCATCTGTGTTACCAGACAGGATAATGTGTTGGAATGGCTATAGAGCAGGGAAGGGCAGCTCTGAGCCACAGGGATGGCAGACTCCATCAGCTCAGTACAAACAGATAGCATGGGAACTGACTGGGGATGGGGAATTGGGTGGGTTGACATATCAAACAAACAAGGACTGTACTGTGCTATTTCATCTAATGTGATTCACAAATTCAAGGACCTTGGCAATGGAGATGTGCATTTACGAATGGATTGTGTGCTCTTAACTGAATGTGTAGCGGTGCTGGATATATTGAGTGTTGTTGTGGATGAGTTGTAATAGTAAGACAAAGTATTGAATGCTGACGATGTAGCGGGGAAAGCTGGTGAGGAAATAGGCTGGGTTTGAACTTGCACAAAAACGACCCTTGCCAAGTTTAGTCCAGAGTTATCTAAGTTACCACAGAGACTTTTTTATTTTTATTTTTATTCTCCCTAATGTAGATGTCCTGCTATCATTTCTGTAGTAATCAACATGGTCCTGTCGAGTCCTTATGCACACTATGTATTACAATGCATACGTTTTAAAGCTTTTAGGTTGTGTGTGAAACTGTTCTGCTGTGTGGACTGCGATGAATTCCTGTGACATGTTATTGTTGTTTACTCATTTGTTTTCTGATGCCAAAACAGGGTGTGTGGTTAAACAGTGATGAATATTGGACTATATTGTCACCTGACCAGTTCATGAAAAGATGTTATGTCTCTGATGCTGAGGACCAGTCCAGGTTTAACCCTCAACTGCCCAGTGTTCCTACTACAGTACTATCACTGCCACTAGACGTAGTGACAACACTTCCTTAGGTTTGAAGTGGATATGAGGTTTTACAAAAATAAGATTAATTTGTCATATCCTCACTATGGCAGTGAGTCATGGACTGTCAGCATGTCTTACTGCACTCTCGGTCTTGCTGTCTGTCTGATTCATGAGGCCCAATGTACTCACCTCAGATAAAATGTCAAGCTTACACTAAATTAGATGTTTTTTGTTCTGTAATTTAAAAAAATGTATTCTTGCTCATCTTTACATGTAGCTTTATTCTACAATCCATTAGCCAGGTATACTTCATCTAGCATCACCGCCCTACCTCATTGCTACTCTTGTGTCTGTGTGTGATGTATATATTTAAAATACTATAGGAAAATACCTTACTGGTAACTCCTTTCCACATGTATATGTAAACTCGTAACCTCAATACTACACAGTTGATATCATTATTGGGAAATCTGTTTTCTAACCTGCTTACTAAAGATGCGACTGTCAAGGGATGCCCAGTTGTCTCCAAATATATATTTCAAATCATTGCTATGCTGTAACTTTGATGGGTGTTTTAAGTCACTTTCTGAGATTTTCACAGTTGATGGTGCTACCAGCAAACAGATTAACTGATCTGTGTATCTTACCTCAAATGGTGCTAATTTTTTCTATCTTTTTATTCTCATTAAACTGTTTATTCAGGTTGGTGATCCCAAAATCAACGACAAGTCAAATTTCTTATTCTTTAAATCATACATTCTGGTTGTAGTTTTTAAGTCAAGTACTTCATAATTCCTAGTTCATCTTAAAATATATTTTTAGCAGTTATCTGCATACTTAGGAATTGGACAATTTGAGCTTGCTTCAGATTTTGACTTGTTCTCAGATCACCATTTAACCAAATACTGCTATTAGCTTGTTGCATATTGGCTTCATGGGCAGTTGTGCTAAAACCATTTTCTAACTGGACTGGGCAGTTCTATAAGAGAGATTTGGTCCTCAGTAAATGTTTGGTTATCCACAGGTCAATGCTGTGACGACACTTCTACAGACAGATTGCAGTTACAGTACAAGGTTATTTCTAAGCAGTGTCTAGTATTTAGCAGAAAATTCAATATTGACTTGGATGGGATTGTGAATTTATCTCAGAATATTAAATGTACTCCTAATTTTTTTAAATCTTGTAAAAATATTTTATAGATGGGTGTGAACTGTCCTGACAACCTCTTGTTGATATGTGACATCATTTGAAAAATGTCAAAAATGCATCAATTTCACCTCTAAAAATTGTAATCGCAATCAATCACAAGTTTTTTTTCACTTCTTGTTGATCTTCATTCTTGCTACTCTTCCTGACCCCAGGAAGAGTAGCTTCTGCAAAAGCTAATAGGGAGCCAAATAAACAAATTCATAAAAAATATATATAAATTATTGCGAACATGCTCAATTGCTGTGAACCAGAACCATAGATCTATGAACAGTATATGTACTCTGTGTATATGTACTCCATCTGTGGCTCTGCTGTAGTCATGTGGTCTTTTTACATCCCTCTTTTCTTGGAGTCAGAGATACAGGTTTCAGGAACAGTCTAGTTTTTGAGATCATACATATTCTTGTGTAAGGTGGTGTGCGGAGCCAAGCTCTGTGAATTTGTCCTTGGGAAGGGGGTGTGGCCTCATCAGTGTGTCCTAGGGTGGGTCTGAGACCCTCAGTCACCATCCCCAAAAGGTGTCATACAGAAAGAAAATGTTATAAATATACATGTCCTTGCAGATCGGTCACACCTCTGCCATGCAACCGATTTTGACGCTTAGCATAATTGTGTGTTTGATGCGGTCCAGGTACACCTGTTCAATGTACAGAGCAACAAAATAAATCCAGACTTTTATTCTATCAGAACATTTGACTCATGGCTCTTTTTCCATTGCACATCGTTGCCCTCAGGCAGCAGAAACCCTTTAAACTCCTCACAACCCCCCCCCCCCCCCCCCCCCTCCCCCCCAATTGTTTTTAAAGGTCCAATGCAGATGTTTTTATCCAAAGATAATAAAATAATTTCTGGGTAACAATTATGTACCTTACTGTGATTGTTTTCAAATAAAATGGTCAAAAATAAACAAATTACTTACTTCTCAAGCAAGAATTTTGTTAGGACTGTCTGGGAATGGTTTGAGAGGGGAGGGGAAAACTGAAAACTAGCTGTTATTGGAAGAGAGTTCTGTAACTCTATTGGTCTATTAACTAATTTGTTGCCTGATGATTACACCAGGCAAGCCCAAACTTAATCTCACCAAACAGGAGAAATTTCAGGCAGACTTTTCAAACAGCTCCTGAGCGGCGCAGCGGTGTAAGGTACTGCATCTCCGTGCTAGAAGCGTCACTACAGACACCATGGTTCAAATCCAGGCTGTATCACAACCAGCCATGATTGGGAGCCCAATGCGGCGGACAATTGGCCAAGCGTCGTCTGGGTTTGTTCGGTGTAGGCTGTCATTGTAAATAAGAATTTGTTCTTAACTGACTTGCCTGGTTAAATAAAACGATCAAATGGATCCATTCCACTAATTGCACTCCAGCAATTACCATGAGTTTATCCTTCCCAATTAAGGTGCCACCAACCTCCTGTGGTTCAAAGGCACTTAAATCTTTTGTCTTGCCCATTCACCCCCTGAATGGCACACATACAAAATCCATGTCTCAATTGTCTCATTTAACCTGTCTCCAATTGTCTTATTTAACCTGTCTCCTCCCCTTCATCTACATTGATTTGAAGTAGATGGAAAAAAGCTGTCCTTGAAACAGTCTTGATATGTTCGTCAAAAGAGAGATCAGGGTCCAGAGTAATGCCGAGGTCCTTCACAGTTTTATTTGAGACGACTGTACAACCATCAAGATTAATTGTCAGATTCAACAGAAGATCTCTGTTTCTTGGGACCTAGAACAAGCATCTCTGTTTTGTCCGAGTTTAAAAGTAGAATGTTTGCAGCCATCCACTTCCTTATGTCTGAAACACGGGCTTCCAGGGAGGGCAATTTTGGGGCTTCACCATGTTTCATCGAAATGTACAGCTGTGTGTCATCCACATAGCAGTGAAAGTTAACATAATGTTTTTGAATGACATCCCAAGAGGTAAAATATATAGTGAAAACAATAGTCCTAAAACAGAACCTTGAGGAACACCGAAAGTATTATTGCGTCAGGTCAAGTGCAGTTAGGCTACTTTTTTGTTGTTGCTTCAGGACAAAGTTGTACAGTTAGCCTACTTTTCAGGACAATATCATATAAAATATGATGTAAAATGATGGCCTTTATCAATGTTTATTCCAACATATCCACTGAGATTCACAGGGTCATACATTCTATGGGCCAAAGGAACCTAATTGAGCAGTTAGGATCATACCCTCTGATAGTGAGGACAGTTAGCTTGAGGACAGTGACAGCGAGGAAGAATGGGCCCCAAGAATCAGGTTTGAGAGGCAGTGAAATACTAGTTTATGCCCAACTTGTATTATCTTATGAAATGAGTGCTTGTTTATACCAGGTTCACTTAATACATGTTCTGAAAATATATGATTTTCCTTGGTGTTTTAGTACCCTCATGGTATAGCATTATCAGAATGCCTGTATCTTGGAAAAACCTAAATGTGTGGAGTAGAGTTAAAGAATTCATTTTATTTAACGTTCTGTCTCTAACTTATTTCCTAGTTAAATAAAGGTTAACTAAATGTAGGCCTACTGTATGTTTATGAAAAAAACAAAAATCTGTTAATCCCTTAAAAACAAACCTACCTGAGTCTCAAGCTCAGAAAATAGTCTAACTTTGTCAGTCTTTTGTTGTTGACAGCAACTTTGACTGGAGTTGTGAAACCAAGCAGGCAGACAAATAGAGATGAGCCCAGTGATACATCACAGCTCTGCTGAGCGTAGCATACGCAAATTAGACACCTTGTTTGGTATTTAGATTAGCATTATGGCATTTTACAGTAGATCACACATAAGCTCTGTATGCACTCTGAATTCTTTTCCTATCATCGCTGAGATCAATCCTCGCTCCCCATCTCTTCCTGGAGCTTTGACTTTGGATATGGGACACAGGCTGGCGGGCTGTGTCTGATGTGCTGGTTTCACACGAGGCGGAGTGGGCTGGGGATTAAAAGGCAGATTGATCTGGGTGTCAGCCAGAGATAAGCGGACAGGGGCTCTCTGATTTATTGGGGAGACGGGAAGTTAATATCAGCCCACATGCTGCAGTGGCACACAAAAACAAGAAAATCTGGCAATACTAGGGGTTTAGAATGTATGACAATGTCAAAGCTCCAGTGTAATATTAAACGAGCAATTATTGCAGCGATTGAGAATCTCAATCTTTTACAATGTTATGGGTGGTGGTGGTGGGGGGGACAGATTTTCGTCTGTTTTGCATTGAATTTGTCTTTTGTATATTGTTAAATATGGTGGTGAAATGGCACTCCTTGTGAGCAAGCCCTTTCTGTTTGCCTCATAATGCATTCCATGTATTATTGCCTTACTAAGCAATGTGTTGTGCAGCTAGGCTTTTTCTCTGCCCAAGGGGACTGCTCAATGTCATTAACGCTAACAGTTGCCACATGCCTGTAATGTATTGCTGCATCCGTTATTGACAATGAGATGATTCCGTGTAGTAATGATGGATTGGCCTAGGAGGAACAGACAGGGCTGGGCTCTGCTTCCTGCAACCAAGCGTCGGTATACTGTGTCCTTTTAGTCACCGCTGCAGTACTGGAGACACATTCATCTTAAACACTGTTTACATTACACATTGTAGGGTATTCATTTAAATCCCTTTTATATTGCTGTTGGTTTTAAAAACCTGTGTTTAAGACAACAGTGACAACAGGTCTACATACTATACCTTGCATTTGAACAAATATGACCACATACTCCATTGCCACAGTCTTGACCAATACATTACATGATATCTGCAGTATAATCAACAGGATTTGAAAAAAAATTGTGCTAGGCCTTTGTTCCCTCTCAGAAACCGTTGCCTATTTGGATATCTAAATTAACATTCACAATAGTAGGAAGAGGCTGATGTGACATTTGCTATGAAAGCCTGAGTCTCATTCTACCATCAGCAGTTCTCAAGATAATGAGAGTATGAATAGAAACCTGGCAGCGGTGATCAGCTCCACTGTTCTATTTAGACCAGGCCTCATAGAGGGAAGTTCAGTCATATGGTTTAATTCTGTTTGGCCAGTTTGGTGTGACCTGTCTGCTGCCTTTCAGTTAGACCACCCAGTTGAAGGATGCCTTATTCATTATTAGTGAAAATAGTGACAGAAGGAGTCTATTATTATTTCTAAGCACACTGTGTGTGACCACTGGAATCCTTAGCTTTGGCGGTTAAAACATGCTATTTTGAGACAATTGGAGAAGGAGAGAGGGGGTGTTATAGAGCAGAGGGGTGAGTGGCACCTCAAAATGTATGCCTGCTTTCACATCATTAAAAACCTTGGTGACCCTGAACACTATTTCACTCTCAGCGCTTGAGCTGCCATTGGTGACGGGTGGGAGTCTGGAGAGGTGTCAGCTCCGACACGGACTGGTTTAATCAGCGCTGCTGCTCCCAGGCTAACGTCCATCAGACTCCCTTTGATGTGCTGTCAGATAGCTAGGCCCCGGCCGCCTACTTCAGTCAGCACCTACCGACGCTTCACATTTCATCCCTTACCTGGGAGTGAGCTTAATTGGGCCGATTCTGGGACAAATGCTCTAGCCGGAGGGGGACACAAGTTATGGAGACACGAGTTATGGAGACAGAAGGTAATGGAGAGTGTGTAGAGATAAATAGTCCTGCAGGCATCTATTTAGAATTCCTCATGTGAAGAACCCACTCCATAATAAACTGGTGGTCTTTTGACAGTCTTGAAGCACAGCAGTGTCTCTGCGTGTGGAGTCAGTAGAGCGGTTAATACTATGTATCATATGGGAGACTATTACTGGCTATACAGACGTAAGTAGTCATGCATCTGCCATACCGTTGAAAAAGCCTGTAGGAGAGGAATCTGTTTTTGTCCAATTTGCAGCCCTGGTGAGGTACATACCCCATGTGTCCATATTGTTACTGAACCTACAGACAGCTGCCGCCTTCTCCTATGGTTCTGATCTCAACTATCCAGTTGTTTCAAACTCAATGCTCAAGATTCCATGTGAAAGACTTCCCCAGATGTTGTCTTTGTTTTGTTTTTTCCCCAATATAATCAAAATCCCTCAGTCATCTGTATGAGTGCACAGTAGAGGGGTTTTAGCTCTAAGTACTATTGTGGATGATTGGTATTCACTTATAGTATTTACCGACAGGTATACATTACTTTTCCAGATCACAGTGACTAATCATTGAGTGACATCTTGCAACAGTAAATGTTATTTTATGGTTATACTATATTGATGCGTACACATTGATCCAGCTAATGTTGTCGAAGCGTTTGCTTTTTGTTCTGAGTAATTTATTTTTGTGCTGCTCTTTTTTTCATGTTAGTAAATAAACTCCAGGGTTAAACAGACAATGAGATTCTTATAATGAATTCTGCCATTGGTCTTCAAAGTCATCAAATCATTTGCATGGTTAAGCATGCCAATCAAGCAATCAGGTTAAAATCTCTCACTCTCTCCCCCAATCCATCCATGGTGGTCCTGGTGTCCATGGAAGAGGTGTCTGGAGACGTTCTGCTCAGTGTGACTGAGATGCCCTCTAGTCAGCTTCTCATCCCCGGAGGGTAACAGAGAGGACGTCAGTCTTAACACTACCTCCCGCAGCGCCATGGACACAGTCTCTTGTTTCTCATATAATATTGAATACAGAGAATGATGTAAAAATGAGATGTTCTAAAAAGATGAGTCTCTTATGCTTCTCTCCCTCTCCCACACGCGCACACACACACACACACACACACACTAGAATGAAATGTTGAGGAGGTTTGGCGTCTGTGCGGGACCATATGTCCATGGAGTCTCACATTCTCACAAATTGGCCTTATTTAAAAGGAAATGGGTAAGGTGGCTCAGACACCTTCCTTTGGATTACTCTCTCTTTTTCTTGAGCAGAAGGCTTTAAAATGGCTTCGATTAATGCATAATGTTCCCTCAATTAAAAAAATCCAAAGTGATCATGAATTTTTCATTCTTGGAGCGTTTAAGCTAATTATGGCACAAATGAAGAACATTGTGGTGAAACTCCACAAAGGGGTCTGACATTGACGGCCAATGTCACTGTCACGGGGCCACTCTGCTGCGATGCTAATCACCACAGCTGTTTAATATTCCTGCCTGTGTATTCTCCTCTCTACTGTCCTCTATCAACGCTCTCTCTCTCACCCTCCATCAGTCTCTCTCACCCACCCTATTTCTCACTCTCTCTCTCCCTCTCTCTCTCTCTGTGGATGGTGTTTATAATGGAAATTAACTAATTGTTGTAATATAATTTTAATGATTGTATTATATAATGCAGTAAATATAGCTTGTTACTTGCTAAGCAATTTTGTCACATTTCAAGGGCAATCAATTTGTATAAGATCAAATCTGCCCGCCTCTGTCATGAGAGACAAAGGGAATATTGGGCTGCTCCCCCGACTAGATATTCATGACAACCCACTGACAGCCTCAACAATGACTCTAATGATAGACAACGTGTCAGCCATATGGAGGTCACTTACTGCCTGCCTGAATATCTGCTGAATTGATGATACATTGATGGGAAGTTGATATACACTACCGTTCAAAAGTTTAGGGTCACTTAAAATGTCCTTGTTTTGAAAGAAAATCACATTTTTTGTCCTTTAAAATAACATCAAATTGATCAGAAATACAGTGTAGACATTGTTAATGTTGTAAATGACTATTGTAGCTGGAAACGGCTGATTTTTAATTGAATATCTACATAGGCGTACAGAGGCCCATTATCAGCAACCATCACTCCTGTGTTCCAACGGCACATTGTGTTAGCTAATCCAAGTTTATCATTTTAAAATTCTAACTGATCATTAGAAAACCCTTTTGCAATTATGTTAGCACAGCTGAAAACTGTTGTGCTGATTAAGAAGCAATAAAACTGGCCTTCTTTAGACTAGTTGAGTATCTGGAGCATCAGCATTTGTGGGTTCGGTTACAGGCTCAAAATGGCCAGAAACAAAGAACTTCTGAAACTCGTCAGTCTATTCTTGTTCTGAGAAATGAAGGCTATTCTATGGGGTTGAGTTCAGGTGATTGTGAAGGCCAGATCATCTGATGCAGCACTCCATCACTCTCCTTCTTGGTCAAATAGCCCTTTTACAGCCTGGAGGTGTGTTGGGTCATTGTCCTGTTGAAAAACAAATGATAGTCCCACTAAGCGCAAACCAGAACGCATGGAGTATTGCTGCAGAATGCTGTGGAAGCCATGCTGGTTAAGTGTGCCTTGAACTCTAAATAAATCACATACAGTGTCACCTTCAATGCACCATCACACCTCCTCCATGCTTCAGGGTGGGAACCACACATGCAGAGATCATCCGTTCACCTACTCTGCGTCACAAAGACATGGCGGTTGGAACCAAAAATCTCAAATTTGGACTCATCAGACCAAAGGACAGCTACTACTGCATCAATATGTTTTGACCATGACAGTTTACAATCTGGGGTTACTCCAAGCAGTTTAATCATCTAAACTTGCTCAATTTCCACATGATTTATTACAAGATTTAGTTGAGGTTTAGGGTTTAGTGAGTGATTTGTCCCAAATACAATGCTTTTAGTTTTAGAAATATTTAGGGCTAACTTATTCCTTGCCACCCACTCTGAAACTAACTGCAGCTCTTTGTTGAGAGTTGCAGTCATTTCAGTCGCTGTAGTAGCTGACGTGTATAGTGTTGAGTCATCTGCATACATAGACACTCTGGCTTTACTCAAAGTTAGTGGCATGTCGTTAGTAAATTTGAAAAATGCAAGGGGCCTAAACAGCTACCCTGGGGAATTCCTGATTCTAACTGGATTATATTTGAGAGGCTTCCATTAAAGAACACCCTCTGTGTTATGTTAGACAAGTAACTCTTTATCTACATTATAGCAGGGGGTGTAAAGCCATAACACATATGTTTTTCAGGTAGCAGACTATGTCAATGTCAAAAAGTGTACTGAAGTCTAACAAGACAGCCCCCACAATCATTTTATCATCTATTTCTCTCAGCCAGTCATCAGTCATTTGTGTAAGTGCAGTGCTTGTTGAGTGTCCTTCCCTATAAGCATGCTGAAATTCTGATATGTAGTGCCTTATACCTCTATGCCACTCAGGAGCCCGACAGCAACTTTCACTGGAGTTGTAAAACTAGGCAGGCAGAGCCGTGATAAACTCAGCAAAAAAGAAACGTCCTCTCACTGTCAACTGCATTTATTTTCAGCAAACGTAACGTGTAAACATGTGTAACCTTTCAGGTTATGTCGATATAGGACTCGTTTTACTGTGGATATGGATACTTTTGTACCTGTTTCCTCCAGCGTCTTCACAAGGTCCTTTGCTGTTGTTCTGGGATTGATTTGCACTTTTCACACAAAAGTACGTTCATCTCTAGGAGACAGAACGCGTATCCTTCCTGAGTGGTATGACGGCGGTATGACGGCGTCCCATGGTGTTTATACTTTCATACTATTGTTTGTACAGACGAACGTGGTACCTTCAGGCGTTTGGAAATTGCCCCAAGGATGAACCAGACTTTCAAGTCAGTAGAAAGGCCTCTTGGAGTGGGTTCTTCACACGAGGAATTCAAAAAAGAGGTCTTGGCTGAGGTCTTGGCTGATTTATTTTGATTTTCCCATTATGTCAAGCAAAGAGGCACTGAGTTTGAAGGTAGGCCTTGAAATACATACACAGGTACACCTCCAATCGACTCAAATGATGTCAATTAGCCTATCAGAAGCTTCTAAAGCCCTGACATAATTTTCTGGAATTTTCCAAGCTGTTTAAAGGCACAGTCAATTTAGTGTATGTGAACTTCTGACCCACTGGAATTGTGATACAGTGAAATAAGTGAAATAATCTGTCTGTAAACACTTGTTGGAAGAATTACTTGTGTCATGCACAAAGTAGATGTCCTAACCGACTTGCAAAAACTATAGTTTGTTAACAAGAAATTTGTGGAGTGGTTGAAAAACGAGTTTTAATGACGCCAACCTAAGTGTATGTAAACTTCCGACTTCAACTGTAACAAGATTCAACAACTGAGACATAAACTGAACAAGTTCCACAGACATGTGACTGACAGAAATTGAATAATGTGTCCCTGAACAAAGGGGGGTCAAAATCAAAAGTAACAGTCAGTATCTGGTGTGGCCACCAACTGCATTAAGTACTGCAGTGCATCTCCTCCTCATGGATTGCACCAGATTTGCCAGTTCTTGCTGTGAGAGTTTACCCCACTCTTCCACCAAGGCACCTGCAAGTTCCCAGACATTTCTGGGGGGAATGGCCCTAGCTCTCACCTTCGGATCCAACAGGTCCCAGACGTGCTCAATGGGATTGAGATCCGGGCTCTTCGCTGACCATGGCAGAACACTGATATTCCTGTCTTGCAGGAAATCACCCACAGAACGAGCAGTATGGCTGGTGGCATTGTCATACAGGAGGGTCATGTCAGGATGAGCCTGCTAGAAGGGTACCACATGAGGGAGGAGGATGTCTTCCCTGTAACGCACAGCGTTGAGATTGCCTGTAATGAAAACAAACTCAGTCCGATGATGCTGTGATACACCGCCCCAGACCATGATGGACTCCGAATCGATCCCGCTCCAGAGTACAGGCTTCGGTGTAACGCTCATTCCTTCGACGATAAACGCGAATCTGACCATCACCCCTGTTGAGACAAAACCGTGACTCGTCAGTGAAGAGCACTTTCTGCCAGTCCTGTCTGGTCCAGCGACGGTGGGTTTGTGCCCATAGGTGACGTTGTTGCTGGTGATGTCTGGTGAGGACCTGCCTTACATCAGGCCTGCAAGCCCTCAGTCCAGCCTCTCTCAACCTATTGCGTACAGTCTGAGCACTGATGGAGGGATTGTGTGTTGGTGGTGTAACTCGGGCAATTGTTGTTGCCATCCTGTACCTGTCCTGCAGGTGTGATGTTCGCATGTACTGATCCTGTGCGGGTGTTGTTAGACGTGGTCTGCCACTGCAAGGACGATCAGCTGTCCTTCCTGTCTCCCTGTAGTGCTGTGTTAGGCGTCTCACAGGACGGACATTGCAATTTATTGCCCTGGCCACATCTGCAGTCCTCATGCCTCCTTGCAGCATGCCTAAGGCACGTTCACGCAGATGAGCAGGGACCCTGGGCATCTTTCTTTTGGTGTTTTTCAGAATCAGTAGAAAGGCCTCTTTAGTGTTCTAAGTTTTCATAACTTTAATTGTCTACCGTCTGTAAGCTGTTAGTGTGTTAATGACCGTTCCACCGGTGCTTGTTCATTAATTGTTTATGGTTCATTGAACAAGCATGGGAAACAGTGTTAAAACCCTTTACCATGAAGATCTGTGAAGTTATTTTGGATTTTTATGAATTATCTTTGAAAGACAGGGTCCTGAAAAGGGGACGTTTCTTTTTTTGCTGTTTACATCACACATTTCTGGGATCTTTTATTTCAGCTCATGAAACATGGGACCAACACTTTACATTTTACGTTTGAGTTTACATTTTTGTTCAGTGCAATAACTAAGGGGCTATAACATTGACACAAGACCCTGATAGAAGGACTTATGATACAAGAACAACAACTAACTTGAGTAAGGAAGTAATCTGGAAAGAAATCAAAGCAATCAACAAAGAGAAACTCCATAGCCCTAGTAGGCCTACAGATCATCAGTACTGTCTGCGTGTGTATATCAGAAGCCTATACACGAACAGAATCCCTGTGTCCTTTGAAAAGGTCTGTAGTGAACTGTGATGCTTTATATTAATAGCATTACTACGTTTCTGGAAGCAATGCTGATTAAATATTCATTGACTTTGATTACAGTGAAATTAAGACTGAAGCCTCGTCTCAAATCCAGAGGAATAATGGCACTGTAAATAATGCATTGTTCCTAAATCGAGAACAGCAGATTTGACGCCCCTACCCTGATTGTTTAGCCATTTGTCTGAGGCAGTCATTCTCTGTGTACATATTTAGATATCACTGCAGTGGCACTCTGACAGCAAGATGGCTCTCACAGGCTGTCTTGACTTTGGAAAACTTAGTGGAGAGGTATGAGCACACTGGGCGAAGGTTAGGCTGACTGATATTATAATTGTACTGTAGTTTGGTTGTATGACCATGTCATCAATAATCAAGGGTCTTGCTGTCCATTTTGTGTCCTTTTTGCGGGCGGGTGTGCGTGCGTGCGGGTGGGTGGGTGTGCGTGCGTGCGTGCGTGCGTGCGGGTGGGTGGGTGGGTGGAGTTCTCAACAGAACACCCCCGTTTAATGTCTACTTAACTTTCTGAGTCATATACATTGTTATCAGTTAGTGATTAGATGTATACCTTTTAAGTAAAGATTGGAAATGCATTCATATTTATATTCCTTGGCACATCAACTGTTTTCTCAGCTTAACACACACTCATATGATGAGGAAGGGTTAGAGTAGAAAGGGAGAGTGAGGAAAAAAACTATTTATTTCCTCTTTTTAAGTTTCAGCATCGGTCATTTAGCTGGCTTGTTTATTTAAATGTTAATGTGCCGCAAGTGAAACATGCATTGCAAATCGAGTTGAGAAGAAAGTGGACTTCAAATAAGAAGTGGCAAGCGCTTGCTTTTGAAAGAGCCTGCGTGAGTTTATCTTTGTCCTTTTCTCGGTTTTAAGAGGGCTACAAAGTTGGGAGTTTTGTGTGAAGATGACATCTCCCCTGTGACTGTGAATAATTAATGATAAATTATTCCATTCTCGACCAACACTACCGCCACCATCACCATCCACACCAATCCCTTTGTGCCAGATAAGTATTACAATTTCAGTCTTATCAGTCTTCTAAGACTTGAGATGTAGAAGTTCCTGTCAGTCGGCGAAAGCTGTGAAGTGTCAGCCTTGTGACATTATGTTAAAATAAACCATAAACCTTGATTAACTGTGACCTGACACGCCACCACTCTCCTCTCAAATAAAGAGGCTGCTATTTTTGGGGGGAGGGTTGGGCAGACACAAGAAGAAAGTTACAGAAAGGGTTTTATACATTCACGTTTTATTAGCCTCATGTATGGGATACGCATGCTTACTTGCAGGTTTCTTGTCTGCAATGCAACATCAATAAGAAATAATACAAGATGAGGATACGAACATAAAGTAAATGGCTCAGTAGAATATCATATATTTTTTAGCATACGTATAATACAGAAAGGAACCATTTATAGTCCAATATTTATACATGAATTGGGGAGGGGGGATTGAGTGGCAGAGTCTGGGAGCAGCAGTTGTGTTGTGTGTGTAGCATGAATGTACAGTTGGAGTCATTAAAACTAGTTTTTCAACCACTCCACAAATTTCTTGTTAACAAACTATAGTTTTGGCAAGTCGGTTAGGACATCTACTTTGTGCATGACACAAGTAATTCTTCTTTTTCCAACAATTGTTTACAGACAGATTATTTCACTTATAATTACCCGTATCACAATTCCAGTGGGTCAGAAGTTTACATACACTAAATTGACTGTGCCTTTAAACAGCTAGGAAAATTCCAGAAAATGATGTCATGGCTTTAGAAGCTTCTGATAGGCTAATTGACATAATTTGAGTCGATTGGAGGTGTACCTGTGTATGTATTTCAAGGCCTACCTTCAAACTCAGTGCCTCTTTGCTTGACATCATGGGAAAATCAAAAGAAATCGGCCAAGACCTCAGAAAAAAAATTGTAGACCTCCACAAGTCTGGTTCATCCTTGGGAGCATCTTCCAAAAGCCTGAAGGTACCATGTTCATCTATACAAACAATAGTCCGCAAGTATAAACACCATGGGACCAGGCAGCCGTAATACCGCTCAGGAAGGAGATGCGTTCTGTCTCCTAGAGATGAACGTACTTTGGTGCAAAAAGTGCAAATCAATCCCAGAACCACAGCAAGGACCTTGTGAAGATGCTGGAGGAAATAAGTACAAAAGTATCTATATCCACAGTAAAACAAGTCCTATATCAACATTCCCTGAAAGGTTGCTCAGCAAGGAAGAAGCCACTCGGGACGAAGATCGTACTTTTTGGAGGAATGTCCTCTGGTCTGATGAAACAAAAATAGAACTGTTTGGACATAATGACCATCGCTATGTTTGGAGGAAAAAGGGGAAGGCTTGCAAGCTGAAGAACACCATCCCAACCGTGAAGCACGGGGGTGGCAGCATCATGTTGTGGGGGTGCTTTGCTGCAGGAGGGACACTGGTGCACTTCACAAAATAGATGGCAGGAAAATGATGTGGATATATTGAAGCAACATCTCAAGACATCAGTCAGAAAGTTAAAGCTTGGTCGCAAATGGGTCTTCCAAATGGACAATGACCCCAAGCATACTTCCACAGTTGTAGCAAATGGCTTAAGGACAACAAAGTCAAGGTATTGGAGTGGCCATCACAAAGCCCTGACCTCAATCCTATAGAACATTTGTGGGCAGAACTGAAAAAGTGTGTGCGAGCAAGGAGGCCTACAAATCTGACTCAGTTACACAAGCTCTGTCAGGAGGAATGGGCCAAAATTCACCCAACTTATTGTGGGAAGCTTGTGGAAGGCTACCCAAAACGTTTGACCCAAGTTAAACAATTTAAAGGCAATGCTACCAAATACTAATTGAGTGTATGTAAACTGCTGACCCACTGGGAATGTGATGAAAGAAATAAAAGCTGAAATAAATCATTCTCTCTACTATTATTCTGACATTTCACATTCTTAAAATAAAGTGGTGATCCTAACTGACCTATGACAGGGAATTTTTACTAGGATTAAATGTCAGGATTTGTGAAAAATTGAGTTTAAATGTATTTGGCTAAGTGTATGTAAACTTCTGACTTCAACTGTATATGTGTGTGTGCGTGAGTAAGTGCATGTGTCCTAAGGTGTGGTGAATCAGAGCAGGTGGTCAGTCCAGTTCATGTGTTCAGCAGTCTGATGGCTTGTACATAGAAACTGTTTTTGAGCCTGTTGGTATTCAGTTTTGAAATGGCCTAATGTGCCAGTACTATATGAGTTATGATCCAAACGATTGGTCCAAATGTGTATAAAGTAGTGTTTGGACCCCCCAGGTAGTGAGTAATAGGCTCAGGGGCCTCCCAGTGAGTGCGGCCTGCCGCACAGCTCCCAATCCAGCCTGCAGTTGGGGAATGTCCTTCTGCCTGCTGGCTGCTCAGGACCTGACTGAGGCTAATGGATTGCTGCACACCTTGCGACATCTCAGCACTTTCCCCCAGCTCAAGCACTGCTCA
Organism: Oncorhynchus mykiss; assembly: GCF_013265735.2. Classification (NCBI taxonomy): domain Eukaryota; kingdom Metazoa; phylum Chordata; class Actinopteri; order Salmoniformes; family Salmonidae; genus Oncorhynchus; species Oncorhynchus mykiss. The sequence continues at coordinate 68,311,266 of NC_048569.1, read as the reverse complement.
CAAATTACCTTCACATAATGTTATTTGTTGCAGAGTGAAAAGTTTGAAGGACAAGGGTGTATAAAAGGAAAGGTAGACTGGCCACTTGCCTCCTCACTGATAAATATTCCTCCGGGGAAGGAGAGGAGACAGGGAGGGAGAGGGCCGTTGTGCAGTGGCTGAAGGAGTGGGTGCTAAAGGCCACAGGAGGGGAGGGTTATCAATCAGCTGCTGTGGCAGCTGAGATGAGGGGTGAGGACGAAGGGAGGCCCTGTGGGAGTCTTAAAATCTGAGGAGACTGAGGCGGTTTTGTCCTGTTCGGCTCCTGTCTGACTGTGTGTACCTGAACAGGATGCTGAGGGCCCTCTTCACTCAGGTCTCACACCGCACTGCAGCTGAACATGTTATCACTACTCAGCACCTGGCTGGGCCCACTATCATTCTTCTGTCTCTCACACTCATTTTCGTCAAAGTCTTATTCAACTGAATCTGCTGTGGAATTCTCTATGACTATGAGATGTTTTCACTCAGTGAGCACCAGCTCCATACCACCCTGCATCACACTGCTGGCTTGCTTTTGAAGCAAAGCAGGCTTTGTCCTGGTTGGTCCCTGGATGTGAGACCAGATGCTTCTGGAGGTTGTGTTGGAGGGCCAGTAGGAGGCAACCTTTCATCTGGTCTAAAATATATATCCCAATGTCCTAGGGCAGTGATTGGGGACATTGCTCTGTGTAGGGGGGGGGGGGGGGGTGTTAAACAGGTGTCTTGACTCTCTGTGGTCACTAAAGGTCCCATGGCACTTATTGTACGAGTAGGGGTGTTAACCCTCGTGTCCTGGCTAAATTCCCAATCTGACCATCATGCTCACCTAATCATCCCCAGTTTACAATTGGTGCATTTGTCTCCTCTCCTCTGTAACTATGCCCCAGGTTGTTGCTGTGAATGTGTTCTCAGTCAACTTACCTGGTTAAATAAAGAAAGCACTGGGATTCTGAATAGAAGTGGACTTGTAAGTACCTTCTCTTAGTATTATTCACACAGACACCAAACTCAATGAAGCAGCTGCGTAGGTTAAAATCCAACTCATTCTGTTTCTGAGGGAATCTGTTTTTCCCTGGCTAATGCGATATTGGCCTTAAGTAGCTGTAAGGGTGGAGAGTGGAGGGCCTGACACTCAAAGAGTAAACTGACAAGTGTTGTCCCTCCTCACTGTCACCGGCTGGTCCCCAGAGACTGCATTATAGGAGGTGATATTAAGTGCCCTCCCCTGCCAGGCCCATGTTAATTAGAGACCTCTAAAACTGTCAGATAACCCATACCCATAGAAACAAACAGCATCTTCATGTCCATAGAGCCGGAGGCAGCAGATAGCTCGGCCCTCTCTACTGCCACTCCCAGATTGCACCATGTCTCAGAGCAAGGGACCAGAGCTCTGTAGAACACGGTTTATACCCATGATACATCAGGTCATATGTACTGTATGTAGAAGTTTTTACATTGGCTCATATTGTACTGTATGTACTCAACCAAGTGGCCATTTGTGCATTAGATCACACAATGTTTAAATGCAGGGGTCCGCATGAGTATACTGTACATGACATGGGCTAAAAGCAAAGGAAAAGCTGCACACTCTAGTACGGGGTAGGCAACTAGATTCAGATGAGTTTTTGTCGGGGGGCCGGACCATAATTCGAAAACATTTTACACTGCAAATTGACGACATCTAAGCCAAAAAAGAGATGTAATTACATTGAGACACGATAACATATGCAAAACAAAAAAAGGACCTTGTGAAGGTGCTGGAGGAAACAGGTACAAAAGTATCTATATCCACAGTAAAACGAGTCCTATATCGACATAACCTGAAAGACCCCTCAGCAAGGAAGAAGCCACTGCTCCAAAACCGCCATAAAAAAAGCTAGACTAAGGTTTGCAACTGCACATGGCGACAAAGATCGTACTTTTTGGAGAAATGTCCTCTGGTCTGATGAAACAAAAATAGAACTGTTTGGTCATAATGACCATCGTTATGTTTGGCGGAAAAAGGGGAATGCTTGCAAGCTGAAGAACACCATCCCAACCGTGAAGCACGGGGGTGGCAGCATCATGTTGTGGGTGTGCTTTGCTGCAGGAGGGACTAGTGCACTTCACAAAATAGATGGCATCATGAGGGAGGAAAATTCTGTAGATATATTGAAGCAACATCTCAAGACATCAGTCAGGAAGTTAATGCTAGGTCACAAACGGGTCTTTCAAAATGGACAATGACCCCAATCATAATTCCAAAGTTGTGGCAAAATGGCTTAAGGACCACACAGTCAAGGTATTGGAGTGGCTAGTTTTGGCAAGTCGGTTAGGACATCTACTTTGCACATGACACAAGTAATTTTTCCAACAATTGTTTACAGACAGATTATTTCACTTATAATTAAATGTATCACAATTCCAGTGTGTCAGGAGTTTACATACACTAAGTTGACTGTAAACTTCTGACCCACTGGAATTGTGACACAGTGAATGTAAGTGAAATAATCTGTCTGTAAACAATTGTTGGAAAAATTACTTGTGTCATGCAAAACTATAGTTTGTTAACAAGAAATGTGTGGAGTGGTTGAAAAGCAAGTTTTAATGACTCCAACCTAGTGTATGTAAACTTCCGACTTCAACTGTATGTCACTCCCTTTGGTTTCTTCCCCAGTCGTCATTGTTCCTGTTTCATGTCGGTTCGTGTTTTTTTTTGTTCATTTATTAATGAAATGTATTCACTCGCTTCCCGACTCAGCGTACATCATTACATTCCTTTGTTAATATGAATTATTTTGACCTAAATTGTTTTTGTTTTATAGATGAGTACTGAATTGCATAGTCTCCAAAGGCACATTTGAAAGTGTCCCATACAATAAGGGGATCTGTTGTACCTACACTACCGTTCAAAAGTTTGGGGTCACATAGAAATGTCCTTGTTTTTGAAAGAAAAGCAAAACATTTTTTGGTCATTAAAATAACATCAAATTGATCAGAAATAGTGTAGACGTTGAATGTTATAAATGGCTATTGTAGCTGGAAACGGCTGATTTTTTTTTTGTGTTTTTTTTTTTGAATTTCACCTCCCTTTCTCCTCAATTTCGTGGTATCCAATTGTTAGTAGTTACTATCTTGTATCATCGCTACAACTCCCGTACGGGCTTGGGAGAGACGAAGGTCGAAAGCCATGCTTCCTCCGAAACACAACCAAGCTGCACTGCTTCTTAACACAGCGCGCATCCAACCCGGAAACCAGTCGCACCAATGTGTCGGAGGAAACACCGTGCACCTGGCGACCTGGTTAGCGTGCACTGCGCCTGGCCAGCCCCAGGAGTCGCTAGTGCACGATGAGACAAGGTTATCCCTACCGGCCAAACCCTCCCTAACCCGGACGACGCTAGGCCAATTGTGCGTTGCCCCACGGACCTCCCGGTCACGACCGGCTGCGACAGAGCCTGGGCGCGAACCCAGAGTCTCTGGTGGCACAGCTAGCACTGCGATGCAGTGCCCTAGACCACTGCGCCACCCGTGAGGCCGGAAACGGCTGATTTTTAATGGAATATCTACATAGGCGTACAGTGGCCCATTCTCAGCAACCATCACTCCTGTGTTCCAATGGCACGTTGTGTTAGCTAATCCAAGTTTATAATTTTAAAAGTATAATTGATCATTAGAAAACCAGTTTGCAATTGTTAGCACTGTAGAATAGCTTTCATTTCTCAGAACAAGAAAATACTGACAAGTTCTTTAATCGAACCCACATGCTGATACTCAAGTAGTCTAAAGAAGGCCAGTTTTATTGCTTCTTTAATCAGTACAACAGTTTTCAGCTTATGTTGGAATAAGTCAGTTATATATTTTTCTGGTCTGATTAAAAACAAGTTGTCATCCACTCGGCTTTGGTAACATTTCCAATATCCTCGCCCACGTGGAAATTCTGTAAGAGTTATATACAGTATATGCCAATCATTTGATAGTCCGACCACATTCTGTCAACACTTTATAAACTTTTGGTGCAAGTGAGAATGACATAAGAAAGTCAAGATGACTAGCTTGATTGAGCCTTTTTTTTTTGTGAGAATACTTGATTTAAAAAAAAATTGATTCCTGGTGTTTCTACATTAAATGTTTTTATTTTTACAAAAAACAAAAATCCTCCCACAAAAATAACATTAAAAAACATTTGGAGGGTCCAAAAAATTATCCCGTGGGCTGGTTTTGGCTCGCGAGCCGCCTGTTACCAACTCCCGCTCTAGTGGCTCCGATGCAATCATTTATTAACCAACATTTAGCCAGCAAACTGTCCTAATCAGGGTTTCATGACTAAAATAAATGAAATGGGCTCATGAGTTCATCCTTTTCTTGCTTCGGACAGGGTTCTGGAACTTGCCAGGAGGTTCTGACGACAGCAGGGCCAGGCAGGGAGGTAGGGACGACAGGCAGGCACGCATAGAGGATGGAAGTGTGTCTGGCATTGGGGGCCAGAGTAGATGGAGGTGATGATGGCTCCAGTCAGAGCTGCTCAGCATGAGCTGAGGGCCGGCAGAGAGAAAGAGGGAGAAAGAGAGAGAGAGTAGAAAGAGAAGGAGAGAGAGTGCCAGTGCTCCCCAGTGCAGTTGGGCAGCATGACTGTGACTTCCTGCTGGCCGCCTGTCTGTCTGTCTGTCTGGGAGCTGAAGCGGCGACCCAGCTGCTGTCAGCTCGCCTCTGTGTCCCCAAGAGTGGGACAGGCACGCTGGCTGTCAACTCCACACTCGTCTCTCCTCACCAGTCTCCTCCATACTCCTCTCTACTCCTCTCCTCTGCTCCTCTCTTCTCTCCCTCTCCCATTGTTAACACAGCACCACAGCCTCCTAACGTATCACACTTCCCTGTGTGGATGACAAAATAAAAGATGGATATATGGGGGGAATATTTCCATCGTTGACAGTTAATTACACTTTGTACTCTGGTATCATCTGAAATCAGATCTGGTTCGAATGACCCTCTGGCCCCAGTCTGTGCTTCAAGGTAGCCACCACAGGCACGTTTGAGTCTGACTGTTCTGGTGCGCTCCTGTGATGACAATAAGGGGGAACAGTGTTGAAGCCAAGCTGAGAGAGTTTGACTGTGCGTGTGGCTAGTGAAAACTCATCCCGACAGCTAGCCAGCAGCCGTGTACCTGCACACAGCAAGGTGTTGGCCAAGCGGTGAGGCGTGAGGCTTTTACTGGAGAATAACACGAGCTGAGAGGGCCTTGTCACCCATTGAGGATTCCCTGCTCCTGCTGCTGTGTGACAACAAAAATAGAGGAAGAGGCAATTGGATTTGACACATTCTTTCTTTTTTAACTTGTGGGTGGTTTGCAGTGCCAGGACTTCATTTGTCAGACTTAAGGAAATAGTGTTAAACTGTGACGGTGTCACACTTAAAGAGCTATCTGTTCCACTGCCTCTGGATGCCTTTTGTTGAGGTCATAATTAATGAGAAGTGTAAAGAGCTGGTAGCTATGGTTTCCAGATAGCTGTTTGCCATGTGTCAAGGCTTCATCGGGGGGAGGGGTTGTGTTTGTGTGGGTGCTTGTTGGCATGAGTGCATACAGTGATTATATACTTACTGTTCAGTATGATTGCCAACAGTGAATCACATCTTTTTCGGTTAGCGAGCATCCATATAAACAAGATAGGCCTATTCATGTTGAATATATTAAGATAATGTATTATGTGCTGCTGTCATTATTACTTACCAATGGCATGCTGATGAAGAGGAATTGTTCATCAATCGTCTGTATTGATGACATTTTCTATGATATCTGTAAATTATATGTGTTTCCTGTTCTATAGTATGAAAGTGAGAAAATGAAGTGAGTTGAAGTGACATGGTCCCGAGCTAGTATCCCAGCTGGAGTTCCTTTCCAGCCCATATGTTTCTGCCGGGACTCTCATGGTGTTTGGCTGGGTAGGGATATAGGGCTGGTAGCTGGTGACACTCTCGTCACCGGCTGTGTGACGGCAGAGATCGCAGCCATTCTAGTGTGGAACCCCAGAGCACATCTGAGACTAGTGTCTGTCTGTCTGTCAGGGAAGGAGCAGTATGGTCCCACCAGGGGACATGGGGGTGTCAGGGGGCTTTGGGCCTCATCCCCACACCCCTCCATCTGACAGCAAAGGTCAGTGGCTTCTCCTGCCTATCTCTCTCTGCTCCTGACAGGCCTTCCTGTGGGACCAGGCCGGGCCCCTGCTCCGGGCCCCTGCTCCGGGCTCCTGCTTGCTGACACACGCTGCGTCCAATTAATATTTCATCACTGTTTTCCCTTCTCTTTTAATCCACCCACAGAGTTCCTGATAGGGGCACTTCTGATGAGAACACCTTTTCACACCCCTGATCTTCACCAAACCTGCAGAAAGTTAGCCCAGGAAGTCTAGATGTGACGTACATGCTAAAGCAGGGGGGAGGGGTCAAACATACAGCCCGTGGGTGGCTTGAGTAAAAAACATAACTCATTATACTTTAAAATAAACTGTATAGAGATTATAATGAACCTACATTTATACAGTTTCTTGGCTGTGTTCGGTTCGCTAATAGTCACCGGAATGAAAGCTAGACAGTCGGGGACGATCAAAAATTCAAAAACGATGGATAGAGGACTTTCTTTTGTAAATTTTGACGGCGAGGAAATATAACACATTTTCAGTGCGTACCTCGTTGAAGACCGAATGCGGCCACCGGGGCAAAATGTGTTTAGCACCCCTGGGCTAAAGGATTTGGAGAGTATTACTGCATCACTTGCGTATACAATTGATAAAGATTCTACTATTCTCTTGAGAATTGCAAATCACTGAAGACAGAGCATGGTGTGTTTTTTGCTTCTGACTGGGAGGTTCATTTTCCTGGTTTAGAGTGTTTGTTGGAGTGATTTGGAGTGTTAGTCAGAGCTATTGAGAGCCTAAATGCAGAAGAGACTTGTGTTGTGCATAGAGCATGTCCGTCAGCGGAGTGATCATATCAAACAGAGATATTTGAGCCATTAATAATACATTAGCCTATCTGATGCTCCTGCTATGCAATAATCACCCATTCATCTCCCACCCTGCAGACCTGACAGACAGTCAAATGAGGGGGGAAGGTGGCACTAATGCCATTCTGGAAACACATACAGGGGGGAGGAGTGGCAAACCCATATCACCTACAGCTTATTATAGAGACAGATCCTCTATAAAGGCCTCTATGGAACAGTCTGTACTGCTGAACGTTAATAACATGGCATTATTTCATCCACTATACCCAACATAATTCTGTTGTTCCAAGTTCAAAAAATTAATAAATAACAACATCCATCCTTGGGGCACCGTGACTCACAACGGCATAATGGCAGTGTAACAGTTCCACTTTGGCAAGCACACAGCCCCAACTAGGCCTGAGAAATATATGACCTTTGTGCCTGACTTGTTCGAGTAATGTGGTTTCTGCTCTGAGAATAGCCACAATAAAGTGTGACTTGGGGGACATGGTTGGTTGGGAGCGGGAGCGCCGGCCTATGCATTTGTCTGAATCATTGCCCCCAGCCCGGGTCCTGACTGCCGTGCTCTCTGCCACAGCGTGATGGAGGAGCACTGGGGCCCTGTGTCACACCCTGAGCACTAAAGCACTCGACCTGCCTCCGGTGAGCCTACATGGCTTTACACTTTGCCTGCAGGGAAGCACGCGCCATTCATCCACAAAGCATACACACACACTGAATTGGCCTCTAGTTTGCCTACGGACCCCTTTACTTATTCCACATTTTGTTACGTTACAGCCTCATTCTACAATGTATTCAATTGTTTTTTCCCCCCCTCATCAATCTACACACAATACCCCGTAATGACAAAGCAAAAACAGTTTTTATGTTTTAAACTAATTTATTAAAAAATTAAAATAAATATATCACATTTACAAACAGTATCAGTCAAAAGTTTGTACACACCTACTCATTCCAGGATTTTTCTTTCTTTTTTTTACTATTTTCTACATTATATAATAATAGTGAAGACATCACAACTATGAAATAACACATATGGAATCATGTAGTGACCAAAAAAAGTGTTAAACACATTATTTATTCAAAGGAGTGACCCCTTGCAGTCGCAAAAGCCAACAAGCGATATGATGAAACTGGCTTTCATGAGGATCACCACAGGAAAGGAAGACCCAGCAAAGCTGTCAACAAGGCAAAGGGTGGCTATGAAAAACATAAAATATAAAATATATTTTGATTTGTTTAACACTTTTTTGGTTACTACATGATTCCATATGTGTAATTTCATAGTTTTAGTGTCTTCTATATTATTCTACAATGTAGAAAATAGTAAAAATAAAGAAAACCCTTGAATGAGTAGGTGTGTCCAAACTTTTGCTGGTACTGTAAGTATACAGATGCTTTACTCAGTTCTTTGTTGGAAGCACCTTTGGCAATGATTACAGCACCGGTTGTTCTTGGATATGAAGCTACAAGCTTGACACACCTGTATTTGGGGAGTTCCTCACATTCTTCTCTGCAGATCCTCTCAAGCTCTGTCAGATTGGATGGGGTGTGTTTCTCACAGCTATTCACAGGTCTCTCCAGAGATGTTTGATCGGGTTCAAGTCCAGGCTCTGGCTGGGCCACTCAAGGACATTCAGAGACTTGTCCCAACGCCGCTCTTGCGTTGTCTTGGCTGTGTGCTTCGTTGTCCTGTTGGAAGGTGAACCTTCGCCCCCAGTCTGAGGCCCTGAGCTCTCTGGAGTACGTTTTCATCAAGGATCTCTCTGTACTTTGCTCCGTTCATCTTTGCCTTGATCGTGATTAGTCTCCTAGTCCCTGCCGCTGAAAAACATCCCGGCAGCATGATGCTGCCACCGCCTTGCTTCACCATAGAGATGGTGCCAGGTTTCCTCCAAACGTGACGCTTGGCATTCAGGCTAAATAGTTCAATCTTTGTTTAATCAGACCAGAGAATCTTGTTTCTCATGGTCTGAGAGTCTTTAGGTGCCTTTTGGCAAACTCCAAGTGGGCTGTCATGTGCCTTTTACTGAGGAGTGGCTTCCACTCATTTTTTGGTAGCATTCCCCAGATATGTGCCTCGACACATTCCTGTCTCGGAGCTCTATGGGCAATTCCTTCGACCTCATGGTTTGGTTTTTGCTCTGACATTCACTGTCAACTGTGGGACCTTGTATGGACAGGTGTGTGCCGTTCCAAATCATGTCCAATCAATTGAATTTACCACAGGTTGAGTTCAATCAAATTGTGCAAATAATCTCAAGGATGATCAATGGAAACAGGATGCACCTGAGCTCAATTTCGAGTCTCATAGTAAAAGGTCTGAACACTTATTCCTGCATTTTATATTTAACAAATTTGCTAACATTTCTAAAAACCTGTTTTTGCTTTGTCATTATGGGATATTGTGTGTAGAATGATGAGGATTATTTAATTCTTAAATCCATTTTAGAATAAGGCTGTAACCTAACAATATGTGGAAAAAGTAAATGGTTCTGAATACTTTCCGAAGGCACTGTGTGTAATGTTATAGCAGAGACAAGGCCCATGTGTGTCCTGTCTTATAGAAGATTACATGGGCTGATAGACAGACAGATTGTTAAGTGTTCAAGGTAATTGTGAAGGTACTGACTGTGATACGGACTGTGAGCAGAAAGACTGGTGACCCAGGATGTTCTCTCTGCATGCACAAATGAGCCTCAGTACGCCCCGTAGCGAGCCCCCTTCTGAGCCACACCCCAGGACTAGTCTGTAATGAGTACTATAACCAGCAGACGATACCAAGGCCAGCTCGGCTTGTTCTTATAGCTTCCCTCTAACCTTGAGTGTCACGAGCAGCACTTCATGCAAATCTCTCTCTCCTGTGAATGAGCTTTTCTTCCCATTAGAGAGAATGGACTGTAACAACACATTCTACCAGAGGACTCATAATCATTAATGCCTAACCCTGTGTGTGTGTGTGTGTGTGTGTGTGTGTGTGTGTGTGTGTGTGTGTGTGTGTGTGTGTGTGTGTGTGTGTGTGTGTGTGTGTGTGTGTGTGTGTGTGTGTGTGTGTGTGTGTGTGTGTGTGTGTGTGTCTGTGTGTGTGTGTGTGCGTGTGCGTGTGTGTGTGTGTTGAGCAGTCCCACTATTACTGTACAATGGCATGGAGGGACAGCGCAGGCATTTCCATGATTCAGGGCCTTTCAGTTGGAGACACTATAAAACACCATCAGCCATGTAGCTTATTCTGTGCCCTCCAGTATGTGTACATTGTCTTGTGTTTTCTGTGTAAAGAAAGGTGGGGAGCTGGGAGACAGTTTCCTCGAGTGGCTACTCTCTCTCTGTTTTCCCTGTTTTCTTCTCTCAGTCATCTACATAAAAAAGGGAGTGATTATCAGTTAAGGGAGCTGGCAGTCGTGGATTTCTAAAAGCTGCCTTCAAGACAGGACTATATTCCACAGATAACTAGTTTCTCAGAAGCCCTGTTTGTTCTTGAGGTTTGCCCCCACTACAAACATTTTCTTGATCAAAGTGCCTGCCACTTCAAACATAGGCCCCCATTCCTCCATATAGGTCTGCCTGCTCATCGCCATGGCAACTCCATAATCCTCCAACCTCTATGGAGCAGGTAGCCAGGAGTGTGAAGGAAGTGACAAAGGCCTCATTTAAATTAGCTCAACCCTTTTTCCATCTTATTTAATTGATTTCAAAGGTGAGCTGTGTGGCATTACTGAGGTGCAGCATTAGACTATTGATATAGTGAGTAGCCCACACACACACACACACACACACACACACACACACACACACACCCTACTCGTTCCGTTTGTGTATTCATTGGGAAAATCCAAATGAGGTCAAGCCAATTAAATCAAAAGATAGCAGCTTTCCTTAGGGTTCAAATCATTCCCTCGACAGAATCCCAACTGAGCAGCCAGCTCAGCCCTCTTTAAACTAACATGTGGAGTTATTTATCAAGTCAATTTGTTTCAAAGACAAGTAGCGATATAATCTCACACTTTTGATGTTCATTTTATTAGTGGGTTATAGTAACAGCGGGTATTAAGGTGTGTATTAATGTATTTTATGTAAAGTTACAAAGGAATTAGAATGAGGGATAGGACTTAATCATTCCACTGGAGTGAAAAGCTATTCTCAAAGTTAACACAAAGATCAAACTTTACCTCATCTTTGAGGGATTCTCAGATACTTTTGTATACTTTTTAGCCAGTAGTTCAGGAAAGTATAAGTAGCTAACTAAATATTACTTGTGTAGTTGTACTGACTCTAAATCTCTATATGTCCCTAACTATGGTTACGGTGCATGTCCCTGTAAATTGCGTACTACGTCACGTGCAGATATGTGCACCACATCATTGCTTTCTCTGTCACTCTGTTGTGTGTGCATGACGTGCCTCTTGCTAGCTGTCACTGAAATGCTGAGGGACAGAAACTCATTGGTTGAACTCAAATTGCTCGGGGGCTGGCCCACATGGGAGGAAATGTAGGGAAAATCAATCGCTTTCAAACTAGATATTTTGTGGCTAATTGAGGTAAAACAGTAATTCTGCTCATAGATTATGCATGTATGAACTACACATTGACACATCCAGCCCAAAGCGGGAGGTTTAAAAAATAGTCGCCAAAGTTACGGAGCATCTCTTTAATATGTTGTCAGTGACAGGGCTCTATGTGAGCTGTATCTTCATGCTGCATGCATTCATCATCATTAGGGATTGGCTACCCAAGGTTTTTTATATTTATTTCACCCAGCCTATCAGGATTCCCCAGAATTAACGGACATTTCATTAATCTCTATCAAAGTCTGGCTAACTACATCCTCCATTATTGCTGTTGCAATAAAGCCTACAGGGCATTATTACATTTCACAGCATCATTGTAAAGGAAATGGCAAATGCATTCAAGTAAAAGGGCACAGAGGATGTGTCTCTTTAAAAGACAAACCCCAATGAAATTAGAAGTGCTCAGTTGGACATACCCAGCACAAACCACGTCTCTGCCCTTTTACTGCTGTGTTTGATACATTCTTCAAATGTCTACTCCACAGGGAGCAGCAAAGCACCCTTTAGCTTCTAAAAAGCACACAGAATTCCACACCCCTTTAATATGTGCTAATGATTATGATAATTTTAGAGTATCATCTTTTCCCAAGTCTGGAGATTAATTTAAGATAACTGTGTAGTATTTTCTCCTGAAAAGTTAGCTAACTAAATAGTACTTGTGTAGTTGTACTGACTCTAAGTCTCTATATGTCCCTAACTATGGTTATGATGCAGGACTGTAGAACTGATTGGTTGTTTTGTGCTGATCCTCTGTTGCAGAATGTGAGTGAAACAGTAAGTGGATGTTAATGACAGAAATGTGGCTGTGTTTTTAAATAGCAGCAGCCTATTAGTGTGTTATTAACAGGGTAATGGCCTGTTACTAAACTGCAGTGTGACATTGCTGCTCAGGCTGCCTGGGAAGCTGCATGCTGCCCTCTTGCTCCCCCTCCTGCTCCCCCTCCTGCTCCTCACTGAGACTGCAGCAGAGATGGAGAGACAGGAGGTGGAGGAGAGGAACTCCACACACATGGACAGACAGAGAACAGAGAGGAAGAGAAGGAATAACGCCCAGAGCTTTGATCTCTGTTAAAATGATCTTCAAAGAGAACCATTGATACCCAATTTGAACCCACATACAAGTCTTGAACATTCAATGTTTGAACAGATACATGTCCCCAATAGAGATACACTCTATGCCATGGCAAAATGTTTAAAGTAAATTGAGTTAGATGTGTTGAAAGCATCTGCTTCATCCCTGAATGATCCAGTTGTCTCATTCAAATAACAAAACTTTATTGAATGCTCTGTGTGAATGCACATCCACTACTCAAAGCTTTTTTATCAAAGCTCTTATTGTAGTCTGACATTTTTGATGTGCCCGTGTTGAACCTGAGCCTTCTGTTCAAGAGGTCTCACTTCACTGATTAGTGTGGGAGAAAGACAAAACCACTGCTCCTCTTCTCACACTGCTTAATCAATATTCCTCAGACAGACAAGCGGGGCGTGGCAGTGGAAAACGCAAGGCTCACAAGAAAATGGTTTGCCATCCACAATTGAAGCCCCGGGCCAAAAGCAAGGGGTTGTGTGTCGATATATTTTTTGAGAGTATGAGATAGAGATTGACAGTGAGAGAGAGCAAGGCTGTAAATTGAGTGTCAGTGATCTCACTCAACTTCTACGCAGTGGGAGATAAGATGAGAGAAATTAAACCTCAGAGCTGTAACAGAGTAATAAAGCAGGATGGGGTTCAGTGTCTGGACTTTGTTGCTCTCAGAAATAATTTAGAACTCCGGGGAGAGGAACTAATAATATATATTAAAACGGCAAGCCTTTCTCTTTCCACTCTGTTTATAGTCCAGGGTTCAGAGGGGTTTGCTTCATGTGCTGCCAGAAATAACCTCTGATCTCGCGTGAACAACAACTCTATATTAGGGCCTCATTGGCCTTTAGAGAACAATAATGAGATCCCTCATTTTAAGTTGAGATTGGTAGGTTCAAGTATAGTGCAGACGCAGCAAATGTTGTCTGTCTCTGGATCAGATCACTGTGAATAGAGAACACTAGCAGTGTAAAGCTGCGGTGTTGTTGGAGCACATGCACCAGGTGAGTTAGTGTATTAGGAGTCCCCTCCATGTTTCTCACATTGACTGCTCTGTGGTCTCCCTCAGGTGTGTTCCGCCTGTTTGGCCCCGAGCCCCTGTTTGGCCCTGGTCCCCAATGGCTCATGGGAGGTTGCCTTGTGTGTGCACCGGCTTGTGGCTTCAGGCCAGTTGCCACGGCAGCAATGTGTTCCCCCATTCCCCCCACCCCTTAACCACACAACCATGCAAGGATAGGGCAGCGCAGTGGGGTGTATTTCCCTGGGGAATCATTTCTTCCTCTTCTTTCTTGTTATTTGTAACTTGTCCTTTCAAGCAAGACAGCCCTAAAGTTCAGTGGCGCATTCTTCAAGAAAGGCTATTACTGCTTCCTTCTGATTCTGTATCATGCAGTGCACAGACCAGTCATCCCTCTTTTTTATCTGCCTTTCTTCCTGTCACATTTTTGAAGCGAAGAGGAGAAGTCAGAGTTTGAGGAAAGGACTATGACCAATGCCTTTAAATGGAAAGCGGGCTTCTCCTCTGAGTTTGCACAAGTCATCCAATACAGTGAAAGTGCTTTGCGCTTGACAGAGCTGTCTCTCTCTTTATGTTTTTGTCCCTTTATGGTAAGAGTGTGCTTACTTAAATATATTTTCTCCCATTGGCAAAGACATTCAAAAGGGGTGATGATATTAACAGTCATTTTGATCCAGATGTGCCAATTGTCCAAACAGATCCTCAAGGTAGATGGATTATTTTAAATATGTTATTGGACAATAAACAGATATGACTTATTAACCTATACGGTCCAAATAATGAAGCTTCTTTGAAAATATATATAATAATTTATCAACTCTACAAGCAACACTAGACTCTATTATTATGGTGAGGGATTTTAATACGGTCTTAAATACCTCTATGGACCATAAAGGAAATGACACTACAAACTTACACCCTCAGGCACTTAAGGAAATCATGAATGTCATGGATATATTGGAATTAGTGGATATATGGAGACTTAAATACCCTGACCTAGTGAGATATACATGGCGGAGGCTTAATCAAGCTAGTCGCCTTGACTACTTTCTTATACCATTCTCTCTGGCACCAAAAGTTTAAAAAGTGTTGATAGGGGACAGAATGCAGTTGGATCATCACATAATTGGCATATATATTACTCTTACAGAATTTCCACGTGGGCGAGGATATTGGAAATGTAATCAAAGCCTACTGGATGATAACTTGTTAGGACAGAATCATTTATAACAGACTTTTCCCGACATAACATAGGTACAGCACATCCCCTTATTGTATGGGACACTTTTAAATGTGCCTTTGGAGGCCATGTGTAACGATGTGCGCTGAGAGTCAGGAAACAAGTTCAGGGAGTGAGTGTTTTAATAAATAAAAACTAGCATAATACAAAACAAAAAATATTAGCATAATACAAAACAAAAAACACTAACATAAAACAAAACAAAAAACACTAACATAAAACAAAACAAAAAACACTAGCATAATACAAAACAAAAAACACTAACATAAAACAAAACAAAAAACACTAGCATAATACAAAACAAAAAACACTAACATAAAACAAAACAAAAAACACTAGCATAAAACAAAACAAAAAACACTAACATAAAACAAAACAAAAAACACTAACATAAAACAAAACAAAAAACACTAACATAAAACAAAACAAAAAACACTAACATAAAACAAAACAAAAAGCACTAACATAAAACAAAACAAAAAACACTAACATAAAACAAAACAAAAAACACTAACATAAAACAAAACAAAAAACACTAACATAAAACAAAACAAAAAACACTAACATAAAACAAAACAAAAAACACTAACATAAAACAAAACAAAAAACACTAGCATAAAACAAAACAAAAAACACTAACATAAAACAAAACAAAAAACACTAGCATAATACAAAACAAAAAACACTAACATAAAACAAAACAAAAAACACTAGCATAATACAAAACAAAAAACACTAACATAAAACAAAACAAAAAACACTAACATAAAACAAAACAAAAAACACTAGCATAAAACAAAACAAAAAGCACTAACATAAAACAAAACAAAAAACACTAGCATAAAACAAAACAAAAAGCACTAACATAAAACAAAACAAAAAACACTAGCATAATACAAAACAAAAAACACTAACATAAAACAAAACAAAAAACACTAGCATAATACAAAACAAAAAGCACTAACATAAAACAAAACAAAAAACACTAGCATAAAACAAAAAACACTAACATAAAACAAAACAAAAAACACTAACATAAAACAAAACAAAAAGCACTAACATAAAACAAAACAAAAAACACTAACATAAAACAAAACAAAAAACACTAACATAAAACAAAACAAAAAACACTAACATAAAACAAAACAAAAAACACTAGCATAAAACAAAAAACACTAACATAAAACAAAACAAAAAACACTAACATAAAACAAAACAAAAAACACTAACATAAAACAAAACAAAAAACACTAGCATAATACAAAACAAAAAACACTAACATAAAACAAAACAAAAAACACTAACATAAAACAAAACAAAAAGCACTAACATAATACAAAACAAAAAACACTAACATAAAACAAAACAAAAAACACTAGCATAAAACAAAAAACACTAACATAAAACAAAACAAAAAACACTAACATAAAACAAAACAAAAAACACTAACATAAAACAAAACAAAAAACACTAACATAAAACAAAACAAAAAACACTAACATAAAACAAAACAAAAAACACTAACATAAAACAAAACAAAAAACACTAACATAAAACAAAACAAAAAACACTAACATAAAACAAAACAAAAAACACTAGCATAATACAAAACAAAAAGCACTAACATAAAACAAAACAAAAAGCACTAACATAAAACAAAAAACACTAGCATAAAACAAAACAAAAAACACTAACATAAAACAAAAAACACTAACATAAAACAAAACAAAAAACACTAACATAAAACAAAACAAAAAACACTAACATAAAACAAAACAAAAAACACTAACATAAAACAAAACAAAAAACACTAACATAAAACAAAACAAAAAACACTAGCATAATACAAAACAAAAAACACTAACATAAAACAAAACAAAAAACACTAGCATAATACAAAACAAAAAACACTAGCATAAAACAAAACAAAAAACACTAACATAAAACAAAACAAAAAACACTAACATAAAACAAAAAACACTAACATAAAACAAAACAAAAAACACTAACATAAAACAAAACAAAAAACACTAACATAAAACAAAACAAAAAACACTAACATAAAACAAAACAAAAAACACTAACATAAAACAAAACAAAAAACACTAACATAAAACAAAAAACACTAACATAAAACAAAACAAAAAACACTAGCATAAAACAAAAAACACTAACATAAAACAAAACAAAAAACACTAACATAAAACAAAACAAAAAACACTAACATAAAACAAAACAAAAAACACTAACATAAAACAAAACAAAAAACACTAACATAATACAAAACAAAAAACACTAACATAAAACAAAACAAAAAACACTAACATAAAACAAAACAAAAAACACTAGCATAAAACAAAACAAAAAACACTAGCATAATACAAAACAAAAAACACTAGCATAATACAAAATGAAAAACATGAACAACGCACAGACATGAAACAGAAACAATGACGCCTGGGGAAGGAACCAAAGCGAGTGACATATATAGGGCAGGTAATCAAGGAGGTGATGGAGTCCAGGTCAGTGTCATAATGCGTGTAATGATGGTGACAGGTTTGCGCCATAATGAGCAGCCTGGTAGCCTAGAGACCGGAGAGGGAGCACACGTGACAGTACCCCCTCCCCGATGCGTGGCTTTAGCCGCAGGACACCGACCAAGATGACGATCCCGGGGATCAGGAGCGGAGCGGTCAACTCTGCTAAGGCGTGGGAACATGTCGATCCAGCTGAGGCGCGGGAGCATAGCGACCTAGAGCGCAGAGAGAGAGCATACGTGGCAGTACCCCCGCTGAGGCATGGCAGCCTGTCGAGCCAGCTGAGGCATGGGAGCTTATTGATCCCACTGAGGTATGGAAACCCGTCGAGCCAGCTGAGGCATGGGAGCCTATCGATCCCACTGAGGTATGGAAACCCGTCGAGTCAGCTGAGGCATGGGAGCCTATCGATCCCACTGAGGTATGGAAACCCGTCGAGTCAGCTGAGGCATGGGAGCCTATCGATCCCACTGAGGTATGGAAACCCGTCGAGTCAGCTGAGGCAGGGGAACCCTTCGAACCATGGGAATCCGAAAAACCGGCTGAGGCCTCCCAGGTAGCTCCGGTTCTGACACCCGGACCCGACATTACCTCAAAAACAAAAACAAAAAAACAACTCCCTGATGCTTTCCTTTGGTGAGGCGTCATTCTGTAACGTGGTGCGCTGAGAGTCGGGAAGCGTAGTTCAGGGAGTGAGTGTTTTAATAAATAAATACAACATAATACAAAACAAGCAACACGAACAATGTACAAACATGAAACAGAAACAATGACACCTGGGGAAGGAACCAAAGGGAGTGACATATATAGGGCAGGTAATCAAGGAGGTGATGGAGTCCAGGTGAGTGTCATAATGTGTGTAACGATGGTGACAGGTGTGCGCCATAAAGAGCAACCTGGTGACCTAGAGACCGGAGAGGGAGCACACTTGACCCCATGCAATTCAGTACTCCTCTATAAAACAAAAGCAATTTAGATCAAAATAGTCCATATTAACAAAGGAAATTGAAGGACTAACAGTACAGTTAGATAGCAATAAAAACTGTACCATTGTCACGTATACTCCCTCTCCGGCCTCTAGGTCATCGGGCTGCTGATTATCACGCACACCTGTCACCATCGTCTTGCGCACCTGCACCTCATGACATTCACCTGGACTCCATCACCCCCTTGATTATCTTCCCTATATCTGTCACTCCCCTCGGTTCTTTCCTCAGGTGTTATTGACTCTGTTTCATGTTGGTACGTTGTTTTTGTTTCGTGTTTATGGTTTTGTTTATTTATTAAAACACTCACTCCATGTACTTGCTTCCCAACTCTCAGCGCACTCGTTACAACCATAGAGGCACAGAATAAGTTAGAGGAAAAACAAAAAGAAATGGAGGAACTTATTCAAGAAAGATCCAGTGTAATATATTATAAAAATAAAGCGAACTGGATAATATGGGGAAAAATGCACCAAATTCTTTTTCTATCTTCAACATAGTAATGCTAAAAAAAAAATCTTTGAAACTTCTTACAAATAATGGAGTCAGGCATGATTCACAGAATGATATTTTGAAAGAGGAAGTAAAGTACTTTAAGAATATGTTTTTGTTTCAGTCTCCATCTCCACCAACAAACGCTAAATTGTATGTTTTTTTTCTCCTATTAATAATGTAAAATTAACATCTGTACAGAAAGACTCATGTGAAGGCCAAATTAGAGGAACTTGTTGATGCAATTAAAGCCTTTAAGTCCAGGAAAACTCCAGGACTGGATGGCATACCAGTGGAAGTATACCACACTTTTTTTTATATACTCAGAGGACCATTATTAGCATGTTTTAACCACTCCTATATAAATGGTAGATTATCGGTCAAGCAACAAGGTCTGATTTCATTATTACTGAAACAGGATCAAAGTGGTGGATATATAAAGTTCCAGTCCTGTCAAGAGGAGTAAAACAAGGTTGTCCACTATCGGCATATCTATTTATTATTGCCATCGAAATGTTAGCTGTTAAAATTAGATCCAACAATATTAAGGGATTAGAAATCTGTGCTAACCTCTCTGGATTATAACCAAATTGTGATGTGTACTAGATTATGTATTGGATCACTAAAAAATTAAACTTTTACATTACCGTGTACCAATAAAATGGTCTGACAGGGATGTGGACATACTCAGTATACATATCCCGAAAGAAAGAATTGATCTCACTCCAATAAATTTGAATAGAAAGTTGGCAAAAATAGATAAGATCTTTCTACCATGGAAAGGAAAATACCCGTCTAAAAGTTTTAAAAATCACCCTGATTAACTCTTTAGTCATATCACATTTGACCTATTTGCTTATGGTTTTGCCTACACCTAGTGACCTGTTTTTTAAAAATTATATGAACAAAAAATATTCAGTTGAATTTGGAATGGCAAGTCAGGCAAAATTAAAAGAGCCTATTTATGTATATAATGAATATGAATTCAGAGGGCAGAAAGTATTAAATATTAAAGCATTAGACCTCTCACTAAAGGCATCAGTCATAAAAAAGTTATACTGAAATCTGAAAGGGTTCTCAAGTAAATGAGTAAGAATGTCTCACCTCATGTTCAAGAATGGCCTTTACCCCTTTATTCAGATTACAACTGCTCACTTTCGGTTATTTGAAAACGAAATCTCCAAAGTATTGTAATTTTTTAAACAAGCCTTAGAAAGTTGGTTGCAATTTCAGTTTTATCCACCAGAAAACACAAAACAAATAATACAACAGTCAATAGAATAGAATCAATAGTGATTCAACTCAAATATACTAATTTATTTTTTTTTTTTTAATTTTTTGTTAAAAACATTTTTAAAGGTATAATTTTTGTAAATGATATCATAAGTAGGACTGGTGGGGTTATGTCACACATGCAGCTAACACAGACATATGGAAATGTCTGCTCTATCTAAAATTACAACCAACAAATTGCAGCATTACCCCAAAAATTGAAGAGGCAAGTAGAAAGGGGAAAAAGTAAGGAACTTGTCTGTCAGCCCTGCATTAAAAACCATAAATGGTTGAAGAAAATTGTGATAAATAAAAATATATACCAATATCATTTAAAGACCAAAAAATTGACAGCTGTGCCATACAAATTCCAAAATAGTTGGGAAGAGATTTTCGATGTACTGATTCCATGGCACATGGTTTATGAATTAACACGCAAAACAACGCCGGATTCAAAACTTCTCATTTTTAAATTTAAATGATAATACAAATTCTTGCAACCAATAGAATATTATACAGTGGCTTGCAAAAGTATTCATCCCCCTTGACATTTTTCCTATTTTGTTGCCTTACAACCTGGAATTAAAATGTATTTTTTGGGGGGGGGGGGGTTGTATCATTTGATTTACACAACATGCCTGCGTACCACTTAAAAGATGCAAAATATTTTTTCTTTTGAAACAAACAAGAAAACAGAAAACTTGAGCGTGCACAACTATTCACGCCCCCCAAAGTCAATACTTTGTAGAGCCTTTTTCAGCAATTCCAGCTGCAAGTCTCTTGGGGTGTCTCTATAAGCTTGGCACATCTAGCCACTGGGATTTTTGCCCATTCTTCAAGGCAAAACTGCTCCAGCTCCTTCAAGTTGGATGGGTTCTTTAAGTCATACCACAGATTTTCAATTGGATTGAGGTCTGGGCTCTGACTAGGCCATTCCAAGACATTTAAATGTTTCCCCTTAAACCACTTGAGTGTTGCTTTAGCAGTATGATTAGGGTCATTGTCCTGCTGGAAGGTGAACCTCTGTCCCAGTCTCAAATCTCTGGAAGACTGTAACAGGTTTCCCTCTAGAAGTTCCTGGTATTTAGCGCCATCCATCATTCCTTCAATTCTGACCAGTTTCCCAGTCCCTGCCGATGAAAAACCTACCCATAGCATGATGCTGCCACCACCATGCTTCACTGTGGGGATGGTGTTCTCGTTGTGATGAGAGGTGTTGGGTTTGCGCCAGACATAGCATTTTCCTTGATGGCCAAAAAATCTCTATTTTAGTCTCATCTGACCAGAGTACCTTCTTCTGTATGTTTGGGGAGTCTCCCACATGCCTTTTGGCGAACACCAAATGTGTTTGCTTATTTTTTTCTTTAAGCAATAACTTTTTTTGTGACCACTCTTCCGTAAAGCCCAGCTCTGTGGAGTGTATGGCTTAAAGTGGTCCTATGGACATATACTCCAATCTCCACTGTGGAGCTTTGCCGCTCCTTCGGGGTTATCTTTGGTCTCTTTGTTGCCTCTCTGAATAATTCCCTCCTTGCCTGGTCTGTAAGTTTTGGTGGGAAGCCCTCTCTTGGTAGGTTTGTTGTGGTGTCATATTATTTCCATTTTTTAATAATGGATTTAAATTGTGCTCCATGGGATGTTCAAAGTTTCTGATATTTTTTTATAACCCAACCCTGATCTGTACTTCTCCACAACTTTGTCCCTCACCTGATTGGAGAGCTCCTTGGTCTTCATGGTGCAGCTTGCTTGGTGGTGCCCCTTGCTTAGTGGTGTTGCAGACTCTGGGGCCTTTCAGAACAGGTGTATATACTGAGATCATGTGACAGATCATGTGAATCTTAGATTGTACACAGGTGGACTTTATTTAACTAATTATGTGACTTCTGAAGGTAATTGGTTACACCAGATCTTATTTAGGGGCTTCATAGCAAAGGGGGTGAATATATATGGTGCATATATATATATATATGCACCACTCACCACTTTATTTTTTAAACAAGTTATTTTCTTTCAACAATTTTAACTATTTTGTGTAAGTCCATTACATGAAATCCAAATAAAAAGCCATTTAAATTACAGGTCGCAATGCAACAAAATATAAAAAGCCAAGGGGTGTGAATACATTTCCAAGGGACTGTATATATGGGGGATACAATCTTCCCAGCTCTGCAGATTTTTCTGCAAGGAGGCAGAGTCATTAGATCATTTATTTTGGTACTGTCCATGTGTAGCTCGTTTTTGATCTCAGGTCCAGGAATGGCTAAAGAATTGCAACATTTGCCTAGAACTAACGCTGCAGATAGTAATACTGGGTGATTTGAAAAGTCATAGTCAATCATTCAATAAAATAATAATAATTTTAGCAAAATATTTTGTCTTTAATTCACAATTGGATGGACATCAGAAATAGAGGACAAAATATAGAGGACAAACAAAATATAACTATTGTAAAATAGATTTCATCTGTAAAATGTGTATAATATGTATAAACTGAAGGTAGAAGCCTAAGTGTTATTGTTTAATAGGTTACTCCATTTAGGGGAGGGGTGGTAGGGTTTGCGGGGAATAATAAAGGTATATTCTAAAAAAAAAGTGTGTATATGTATGTATGTATGTATGTATATAGATATATACATTTACCCAAAAAATATATGGGGGATTGGAAATGATGCAGACAATTACATTGATGGAAGCAACAATCTATCCGCAAACAACAATCTATCTGCTTACTCTAATCTGTGGAAAAAGATCTTCAGTCCTCCATTTCTCTAGAAATATGTAATAATGTAGTGCTATAAGAGATATGTGGATCTGCATTTGAAGGCATTATGACAAAAGGGAGTGTTTTGTTTGCCTGGAAAAACACAGTCCATTGCTTTACATGAAAAAGGAAGCTGATGGGGTACCCTAGCTAAGCTGACCTTGTCTAACGCCTGCACAGAATCATCTGTTGGAAAAGAACACAAAGGAACTGCAGGCTTACATGGTCAATTGTTGCTGTGGGCCATATCTCAGGTCGGCCTCTCACCATTTACATAATTAGGAGCCCTTCATCCAAGAAATTTGTGATAGCGCCTCTTTAAAGAGAAAATTCTCCACCCTCAATCCTCAGCCCCTGCCTCGGAGCTGTCACTTCAAATCGCCCATGACCTCAATTGTCATCACTCTCGCCCTTGATGTGGAGAAATCTTTTCATTTCACAGTGAAAAGGCATAAGGGCCTTGATTGCAGCAAATCGATCTGTAATCACACTGCGCTCAGTTCTTTTATCCTATGGGCTTCATCTCCACTTGAGAGGCCGAGGTTATATTTACATGCTGCGTTCTCAAGGGTTTCTCCCTCGCCGTGATTCTGATATGAGTGTCACAACATGCCATTCTAATCCTCTTTTCAGGTCATTTCTCACACAAGGCTGACTGTGAAATATCCTCTACTGATTGCCCACTTCAGCTGTCCTCTCATCAGCTCAGTTGGGACAGGGGAGCTGTGTTTTAGAGTGGTCAATCCGCACCTTCGACCAATGTCAGCATCGCACATCATACTGTCCTCTGTTGCCTTTTCCTGGTCCTAGAATATCATGAAATATGAGTCTGCGGTGGCTATCTGCTTTGCTTTTTCATTTTGTGGAGTCAGAGAGGGAGTTGGCATTTGGTGGAATCTAGATTTGGCATGACTGTGAGCTCTGTAGTCTGTATGTGACAGTAGGGATGTTGTGAGAGCCAAGGGTATCTCTCTCTGGGAGTGGATGTGTGTGGCCTGTAGTGGGGAGTGATGGAGGATGGTTTATTAGTGTTTCAGAAGGCCTTGGCACCAACATGCCTCCAAAATAAGATGAGCTGAATAAATCTGAGCGAGACCAGAGGCTTTGTGTTCCCACAATCTTATATCCTGTCATGACCAGACCTATTCAGGAGGAAGAAAACAGTGCCATAAAGTTCTATTGCTTTTAAAGCCCTCTCTCTTCCTCTCTGCCTGTCCTTGAGGAGCAGAGGGTGGCAGGAGGGGGCAGAGAGGGGGGCTCTGATGGTTGTTCGGGCTCAATCGACTGGGCAGAACAACCGTCTGCATCTTATTCCAAGGGCCTGTATACATTTAACGTGAGTGACAATTATTATTATTTATTTTTTTCAAATCACATTTTATTGGTCACATACACGTGTTTAGCATATGTTATTGTGCGTGTAGCGAAATGCTTGTGCTTCTAGCTCCGACAGTACAGTAATATCTCAAATTTTCACAACATTTAACCAAAAAACGCATAAATCTAAGTAAGGAATGGATTAAGAATATATATATACATATATGTCAGAGCGGCATTGGACTAAGATACAGTGGCATAGTATAGAATACAGTATATACATATGAGATGAGCAATGCAAGATACGGAGACATTCTTAAAGTGGTTAGTGTTTAATTTCCTTAAAGTGGCCAGTGATTCCTAATCTATGTCTATAGGCAGCAGCCTCTGATGTGCTGGAGCTGGCTGTTTAACAGTCAGTGGTGTAGTATAGAATACAATACAGTATATGCAATATGCTAACACGATTTAAAAGTGACTAAGATACCATAGACTAGTGTGGAGTGCAGTTTATACATATGAGATGAGTAATGCAAGATATGTAAACATTATTAAAGTGACTAGTGATCCATTTATTAAAGTGGCCAATGATTTCGAGTCTGTATGTAGGCAGCAGCCTCTCTATGTTAGTGATGGCTGTTTAACAGTCTGATGGCCTTGAGATAGAAGATGTTTTTCAGCTTTGATGCGCTTGTACTGACCTCGCCTTCTGGATGATGGCGGGGTGAACATGCAGTGGCTCAGGTGGTTGATGTCCTTGATGATCTCTTTGGCCTTCCTATGGCTTCGGGTGCTGTAGGTGTCCAGGAGGGCGGGAAGTATTCCCCTGGTAATGCGTTGGGCAGACTGTGGAGAGCTTTGCGGTTGTGGATGGTGCAGTTGCCGTACCAGGTGGTGATACAGCCCGACAGGATACTCTCAATTGTGCATCTGTAAAAGTTTTGGGGTTTTAGGTGTTAAGCCACATTTTTTTTGCCTTCTGAGGTTGAAGAGGCGCTGTTGCGCCTTCTTCACCACACTGTCTGTGTGGATGGACCATTTCAGTTTGTCAGTGATGTGTACACCGAGGAACTTGAAGCTTTCCACCTTCTCCACTGTGGTCCCGTCGATGTGGATAGGGGGGTGCTCCCTCTGCTGTTTCCTTAAGTCCACAATCATCTCTTTAGTTTTGTTGACGTTGAGGTTATTTTCCTAGCACCACACTCCCAGAGCCCTCGCCTCCTCCCTGTAGACTGTTTCATCATTGTTGGTAATCAAGACTACTACTGTTGTGTCGTCTGCAAACTTGATGATTGAGTTGGAGGCGTGCTTGGCCACACAGTCATGGGTGAACAGGAGTACAGGAGGGGGCTGAGCACGCACCCTTGTGGGGCCCCAGTGTTGAGGATCAGCAAAGAGGAGGTGTTGTTTCCTACCCTCACCATCTGGGGGCGACCTGCCAGGAAGTCCAGGACCCAGTTGCACAGGGTGGGGTTCAGACCCAGGGTCTCCAGCTTGATAATGAGCTTGGAGGTTACTATGGTGTTGAATGCTGAGCTGTAGTCAATGAACATCATTCTTACATAGGTATGCCTCTCGTCCAGATGGGTCAGGGCAGTGTGGTGGCGATTGCATTGTATGTGAATCTATTGGGTCGGTAAGCAAATTGAAGTGGGTCTAGGGTGACAGGCAAGGTGGAGGTGATATGATCCTTGACTGGTCTTTCAAAGCACTTCATGATGACAGAGGTTAGTGCTACGGGGCGATAGTCATTTAGTTCAATTTTCTTTGCTTTCTTAGGTACAGGGACAATGGTGGTCGTCTTCATGCATGTGGGGACAACAGGCTGGGATAGGGAGAGATGGAATATCTGTAAACACACCAGCCAGCTGGTCTGCGCATGCTTGCGAGGGTTAACACGCCTAAATGTCTTTATCACGTCGACCATGGAGAAGGAGAGCTCACAGTCCTTAATAGCGGTCTACATCGGTGGCACTGTATTATCTTCAATGCGAGCGAAGAAGGTGTTCAGCCTGTCCGGAAGCAATACGTCAGTGTCCGCGACGCGGCTGGTTTTCCTTCTTTAATCCGTGATTGACCCTGCTGCTGTACGTCGCGAATATGACGCACATGTCGTGCTTCCACTTCCACGCAAAGTGAAGCGAATTTATTCTAGTGCATTCATAGGGAGTAGGGCCTTGGTAGGGCCAGAGGCTGGGTTAATAAAGTCTTCGGACAGTGGGAGGCAGCACTGGTCTCTCCTCACAGAGACAATCCAGGACCAGTGTGTGACTATAGCATCATTTCACCCTCTCACAGTCCCATTCAACTCAGTCAACTGTTCTACTCATCTGGCTGTTCACTGGTTTGAATGGTCTGTGTGTTTTACGTAAACCATATATTACAGTATTTGAGTTAATAAACAACTATGTAAGAAACATGCATCATCTCAATGAGATATTTAACTAGGCAAGTCAGTTAAGAACAAATTCTTATTTTCAATGACGGCCTACCCCGGCCAAACCTAGACAACGCTGGGCCAATTATGCTCCGCCCTATTGGAAACCCAATCGTGGCCGGTTGTGATATAGCCTGGATTCAAACCAGGGTGTCTGTAGTGACACCTCTAGCACTGATATGCAGTGCCTTAGACCGCTGAACCAGGGTGTCTGTAGTGACGCATCTAGCACTGATATGCAGTGCCTTAGACCGCTGAACCAGGGTGTCTGTAGTGATGCATCTAGCACTGATATGCAGTGCCTTAGACCGCTGAACCAGGGTGTCTGTAGTGATGCATCTAGCACTGATATGCAGTGCCTTAGACCGCTGAACCAGGGTGTCTGTAGTGACGCATCTAGCACTGATATGCAGTGCCTTAGACCGCTGAACCAGGGTGTCTGTAGTGACGCATCTAGCACTGATATGCAGTGCCTTAGACCGCTGAACCAGGGTGTCTGTAGTGACGCATCTAGCACTGATATGCAGTGCCTTAGACCGCTGAACCAGGGTGTCTGTAGTGACGCCTCTAGCACTGATATGCAGTGCCTTAGACCGCTGAACCAGGGTGTCTGTAGTGACGCCTCTAGCACTGATATGCAGTGCCTTAGACCGCTGAACCAGGGTGTCTGTAGTGACGCCTCTAGCACTGATATGCAGTGCCTTAGACCGCTGAACCAGGGTGTCTGTAGTGACGCCTCTAGCACTGATATGCAGTGCCTTAGACCGCTGAACCAGGGTGTCTGTAGTGACGCCTCTAGCACTGATATGCAGTGCCTTAGACCGCTGAACCACTCGGGAGTCGTAGTAACTGACATATTAATACATGAATACTGAATAATGCCAGTAGTATCCAATAAAAAACTGTACTCTGCAGAATGTGATATCCCATGAATCCAGCTCAAGAAAACAATGACCTCAGTTAATTGTATTATGTCAGAAGCCTTTCCAAGTCTTATCTGTCTGAATTAGAAGTGGTGAGACTGTCATGGCAAAAACGCTGAACTGCACAATCAGAGTGACCTTCAAATTTCATTAGATTTAGGATGTTTGTCAAAGACACTTTTCTTCTTTGCTGGAATTTACATATTTATCAGACCTGATCGTAATATGACATCTTAAAATGTTTTCAAGCTCTGAGCGCTAATGTGGCGTATGTGACTTTCTCAGGTGAGAAATATGCTGAGGGAGCAGTTTGATGCTAAGGTGTGGGCAGACATTTTTCTCCCTCTATTTCTCTCTCTTGCTCTCTCGTTCGCTACCTTTAGTTCTCTCTCTCCCTCTCTCTCTCTCACACACACACACACACACAGTCTCCCTCTTACACTCACTTATACTTTTTCCTCCCTGACTCTTGTGACTTTCCTAATGTAAGTCCCCTCCTTATCTGCAGTGCTGTGACAGGCCCATTGAGGTCTGTGATGATGGTAGTGTTAAGAGGTTCATTACATGGAGACCTGCTCAGTAAGAAACTCTCAAAGCTCTCCTCTTATCACCACTCCACTCTGCTTATATGGCACTAAGGAGATGGGGCAGAGCCATTGGTAAAGACTAGATATCATAACAAAATATCTGCTTTTCAAACTTAAACAAGAAATGGAAATTCATGTTTTTCAAGGCTAACTGACAGTGCTGAGTGTATTTGTTTAACAATGAAAAGTGTAGTTTGACTCATTGACTCTGTGGTTGCTTTATTTTGATTCCTTATCCTGTATCTTGAGTGTTGCAATATCATATGTCAGTGTATAAGCCTGGAAAGCATACATCACACACACATGCATCAGACTGTCTTTCCAATGCTTAACCAAAATAAAGTGAGCAAATAACTCAATGATGCTGCAGGAGAATTTGCCTCTACAGCATATTTCTATTGTTTTAAAAGGTTGTATTTCACTCCCTCCTGTTTCCATGTATCCGGATGTGTGGGGGTTACAGCGCCCCCTGCTGATCTTTAGCGGCACCTGCTGGCCAGCATGTGCCACTGCAGCTGTGTGCTGTGCTCTGGGGGCTGGGAACCTGTGGTGCTGTTTGGCTGAACGCTCGGCTGGGCAGAGGCATGCAGGCAGATAGACAGAGAGTTGCAGGCAGGGGAGTGCTTTGGCTGAGGAGGCAGCAGGGATCCTAGGCACTCCCTATACACTGCACTAAGATAAACGGTAGATCTTCTCTAAGCTGCAAGCCTGGTGGAAATTGCACTGATGAAGCGCAATGGCAAATTAGCATAAAACATATATGTACAAGAGCATTATTTTTTAATCCCACACAGATTTCTGTTGTGAGGTGGCTGTTATTTCAAGGTTGTTGGTTTTAATGTGAAGGGGCTTTGTGTGCATGCTACGTTTACTTCCGTAAGTCCTCTCTGAATGAAGCGCTCCCTGTGCTCGCCCACGGCACTATGTGGGCACTGCTCCATTGTTGTGCATCAAGAGCCATGTCGCGTCGGGTCGAGGCCAAGGTGGAATTTATAACTGATGGAATTTCACACCCAAGTGAGCGCTGGGCCTGGTGAGCACTCACATTTACAACCAATGCCCCGGCGGCTCTGCCGAGACTCCTGAATGGCAAAGTCATTTGTCTCTGTGAAGGGCAAAGAGAGAAAGCGAGGGAACTATCTTTTTTTCTTCTCCTTTAAAAACAGAATAATACTTTATGTTTACGCACACCCCCTCACACCACAACCCATGTTTTCCAAAGCCCTTAGAATCGTAATTGGAATTAAAGAGAGGAAAAGGTACGCAGCCCATTTCCAATTAGTATTTTCTCTGCTCAGGAGACGCTCAGGGGGATCAATAGGATATTAAGTTTGTGTACATAGAAATAAGGCACACAATTACTTCCAGCCATTAGCAACACTAAACATGTGGAGAAATGTCGACCTCCGATGGCTGCCTGACCTGTGTTCTGTGACAATCATTTGCCAGTTTTCAAGCTTTACTGAAGTGCATTGGTACAGTTTGCTTCTATTGAGCAAAATAGTATTTGGCCCTGACAAACAGTAGCGATCAACACAATTAGGCTCATGTGGAGTTCTGCTAACAGGTCTGGCTTCCTCTCAGCAGTGGCTATAAACTTCTTAAGACCATCTTTCCAAACATAGTGATCATTTGTGGTCAAGCTGCAGAGTAACATCTGTTATCACTGACTGGCTCTCTGATACCTGCTCTCAGGCTAAAGTTGCACAGCCCTCTAGCATCTCACAACCCTCCAGCATCTCACAACCCTCACAACATTAGCCACAGTCCCCTCTTATCACCCCCGGAACCCTCAAATCTCCCCAAGCCTGGGGCTATCCTATGGAGACCAAAGCAAGAGCCATTATGTATTAGGTCATGCTTGTTTTTACAGACCGTGATATATGTATATATAATTCAAAGAGTGTGCTGAATAATCCATGCTCTTACTTAATGATTCATGTGCGGGGCTGAGAGTGAGGGGGACGTTTTTGTGGGTTGACTTGGGTACCAGTGATACCCCCTCCTCCATACCGGCCAAGGTGTCAATCCATCCTCTTCTCCATTGTGCTTGGCGTCTCTCTATCACTTATTCATCCAATGGACGCCCTGAAGATTCAAAATGCATTCCTCTGTGTGACCACTGGAATATATACATTTATCATCATCTAGTTAAATATAATCTGCTATATGGAATGTAATCATCTATATTGAATAAGAGACAAAGCAAGTGAAGACAGGCTTGACCTGTATGTGGTAAAGTATGGTGTGTAACTACGTGGTGAGGTCGAGGGGTCCATTGTGAAGGCAGAACAGATCCAGGGATAGGGGGACTTTTTCTGTGTTTCTGGTGAATACCAGCGCTCCATTCAGCAGGTAACCATGTTGATGGTAATGAAACCTGCCTGCTCTCTTTGGAAATGAGAGGCAGGGCCTGGTGTTTGGACAGCCCATCATGTAGTTGATAACGAGGGGAACATTGTGCTACATGAACAAAGGCTGCTGCTGTGCCAGAGCCCCCTGTCTCCCCGTCCCCCACGCAGAACAGAACAGAACAGAGCAGGCAGGAATAGAAATGAGCGTGACTCGCAGCAGGTGGAGGCAGATCAGCATTTTAAAAGAGCTTTTTGTCCAGCAGCACCAGTATTCATCCAAACGATTTTATTAGCCTGAATGCAATTCTTCCTAATTTCCCATACAGCCTGGTCCTTTCACATAGAGAAAATAGCAGGCAGATTTGATTTATGGTGCATTAAGCTGGGCAGTCTATCATGAACATCATGTAGATTGTGAAAACATACCTCCAGCAGAATACCTCCAAATGGATCTGGAGGTCATTGTAGCATCTTTAGTGGGGAAAACTGCACATGGAATTGAATTTGCTGCATTACAAAGAGCCTGTTCTTACACAACATGAGTTAGAGCAGCCTCACGAGCACACACATCACATCATTTCCAATGGGCCACAATGTCCCTTTTTAACAATGATAAATATATATATATATATACTGTATGTTCCTTATTACACCTGTGTGTAGTAGTCACTGAATGTTTTATCCACTTTATCCTGTTTTCTGGGTGATTATCCCTTGGCTGAATGCTAATTTACAGCACATACTTGTGAAGTGTGTTTAGTGACCAATTCATTCTGACAGCGGGGCGCCCCTGTGCTGCCCTGTTGTCCGAATATGCATGCATCTAACCTGTGTGTGTTTCATCTCCAGCTCAACAGAATCCAGAGAAGGTGAAGAAGCTAGTTGTCCTTACAGCCCGTGTACACCCTGGGGAGTCGCCTGCATCCTTCATCTGCCAAGGTAGGTCTCTGTCTCCAACCTGGTGCTCTATACACATCCCTAATACTCATGTGTGCACACGGACACACAGCCCAGGTGGAGCATCTCACCAGCAGTTTATCAAGTTCTCGTAGAATTACAGGGAAAAAAGTGGCAAAGGAGCAGATTATTCAAAAAGAGCCTTGGCTTCCACTCATACCTCTCTTAACATGTCTGGCATTTGTCAGGCTGTTATTAAGATTAGCTCTCACCTGAAGAGCCTCTTATTTTGTCGACAAGTAACTGAACTCCTGGAGAGTTTCTCTCCTCAAAATCAAGGACATCTGAACTGTGAAGAAAGAGTGAGTTACAGTTAATGAGATGACGGTTGAAGAGGTTTTACATAAAGCATGGACACAAGACTAACTTCTTAGAACAAAAGGTGCCATCTAGAACCTAAAAGGGTTCTTTGGCTGTTCCCATAAGAGAACTCTGAAGAACCATTTTTGGCTCCAGGTAGAACCCTTTTGGTTCTAGGTAGAACCTTTTTGGGTTCCATGTAGAACCCTTTCAATAGATGATTATACATTGAACCCTGAAGGGTTCTACCTGGAACCAAAAGTGGTTCTACCTGGAATCAAAAAGGGTTATCCTATGGGGACAGCCAAATAATCCTTTTGGAACCCTTTTTTCTAAGAGTGTATGTAAGAGTATTATACTAGCCTGTTTGTAGCTTGGGTTTTGGGGACATGGGTTAGGCTTAGGGTCAGGGTTAGGGTTGAAGTCTGGGCTTAACTGGTCTTTACAGTTTGAGCTAATATCATAGTTTAAGTTAAAGCTTGTCCTTGGATCTTCTTTACTTTTCCATTGACAATACAGCACAGGAAACCGTTAAAAGCTCCCAGTCTGTGGAGTAGTGTTTGGTCACCCCAGAGCCCTGAGAGCAGACAGCCCATGTAGCTCAATGTGACTTTAAGCTCCACAAAGGACCAGCCCCAGCTCCGACACGCAGATGTGCATGAAGTAATCTCAGGAAGTCTGAGTAATTAGATGACACACTCTGTGGCCTGTACCTGTGTCCCATGCTCCATCTCTCCTCCTGCCTGCCACATTGACTCAATTAGAGAGCTTGTTATGCCTCCATTAATGGTAACGAGCAGGACAGAGTGGGGCGGGCGGCTGTAGTGGGATGGGGAGGGAGGGCTACAGGCTGGCTGTCGGCCCTCTTTGCTTCTTATTTACCTGTCAATTATCCTGCTTCAGTCTAGGGCTGTGGATGGCTTTCAGTAGCCGGTATGTATCTATCTCTCTCTGTCTCTCTCTTTCCAACTCTCTCACTCTCGCTGTCTCATCTGTGGCAGATAGCATTATCTCCCTCACTCAGTGGCTGAGGCCCTGTGGGCTAATTAGGTCCGCTGTCTGTTTTTATCCCACTGTCAGCTCCATTCCATTTCTATCGATTGTGGACGGATGTCTCAGATTTCCCCTCAGATTTATATAATGCCCTCTTTTTGTCCTTTTCTTTTTGTTACTCAAAACTCAATTAACTGGGGCCTTGAGTTTTCCTTTAAAGTCCATTTTACTGGGAGTGTGTGCGGGGGGGTGTGTGTGTGCGTGGTTGTCCATGCTTGCTTCTGGGTGTGAGTGAGAGAGAATAGCTTTGAGCATGATGCTTTCCAGTTATAGAGTGAAATAACCCTGACAGTCTCTCTTGTGTATCTCCATGTTTTATTGTTTAGGAGTGATTGACTTCCTAGTCAGCCAGCACCCTGTGGCCCAAACCTTGCGTGACCATGTCATCTTTAAGATTGTACCCATGCTCAACCCTGACGGCGTCTACTTAGGCAACTACAGGTAAGCTCTACTATCAATATATAAAATCACCCGTTTCTTCATGGACTAAAAGAGCTGTTCAGTTGTTTTATGACATTTACTGCTGTAG
Source organism: Oncorhynchus mykiss (assembly GCF_013265735.2). Taxonomy (NCBI): domain Eukaryota; kingdom Metazoa; phylum Chordata; class Actinopteri; order Salmoniformes; family Salmonidae; genus Oncorhynchus; species Oncorhynchus mykiss. Next base: position 68,277,854 of record NC_048569.1, on the reverse strand, counting down.
TAATTTCCATCATGTTGCTTGAGGTCTACCTCTGAAAAGTTGTACATTTGATGGATTCCGATAGAGATATCTGACTAGGCTGCATCACGTTGCTAGAGCTAAGGAGAGATGATGTGTTTGGTAATGCCCACTGTGTAGGTCTCCTACCAGAGGATTGATATATTCTGCTGTTACAGATATGAATTAAACCAAAGGCCATGTGTGGGTATATCTGGATGGGCAACCGCACCATCTCTGGAATACGACCTGCTGGCTTTCCGATTTTGCCGATCTCTTTTCTCCTCTGTTGACAGTTCAGATCATTGCAATAGCTGCAGTAGTCAATTCCCCCTCTTATTCTCCAGTGCTTGTTGTCAATCAAATCGTGTGTGTAAAGCCAGACACACACACATTTACCAGTGGGGGATGTGTTAGAGTATTTGTGTCACAGACATATAAACCCACATCCACTCTCCCCTTACTCGTCTACATATATTTATTCCTTTCTATACCTATTTCTTGTGTGAGACACATCTTGCCTGTGCCATCTTGCCTGTTCTTGCCATGCGGTGTCTCATACACTCTGCTGAGCGTGTTTTCACAGGGTTTAGTTGTAGTGCTGCTGTTTCTGAGGCCATACGTTCCAGCCTCTGTTTAGCACTGAGGCACAGGCTCCATGGGCATCATTTCCACCTCCCTCTCCATAATTGCCTTTTACTTAATGGGTTGGACATAAGGAATACAAATGTGCTGAGACTCTGGTGCTGCCAATAAAAGTGTTTGTGGCTGCCATCTAGTGGTCGCTTCCCTGCGCTGCACCCAGTCTGTCAATGGTACATCACATCTGCTCTGATGATGACAGGGGTTAAAAACATCTTGTTGCTGATTGTTGACCCTTAAAGGTTGTTTTCATCAACTCTGGAAAATGATGCGGTCGGCCTGGCTGAATGGTGATAAGCTCCATATTAATATGAAGTGAATAAGAGTGTCTCTCTCTGCCCCTCCCAGTGAGGCCTGATTGGCCTTTCTGTGGGCTCAGCAGCACACTGCATCTGGAGGGCGATCGAACAGATGCATGCAGGGATCAGAATCAATCAGTGCTGACCACAGATTAGTATTTCAGGCATGCCTGCTTACACATTGGCATTGACACGCAGACACAGGCCCCCATGAAAGTCATGGATACTGAGCAGCAGCAGCTCAATAGCCCAGCTACCTTCCTTCCACAGCCACTCTGGAATAGACGAGAGTTACTTTATTTTTCCAGAAGGAACTTCAGTTGTGGCATGTCAGATAAGATAAAGATGTATAGTAAACATATACACGACATGACCAAAAGTATGTGGATACCAGCTCATCGAACATCTCATTCCAAATTCACGGGCATTGCAATGGCGTTAGTCCCCCCTTTGCTGTCATAACAGCCTCCACTCGTCTGGGAAGGCTTTCCACTAGATGTTGGAACATTGCTGGGACTTGCTTCCATTCAGCCAAAAGAGCATTAGTGAGGTCGGGCACTGATGTTGGGCGATTAGGCCTGGCTCGCAGTCGGCGCTCCAATTCATCCCAACGGTGTTCGATGGGGATGAGGTCAGGACTCTGTGCCGGCCAGTCAAGTTCTTCCACACTGATCTCGGCAAACCATTTCTTTAGTGACCTCGCTTTGTGCACAGGGGCATTGTCATGCCGAAAGAGAAAAGGGCCTTCCCCAAACTGTTCCCACAAAGTTGGAAGCACAGAAGCGTCTAGAATATCATTGTATGCTGTAGCGTAAAAATGTCCTTTCACTGGAACTAAGGGGTCTAGCCCAAACCATGATAAACAGCAACAGACCATTATTCTTCCTCCACCAAACTTTACAGTTGGCACTATGCATTTGGACAGGTAACGTCTCCTGGCATCTGCCAAACCCAGATTCGTCCGTCGGACTGCCAGATGGTGAAGCGTGATTCATCACTCCAGAGAACGTGTTTCCACTGCTCCAGAGTCCAATGGCAGCGAGCTTTACACCACTTCAACCGACGCTTGGCTTTGAGCATGGTGATCTTAGGCTTGTGTGCGGCTGCTCGGCCATGGAAACCCCTTTCATGAAGCTCCCGACGAACAGTTCTTTCGCTGACGTTGCTTCCAGAGGCAGTTTGGAACTCGGTAGTGAGTGTTGCAACCGAGGACAGACGATTTTTATGCACTACACACTTCAGCACTCTGCGGTCCAATTCTGTGAGCTTGTGTGGTCTACCACTTCGCTGCTGAGCCGTTGTTGCTTCTAGAAGCTTCCAATTCACCTTAACAGCACTTACAGTTGACCGGGGCAGCTCTAGCAGGGCAAACATTTGACTAACTGACTTGATGGAAAGTTGGCATCGTATAAACGGTGCCACGTTGAAAGTCACTGAGCTCTCTCTAGAATATTCTGACTCGTAAGGGAGCCAAACCAGGCAACTACACTAAATGTTAAGACAGGCTCAATAAAACATCTGCAACCTGCAACCTCTGACTAGATGTACTGGCTTTAGCTGCTCTTTGACTGCAGTATAATTACTTTCTAGTGAAATACATTGGATCTTAGATCTCCGATAGGTAAGCTAAAGCTAATTGATTGTTCATATAAAATAAAGATCTGTGTTTCTTGGGAAGGTTTGATTGTTGATTTAATTGATTAGATATAAACACATACAGCCACAGCATCAGTAGTAATGTTAGGTATCTGCAAATGTTCAACTCACGTGTGTGTGTGTGTGTTCATTCCCAGGTGTTCTCTGATGGGCTTTGACCTTAACCGTCACTGGCAGGAGCCATCCCCCTGGGCCCACCCCACCCTCCACGCCGTCAAGCAGCTCATCGTCCAGCTCAGTCAAGACCCAGTGAGTCCCAATCTCCAGCCCGCGACCAACACCTGTATTACACACTTCGTACTGTAGTTACTGTGTGGGCTGTCTATTCCTCACCCTGCAGCACAAAACATGCAACACAGTATCAGAGTCAAGAATATGCATACATTCCACAGATACTAGCTAAATAAAACACCTGAGTTGAGGTTTGAACACTGTTCTGAATCTAAACTCTGTTTCCAGTTGACTTAGTTCAGAAGGTTATGCACTCATGTGGTTGAGAACTATAGAAAGGTGTGCTGTAGGATTGATACTCAGCAGCTCTCTGCAAAGTGTAGGTCTCTGTGACATTAGATTGTACTGAGGGGCCAGTGTCTGTAGTGTACTCTATATTCAGCTTGTACTTTCTTTGTTAGAGGATCGGGCCCTTGTGTTTTTTTGCCTTCGTGTTAATTATAAGTGGAAACGCAGGTTGTTAGATTACTGAAGGTCAGAGTCTGTCCTGGGAATCGTCTGCCCTTTCTTACACTTTCTAATCCTGATAAGACCAGGGTGTTCTGCTGAGCAAAGGGGCACGGCTCTCAGCTTAACCTTTTCCCCCAGCGCTGACATGCTGATCGATGGGCTCCTTCACGGCAGAGTGATCCACTCATGTCCCTCACACTTCTGCAAACTACACACTCCCATCCAAACACACACCACACATAGGTACTCTCGCTCTCTCACTCTCTTACACACACACACACACACACACACACACACACACACACACACACACACACACACACACACACACACACACACACACACACACACACACACACACACACACACACACACACACACACACACACACACACACACACACACTTGCATTCAGTGTCATACTCACACGCATACATTGTTTTCCCTCACAGTCCCACTCTAATGCACTCCAACTCCCATAGAGAACATGCACATGTAGGTTAGTGCAGAACCAAGGTCTGAGGGAGAGAACCTCTGTCTGCCTGCCCACATGTGTAATTATGATTCCACTGGCTGATCCAGTGGCTGGAAGGAGAACTCTTGTTAAGCTCTCCACCTCTCCACCACCTCACAGTCTCTGAACCCCCCAGCACCCTCAGCACTACATTCACCCATACAGTGCAATCCCAAGCAGGGCCATGTCCCCACATGTCATCAGCCCCACTCTCTCCATCCCATCCTCTGGCCTGGCTGTGGCCGACTGGCCCTGTCAGAGGAGAGACCTGGGCCGCCTCTCTCCAGCTAATCACATCAGACACAGCACTCAGATTTGGGGCTCCCAGATGCCAATCCCAGTGCCAGCTCTATGGCCAGGGGCCTGGCCCTCCATCCACTGCTGTCTCACACTGTGCACATCCACTAATGAGGTTACAAGGTCACGGTCTGAGGACAACAGGAGGAGATCAGTGCCGGGCTAGCATGTTACTCTTTATTTGTCCGCTTCCCTCTAGCTGGCAGATGGTTGCAGACACAGAGGATTTCAAGCTGTCAACGGCCATTTGACTCTTGAAGAATGTCAAACCAAAGCCATTTCTCTAGCTTTAGGAAAGGGCTCAGTGACAGTCAGACTGCAACAACATTTATTTAATCCCTTTTAGTAATATACACGTTTAGTTTTTTTATCTTTGAAAATCTGTGATTGAATCTGTCTTTCATTCGAGAAAGATCCCTCCTTTTTGATAATCTCTAAAAATCCATCTAAGCCTGATTGACAAAGATTTATTTTCATTAATTACAGATTTTAATTGCTTTTTAAAATACCTCAAAGCAGTCTAACACCTTATGTCCTTATTATAGCGCTGAATCCATCTGAATTTTAGGACATTGGAACATAATCTGTTCCCAAGCTCCTTGGTGTTTGTTTTAAAAAAGGAAGAGTGAAGAAACAAATGAACTCATCTCCCACCTAAAGCAATGCTTTTCCAGACCATTTATCAAAGGAAAATAAGATTTATTTTTGATTGGCTGATTACTCAGAACATTCATCATAGTGAACGTATCCTCAGCAATCTGACAGCGCCATTTTGGATAATTTGTTAAGGCTGACATAAGGGCCAGTATTGCCATGGTTCATTTCTGACCTTTTTAATATTAGAAAATTAATTTTCTATCTGAAACAAATGTATTAGGTGCGGTCATACCGGTTAGATGAATATTGCACCTTGAAAATCCCCCCTCCTCCTCCTGGCTGTACTTTCTCTCTTTTCCTTTATTTCTGTGGGGAGCCATTGTCTGCTGTATTCAGGGCGCTTGAGGAAACGGCTCTTTCTGTCTGTCTGTCTGTTGAGATGTCCTCTGGTGTCATCGGCCCATTTCTTATCCATTTCTGAGATTTACGGGCAATTTGTCTCCATCATTACTCCCCCTTTTCAATTCCTCAACCACTTCTCCTCCAGTTTGAGGCAGAACTGTCTGGCTCTCACAGGCAAAAAACAAGAAAATGACACCGCGGAGGAACCCATTTGGGGTGTCTTTCTGGTGTGTGCAGTTTGTACTCAAGATGCTTTGGTGACACAATGGGAGCATAGATCCACCAAACAGACCCAGGGTGTGTGAATTGTTGGGAGGTTGGTAGATGGAATAACAGACTGTGACTGTGGCCAGCTCTTTGACTGACGTTGGTTCAATTACTTGAATTCCATTTAGTGCGTTTTTTGTGCCCAACGCGCTGTTTCTCTAGAGAGAAATAATCTCATTCACGAGAGAAATCGGAGAAATCAAGTCAATAATTATGTGGGACGCTGGGCTGAAGGGAGTTATAGTTTTCAACCTAGTTCAGGGCAGAAAGTGGTATTTAACTATAATGACCATAATCCATTGCACCAGTTTTTTCCAGCTCAAAGACGATCAGAGAGGAAGAGGCGAAACAAGATGTTTAACTCTTGCCAAAATCTGTCCAAAATAACACAATGCGTTTCTATGGATTTATTTTGGAGCTAACCTTGTCGCCTTGCCTTCCAGTGTTTGAGACAACGACTCTCATTGTTAGGGCATAGACATTAGCATCTTGTCATTATATACAGATCTCTGGACGGATACACTTCATGTTAGGTTAGATACACACAGACTGGATAGACCGCACGAGAGAGGAATGTACACAACACATCTAGGAGAAGGACAGAGACAGTTTGTGAAATTATACCTTATCTACTTTGAATAACTAGTAAAATAATTTTTTAGTCAGACAGCTCTGCAGCATACTTAGGCAGGCAAGCTAAATAGGATGACTAAAGACAGTAAAGTATGGCGTGGCTGGTTGACTGCTACTGCTTGAGCAGAGATGAGATGATTACTTTATATAATAAAGTAATCAAATAAAAACTAAGTAATATACACAACTGAAATATTTTATTATTTCATAGTCATTTCCTATTTTTCTGTTGATGTCTACCCAATGTGCACCTGACAGAGACAATGGAATATTTTCAATTAAAAATCTCAAAAATAATTGTAACATCATTATTTCATAATGCATTTCATGTATTAAAAAAAAGAAGAAGAATAGAAACCGAAATCGAAAACCGTGATTATTTATTGATACTCGAACCGAACCGACCTCATAAAGCTCTAATCTCTCAGCACTATTCCAGACAGATGCAGCTGCTTATGAAGCGCTAACAGCCACAGAGTGCTGTCTGAGTGCCCGTTTAGCTTGATTACATGTCACCTCTGTGTTAAAAAGGGCCAAATATGTCCATCAATTAGTCTGTGGCAGAGAGAGAATGAGGGGCTTACGGGCTTGAACACTACCGCGTCTGCTTTCTCTCTCTGCAGCACATCTGGACTCACCCACCGCTCCGACCACACTGCATCACTCATTTCTCTGCTCTCTCTCTGCAGCACATCTGGACTCACCCACCGCTCCGACCACACTGCATCACTCATTTCTCTGCTCTCTCTCTGCAGCACATCTGGACTCACCCACCGCTCCGACCACACTGCATCACTCATTTCTCTGCTCTCTCTCTGCAGCACATCTGGACTCACCCACCGCTCCGACCACACTGCATCACTCATTTCTCTGCTCTCTCTCTGCAGCACATCTGGACTCACCCACCGCTCCGACCACACTGCATCACTAATTTCTCTGCTCTCTCTCTGCAGCACATCTGGACCCACCCACCGCTCCGACCACACTGCATGAATCATTTCTCTGCTCTCTCTCTGCAGCACATCTGGACTCACCCACCGCTCCGACCACACTGCATCACTCATTTCTCTGCCCTCTCTCTGCAGCACATCTGGACTCACCCACCGCTCCGACCACACTGCATCACTCATTTCTCTGCTCTCTCTGCAGCACATCTGGACTCACCCACCGCTCCGACCACACTGCATCACTCATTTCTCTGCTCTCTCTCTGCAGCACATCTGGACTCACCCACCGCTCCGACCACACTGCATCACTCATTTCTCTGCTCTCTCTCTGCAGCACATCTGGACTCACCCACCGCTCCGACCACACTGCATCACTCATTTCTCTGCTCTCTCTCTGCAGCACATCTGGACTCACCCACCGCTCCGACCACACTGCATCACTCATTTCTCTGCTCTCTCTCTGCAGCACATCTGGACCCACCCATCGCTCCGACCACACTGCATCACTCATTTCTCTGCACTCTCTCTGCAGCACATCTGGACTCACCCACCGCTCCGACCACACTGCATCACTCATTTCTCTGCTCTCTCTCTGCAGCACATCTGGACTCACCCACCGCTCCGACCACACTGCATCACTCATTTCTCTGCTCTCTCTCTGCAGCACATCTGGACTCACCCACCGCTCCGACCACACTGCATCACTCATTTCTCTGCTCTCTCTCTGCAGCACATCTGGACTCACCCACCGCTCCGACCACACTGCATCACTCATTTCTCTGCTCTCTCTCTGCAGCACATCTGGACTCACCCACCGCTCCGACCACACTGCATCACTCATTTCTCTGCTCTCTCTCTGCAGCACATCTGGACTCACCCACCGCTCCGACCACACTGCATCACTCATTTCTCTGCTCTCTCTCTGCAGCACATCTGGACTCACCCACCGCTCCGACCACACTGCATCACTCATTTCTCTGCTCTCTCTCTGCAGCACATCTGGACTCACCCACCGCTCCGACCACACTGCATCACTCATTTCTCTGCTCTCTCTCTGCAGCACATCTGGACTCACCCATCGCTCCGACCACACTGCATCACTCATTTCTCTGCTCTCTCTCTGCAGCACATCTGGACTCACCCACCGCTCCGACCACACTGCATCACTCATTTCTCTGCTCTCCAGTCATACAGACACACTTATAGACTTTATCAAATTAAATCAAGGTTTATTTGTCACGTATACAGATTTACAGGTGTTATAGCAGGTGCAGCGAAATGCTTATGTAACTAGCTCAGACAGTGCAGTAGTATGTCTCACAAATACAATACAAATGCAGAAAAAAATAGAAATTACAGAACAAGTCCAATTAACAATCCTGAGTAGATATATTACAGTGATCATGTGTCAGAATTCAAAATATAAATAAGTGCTGTGTATAGACAATAGGTAAATTATTCTGCATTTATAAACACTACTTGCCCTGGATGATGGAGTACCATCTTAGCATGTTCAGCTATATGGTAATAATGTTAACAGAGAGCAAAAGTTAGCAAATGCTAAATGCTTTGTGAGAGAATCAGCTAGTCTGTAATCCTGCTTAAATCAGCAGCATTTTTTCTGTGTTAAGATAAGCGAACCGTTTATGGCCCTTATAGGCCTAGACTAATTAATATGCAGCAGATAAGTACTTGTCGGACAAAATTCATTTGACCTTCCGATTTAAACTAAACTGCAGCAACACCAGTTCAGATGAAGTTGAGCCCGAGTCCTTCTATTGAGTTGTAGGGAGCTTCTGCCGGAACAATCCGTTCTCTGCATCTTTCTCTGAGAGGTTTAATTTGTAATACCTCTACACTCAGATTGTCTTTTGACTTTCATTCTCTACATTTCTTAATTGTCTCTAATTGCTTAATTACAATTTCATATGAACAATTCTCTAGGTCAAGGTGGGTTGTTAATGAAACAATCCATCACTGCTTCAGCCTCACAGTCCTGTCTGCCTGTGATTGACAGCGCATTAGGAGGCTGTTATGCTGGCTCTCAGTTGACATTGTGGGCTGGATTGCACTTCACTGTATCACTGTACTTCCATTGTCCTTGACATTTTAGGGGGAATCACCATAGTGACGTTTTGTTTGGAGACTAAGAGATTCTGTTGGAGATTCACTTTGGCTTCCCAGATTGAATCTTTTATATAATTCCAGAGAAAACTTCTGGAGCACGGCCATTTAAGTGACCCAACGCTGTGCGACCATTTCATTTAGATTCTTAATTACATTGTTAACAGAAGAAAAAAAAGCGAGTGAGCCAATCCAAGTCCATCGTTGCAGGACCTCTGCGCCAGATCAAATTGCACCATTACATACAGTACCCCATCATTCGAGCTGTGCTTTAACAAGGGGTGGTTCCCAACTACCTCCTCCCCTTTAGCTTGGCGAGCGCTGCCGATTAGAGGGCTTTCTGCCTCTATTAGACCCTGGGAACTCCTTCAACTGCGTGATGGAGCTGCCTTAATGGCGGCTGCGTTTTGCTTTCTTTTTCTATTTTTTTGTTGTTGTTTCCCCTTCTTCCGCTTGGGCTCCATCCATCAGGCTGCCAGAGCCTGCTGCCGGCCCACTCCCAGCCACAATATTTCACAGCTAGCCATCAGAGCAGCTGACAGCACCGCGCTTGCCAGGAAATTGCTTTGGCTGTGAGCAGAATTTCAAGCATCGCGTCGCCCTCTCCACCCTCCACCCTCCTCTTCTCCCTCTCCATCCCTCCCCACTCCCTGACGACCCCCGGGAACTGAGGTGCGCTCTGGAATGTGTAACAAGAGTAGGAGAGATAGGGAGGGGAAGGAGGCTGTGCTGAGCTGGGCTGGAGAGTGAGGGGTCAAGGGGAATGAGAGTGAGAGAGGGCCCATTACACCTGATTCGCTGTGTCCAGGGCTAGAGAGAGAGCAAGAGCAAGCCTGAGCTTTATACACTGGCCACAGTAGCATGTGATTGGCCTTGAATCCTATTCTACAATTCAACTGGATAAAATGTAACTGAACTGTTATTCCCCACTGTGTCACCCCTGCTATGCAGCCTTGTCAACTGATAGAGATTTTCAGAAGACTGTCCCTAGAGAGAATGCCTATCACCGTATTGCACTGTTAATGCCAAACTTTTGAAATAAAGCTTGGATTAATGATTTAGGGAGTGTGTTATTTTTGTAAAAATGTTTATTAGGGGGTAGATCAGCTTTAACAAAGCAAAAACAGTTTTTTAGAAATGTTTGCTAAATGTATTAAAGATTAAAACAGAAATACCTTATTTACATAAGTGTTCAGACCCTTTGCTATGAGACTCGAAATTGAGCTCAGGTGCATCCTGTTTCCTTTGATCATCCTTGAGATGTTTCTATAACTTGATTGGAGACCACCTGCGGTAAATTCAATTGATTGGACATGATTTGGAAAGGCACACACCTGTCTATATAAGAAGTGACTAAGAACCCGATGGTCACTGACAGAGCTCCAGAGTTCTTCAATGGAGATGGGAGAGAGAGCCTTCCAGAAGGACAACCATCTCTGCAGCATTCCACCAATCAGACCATTATGGTAGATTGGCCAGATGGCAGCCAATCCTCAGTAAAAGGCACATGGCAGCCCACTTGGAGTTTGCCAAAAGGCACCTAAAGGACTATCAGATCATGAGAAACAAGATTATTTGGTCTGATGAACCAAGATTGAACTCTTTGGCCTGAATGCCAAGTGTCACATCTGGAGGAAACCTGACACCATCCCTATGTTGAAGCATGGTGGTGGCAGCGGCATCATGCTGTGGGGATGTTTTTCAGCGGCAGGGACTGGGAGACTAGTCAGGATTGAGGGAAAGATGAATGGCACAAAGTACAGAGAGATCCTTGATGAAAACCTGCTCCAGAGCACTGAGGACCTCAGAGTGAGGGGAAGGTTCACCTTCCAACAGGACAACGGCCCTAAGCACACAGCCAAGACAACGCAGGAGTGGCTTCAGGACAAGTCTCTGTGGCCCAGTGGCCCAGCCAGAGCCCAGACTTGAACCCGATAGAACATCTCTGGAGAGATCTGAAATGGATTTAATCCATTTTGGAACGAGGCTGTTAATGTAACAAAATGTGGAAAACGTCAAGGCATCTGAATACTTTCCGAATGCACTGTATGTCCTATTTGCTGTGTTTTTATCCCTACTGTGTTGAGAACTTTTGTGTCCCAGTTCCTTTTAAACTCATCAAAAAAAGAAACGTCTTCTCACTGTCAACTGCGTTTATTTTCAGCAAACTTAACATGTGTAAATATTTGTATGAACATAACAAGATTCAACAACTGAGACATAAACTGAACAAGTTTCACAGACATGTGACTAACATAAATTGAATAATGTGTCCCTGAACAAAGGGGGCGTCAAAATCAAAAGTAACAGTTAGTATCTGGTGTGGCCACCAGCTTCATTAAGTACTGCAGTGCATCTCCTCCTCATGGACTGCACCAGATTTGCCAGTTCTTGCTGTGAGATGTTACCCCACTCTTCCACCAAGACACCTGCAAGTTCCCAGACATTTCTGGGGGGAATGGCCCTAGCCCTCACCCTCCGATCCAACAGGTCCCAGACGTGCTCAATGGGATTGAGATCCAGGCTCTTCGCTGGCCATGGCAGAACACTGACATTCCTGTCTTGCAGGAAATCATGCACAGAACGAGCAGTATGGCTGGTGGCATTGTCATGCTGGAGGGTCATGTCAGGATGAGCCTGCAAGAAGGGTAGCACATGAGCGAGGAGGATGTATTCCCTGTATCGCCCAGCGTTGAGATTGCCTGCAATGATAGCAAGCTCAGTCCGATGATGCTGTGGCACACTGCCTCACACCATGACGGACCCTCCACCTCTGGAGCGGGATCGATTTGGAGTACAGGCCTCGGAGTAATACTCATTCCTTCGACAAGAAACGCGAATCCGACCATCACCCCTGGTGAGACAAAACCGTGACTCATCAGTGAAGAGCACTTTCTGCCAGTCCTGTCTGGTCCAGTGACAGTGGGTTTGTGCCCATAGGCAACGTTGTTGATGGTGATGTCTGGTGAGGACCTGCCTTACAACAAATCTACAAGCCTTCAGTCCAGCCTCGCTCAGCCTATTGTGGACAATCTGAGCACTGATGGAGGGATTGTACGTTCCTGGTGTAACTCGGGCAGTTGTTGTTGCCATACTGTACCTGTCCCGCAGGTGTGATGTTCGGATGTACCGATCCTGTGCAGGTGTTGTTACACGTGGTCTGCCACTGCGAGGATGATCAGCTGTCCTTCCAGTCTCCCTGTAGTGCTGTGTTAGGCGTCTCACAGGACAGACATTGCAATTTATTGCCCTGGCCACATCTGCAGTCCTCATGCCTCCTTGCAGCATGCCTAAGGCACGTTCACGCAGATGAGCAGGGACCCTGGGCATCTTTCTTTTTGTGTATTTCAGAGTCAGTAGAAAGGCCTCTTTAGTGTCCTAAGTTTTCAGAACTGTGACCTTAAATGCCTACCATCTGTAAGCTGTTAGTGTCTTAACGATCGTTCCACAGGTGCATGTTCATTAATTGTTTATGGTTCATTGAACAAGCATGGGAAACAGTGTTTAAACCTTTTACAATGAAGATCTGTGAAGTTATTTGTATTTTTTCCGAATTGTCTTTGAAAGACAGGGTCCTGAAAAAGGGAAGTTTCTTTTAAAAAGGGAGTTTATTTTAAGATGTATTATTTATCTAATTAACCTTTCTTCTAATGCTGTCTTATCTATTTATGAAATACTATAAATAGAAAGTTGAATATGAATTATTTTACAACATTCTCTATCTTGAATGGTATAGTGTAGTTGTAGTTTACTTCTTTATCAATTGTTGTATTTTATTTTTTACAGTGCCTTGCGAAAGTATTCGGCCCCCTTGAACTTTGCGACCTTTTGCCACATTTCAGGCTTCAAACATAAAGATATAAAACTGTATTTTTTTGTGAAGAATCAACAACAAGTGGGACACAATCATGAAGTGGAACGACATTTATTGGATATTTCAAACTTTTTTAACAAATCAAAAACTGAAAAATTGGGCGTGCAAAATTATTCAGCCCCTTTACTTTCAGTGCAGCAAACTCTCTCCAGAAGTTCAGTGAGGATATCTGAATGATCCAATGTTGACCTAAATGACTAATGATGATACATACAATCCACCTGTGTGTAATGTGGAAGAAGGTGCTCTGGTCAGATGAAACCAAAATTGAACTTTTTGGCAACAATGCAAAATGTTATGTTTGGCGTAAAAGCAACACAGCTGAACACACCATCCCCACTGTCAAACATGGTGGTGGCAGCATCATGGTTTGGGCCTGCTTTTCTTCAGCAGGGACAGGGAAGATGGTTAAAATTGATGGGAAGATGGATGGAGCCAAATACAGGACCATTTTGGAAGAAAACCGGATGGAGTCTGCAAAAGACCTGAGACTGGGACAGAGATTTGTCTTCCAACAAGACAATGATCCAAAACATAAAGCAAAATATACAATGGAATGATTAAAAAATAAACATATCCAGGTGTTAGAATGGCCAAGTCAAAGTCCAGACCTGAATCCAATCGAGAATCTGTGGAAAGAACTGAAAACTGCTGTTCACAAATGCTCTCCATCCAACCTCACTGAGCTCGAGCTGTTTTGCAAGGAGGAATGGGAAAAAAATTCAGTCTCTCGATGTGCAAAACTGATAGAGACATACCCCAAGCGACTTACAGCTGTAATCGCAGCAAAAGGTGGCGCTACAAAGTATTAACTTAAGGGGGCTGAATAATTTTGCACGCCCAATTTTTCCGTTTTTGATTTGTTAAAAAAGTTAGAAATATCCAATAAATGTCATTCCACTTCATGATTGTGTCCCACTTGTTGTTGATTCTTCACAAAAAAATACAGTTTTATATCTTTATGTTTGAAGCCTGAAATGTGGCAAAAGGTCGCAAAGTTCAAGGGGGCCGAATACTTTCGCAAGGCACTGTATATATATTGTGTTATTACAATCCCTATCATTCATAGTATTGGGTGTTCCATTATTCTAATCCTCTATGGGAAATGTGTAATATTTAGAATAGCCATGTAGTCTTGGTGTCTCTGTACATTTGGTTATCAATATACAGTTTATCGACTACAAGAGCTACACGTTTCTCTTTTAATCTATTCTCCTTGAAGAGTGGTTACAGAACTTTGCACAGTTCTGCAATTTCCTTCGGGATCATATCATTCATGCCACTGGGTCTTTTACCCAGACTTTTAACCATTATTTTATCATTGAAGGATGCAAATTTGGGATGCATATTTCTGTCTGAAAAGGTGTACCCGTTCGAGTTGGATTTTATCGACGGCATCGCCTGAAATTCTTTCACCACACTTTCAGGACTTCGCCCGCGTTTTCTTTTGATACCAGTACCAGATTTTCTCTCATAGATCTAGTCTGTATGTCAAACAGTGGTGACCTGCCATTCAGGGCAGGTGGGGCATTAGCTCAGTATTCTGTCAGTCATAGGGATTTGCGCAATCGCCAAGCTTCAGTCCTTCAGTAAATGGTAGACATCCAAAATTTCAGCCCTATGAGATAGTTATATTACAAGTGCCCTTCCAAGAAGGCTCAAGGTCATTGGCCACAGAAATCACGTTATATGTACAGTAGTTTTGATTGGACTGATCATTTCAACATCTTACTTTCACAATCTTAGCTAGCAGTCATCATTATGAATCCTGTCTACTGGCAAATAGTTTTTAATCCTTGTCATATGAAGATAAATAATGAAGAGAAAATATAGATAAAACGTATCGGTGCTCATCGGCCATTGGACATAAACATTACACAAGTTGTAAATCGCAAAATCGCAAATTCAACAATGAGTTGTTTGGAAGGAATCGGTGACAGTGGCTAACCACAAGCATTGCAACTGGGAAGTCAGACTGGGAAAATACGTTTTGAACGGTCATACAACTCGGAATTGTAAATCTTTTTCTTTGATGACAAAATTTGCCAAGGACGGACTGCCGTGCACAACAAGGTCCAAAAATGTTTTATATGCTGCTGCATAAATTATGTAATATGCCAGGGAGATATGTTCAGCCATATCAGCTGTGTGTGTGTGTGTGTGTGTGTGTGCGTGTGTGTGTGTGTACCTTGTAACCTAGGATGGGTCCGAAATGCCCCTGTGCACAAAGTGAGGTCCATACAGAAATGGTTTGTCGAAATTTGTGTGGAAGAACTTGACTGGCCCGCACAGTCCTGACCTCAACTCCATTGAACACCTTTGGGATGAATTGGAGCGCTGACTGCGAGCCAGGCATAATCGCCCAACATCAGTGCCCAACCTCACTAATGCTCTTGTGGCTGAATGGAAGCAAGTCCCCGCAGCAATGTTCCAACATCTAGTGGAAAGCCAGAAGAGTGGAGGCTATTATAGCAGGAAAGGGGGGACAAACTCCATATTAATGCCCATGATTTTGGATGAGCAGGTGTCCCCATACATCTTGTCATGTAGTGTATGTGTGTGCGTGTGTGTGTGACAGCTGGTTCTCATAGTGTTTTCCTCTCAGCTCCTCAGCCTGCTGTGTGGGAAGCAGTGTAGCTACAGTAACTGATAGTCTGAATAAAGCCTGATTGTGTGTGGGCTACTGTATTGTAGTGCAGCTGTATCTGGAAGGCTCTCCCCAGCAAGTCTCCACATCTCATCTGTGTGGGGCCACCAAGCCAGTCTCCTGGGCTCTCCTCTCCTCAGCTCTGTCCCTGGGCTCTACAGGGAATAAAATATGACTAGTATCATCATTCTTCCCTCCCTCTCTCTCTCACTGTCGCTGTGGGAGGTTTGCTAGCTCTTCTGTGATTCTCCTCTGGTGCTCTGCCACCTCGGAGAGTCATCTTTCACTAGGAAGATGCCCTCCACAGCCAAACAAGGCATTTGTGTGACACAGCTTGGTTGTTGTTGTTCCCAATGTTTTTGTAGAATACATGACGTGGGCATTTGAAAAATATGTAGCCAAGGAGTCTTAGTCAAATCAAGATCTTTACATTTTGATAGAAATGGCAATGGCTATGAAATTTGTAAATTGTGTATATTCGGCAGGTTTGTGACACCCCTGCCCTGTGCCCCTTTCTCTCTCTGTGTGTGTGGTGTGTGTGTGGTGTGTGTGGTGTGTGTGGTGTGTGTTGTGTGTGTGTGTGTGTGTGTGTGTGTGTGTGTGTGTGTGTGTGTGTGTGTGTGTGTGTGTGTGTGTGTGTGTCATGTATTCATAAGGTAGGGCTGGAGTTCTACATTGATGTTCATGCCCACTCCACCATGATGAATGGCTTCATGTACGGGAACGTGTTTGAGGAGGAGGAGAGAGTCCAGAGACAAGCCGTGTTCCCTCGCCTGCTCTGCCAAAACGCCCCAGACTTCTCCTTTGTAAGTCCATCACATCAACTGTACCAGGGACAACTTTAGGGCCCAGAGTTGTCCCTGGTCAGGCCATATCAATCCTGACCATACTCATCTCACATATGTTCCACAGGAAATACACCCCACATATTAGCAGGTGCTAGTTGGCTATGCTACAGTAGTTACTGTATCACCCACAGGGTTAACTGAGATCTATCGTACAGCTGGGTGTGGAAGCTATATTTTAAAATTCTGTGTTCCCTTTCACCTCTCAGCCACATTGACCTTCAGCGCTCAGCCAATGTGACATTTTGTATCAGTGCCAGTTACATATAGCCAGAAGAATAACCTTTTTTTGTGCAGTGACACATTCACAGCTCTCATAGAACTTTCTTCACCAGTACACAAGGAAAGTCTTTCAACAGCCAAAATGACTTTAGCCAACCAGCATACATAAAGAATGTCACAGATTGTCCACCACTTATTTATTTTGCTGGCTCAATAAAGAGCTAACCTTTTGTTGTGAGTGTATACAGACGTGTGTGCCTGCATGTGTAAAATAAAATGTTATTTGTCACATGCTTCGTAAACAACAGGTGTAGACTAACAGTGAAATGCTTACTGATGGGCCCTTCCCAACAATACAGAGAGAAAAAAGATAAATAATATAAAAATAATAACACAATGAATTAATACATAATGAGTAACGATAATTTGGCCATATACATCGGGCACCAGTACCGAGGCGATGTGCAGGGGTACGAGGTAATTGAGGTAGATATGTACAAATATAGTCCCCATAATGACAAAGCAAAAACAGTTATTTAGAAATGTTTGCTGATTTTCAAAAAAAATGTAAAATTTAAATTATATTTACATAAGTATTCAGACCCTTTACTCAGTACTTTGTTGAAGCACCTTTGGCAGTGATTACAGCATAGATTATTCTTGTGTATGACACTACAAGCTTGGCACACCTGTGTTTGGGGAGTTTCTCCCATTCTTCTCTGCAGATCCTCTCAAGCTCTGTCAGGTTGGATGGTGAGCGTTGTTGCACAGCTATTTTCAGGTCTCTCCAGAGATGTTCTATCGGGTTCAAGTCCGGGCTCTGGCTGGGCCACACAAGGACATTCAGAGACTTGTTCTGAAACACCTGCGTTGTCTTGGCCATGTGCCTAGGGTCGTTGTCCTGTTGGAAGGTGAACCTTCACCCCAGTCTGAATACCTGAGCGCTCTTAGCAGGTTTTAATCAAGGATCTCTCTGTACTTTGCTCCGTTCATCATTCCCTCGATCCAGTCCCTGCCGCTAAAAATCCTCCCCACAGCATTATGCTGCCACCACCATGCTTCACCATAGGGATGTTATTGGCCAGGTAAGCAGTGCCTGGTTTCCTCCAGACGTGACGCTTGGTATTCATGCCAAAGAGTTCAATCTTGGTTTCATCAGACCAGAGAATCTTGTTTCTCATGGTCTGAGAGTCTTTAGGTGCCTTTTGGCAAACTCCAAGTGGGCTGTAATTTGTATTTTACTGAGGAGTGGCTTCCATCTTTCCGCTCTACCATAAAGGCCTGATTAGTGGAGTGCTGCAGAGATGGATATCCTTCTGGAAGGTTCTCCCATCTCCACAGAGGAACTCTGGAGCTCTGTCAGAGTGACCATCAGGTTCTTTGTCATCTCCCTGACCAAGGCCCTTCTCCCCCGATGGCTTAGTTTGGCTGGGCAGCCAGTTCTAGGAAGAGTCTTGGTGGTTACAAATGTAATCTTGGGGACCTTCAATGCTGCTGACATTTTTTGGTTCCCTTTCCCAGATCTGAGCCTCAATTTGTATTTTTTTTGCTTTGTCATTATGGGGTATTGTATGTAGATTGAGGATTTTTCTTTATTTAATCCATTTTAGAATAAGTTAACGTAACAAAATGTGGGAAACGGGGGTCTGAAGGGGTCTGAATACTTTCCGAATGCACTGTATTCTGTCCATACCATCTTTATATGTATACATGACACATTCAGATATTTCCTATGAGTGTATTGTTGTTTTTCTGCTTGGTATCACTGCACTGTTGGGGCTGGAAACACAAGCATTTCGTTGCACCTGCAATAACATCTGCAAATATGTGTACACGACCAATAAACTTAATTAATTTGCCCAGCCTTTCAAAGCATTTCATGGCCACAGATGTTTATTTTTATTTTTTTTATTTCACCTTTATTTAATTAACCAGGTAGGCAAGTTGAGAACAAGTTCTCATTTACAATTGCGACCTGGCCAAGATAAAGCAAAGCAGTTCGACACATACAACGACACAGAGTTAAACATGGAGTAAAACAAATATACAGTCAATAATACAGTAGAAAAATAAGTCTATATACAATGTGAGCAAATGAGGTGAGATACGGGAGGTAAGGGCAAAAAAAACCACACAAAAAAGGCCATGGTGGCAAAGTAAATACAATACAGCAAGTAAAACACTGGAATGGTAGATTTGCAGTGGAAGAATGTGCAAGGTAGAGATAGGAATAGTGGGGTGCAAAGGAGCAAAATAAATAAATACAGTAGGGGGAGAGGTAGTTGTTTGGGCTAAATTATAGATGGGCTATGTAGAGGTGCAGTAATCTGTGAGCTGCTCTGATAGCTGGTGCTTAAAGCTAGTGAGGGAGATAAGTGTTTCCAGTTTCAGAGATTTTTGTAGTTCGTTCCAGTCATTGGCAGCAGAGAACTGGAAGGAGGCGGCCAAAGGAAGAATTGGTTTTGGGGGTGACCAGAGAGATATACCTGCTGGAGCGCGTGCTACAGCGAGTTGAGATAAGGGGGCACTTTACCTAGCAGGGTCTTGTAGATGACCTGGAGCCAGTGGGTTTGGCGACGAGTATGAAGCGAGGGCCAGCCAACGAGAGCGTACAGGTCACAGTGGTGGGTAGTATATGGGGCTTTGGTGCTACGATGTGAGATGTGAGTGCTACGGGGCGATAGTAATTTAAACAGGTTACCTTGGGCACAGGGACTATGGTGGTCTGCTTGAAACATGTAGATATTACAGACTAGGTCAGGGAGAGGTTGAAAATATCATGAAGACACTTGCCAGCTAGTTAGCGCATGCGCTGAGTACGCATCCTGGTAATCCGCCTGGCCCCATAGCCTTGTGAATGTTAACCTGTTTAAAGGTCTTTCTCACATTGGCTACGGAGATCGAGATCAGAGTCATCCGGAACAGCTGGTAATCTCATGCACGGTTCAGTGTTGATTGCTTCGAAGCAAGCATAGAAGGAATTTAGCTCGTCTGGTAGGCTCACAACACTGGGGAGCTTGTGGCTGGGTTTCCCTTTGTAATCTATGATAGTTTGCAAGCCCTGCCAAATCTGACGAGTTTCAGAGTATTAGGACTCAATCTTAGTCCTGTATTGACGTTTTGACTGTTTGATGGCTTGTCAGAGGTCGTAGGGGGATTTATTATAAGCGTCCGGATTAGTGTCCCGGTCCTTGAAAGCAGCAGTAGCTTTATCCTTTAGCTCAGTGCGGATGTTGCCTGGAATCCATGGCTTCTGGTTGGGATATGTGAGGACGGTCACTGTGAGGACGACGTCGTTGAAGCACTTATTAAATTAATGAAGCCGGTGACTGTGGTAAACTCCTCAATGTCATCGGTTGAATCCCAGAACATATTCCAGTCTGTGCTAGCAAAACAGTCCTGTAGTCTGCTTCATCTGACCGCTTCCATGTTAAGTGCGTCACTGGTTCCTTCTTTTTGAGTTTTTACTTGTAAGTAGTAATCAGAAGGATAGAGTTATGGTCAGATTTGCCAAATGGAGGGCAAGGGAGAGCTTTGTATGCGTCTCTGTGTGTGGAGTAAAGGTGATCTAAAGGTGAGCTCAAGCATCGGTGCTTGTGCACTGCTCCTGTACTCCACCTCCTTTCCAACTGCTCCACTAAAACCCGCTCCAAATTCGCTCCATTCATTAAAATCACAATGTAAATACCCATCTATTTTTGTGACTACCTGGACCTACCAATAGGTATTGATTATTGAAACGAAACCATATGATTTGAATGAAAAGTATTTTAGTAAACAACATGAAAGGTTGACCGTTTGAAGGCTACATGTGGTATTAAACAGCATATAAACACTCTAAATAGGTCAAGAGCCAGACAGGTAGCCTAAGAAATGAAAATGAATTATTTAGACTATTAGCCTATTACCTCAAGGTTATAGCCTACAAATAAACACACTGAGTATACCAAACATTAAGAACACCTTCGATTCACCTTCGATTCATTCATAGGTGTGCCGGGCACCTACTATCACCCTATTCAAAGCCACTTAAATATTTATCTTGCCCATTCATTCTCTGAATGGTACACATTACACAATCCATGTCTCAATTGTCTTCAAGGCTTAAAAATCCTTCTTTAACCTGTCTCCTCCCCTTCATCTACACTGACTGAAGTCGATTTAAGGAGTGACATCAATAAGGGATCATAGCTTTCCCCTGGATTCACCCGGTCAGTCCATGTCATGGAAAGAGCATGTCTCCTTAATGTTTTGTATACTCAGTGTTAATTGTAAAACATTTGCGAGTGCGACACACTAGGCTGGCAGGAACATTAAGCACTCAGCATTTAAACAACATTTTGTTGTATTCAATTAGTATAGTCTATAAATTGTGCATATAGGCTGTGAATTGAATGAAAAATGCCTAGTTAGGCTCAGTCTACAATGCCTTTGAATTCACTTTTGGAATCAGTAGTTTGTCTAAAGTCTGGCTTTAGGCTCATGCGATGGTGCCTGGAGAGCAGGCCACCAGCGGAGAATACAGTCTCCGCTCTTGCAGAGCCACTGGGAATGCTAAACACCCATCCGGCCACTCTTGCCAGGCTGGGTAGGGATGCGGAGATGTTTTTACATTTTTCTATAGGTAGTTCTAAAAGTTTTTAGGCAAAATAACCCTAGCAAAACGTAAAGCTCCTTGAAAGAAGTAAAATGTCAGGCCCATTGGGCCAAAATCAATGTGGGCGAGAAGGCTGACGCTCCAGCCTTTGGGAAACTCACCAGTCAAATTGGGCATGCTCTGCTCCTCATCTGCTCTGCTCACATACTCTGATTCTAACTGAGGCCAGCAAAACCTTGAGACTTAACATTAAAGATTGTGCAACAGCTGCTGTTAACAAAGAGACACATCTCCCCCTTAACCTTATCCGAAGCTGCCGTTCGGTCTTGCTGATGCATAGCAAAACCATCTAGATGTGTATTACCCATGTCCATGTTCAGCAACGACTCCGAGAAACATAGAATATTACAGTTTTTCATGTCCGTTGATAGGATAGTCTTGTATGGAGTTCATCTAGCTTATTCCCTAGTGATTGTACGTTCATCGAAATAAGCAGTACATCCACAGCTGCCGACTCGTTGAAGTAGAAATCGTCACCCAAATCGAGGTCAGTGATCGCTGTTCTGATGTCCAGGAGATGTTTTTGGTCATAGAAATGATAGCAGAAATATTACAGTTGAAGTCGGAAGTTTACATACACTTAGGTTGGAGTCATTAAAACTCGTTTTTCAACCACTCCACAAATTTCTTGTTAACAAACTATAGTTTTGGCAAGTCGGTTAGGACATCTACTTTGGGCATGACACAAGTAATTTTTCCAACAATTGTTTACAGACAGATTATTTCACTGTATCTCAATTCCAGTGGGTCAGAAGTTTACATACACTAAGTTGACTGTGCCTCTAAACAGCTTGGAACATTCCAGAAAATTATGTAATGGCTTTAGAAGCATCTGATAGACTAATTGACATCATTTGAGTCAATTGGAGGTGTACCTGTGTATGTATTTCAAGGCCTACCTTCAAACTCAGTGCCTCTTTGCTTGACATCAGAAGGAAATCAAAAGAAATCAGTCAAGACCCCAGAAAAAAAAATGTAGACCTCCACAAGTCTGGTTCATCCATGGGAGCAATTTCCAAACGCCTGAAGGTAGGGGTGCTTTGCTGCAGGAGGGACTGGTGCACTTCACAAAATAGATGGCATCATGAGGAAGGAAGATTATGTGGATATATTGAAGCAACATCTCAAGACATCAGTCAGGAAGTTAAAGCTTGGTCGCAAATGGGTCTTCCAAATGAACAATGACCCCAAGCATACTTCCAAAGTTGTGGCAAAATGGCTTAAGGACAACAGAGTCAAAGTATTGGAGTGGCCATCACAAAGCCCTGACCTCAATCCTATAGAAAATTTGTGGGCAGAACTGAAAAAGTGTGTGCGAGCAAGGAGGCCTACAAACCTAACTCAGTTATACCAGCTCTGTCAGGAGGAATGGGCCAAAATTGACCCAACTTATTGTGGGAAGCTTGTGGAAGGCTACCTGAAACGTTTGATCCAAATTAAACAATTTAAAGGCAATGCTACCAAATTCTAATTGCATGTATATAAACTTCTGACCCACTGGGAATGTGATGAAAGAAATAAAAGCTGAAATAAATCATTGTCTCTACTATTATTCTGACATTTCACATTCTTAAAATAAAGTGGTGATCCTAACTGACCTAAGACAGGGAATTTTTTACTAGGATTAAATGTCAGGAATTGTGAAAAACTGAGTTTAAATGTATTTGGCTAAGGGTATGTAAATTTCTGACTTCAACAGTATGTAAAACAAGTTAAGATCAGCGTAAAAAAAACACACATAATATCAGAATTGGTTAGGAGTCCATAAGACGGCAACTATCCACTGCAGCACCATCTTCACCACACCGTTTGTGTGTGTGTGTACTTCTGCATGTGCATGCTCGCGTCGAGTGTGAGTGTGAGTGTATACCATTGGGGTGTGTACAGTAGTGGTGACAGCAGGCCAGAAGTCATGCCCTTACTCTGCTCTTTTTTTCCTGCCCATTCAGCACTGCCCAAAGCACATAGAAATCAATAAGTGAAAACTGCCAGGAGTGAAAGCCAACCCTGCATTTACGTTACAGGGGTCAAGTTCCATTCATGTTGAGTGGACTACTAGAGTGCAATGGAAACTAAATTGACTTAATCATGTATTATACTGAAGCTGACTGAAAATACATGTCATATGGAGGGTGTCCACCCACTCTGACCAGAGTAGGTGAAAACACGCTTTGGTGATGAAATTTCACTTCCTTATGTTATATTTTATAACATTTTACCAAGACAAATACGATTATTCATGTTCTGAATCGTTCATTATATCCAAAATGTCGGATTTTGTAACCTATTAAACGGTCGGTTGTTTAGCAACAAAACCAACACATGCACAACTATGGGGTTAAACAGACAGTGATGGCTTAGATTGTTGACAACACATAAACTACAGTGCCTTCGGGAAGTATTCCTGAGCCCTTGACCATTTCCACATTTTGTTATGTTCCAGCCTTTTTCTGAAATTGATTATATTGATAAGGGGGGGGGGGGGGGGGGGGGCGGGGGGGAACTATCTACACACAACCCATAATGACAAAGCAAAAACAGGTTTTTAGACATTTTTTATAATTTATAAAAAATATAATTGACTTTGAAGCACCTTTGGCAGCAATTACAGCATTGAGTCTTGGGTATGATGCTACAAGCTTGGCACACCTGTGTTTGGGGAGTTTCTCCAATTCTTCTCTGCAGATCCTCTCAATCTCTGTCAGGTTGGATGGGGAGCGTTGCTGCACAGCTATTTTCAGTTCTCCAGAGATGTTTGATAGCATTCAAGTCCGGGCTCTGGCTGGACCACTCAAGGACATTCAGACACTTGTCCCGAAGCCAATCCTGCTTTGTCTTGGCTGTGTGCTTAGGGTCATTGTCCTGTTGGAAGGTGAACCTTCGCCCCAGTCTGAGGTCCTGAGCGCTCTCGAGCATGTTTTCATCAAGGAGCTCTCTGCACTTTGTTCCCTTCATCTTTCCCTCGATCCTGACTAGTCTCCCAGTCCCTGCTGCTGAATAACATCACACAGCATGATGCTGCCACCACAATGCTTTACCATAGGGATGGTGTCAGGTTTCCTTCGGACGTGACGCTTGGCATTCATTTCAAAGAGTTCAGTATTGGTTTCCAGAGAATCTTTTTTCTCATGGTCTGAGAGTCTTTAGGTGGCTTTTGGCAAACTCCAAGCAGGCTGTAATTTGCATTTTACTGAGGAGTGGCTTCCATCTGGCCACTCTACCATAAAGGCCTGATTGGTGCTGCAGAGATGGTTGTCCTTCTGGAAGGTTATCCTATCTCCACAGAGGAACTCTAGAGCTCTGTCAGAATGACCATCAGGTTCTTGGTCACCTCCCTGACCAAGGCCCTTCTCCCCCAATTGTGCAGTTTGGCTGGGCGGCCAGCTCTAGGAAGAGCCTTGGTGGTTCCAAACTTATTCCGTTTAAGAATGATGGAGGCCACTGTGTTCTTGGAGACCATCAATGCTGCAGACATTTTTTGGTACCTTTCCCCGGATCACAGATTACTGCACCTGTACATAGCCCATCTATAATTTAGCCCAAACAACTACCTCTTCCCCTACTGTATTTATTTATTTATTTTGCTCCTTTGTACCCCATTATTTCTATTTCTACTTTGCACATTCTTCCACTGCAAATCTACCATTCCAGTGTGTTACTTGCTATATTGTATTTACTTTGCCACCATGGCCTATTTTTGCTTTTACCTCCCTTATCTCACCTTATTTGCTCACTCACATTGTATATAGACTTATTTTTTACTGTATTATTGACTTTGTTTGTTTTACTCCATGTGTAACTCTGTGTTGTTGTACGTGTCGAACTGCTTTGCTTTATCTTGGCCAGGTCGCAATTGTAAATGAGAACTTGTTCTCAACTTGCCTACCTGGTTAAATAAAGGTGAAATAAAAATAAATTAAATATATCTGTGCTTCAACATAATCCTACGGACAATTCCTTCGACCTCATGGCTTGGTTTTTGCTCTGACATGCACTGTCAAATGTGGCTTTCCAAATCATGTCCAATCAATTGAATTTATCACAGGTGGACTCCAATCAAGTTGTAGAAACATCGCAAGGAAGATCAATGTGGACAGGATGTACCTGAGCTCAATTTCGAGTCTCATAGCAAAGTGTCTGAATACTTATGTAAATAAGTTTTTTTTTACATTTTTATAAATTTGCAAAAATGTCTCAACCTGTTTTCACTTTGTCATTATGGGGTATTGTGTGTAGATGGATTAAATAAATAAAAATATTTAACAATTTTAGAATAACGTTGCAAAGTTACAAAATGTGGAAAAAATCAAGGGGCCTGAATACTTTCCAAAGGCATTGTATATGTCTCTCCAATGTTTATTGAAAAGATAAATATAAATAAATATCTAAATATAAATGCAACAGAAAACTATTTCAAGGATTTTACTGAGTTACAGTTCATATATGTAAATCAGTCAATTTAAATGAATGTATAAGGCCCTAATCTATGGATTTCACATGATTGGGAATACAGATATGCATCGGTTGGTCACAGATACCATAAAAAAATAAGTACAGGCGTGGATTAGAAAACCATTCAGTATCTAGTGTGACCATTTGCCTCATGCAGCATATCTCCTTCGCACAGAGTTGTTCAGGCTGTTGATTGTGGCCTGTGGAATGTTGTCCCACTTCAATGGCTGTACATGTCTGGTGAGTATGCAGGTCATGGAAGAACTGGGACATTTTCAGCTTCCAGGAATTAGGTACAGATCCTTGCAACATGGGGCCGTGAATTATCCTGCTGAAATATTATGTGATGGCGGCAGATGAATGCCAAGACAAGGGGCCTCAGGATATCGTCACATTATCACTGTGCATTGAAATTGCCAAAAAGCAATTGTGTTCGTTGTCCATAGCTTATGCCTGCCCATACCATAACTCCATCGCCACCATGGGGCACTGAATTGAACATTGTGAACTGCAAAACGCTCACCCACACGTCGCCATGCACGTGGTCTGTGGCTGTGAGGAAGGTTGGATATACTGCCAAATTCTCTAAAACGACGTTGGAGGCGGCTTATAGTAGTGAAATTAACATTCAATTCTCTGGCAACACCTCTGGTAGACATTCCTGCAGTCAGTATGCCAATTGCACACTCCCTCAACTTGAGACATCTGTGGCATAGAGTACCACAGTATGAGTCATAATACCCATAAACCCTAGTGGTCAAACAAGAAAAAGCTCCAATTGTTCCCCCCCATAGGGGATTTTAGAAACTCTTAAAATAAAAGCTGTGTTTTGTGTAGGCTTACCCTGGCGTGACATTTTGATAACCGTGTCAATCTCTCTAGGACAAGGTGACTTATCAATATATTCATCTGTATTTACCCCACAAAAATGAAATGATAATTAGCTGATAGTGTGGCTATCATAAAGAGCTACAAATGCCATGGTGATCTGGACAAGACTGCCGAATCAAGGCAAAGGTAAGAATCTCTGGATTAACTATCTAATGTTAGGTAAATTTAGTAATACATTGGCTAAATGTCTTTAAATTTACAATTTTGCAAACTGTCTTGTGCATGTTTTAAATTGACACTACATGTTAACAAAGGTGTCAGCTAGAGATGACATTTAGGAGCTTGCAGAGATTTGTAGTCTTGCATGATGTCTCCTTTGATACTAATTAGCATTTTCCAATCTGTAAATAGAGACAAATATATTGATGAAAGTAACCTTGTCCGAGTGTCACGTTCGTTTGTAGAGCAGAACCAAGGTGCAGAATAAACACTACTTAAATATGATCCCCAATTAGAGACAACGATTACCAGCTGCCTCTAATTGAGAATCATACAAATCACCAACATAGAAACATGAAAACTTGAACACCCACATAGAAATAATAAACTAGACTAACCCCCCAGTCACACCCTGACCTACTCCACCATAGAAAATAAGGACTCTCTATGGTCAGAACGTGACACCGAGAGAGATTTACAAGAAATTTACAAGAGCCTACAAGAAACACAACCCTTATTTTACGGGTCTAAAATTCCCTATGGGAAAATGAATGGTGGAAAAACGATTGGAACCATTTCCCTGTTTGACCGCTAGGTTTTATGGGTATTATGACACCACTGTGGGGCTCTATTGTGTTGTCTGACAAAGTTACACATTTTAGTGGCCTTTTATTGTCCCCAGCACAAGGTGCACCTGTGTAATGATCATGCTGTTAAATCAGCTTCTTGATACGCTACAACTGTCTGGTGGATGGATTATCTGGGCAAAGGAGAAATGCTCACTAACAGAGGTGTAAACAAATTTGTGCACAAGATTTTTGAGAAATAAGCTTTTTGTATGTATGGAACATTTCTGGGATCTTTTATTTCAGCTCATGAAACATGGGACCAACATGTTGCATTTTATTTTTGTTCAGTGTACATTTGCAGCAAGTCTGGAACCAACAGGAGGACCCTGAAAATATTTTACCCCCAAGCCATAAGACTGCTAAATAGTTAAACAAATACAGTGCCGTGAAAAAGTATTTGCGCCTTTCTGATTTTCACTTATGTTTTATATTGAATGTTAGCAGATCTTCAACCAAAACCTAATATTAGATCAAGTGATCCTGAGTTTACAAATAACAAAAATTGATACTTAATTAAATAAAATAACGAAGTTATGCAACACCCAATTCCCCTGTGTGAAAAGGAATTGCCCCTTACCACTCAATAACTGGTTGTGACACCTTTAGCTGGTTGACACTTTACCCCTACGCTAAGTTGTTGTTACTCATTGTGTATTTATTTGTGTTATTATCTTTCTATTTTTCTCTCTGTATTGTTGGGAAGGGCCCATATGTAAGCATTTCACTGTTAGTCTACACCTGTTGTTTACAAAGCTTGTGACAAATACAATACAATTTGATTTGATTTTTGATTTGACAATGAGTACTTGTCTCTCAAATACATCGTTACAGTTCATGGTTAGCTAGCTAGTGAATTTTTGCCATATTAGCATAGAAGTGACATCAGTAAAAACACCTCAAAACAAGACATGGTATCAAGGACAAGATAAAACTAGTTGAAACGAGACATCTACAATTCTCCACGTGGCAGCTTCGTGTCATTATTGCAAGCTATCTGGCCATCTAAAATCACAACTGATTGGACTTCTGCCCACATTGAAGCGTGCAAATTGCTTTCGCGACTTTGTCAGCTAACCTGTCTATATCGAGCTCTGTTGACATGGCGGTGCAGGTTTGTCGTAACAACTTGATAATTTAACATTTTGAGGTTGTCGTGGGTAGCATGTTGTTGCCGTGGGTAGCAAAATGCTAAATTAACATGACGAGCTGAATTAAATGTAAAAGGCTTTGAAAATAAAAATCTTGGTTTACACTCAGTGCAGATATTATTTCGTGGGAAATTTTCGAAAACAGGAATTTATAATTAATGTGAAAAGTGTATAATAAAATACGAAAATAATACATGTCGTGTATTCAAAATCGATACCCTGCCGCCCCGATATTGTTTTATGTCCTGTGGAGTTGAGGAGAAAGATGACGAGTTCAATGGGAAAGTGAGCCTGTCAGGTAACGTTAACCAGTAGGCTTAATTCTTGCACAGAATCCGTTCAAATTGATGCAGTTCAATTTTCCAGATTTTTGACCATGGCCTCCATTGATTTAGTCACCCTAATTCTGTCAATCCAAAAGTTTATAAACTCCAATAACTTTTTAACGGATTATAATAGAGACATGAAGTTTTGGACCATTGGTTTTCTTAGAAGTATATTAACACACTTGTCCCATTGGTCAAAAATGCTCTTTTGATTGGACATATATGCATTACAACAAGACCACAATGAGTTGTGTGGGAATTATTAGAATTAAGCATTGAAATTCACCAACATACACCAAAAAAAAGGAGGACAAAGGCACTCTTCATATAATTAATTAAAATACCTTTATTTGAATGGCATGTTCAATGGAAACAGTTTAAAAACTCTGACGTGTTTCGGCTTCTATACACATATACTTTGTCACTTGTCTGACTAATTATTGATTTATAATGTTGGTATAGTAGAATATATTCTATATTAACAGTGTTTCACTTCACAGTCCAACACGTCATTTAACCGTGACGTGGTGAAGGCTGGCACTGGGAGGCGCTTCCTGGGTGGCCTGCTGGACGACACGTCCTACTGCTACACCCTGGAGGTGTCCTTCTACAGCTACATGGCAGCGGGGAGCACGTCGCCCGTTCCCTACACCGAGGACACCTGTATCCTTCTCTCTCATTGTCATCAGGGTTCCCAGGGAGCCTGGCCGGGCCCCCGCCTCCTTCTGCCCACGCCTTCCCAGCCTCCCCCGCTGGCTGATGGAGGAGAAAGGAGAGGAGGCATCAGGGGGAGAGACAGAGATGGAGCACACGACACGTGTACACGTGTATGTCTCCTCCCTCCCTCTCTCCCTCCACTAACTTCCCCAAACTTCAGAGCTTCACATCTCATAGAAAGCATGCTGTATTGGTGTCAGAGTTGATTGATAGTTACATCAATACACCCTGTCCATCCATGTAGGACAAGATATGCAACAGGAACAGAGGGGATTGTGTGTTGTGGTGCCTGGGACTAGGGTTGCAAAGGGAGGGTATATTACTGGTGCCTGGGACTTGTGGGATGCAGGCTGCAGCACAGATTGGTTTAAAGGGAAATTGAGTGAGAGGTTCTGTCGTATATTGAAAGGCTCATGTCATTGAGCCAGCAAATCAGTGTACAAACACTAACAGTGTTTTGTGTTTTTGTGGACACCAACACGCATCGAAAACAGAATCCGATTTCTCCCTGAGAGCCCAGTCTGTGCCCAGCGATTGGGCACTGTGGGCAGATTGAATTTGTGTCTTCTTGAGGGAGATACTCTGGACTACAAAAGGTCTGATTCTCCAAATCAATGCTACTCCTGAGTAGACAAAAGCCAGACCTGTGCAGATGTCTTGGCCAGTGAAATTATCTGGGCCGTGTCTGTACACCATGCAACAGAAAAGCCGTCTGTAGAGCCCACTAATGAGGGCTGATGGTGATAATGTCAGTCTATTGTACTGGTTCTCCATCCCCCAGCGTTTATCCACACTGCCTGCCCCTATAGTAACAACCTCATTTAGGGCCAGACGAGAGCCTATTGATTTCCTAGTCATTATTGGAGGCCTGGCTCGATCGACAGGCAGTACAGGGCTGAGATGTAGACAAGTCAGGTCAGCCCTTATCCACCTGAGCGCTGCCTTGCTCTTTTGTTCAGCCAGATACGTAGTGACAGTGGGAAGGCAACACCTGCCCCATTGATTTTGTTTACAAAAGAGGTAGAGAGCATGTGTGTTCTGCTTTTGTTGTGATGAAGAATAGAATACAGCAGGCCTGTTAATTGCATAGTCTTTTGTACACTCCAAATGCATTCAGGGTTAAATGTGTAACCTTTATTTAACCAGGCAAGTCAGTTAAGAACAAACTCTTATTTACAATGACAGCCTACTCCGGCCAAACCCAAACTACGCTGGGCCAATTGTGCGCCGCCCTATGGGACTCCCAATCACAGCCGGATGTGATACAGCCTGAATTCAAACCAGGGACTTTAGTGACTTCTCTTGCACTGAGATGCAGTGTCTTAGACCGCTGCGCCACTCGGGAGCCTTAAAAAATAAATAGGAATTAAATAGACATTCTCTATAGACTAAAATGTTCCTTCAGATTAACTTGTTTTTAACCATTTTAACAAACTTTGTTGGAAAAGAGGAGACACGTCTCAGATCCATGGGATAGAGAACAAGCAGAAAACCAGAGTGGTGTGGAGTCAGCCTACAGGCAGAAAAGTGTACTATACAGTGCCCATATTCCCTGTTTTGAGATGAGAGGAGATGTTCTGTGTACCGTAAGTGCCCTCTAGTGCCAGGAGGGTGAGGTGTCTGTGTGTGGCTCCATGTGGCTCTGTCCCGGCCTGCCTTGTATCACTCTGTCACACTGTAGACAACCCACTGCCAGCGACCCTTATATACAGGGCATCCATTCACTTCTTTGTTTAATTATTTATTTATTTTGTGTTTATATCAAAAGGGCTGTAAAGCCTTCTCATCTCACTCAATGTTTTTCCCCAACCCAGTGCTCCACTGAACTGTCAAGTCCAAGGCCTAGTTGGCTGGCTCGCTATAATAAGAAACCCATTCATGTAGAATTACACTGCCTCCAGGACATTCTTTTCCCTTAGTGTCAGAGAGGGGATGGAAACAAAAAAAATCTCTTTACTGTGTGTGGAAAGAGTCATAATTTACCCGTGATGCTCCTCTCCTTGAAAATGTTCCTTTCTTTGTTTCCCCACATAAAAGAGCTGTGCTGTACAGAGGAGACAGTTGGAACAGAGAGGCTGCTGTAATATGTATGCACATAGCATAACCACGGTGATAGCCACACACTGCAAGTGCATAACAAGTCCCTTGATTATTTGTCACTGTGCAGTGGGCTTAAAGAAAGAGATAAGAAAACAGAACAGAGCTGCTGCGGTCCGTCACACCCCCTTTATGCTTCTGGAGTAGCAGTGTTTACTGGCTGTCTTTGTTGGTCTCTCTGCGCTAAAGTATGCTGGCTGAAAGCAAGATGGATGAGGTGAGGTAATAATGTAAATGGAAGAACATTATATAGGAATACCATGGAGGCGAGCCTAGTGGGTGATCGGGATGTGGAGGGGGGACTGAGTCATGGTAGGGGGCCCTGCTGGAGGCAGGCAGGAACAGGCCTGGGGGATGCGTGTAGCTGGGCTTGGGGAGGGGGAGTGTCAGCACTACGCAGAGAGAGGGCAGCGGGGACTTCGTGTAGAGCAAAGATTGGGGTCAGACAGGTTGAAGGAACCAGCCATGTCGCTTTTTACTCCCTGGTGATCTGGTCTATTGAGCGTGCAAATCATCAACAAAGACCTTTATGCTTTGCAACCCCCCTCCCGCTCTAAAAATGAATGAATTATAAATAAATAATTACCTGGACACCCAAATGAATCCCCCCTTCTCCTGTTTAAAGCCTGTTATATTAAATGAAGTGCCCATTTTGACTCGTCCCTCTGTGCACTCTCTGTGACGTCTATTAAGATTTAACACACTTAACCCCCCCCCCCCCAAAAAAAAAAAAAAATGTCTCAAGGTTTCACCATCATTGGAAAGCCCTAGTTATTTGGTTGCTTTGACAAAGTCATTTCTGAAGGCTATTATTTATTTCATGATACATTTTTAAGGTAAAGGAAAAAAAACCTGTCCTTACGTTGAACTGAATTCTCATTTTAATATGGTGAAACTATTCCTTTAAAAAAAATAATTAACAAACATTGAACATCTAATAGTCAAATCATAGTGGAAAAGCAGATGAGCTAGTTCTACTCTTTTTGGCCATTTTCTGGTGTTTTGTGGTGGGTCAAGCATAACACGTCAACCCTGTTACCTATAATTTTACCAATAATTTTTTTTTTGTTAAGCTTGCATTCAGTTGCTCCTCCCTGTTGCACACAACAAGCTTCTATTCCCCCTGTCTCAAGGGGATGTAGGGCTGATTTAAGAGGAAATCATCAACCCTGTTACGGTCAACCCTGTTACGGTCAACCCTGTTACAGTCAACCCTTTTGCTTTATTTATTTGGCACTTAACGGGAACTTACTATAGTATTTTTTTTTGTTTCTTTTTTTAACCTCGAGGTGGAAACAAAGTGTTTTTATTAAGTTGAACATGTGCTCTTCATGACAGAATGTAATAATTTGGTGACATCAACAACACCAAAATCACCAAGTTGCGCTACCCAAAATGGACTAATTTGATGGAAGGACCTTGTAGTCACCATAATTCAAATCTTAAAGGGCAATTCTGCCACTTTTAAACATCATATTCATTATCTCCTGCACAATACTAGTATCTACATACAGTGCCTTGCGAAAGTATTCGGCCCCCTTGAACTTTGCGACCTTTTGCCAAATTTCAGGCTTCAAACATAAAGATATAAAACTGTATTTTTTTGTGAAGAATCAACAACAAGTGGGACACAATCATGAAGTGGAACGACATTTATTGGATATTTCAAACTTTTTTAACAAATCAAAAACTGAAAAATTGGGCGTGCAAAATTATTCAGCCCCCTTAAGTTAATACTTTGTAGCGCCACCTTTTGCTGCGATTACAGCTGTAAGTCGCTTGGGGTATGTCTCTATCAGTTTTGCACATCGAGAGACTGACATTTTTTCCCATTCCTCCTTGCAAAACAGCTCGAGCTCAGTGAGGTTGGATGGAGAGCATTTGTGAACAGCAGTTTTCAGTTCTTTCCACAGATTCTCGATTGGATTCAGGTCTGGACTTTGACTTGGCCATTCTAACACTGGATATGTTTATTTTTGAACCATTCCATTGTAGATTTTGCTTTATGTTTTGGATCATTGTCTTGTTGGAAGACAAATCTCCGTCCCAGTCTCAGGTCTTTTGCAGACTCCATCCGGTTTTCTTACAAAATGGTCCTGTATTTGGCTCCATCCATCTTCCCATCAATTTTAACCATCTTCCCTGTCCCTGCTGAAGAAAAGCAGGCCCAAACCATGATGCTGCCACCACCATGTTTGACAGTGGGGATGGTGTGTTCAGCTGTGTTGCTTTTACGCCAAACATAACATTTTGCATTGTTGCCAAAAAGTTCAATTTTGGTTTCATCTGACCAGAGCACCTTCTTCCACATGTTTGGTGTGTCTCCCAGGTGGCTTGTGGCAAACTTTAAACAACACTTTTTATGGATATCTTTAAGAAATGGCTTTCTTCTTGCCACTCTTTCATAAAGGCCAGATTTGTGCAATATACGACTGATTGTTGTCCTATGGACAGAGTCTCCCACCTCAGCTGTAGATCTCTGCAGTTCATCCAGAGTGATCATGGGCCTCTTGGCTGCATCTCTGATCAGTCTTCTCCTTGTATGAGCTGAAAGTTTAGAGGGACGGCCAGGTCTTGGTAGATTTGCAGTGGTCTGATACTCCTTCCATTTCAATATTATCGCTTGCACAGTGCTCCCTGGGATGTTTAAAGCTTGGGAAATCTTTTTGTATCCAAATCCGGCTTTAAACTTCTTCACAACAGTATCTCGGACCTGCCTGGTGTGTTCCTTGTTCTTCATGATGCTCTCTGCGCTTTTAACGGACCTCTGAGACTATCACAGTGCAGGTGCATTTATACGGAGACTTGATTACACACAGGTGGATTGTATTTATCATCATTAGTCATTTAGGTCAACATTGGATCATTCAGAGATCCTCACTGAACTTCTGGAGAGAGTTTGCTGCACTGAAAGTAAAGGGGCTGAATAATTTTGCACGCCCAATTTTTCAGTTTTTGATTTGTTAAAAAAGTTTGAAATATCCAATAAATGTCGTTCCACTTCATGATTGTGTCCCACTTGTTGTTGATTCTTCACAAAAAAATACAGTTTTATATCTTTATGTTTGAAGCCTGAAATGTGGCAAAAGGTCGCAAAGTTCAAGGGGGCCGAATACTTTCGCAAGGCACTGTATGTGAAAATGGCCCGTTTCTGTGATTAAAAAGATAAGATGAAAGATCCTAAAAAAAGCTTCACTGTTTCATCACAGGGTAGGATCAAACTTAAGAAAAACGGTTATTTTCAAAAACCTGCAACAGGTTTCCAGCCAGAGAGAGGGTCTTTTCTTGCTCCCCACGTCAATGCGAATTTCATATTTTTCAAATTCACAGATTTTTCCTTACTTTCCTTCCCCCGTCTATGGTCACCCAGGTCTAAAAGGCTCATTATATTGAATGAGCAAGCTGTGAATGTTCCACGCCAGAGCAGTTGGAATATTCTCGGTCGTTTAATGATTTCACCACCTGTAATCTTGCACGAAATGGAGAGAAACAATGTTTCATGCTGAGAATTCACTGAGGCTTTTGCTTTGTTCTTAGACTGATGTCCTATTGGGAAGATTCCACTGTGGCTTCATAGGACTGGTGTCCCTCTGAGTCTATAGTCTCTGTGTGCTGGTCTGTTATGGCTCTCCATGGATAGGGATTGGCAACATTGTGAAGAGATGAGCACTCAAACAGAGGAAGGTACAATACCAACCTCTTGCTCAAAGACTTTGTGATGGAGCTGTTTTCTTAAAATAACTTCAAAAAATACATTATTC
Source organism: Oncorhynchus mykiss (assembly GCF_013265735.2). Classification (NCBI taxonomy): domain Eukaryota; kingdom Metazoa; phylum Chordata; class Actinopteri; order Salmoniformes; family Salmonidae; genus Oncorhynchus; species Oncorhynchus mykiss. The sequence goes on along the minus strand of NC_048569.1, from coordinate 68,242,373 downwards.
AAAATGTTATGTCTTACTTCAAGTATGTCATTTGTAATATATCTGAAGTAGGACGGAGCAGACACATTTGGTCTACCTTTCTGTCAAGGTTATTCTATTTTCTCATTTAGGTTATTGTGGAGGTTTTCAGGTTATTCTAATTTCTCAATTAAACTTGATCTTTTTCATGAGGTATACACACTGTAATGTCAGAGCATCATTAACAGGGAGACCAGACAGTGTGAATGTTGAGAGAATCTGGGACCTTATTCAAAACCCAGCTTGATGCTTTGACTGGGAGAGCAAGTAATCTGTGACTTTCATGTCTTCCCACTTGTAGTTTTTTTTATAGAACTTTACACAATGCCTTCCATCTATTTAAAGTAAGATGATGAGGGTTGATTGGACAATGGACTCCAGTGCTAGCTATGTCATGTGACCAGACATGCCAGTGGTGAGAGGGAGCTATGCGTTGCCCTTTTTACTCTTGAGTTAACAAGTCCAGCGCTGGGCTGAAGAGAGACCGCTCCTTGTCCCGGCGGTGTGCCATTTCCCCCTGTCCTTTAGGCTCCAGTCCAGACGGCTACTGAAAGACCTATTATCCCCGGGTCTCACCATAAAAGTCTCACTCAATCAAGCATGGCCATGTTGTCAAACCCTTAGTTTGGTATCACTGCCTCACTTAAGTGTTGTGCTGTCCTGAACACGTTCCATACACATAAATTGATACAGCACGAGGAGCACAATGTGGAACCGGACAGCTCGGTGGTTCCTCCTGGCTTCAACATCAATCACCAGCCCACAGAAGACGGCACGGCCTGACAGCTAGCTGCAGTCTGGGAGATCACTCTGACAACAGCAATACATTGACACACGCAAAGTATGGGAGCGTGACTCACACAGGGACATTTGAATACCAAACCTGCCAATTGAACATTTCAGGCTTCGCTAATCATGACACTTAGTTGATGGACAGTGACAAGTAGGCAGATATTCTCCCACAGTTGCAGTAATATGCTCCTCAGATCATCATTAGACGTGGTAGGATTCTCTCAATTGTTGACTTATTTTCTTTCTCCTTTCCATTAAATCACAGGGTAGGCTTACTTTAATCCACAAACAAATATAATTAGGAATTTCATGCCATTCAAAACCCTATTAGTTGACTTGCGTGACAGTATACATGGAGTCTTAAATGAAGTTTCCTTCATCACCCCTACTGGCTTTTAGACAGACAGATTAGATAGAGGTCATCTGATGCTGCTCAGCCAGTGGCTCTGAGAGCTTTATGGCATGAGATGTACGTACTTACCAATCTAGCCACTGGACGTATCTGCTGCCTGCCCTCTGCACCTCTTAAGTGACGGACACTGGACAGACTCCAGACCTGCAGCACTCAGGGCTACTCCTTATCACTGCTGTCAGTCCCCATTAGGAGTCTGCTGAAGATGAGGCCCTATCTGATAGCTGTGTGTGTGTGCATGTGTGTGTGTGTTCATGCGTGTGTATGTCTTTGTTACTGCATGGATGCCTGTGTTTTGTGTCTGGATGTCTTTAAGGGGGAGAACAGGTGTTGGATGTCTAATGAATGAAGCATTACACATTAGCTACAAAGTTTCTTATAGGAAAAGGACACAAGGTCTTTGAACATAGTTTAGCTGCGGGGGGAAAACATGCTCCCTTTGTGCACCGCTGTTTACTGTTTTAATTAGCATTGTTAATTGGCTCTTTGTATCACCCTGGTGACAGGCCTGTCACTTGATGGTATTGATGGCGCTGATGTCCCTAATTTGTCTTCTTGTTAGGGATGGTCTGCTGTGGACGCTGGTGTTTTGTTCCTTGTCATTGGGGCATCATTGTCCGTCTGTCTGTTTAGACTGGGCACATGACACTGAAAGCAGATAAACAGCTTGGTAAACAAATCATCTGTCGTATCTGCTGTGGAGTGTCCATTTTCCCATTGTCTCGTCACCTCATCAGCCCCATGGTGGCTTGTCCTTGAGTCACAACAAAGGCCTTTATCGATCCTACAAGAGGGTAGAGGAGATATTAAAGCCCCTCATGCTCCAAAGCTGCTGCAGTATCCTCTCTGCCATACTGTAGATCTGGCAGGCCAGAGCACCCAGCACAACTCTCCTCTTCTCATTGACCTGACATTCCAATGTACCAAAAGTTGAGTTCCTATCACCTTACCCAACAAGCACCACAAAGAGGTCCTCTCTGAGCTTTACTGTAGTCTACCTCCGCTGTCCAGTTCTCCATCTGATAACACAATGAAGCACACCCTAATTTACCACCAAATTTCTTGCCATGTTTCCCGAGGACATCCTGTATTCCCTGGCCTGTCCTCTTTGTGAGTTACAGTAGAATGGACTGCTATTGAGTTCAGAGCCAGCTGTCTAGTGTCCAGTCGTTTAGCCTGATGTCCTGTGTTTGTCTCCAGGCAGGGAGATTTAGTATAGAAATTATCCTGAGAGGAAGATATTGTCCATCTTGGCAGGGAAGGTCCTTCAGGGAAGGCTTATTTTCTGCCTGACTGTGCCAATGGGCCTACTTATATTGGGCAGCCTTGTTTTCTATGGAGACAAGGAATTGGAAGGAACTTTGATAGTAATATAGAAATTCTGATGTGCACCTTCATTCTGAAAGGGAAAATGTACTGTCTAGGTGGAATGTGACATGTTGTGTCAGTAAAATACTTACATATTGCCAACTGCATACATTTGTTTCTTTATGCACCATTGCAGGAAGGGCTGCCAAACTTCCACCCCCCTTGATTATGCAACACCTTTCCCTCCTGCCTGGTGTGTTGAGTTGATGTTTTGGAACTTTCCGCCCTCCTTCGCGAGCTGCCCTCAGGCTGTGCTTTGGCAGAGTCCTCACTTCCTGCCGCTAGCAGCTCATCCCGACTGCTCTGGTTGCCCTTGGCAACAGGTCAGCAGCCAATCAGGGTGTTGGAGTGTCCCGCCCGCAGCTGTGATGCAGATGAAGTATTTTCCTTCCGAAGCGGCCATCCATCACCAACTTCCTGTAATAGATGTGAGATGTGACATCACAAGCTGAGAGGCCATCTGCACTCCACGGGTTTCTGGGATATTTCTGTCATTGCTCAGAGCATGCGTTTGTGCTGGCACCGTTTGATCACGGGGTAACACAAAACTTTCCCAAGGTCAAAATGAAGATGTCAGGGATACATGAGGGATGGTGGTCTATCAGTGGCTGGAGAGGCTGATGTAGGATAACCTTATGGAGAGCACTCTGGGTTAAAACAGACCTGTATTGGATTATAACAGTCTGGAGGACAAGTATGTTGTACTGCATCATGTCTTCAGAAGAATCCTCAAAATGATGGTACTCACTTCAGAGGATGGTCAACATGACATAAGGCTGGAATTAAGATACTGCATGTTACCCTTCTAAAATAACTAGAGAAGAAGATTATTGTAACTATAGATGCATAGCAGGTTATGAGCCTAAAATAGTTAATGGCATGATGCAGAGGTTGTAGCGCCAGACAGATGGGTGTAAATACAAGAGCTGGAGCTGTGCGGAGAGTGCCCATCGACCGGCGGAGTGACGAATGGAGGCCCACAGAGACACCACCTTTCCAGGCTAAGGTGACTGAGTAGCAACAGTGGGGTATGGAAGGGGGATGAGGAAGGTGCTGGCACTCAAAGCCAAAATAGGGCAAATGGGAGGCACCCTATACAGACAGTGTGGTGAAGAAGGTGCAACAGCGCCTCTTCAACCTCAGGAGGCTGAAGATATTTGGCTTGTCACCTTAAACCCTCACAAACTTTTACAGATGCACAATTGAGAGCATCATGTCGGGTTGTATCACCTCCTGGTACGGCAACTGCTCCGCCCACAACCGTAAGGCTCTCCAGAGGCTAGTGAGGTCTGCATAACGCATCACCGGGGGCAAACTACCTGCCCTCTAGGACACCTACAGCACCCGATGTCACAGGAAGGCCAAAAAGATCATCAAGGACAACAACCACCCAATCAACTGCCTGTTCACCCCGCTACCATCCAGAAGGCGAGGTCAGTACAGGTGCATCAAATCTGGGACCGAAAGACTGAAAAACATCTTCTATCTCAAGGCCATCAGACTGTTAAACAGCCATCACTAACACAGAGAGGCTGCTGCCTACATACAGACTCAAAATCATTGGCCATTACTGATCTCATTTTTTAAATGTAACCTTTATTTAACTATGCAAGTCAGTTAAGAACCAATTCTTATTTACAATAACGGACTACAAAAAGGCAAATGGCCTCCTGCGGGAAGGGGGCTGGGATTAAAAATAAGTAAAATATAAATATAGGAAAAAACATCACGACAACACAACACTACATAAATAGAGACCTAAGACAACAACAGCATGGTAGCAACACAAAACATGGGACAAACATTATTGGGCACAGACAACATCACAAAGGGCAAGAAGGTAGAGACAACAATATATCACACAAAGCAGCCACAACTGTCGGCAAGAGTGTCTATATTCTATACCATCTATTGCATCTTGCCTATACCGCTCAGTCATCGCTCATTCATATATTTATATGTACATATTATTATTCCGTCCCTTTACTTAGATTTGTGTGTGTTAGGTAGTTGTTGTGGAATTGTTACTTGTTAGATATTGCTGCACTGTCAGAACTAGAAGCACAAGCATTTCGCTACACTCACATTAACATCTGCTAACCACGGGTAGGTGACCAATACAATTTGATTTGATTTGTCTTCTTTGTTAATCTATGACATGTTAGCTTCCATACAGTGTGATGTGTTTGCACGTGCATGTGTTCACTGAAAAGACACAAAGGCATGGACCTCCACCCAGACACTCAATTCAGCCCAAGGATGGATTGTTTATGAGTTAACAGCTTTGGATAATGGGATTTCACCTACAAGGCCTTGGATTTATGTTTCCTAGGTAATATCTGAGCGTTGAAAGGAATAATAATACAAAAAATACACAATTTATTTTTATACGGGCACTTGTTTCAATCATAGAGGTGTGACAGATAGACAGGTCATATCTGAACATCAACAAGGAAATGACAAGAGGTGAACAATTATGTCTCTGTGTCATTTCATCATTTTGGTCTGTCTGGTAAAGAATATATTCATAACAGCACCTTCACTGGGGAACCTATGTGTCCATCTTTGATGAAATATAGATTACTGGTAGTTGTCACTCATTTTTTTTCTTGTTCTGGTCCTATGAATTATAATCGTACATGGGGGAATTTTTTCTCATCGTTTTCCCTATTGTCTTAACAGTATTTATGTGTGTAGTGATTCATCTAGATTGACCAGCATTTAAAAAAAAATGTTTTCTACATTTTGCCTTAATCTAAATCATTTTGTTATTATCTGTGTTTGTGATCTAATCCAGCTCGGCGTCATGGCAACAGCATGCAGAGTAACCACACAGTTTTATGATCAAGTGTCTCAAGTTATTGATGCCTTCCATAATGTGGTGGGGGCTGGGGGCTAGACTTGTGAATTTTTAAAAAGCCTGGGCGGTAAGTAATTGCCACTGTGATGCCTTCCACCTTCGTGTTTTTGGCTGATGCAGTTGATTTACCCCCACTAAGTGCGGAACACAGTGTGTTGTAGCCTGGTAATTTATACTCCACATTTCTCTACTGGTTATTGCTTAGTTATTTACTGCAAATGGTTCTATTTGTTCTGTGAGGAAGAAACTAGGCCTTTTATTTATTTATTTATTTCAATTAATAGTAGCGCGTCAGAGGCAGGATTTAGAGGCTTTGTGAAATGAAACAGTGTAACTCCAGTAAATGCCTCCCAGCCAGGGAGAAATTGCCTTGTTGTTGACTAAACTAAAGGCTAACAGCGCCATATGTTCATGTTATAGGGAAGAACCTTAACATGGTCCCCTCAGACATGAAGCTGGGAAGAAATGTTGCCCGCACCTTCCTCGACTACTACAGGCACAACAACTTCATCGATGACAACAAACTACAAATCCCAAATCACATCAACAGGTAGTATTTCTAATGACACATTTCAATAACTTGTCCAGTTTACATCCTATTTGTTTAACTTGATAATATTCACTAATGTTTTTGTGTCCTCAGTATGGAGGTATTGTCCCAGGGTCGACAGGGGAATGGAAATGGGAATGGGAGGACTTCTGGGAGTGAGAGAGGAGCAGAGAGGAAGAACCAGAGTATCACAGGAGAGTACTAGACACCTGGCAATAACATACTGGAGAGACCAGTCCAGTCTGACCACTGTATAAGGCTCCTGACTCACAGCCCTACACTATATCCACACAGCCCTACACTATATCCACACAGCGCTACACTATATCCACACAGCCCTACACTATATCCACACAGCCCTACACTATATCCACACAGCCCTACACTATATCCTCACAGCCCTCATGAAAATTAGATGCATCAGCCCAAGACAAAGGATGCAATTTCACAAACGGATCACTTTTGGATAACATGTTAATTGGAGGATATTTACCCATGGAACTTCATTAGAGCAAGTTGCTCTGACTGTATGAAATGTATGGGACGAATCAAGCTGACACATACATCTCATGTTCCATTTGAGGCCTTCATACGTCATTCATATATTTTACCACAATGTGCTTTTTCCATTTTAGGTATTGCTTTTTATTCAAATGTATTCACGCATGTCATTGAAAATAAGTGCATGTGTTTTCTCTTGTAAGTAACTTATTTTGTGTTTATCTTGCCGCTCTGTATCCTACATTATTTGGAGGGGTGTAATGGGAGGGGTAACCCATTTTTGTTTAGTCATGACCTTATCGGTATCTAAGTATTCTGTTGATAAAACTATGAAATATAACACACATTTGTAAGTTTGTGAAATTGATGGTTAGTCATTGTCAGTGCATTAGTTTACACAGGTGTTTCCGATTTAAAGGAAACAGACTTAGGGTCAATTTGATTTCAACTGAAGTCATTTCATGGATTATAATATAGAAGAAAATTCATGAATTTGAAATCCCTCTAGAAAATGATGGGTATCTATCAAGTATGAACTTGCCCTGAATTGACTGATATCCATTAATTTCCATATCTTACTGCAATGTAAACATCTATTCAACCTATCTGTTCAGAGCACAGAGTGCTTTTCACTGCATTATGTAAAACACCATCCATGGGACTTGCTCAACACAAAGGCATAAGTAGGAGAGCTAGAGAGAATGGTACATTAGTCAAGTGTGGCGTGAAGAACAACATGTAATTTTCAGACCAGTCATTTGGAATAAGTGAGGCAATCTGTCAGCATAAAAGCATACACAAAGGACTTTTACATGGTTGACGAGAAGATGGAGAGGCTGTACGAGAATGACGAAAGACATTTGTCTTTTGATGCTTTCACTGAACATGTGTCAGACCTGGACCTGTCCAACACTAAAGTGCATGTTAGCGCATCTCTCTCTCTCTCTCTCTCTTGCACACACACACACACACACACACACACAAACAAACTGCATGCACACACACAGGAAAATGCTTCCTTCTATTCAAAGTGCACGGTCCCCACTGTGCTGCTATCATTTTAAGCTTTATCTAGAGATATTATTCTCTATTGCTTTCTCAATGAGACTGGGCACATTACTTTCTAATTAATTGTACACAGCTATGCATGCGAGAAGTTGAGAATTGTTAATACATTTTCTCTTCAATAGTCAAGAAAATTATATTTCTAATTAGCCGTCCTTACATTTGTTATGCATTATTTAGCCTCTTACCAAATCCCAGAGGCTCTTGTTTATCTAAGAGGATGGTTAATTGCAGCTGCAGGTAGCCTAATGGTTAAGAGCAGTGGAAATCATCCTCAAGGTCGCTGGTTCAAATCCTTGAGACAACTAGGTGAATATCTGTCAATGTGCCCTTGAGTAAGGCATTTAACCTTAGTTGCTCTGGATAAGAGCATCTGCTAAATTACTCAAATGTAAAAGCACTGCAAACAAGTCTGTTTAGAGCCCCGCTGTGGTCAGTGTCACCCTGTATATAACAAAGCCAGTAGAGGTTGGTGTGTATAACTACTCATCTAAAGGATGATCATGAATGCAATACTAATGTGGGGTAGGACTGGAAGTTTGTTTTTCTTAGCATTACTCAAATAAAATAAATGCGTGGCATGATCTAAAGTCCACTTATTTGATCGCTCTTCAGCTCTCATCATTTATCAGGACTACTATGTAACTATTTATTCTCAATCTGCCCAATAAATGGTTTTGGACTTTTGTTGGATCCACTGAACACAGTCTACAAAATGCAGACTGATTGAATTCCAGTTTTATTTTCCCCCAAGAGTCACATGACCACCAATATCAGAGTAGCGCAGAAGGTGTTGTATGCTGAAGCAGTGCAGACAATTGAGAAGGATGGGTCCAAGGATAAGGGATCCTGTGAGTAGTAGGTCTGTGCCAGCACAGAGGGATAGGTTAATGAGTAATATATGCTTCAGTATGGTTGGCTTCTCTGCGTTCATAGCAATGGTTATCAACTGTGCTGCAGAAATGGAACATAAATCGTAGAAAATGGATGTTGTGGTGGCAGCTCCAGGGAAGTATTTGGGTATACGAGACAAGATTTGACTTTAGAAGAGTTACTTACTGGATGTGTTGAGTGGTGGTGTCCCTTTCTTCCAGGCCATTTGCATGGTACAGGAACAGATAAGGTCAAGGTTGTGGAATGGGTTTTTAATGTTTTAGTGTAGGGTTAGTTGGAAGAGTGTTCTTTTGTATATACAGTACCAGTCAAAAGTTTGGACACACCTACTCATTCCAGAGTTTTTCTTTATGTTTTATTATTTTATACATTGTAGAATAATAGTGAAGACATCAAAACTATGAAATAACGCATATGGAATCATGTAGTAACCACAAAAGTGTTAAACAAATCAAAATATATATTATATTTGAGATTCTTCAAAGTAGCCACCTTTTGCCTTGATGACAGCTTTGCACACTCTTGGCATTCTCTCAACCAGCTTCATGAGGTAGTCACCTGGAATGCATTTCAATTAACAGGTGTGCCTTGTTAAAAGTTAATTTGTGGAATTTCTTTCCTTCTTAATGCGTTTGAGCCAATCAGTTGTGTTGTGACAAGGTAGGGGTGGTATACAGAAGATATCCCTATTTGGCAATAGACCAAGTCCATATTATGGCAAGAACAGCTCAAATAAGCAAAGAGAAATGACAGTCTATCATTACTTTATGACATGAAGGTCAGTCAATCGGAAACATTTCAAGAACTTTGTTTCTTCAAATGTAGTCTCAAACGCTATGATGAAACTGGCTCTCATTAGGACCGCCACAGGAAAGGAAGACCCAGTGTTACCTCTGCTGCAGAGGATAAGTTCATTAGAGTTACCAGCCTCAGAAATTACAGCCCAAATAAATGCTTCACAGAGTTCAAGTAACAGACACATCTCAGTATCAATTGTTCAGAGGAGACTGCGTGAATCAAGCTTTCATGGTCGAAATGCTGCAAAGAAACCACTACTAAAGGACACCAATAAAAATAAGAGACTTGCTTGGGCCAAGAAACACGAGCAATGGATATTAGACCGGTAGAACTCTGTCCTTTGGTCTGATGAGTCCAAATTTGAGATTTTTGGTTCCAACCGCCGTGTCTTTGTGAGACGCAGAGTAGGTGAACAGATTATCTCTGCATGTGTGGTTCCCACCGTGAAGAATGGAGGAGTAGGTGACACTGTCTGTGATTTATTTCAAATTCAAGGCACACTTAACCAGCATGGCTACCACAGCATTCTTCAGTGACACATCATCCTATCTGGTTTGCGCTTAGTGGGACTATAATTTGTTTTTCAACAGGACAATGACCCAACACACCCTCATGCAGTGTAAGGGCTAGTTGACAACGAAGGAGAGTGGTGGAGTGCTGCATCAGATGACCTGGCCTCCTCAACCCCATTGAGATGGTTTAGGATGAGTTGGACCGCAGAGTGAAGGAAAAGCAGAATATGTGAGAACTCCTTCAAGACTGTTTAAAAAATAATAATATTTAGTTAGGCAAGTCAGTTAAAAACAAATTCTTATTTACAATGACAGCAACGCTGAGCCAATTGTGCACTGCCCTTTGGGACTCCCGATCACATCCAGATGTGATCTAGCCTAGATTTGAACCAGGAACTGTAGTGACACCTCATGCACTGACTTAAACCACTGCGCCACTCAAGGAGCCAGTTGGAAAAGCATTTCAGGTGAAGCTGGTTGAGAGAATGCCAAGAGTATGCAAAGCTGTCAAGTCAAAGAGTGGTTACTTTGAAGAATCTCAAATATAGAATATATTTGCCTCCTGAGTGGAGCAGTGGCGTAAGGCACTGCATCGCAGTGCTAGCTGTGCCAATATATATTCTGGGTTCAAGTCCAGGCTCTGTCGCAGCCTGCTGTGACCGGGAGACCCATGGGGCAGTGCAAAATTGTCCCAACGTCGTGAGGGTTTGGCCTGGCAGGGATTGCCTTGTCCCATCACACACTAGAGATTCCTGTGGTGGGCTGGGTGCAGTGCACGCTGACATGGTTGCCAGGTGTCTGGTGTTTCATCTGACACATTGGTGCGGCAGGCATCCAGGCTAAGTGGACATTGTGTCAAGAAGCAGTGCGGCTTGGTTGGGTTGTGTTTTGTTTTGTGGCTCTTTAACACTTTTTTGGTTACGACATGATTCCATATGTGTTATTTCCTAGTTGTGATGTCTTCATTATTATTCTACAGTGTAGAAAATAGTAAAAATAAAGAAAAACCCTTGAATGAGTAGGTGTGTCCAAACTTTTGACTGGTACTGTACATTTTTTTGTTAATTTTAGTTTTTTCTTTTCCCATTTTGTATCAGAAAGTATAATGGATGTATATTATACTCCCGTTGATGGCAGTAATGCAACATATTGTATGCTAACCGCCTTTAAATCCCAAAGAAGAAGAAGAATCTCTCCGCTCCCTGTTAGTGTTTGGCAGCTATGACAACGAAGTTTGAAAATGGGTGGTTTGACACCTCAGAAGAAGAAGCTCTCCTCCTCTAAAATGTCTCAGAAAGCTCTGAAATGCACCGTGCGAATTAAAATCCAAGCTGTAAGTACAACCTGATATGTTATTTTCTCTCACTAAGTTTTTACTTGATCCTAATGCTAATACTATATTCGCAAATGAGCTAGCTAAGCTAACCCAAACCGCACACTCAATAATCTTCGCTAGCAAACGTTAGCTTGTTATCCATCTTCCAACCATCAATATACACACACAAATGCCTAAAACTACTGCAGCCAACTGCTCACACTGTGCACAAAAGTGAACTCCCAAGCAAAATAGCTAGATCAATAACGTTAGGCTTGCCAGCCCATTGTTGGATTTGTCTTTTAACGTTAGCTAATAATAGCTACGAGCTACGGTAGCAATTTGTTGCACAAAGTAAGCAATTGCTATCTAGCCCAGTAGTGATCTACAATTTATTGGTTTGATTACAGATTACTTGTCCAGGGGTTGTGTTACCCAATCAGGAAGACATATACCTGAGTGTCTGCGTCATGGGACAGTTCAAGAAGACTCTCTGTCTGCCGCCTGCCTTCCCTCTTCTATTCCATGAGAACATGGTATTTGTGAAGGTAAGAAGGATAGAAACACATACTATACCCCGACCCACAACATTGCTTACAGCAACACAAAACAATCATGTTATCACCGTCAAACTTGCTTTCATATGTTCTTTATCTCCATCGGAAGACGTTCACAGGAGCTGCTGACCCAGGTCACATTGTGGACCTCCTTGAAGGTAGTCATTTTCTCATTTTGAGCCTTTTTGTGATATAATTTCACAACATAAAATATCTTATGTCTCTTATCTTCCCATAGCTGACACAACATCCTTTGAACTGATTCAGCTTGTGCCTCCAGGTATGACTTTCCAGAAGAAAAAAATGAAACATTTTCATGTTTTTTAAGCATGATAGGGACATGCATTTCATTATTTCTAAAAGTAACCTGTTTACAAATCATCTCGACTTGTTTTTTTCACACTACCTACGCCGAGTAAACAAAACATTAAGACCACCTGCAGAATGCTTCCGGCACCTTGTAGAGTTCATGCCCGACGAATTGAGGCAGTTCTGAGGGCAACTCAATATTAGAAATGTGTTCCTAATGTTTGGTATACTCTGTGTATATTCCCTGTTGTAAATTAGCATGGCTATACAGTACATAGAACAATGGACTAATGAAACAAATACCAAAAACTACACTAAACAAAAGTATAAACGCAACATGTAAAGTGCTGGTTTCATGAGCTGAAATAAAAGATCCCGGAAATGTTCCATATGCACAAAATCTTATTTCTCTACAATTTTGTGCACAAATTTGTTTACATCTTTGTTAGTGAGCATTTTATCCTTTGTCAAGATAATCCATCCACCTGACAGGTGTGGCATATCAAGAAACTGATTAAACAGCATGATCATTACACAGGTGTAACCACACCAGCCCAGGACCTCCACATCTGTCTTGTTCACCTGCGGGATTGTCTGAGGGGTTGGGGCGGGGTGCTCATTCTGATTGGCTGGGCCTGGTTCCCCAGTGGGTGGGTCTATGCCCACCAATGGTTGCGCCCCAGCCCAGTCATGTGGAATACATAGATTAGGGCCTAATGAATTTATTTCAATTGACTGATTTCCTTATATGAACTGTAACTCAGCAAAATCTTTGAAATGGTTGCGTGTTGCCTTTACATTTTTGTTCAGCATATCTTTTTGTATTTCTTTCACTATTCATATAGTCCCAAAATGTTTTGCATGTCAGCAATCAAATTTTGAAGATATATAACTTTGGAAATACAGCCTGCATCATGATGCAAAACACTGCATCATACCGTCTGTATTTTGAAAGTTATATCTTTAAAACTTGCTTGCTGACATGCAAAACATGTTGGGACTATATCAACAATGGACTAATATTTTTTGTGTGGAGTATTACTTTAAGCTATATATTGCTCTGTGGTTTTAGAGGGGGATATTTTGGCCACTATTGAAGAGAAGACCAGAGAATTCCTCTATCCAGGCCCCAAGCTGACACCTAGAGCCGATGGTCCTGAGAGAGAGATGCTGATGAGGAGATCTATCTGTTTCCCTGTGGGTGCACCACCTCCTCCACATGCTTTGTCAAATGTTAAACATCTCCAAAGCCAATTTTCTTTCATTTTGTTTTCTTGAATGCAATGATTGTAGATTTTGTGTTTGCAAATTGATCTTGCAAGCGATGTGTTATCTGAAGTCACTCTCTGGTTGGGTTTCCAGCTCCTTGTTAAAGGCTTTTGTTTTCTACTGTCCCCTCAGGGAATCTCTCCTAAAGTGGAGTTTGCAACCATGTCTGTCATTGAGGAATGTGATTGGAAAGATAGCCAGCCTCAGCCTGCTTCCCCTGTAAGTGTCCTCTCCTTACTGCCCTCATCACACCCAGTGTTTCCGTGTTCACAATGAATTCTGTTCAGCTGAGAGATTTGAATGATACCCAGACAGCCATAGTTAAGAGGAAGGAGATGAGGGTTTCTCATTTCCAGACAAGACAGTGATCTAAATGGTTATTTGGTTTTAAATCCTGTCTTATAGCATACAGTGGGGCAAAAAAAGTATTCAGTCAGCCACCAATTGTGCAAGTTCTCCAACTTAAAAAGATGAGAGAGGCCTGTAATTTTCATCATAGGTACACTTCAACTATGACAGACAAAATGAGAAAAGAAAATCCAGAAAATCACATTGTAGGATTTGTAATGAATTTATTTGCAAATTATGGTGGAAAATAAGTATTTTGTATCTTCTTCTTTAAGAGGCTCCTCTGTCCTCCACTTGTTACCTGTATTAATGGCACCTGTTTGAACTTGTTATCAGTATAAAAGACACCTGTCCACAACCTCAGTCACACTCCAAACTCCACTATGGCCAAGACCAAAGAGCTATCAAAGGACACCAGAAACAAAATTGTAGACCTGCACCAGGCTGGGAAGACTGAATCTGCAATAGGTAAGCAGCTTGGTTTGAAGAAATCAACTGTGGGAGCAATTTTTAGGAAATGGAAGACATACAAGACCACTGATAATTCCCTCGATCTGGGGCTCCACGCAAGATCTCACCCCGTGGGGTCAAAATGATCACAAGAACGGTGAGCAAAAATCCAAGAACCACACGGGGGGACCTAGTGAATGACCTGCAGAGAGCTGGGACTAAAGTAACAAAGCCTACCATCAGTAACACACTATGCCGCCAGGGACTCAAATCCTGCAGTGCCAGACGTGCCCCCTGCTTAAGCCAGTACATGTCCAGGCCCGTCTAAAGTTTGCTAGAGAGCATTTGGATGATCCAGAAGAAGATTGGGAGAATGTCATATGGTCAGATGAAACCAAAATATAACTTTTTGGTAAAAACTCAACTCGTTGTGTTTGGAGGACAAAGAATGCTGAGTTGCATCCAAAGAACACCATACCTACTGTGAAGCATGGGGGTGGAAACATCATGCTTTGGGGCTGTTTTTCTGCAAAGGGACCAGGATGACTGATCCGTGTAAAGGAAAGAATGAATGGGGCCATGTATCGTCAGATTTTGAGTGAAAACCTCCTTCCATCAGCAAGGGCATTGAAGATGAAACGTGGCTGGGTCTTTCAGCATGACAATGATCCCAAACACTCCGCCCGGGCAACGCCCGGGCCCGAGTGGCTTCGTAAGAAGCATTTCAAGGTCCTGGAGTGGCCTAGCCAGTCTCCAGATCTCAACCCCATAGAAAATCTTTGGAGGGAGTTGAAAGTCAGTGTTTCCCAGCAACAGCCCCTAAACATCACTGCTCTAGAGGAGATCTGCATGGAGGAGTGGGCCAAAATACCAGCAACAGTGTGTGAAAACCTTGTGAAGACTTACAGAAAACGTTTGACCTCTGTCATTGCCCACAAAGGGTATATAACAAAGTATTGAGAAACTTTTGTTATTGACCAAATACTTATTTTCCACCATAATTTGCAAATAAATTCATAAAAAATCCTGCAATGTGATTTTCTGGATTTTTTTCTAATGTTGTCTGTCATAGTTGAAGTGTACCTGTGATGAAAATTACAGGTCTCATCTTTTTAAGTAGGAGAACTTGCACAATTGGTGGCTGACTAAATACTTTTTTGCCCCACTGTATTTCCCATGATCTTTGCTCTTGTGTACTTTTGAATTGATTCAAAAGTACACAAGAATTGATTCACTATAGACTTACTTAACAGTGGGAGTACTACCTAACATATTTTGTGTAGTCAGTTTAGGTTTACAGCCTATATTGTATTGTACGGTAGGCTCCACATTTTGTGAGCTGAACATGTATAAACATGTTTCAATTATCCTTACACTCGTCAAGACTTGTCTTGTAGACAGTTAAATGATATGTAAATTGCTTTATATGTTATCATTCAGATTTGTATGTCCTTGATGAAATACAAAAACAGCCTAATACTGTATAGTGCTACTATATCAACATTGGTACCTTTAACAGCTAAAGGCAGAGGTTGATCGTGGCACATATAAGAGCTCAATAATCACACTAGTTTGACATTGACTAATTATTTCTGGATTTCTACAGAATTTATTTTTCTATCATTCTAGTCACTTTCCACCATATACCTATTTTGTTGCCGTGGCTACTGACATCCCGGTAGTTTAGCAGCACATTTTAAGGTATCCTCTCCTTGTGAAGTTAATTATAGAGAAGCAGATCAGTGGAATTGATATCCAGGCCCGGTTTCTGGTGTCTTTGACTGGCTGTTCCTCTAAACAAAGCACAATCAGCGTTCGTATCCGTTGTTCTCACCTGGCTTCTCCTCACTGTGTCCTTTGGATTTAAAGGGCAAGTTGTGCTCAGTTGCATAATATTTCCATTTACTTTTCAAACTGAAGATTTGCAGCTCCTTTTAGGATTTGTGTTTCATAACGGGTGCTATCAATTTTTCTAGTGTAATCCGCTCTGATGGCTATACTTTAAAGGGGTATTTGGCAGACAGACTGCAGGAGAGCGAGAGCAAAGTAGTCATCCATTTTCCCTGAGAACTTAAAAGCCCCTGCAGAATCAGACCAAAAAATAGATTTTTTTATTGTTCCAATAACAAATTACAAACCTCAGGCCTTTGAGTATTATCTATCAAGTCAGTGTTGTGAAATGTAGGACCGTTCTCCAGGTGCTGTTACCAGAGCCATTTATTTTAATGGCCATTATTGACAAAATGGCTGGATTTGGATGGGTGTAGGTATTCTGTCGTGACCCCCAAGGAGATGTGAATCAGAGTAAAGTGATAGGGAGAAGCATCATTGATGCTGCCTTTAGCCTTTCTTCATATGATGCTAATGGATACTCAGGATTCTCATTACCCTGGCAGGTTGAGCAATGCACTAAGGCTCCTCTTTTCCACTTTTACAATAGGAACCCTTTAAAATGTCTTGCCCTGTAATGGAGAATTTAGTAATTCTCTTCTCCCTCTCTCTTGTATCTAGTCTCTCAGACAGCTGTCTTGTCTATTTCCACTGTTGTCACTTCTTTTTTTGTCCGTGTTTGTGTGCATGTCACTCTTTGTGAAGTCTCATGGTGTGGACTTGACATGGCATTCTTTTTAAATGGGTTTTCTCGACATGATTTGCATCCGTTTGAATGGGTCTCATTTCTTGTTTTATACGCTACTTGTGGCTCAGGCTTTGTTGTTTCAAGGACACCCTGCTTTATCACCCATTACCAATACCACCAGGCCCACTAATCATATCAGACAAGCACAACTCATGGTGGAAAATGGGCCTTTTGTGTTTAACCAAAAAAGAGAGAAAATAATTGGGGAAAAAACGACTTAGTTTCATTTCATTATTGTTCCACTCCAAATCTCAACCAGGATTTATTTATTCCATTTCCTAAAAATGTGTTAATATGCCAGGATGTCCAATTAGCATTTAAATTATATTTATTATACAACCATGTAATGCTATTATTAGTCTGAAGCTGGCCATCAAATAACATAAAAAAATACGTATTTATCTGGGCATTGCCCACAGAAACTAAGATATTGCTTCTCAGAATTATGTTGTTAGCAACCATTAGAATCATTGAAGACATTTTGCAACCAAGGTGATATCCAAGCACAGAGGTGTTATTTACGTTGCATAGTTTTAATGGAGGGAATCCATTTTTTTTTCTAATATAGCAATTTATGCTTTTTGTCCCCCCACTTTATCTGAAATCACCATCACCTACTGATTAACTTGTCCGTTTTGCAGATTCAAATTGTTTTGAGCTCGTACTGTCAGTAATTATCTTTAGAAAGTAGCATGGCATTCAATATGATGCAGCTTTTTTTTTTACCCCATCTCAAAAGTGAATGGTTTGGAACGTTAAGGAGAGCTTCTCCCACTCTGATAATGAATGTGACCATGCGCAGCTCACAAAAATGATTGCTTACCTTTTATGAAATTACTCTGTTCATGTAAAAATGACCAAATATATATATACTGACTGTTTTAAAGCAAAATTACCAAAACTATTTACTTATGGTGAACAATCTGAATGATTGGGGTTTTCAATCAGCAGCTGGATGTTAGTTGTGTCCACTCCGGTAGGCTAAAATCAAATTTTCTACAGGGCATTTGGTAACTTTGACCCAGCAAATTACATTGGAGGTCACTCAACTACTAAAGCCTATGATTTGACATTGCGAAAGACATTTCACAAGCATCTGAATGCTGAAGGTGTCGTGCTGATGTCCAAATAGCCTATTAGAACAGGGATAGGCCTACCTCTCGTTGGCCTGAGCAGCTGTCTCCCACACTGTTTGCAGTTGTTAACCAGTTAAATGTAACTAAATGTTATCTACAGTGCCTTGCGAAAGTATTCGGCCCCCTTGAACTTTGCGACCTTTTGCCACATTTCAGGCTTCAAACATAAAGATAAAACTGTATTTGTTTGTGAAGAATCAACAACAAGTGGGACACAATCATGAAGTGGAACGACATTTATTGGATATTTCAAACTTTTTTAACAAATCAAAAACTGAAAAATTGGGCGTGCAAAATTATTCAGCCCCCTTAAGTTAATACTTTGTAGCGCCACCTTTTGCTGCGATTACAGCTGTAAGTCGCTTGGGGTATGTCTCTATCAGTTTTGCACATCGAGAGACTGACATTTTTTCCCATTCCTCCTTGCAAAACAGCTCGAGCTCAGTGAGGTTGGATGGAGAGCATTTGTGAACAGCAGTTTTCAGTTCTTTCCACAGATTCTCGATTGGATTCAGGTCTGGACTTTGACTTGGCCATTCTAATACCTGGATATGTTTCTTTTTGAACCATTCCATTGTAGATTTAGCTTTATGTTTTGGATCATTGTCTTGTTGGAAGACAAATCTCCGTCCCAGTCTCAGGTCTTTTGCAGACTCCATCAGGTTTTCTTCCAGAATGGTCCTGTATTTGGCTCCATCCATCTTCCCATCAATTTTAACCATCTTCCCTGTCCCTGCTGAAGAAAAGCAGGCCCAAACCATGATGCTGCCACCACCATGTTTGACAGTGGGGATGGTGTGTTCAGCTGTGTTGCTTTTACGCCAAACATAACGTTTTGCATTGTTGCCAAAAAGTTCAATTTTGGTTTCATCTGACCAGAGCACCCTCTTCCACATGTTTGGTGTGTCTCCCAGGTGGCTTGTGGCAAACTTTAAACGACACTTTTTATGGATATCTTTAAGAAATGGCTTTCTTCTTGCCACTCTTCCATAAAGGCCAGATTTGTGCAATATACGACTGATTGTTGTCCTATGGACAGAGTCTCCCACCTCAGCTGTAGATCTCTGCAGTTCATCCAGAGTGATCATGGGCCTCTTGGCTGCATCTCTGATCAGTCTTCTCCTTGTATGAGCTGAAAGTTTAGAGGGACGGCCAGGTCTTGGTAGATTTGCAGTGGTCTGATACTCCTTCCATTTCAATATTATCGCTTGCACAGTGCTCCTTGGGATGTTTAAAGCTTGGGAAATCTTTTTGTATCCAAATCCGGCTTTAAACTTCTTCACAACAGTATCTCGGACCTGTCTGGTGTGTTCCTTGTTCTTCATGATGCTCTCTGCGCTTTTAACGGACCTCTGAGACTATCACAGGGCAGGTGCTTTGATACGGAGACTTGATTACACACAGGTGGATTGTATTTATCATCATTAGTCATTTAGGTCAACATTGGATCATTCAGAGATCCTCACTGAACTTCTGGAGAGAGTTTGCTGCACTGAAAGTAAAGGGGCTGAATAATTTTGCACGCCCAATTTTTCAGTTTTTGATTTGTTAAAAAAGTTTGAAATATCCAATAAATGTCGTTCCACTTCATGATTGTGTCCCACTTGTTGTTGATTCTTCACAAAAAAATACAGTTTTATATCTTTATGTTTGAAGCCTGAAATGTGGCAAAAGGTCGCAAAGTTCAAGGGGGCCGAATACTTTCGCAAGGCACTGTACCTAATCCCCAAAAGTACTTATTTATCATTAGAGGGCCATAAACAATAACTAGTAATGCTGCATACTCAAAGGTTAAAATCTTACCTTTCTGGTTAAAAAAACAAGTTATAAATTGGTGGTCACTTTTGAGGACACGGGCTCAAGTACGCAGTACAAATATGAAATCTTTTATGTATTTCCTATTCAACAAAACTGTATAAGGCTTGAAATGACAAGCTTTCTACATATAGCATAGTCAAGTGATAAAACGGCTAAGATTTCACCTTATAACTGTAAAATACATTTATGTTTAGTGTTAGTGAAAATGGGCATATTTTCAAAAGGTCTTTCTTGATCAGAACATCTGCCCCCTTCACTGTGAACGTCTCACAGAGCTCTTGCTTGGCTTCCTGAACTCGTTAGGAACTCGCCTTTCGTCTCATATTGATCTATGACAAGCGGAAAGTGTTTTGTTTCAAATCTATTAATTATTTTAGATTAATGGCTATAAATTGATCTCTGAATGTGCTACTGTGATGAAACCACTTATTATTAACCCTTTATTTTTACCAGGTAAGTTGACTGAAGACACATTCTCATTTACACCAACGACCTGTGGAATAGTTACAAGGGAGAGTAGGGGGTATGATTGAGCCAATTGGAGGCTGGGGATGATTAGGTGGCCAGGTTGGATGGGAAGTGTCGCTGTACAGCTATTTTCAGGTCTCTCAAAATATATTAGATCGGGTTCAAGTCCGGGCTCTGGCTGGTTCACTCAAGTACATTCAGAGACTTGTCCCGAAGCCACTCCGACATTGTCTTTCCTCTGTGCTTAGGGTCTTTGTCCTGTTGGAAGGTGAACCTTCGCCCCAGTCTGAGGTCCTAACCTGCTCCAGAGTGCTTTTCATCAAGGATCTCTCTGTACTTTGTTCGCTTCAGCTTTCCCTCCATCCTGACTAGTCTCCCAGTCCCTGCTGCTGAATAACATCCCCACAGCATGATGTTGCCACCATGCTTCACCGTAGGTATGGTATTGGCCAGGTGATGAGTGGTGCCCGGTTTCCTCCAGATGTGACGCTTGGTATTCAGGCTAAAGACTTCAATCTTGGTTTCATCAGACCAGAGAATCTTGTTTCTCATGGTCTGAGAGTCTTATAGGTAGGTGCCTTTTGGCAAACTCCAAGCGGGCTGCTGTGCCTTTTACTGAGGAGCAGCTTCTGTCTGGCCACTACAATAAAGGCCTGATTGGTGGAGTGCTACAGAGATGTTTGTCCTTCTGGAAGGTTCTCCCATCTCCACAGAAGAACTCTAGATGTCTGTCAAGAGTGACCATTGGGTTCTTGGTCACCTCCCTGACCAAGGCCCTTCTCCCCCAATTGCTCAGCTCTAGGAATAGTGTTGATGGTTCCATACTTCTTCTATTTAAGAATAATGGAGGCAACTGTGTTCTTGGGAACCTTCAATGCTGCAGAAGGTTAGATCGGTGTCTCGACACAATCCTGTCTCGGAGCTCTATGGACAATTCCTTCGACCTCATGGCTTGGCTTTTGCTCTGACATGCACTGTCAACTGTGGGACCTTATAGACAGGTGTGTTCCTTTCCAAATCATGTCCAATCAATTGAATTTGCCACAGGTGGACTCCATTCAAGTTTGTAGAAACATCTCAATGATGATCAATGGAAACAGGAAGCACCTGAGCTCAATTTTGAGTCTCATAGCAAAGGATAAGAATACTTATGTAAATAAGTTATCTGTTTTTAAATTTGTAATACATTAACAAAAATGTCTTCAAACCTGTTTTTGATTTGTAATTATGGGGTGTTGTGTGTAGATTGAGGATAAAAAAGGGAATTTTTATACATTTTAGAATAAGGCTGTAACGCAACAAAGTGGAAAAAGTGAAGGGATCTGAACTTTCTGAATGAACTGTGTTTTATCAACAAACAAACAAATCAATCAACCACAATATTTGAAATATCAAGAAGTAGCTTATTTGTGCAATTGCAGTATACAGCCTAGTTGCAGTTGTGGTCACATGATTCTTGTGGACTCCAACCTGTTGCCTCTCCCTTTGCAGCCGTGTTGTAGACCATCCCCAGCCAAACAGTCCCCAGCAAGGCGTAGACCAGTCAGAGGGGCTGTTGGGAGCCCTAGACAGACGCTGAAAGGGAAGGATCTGAGTCTGATTGGTCCATCCAGTGGTTATGAGCAGCCCACTGTGGCCTCCCAGGCTCGTGCTCTCTCTCCCTACACCCACCGCAGGATGTGCCAACTGTCTGAGGAAGCCAGGCAGAGACTCAGCTACCTCCAACTTGGGCCCTACAAGTTCAAGAAGGAAACAGAGGCCCAGATCCCCTTTGTGGTTGGTGTTTACGTCTCGTGCTCTCTGACTGTGTTTGTGTGTAGATATATAGCCCAGTTTTCAATGTCCTATTATCTTACTTCTCAGTTAGGCTATTCCATCAGCACTTATTTCACTCTCTTTCTTTAAGGATCTCTGTAAGTATAAATAGTTTGCCCTTGTTTGCTGCAAACATTGTAAATGTACCAGGTTTGAAGGATATGGATATCTTTTCATAGGGAGGTTGTTGCTATGATCAAAGCCAATAGATTCCAAGCCCCTGGGCATGGCTTGAGAACAACTGGAAGGCCTTTCACTGGCTCCTCCTGTTTCTGTTTGATTGTTAATTTAAATAACATCCAGTTCCTGAGGTGTAAATATCAAAGCTGTCATGTCATTAAAGTTAAGATTGGGATTTAGCTGTGATATCAGTGTGGCATTTTCCAGCAATGCAGCCTTTAAAAAGAGAGCGTTTTTACAGAGGAAATCCCGGGGCTACAATTAACCTAGGTAATTAAGAGTCAGACCTTGATTAACAAGTAGTTAGTTACCTATTGAAGTAGCTGAGCCCCGCACTGAATGCATTATCAATGTGTGTTTAAAGCCTGCATTGCGCACATGCTGTATGTGGAAGCAAATGGCTCATTTCCTCAGTGCGTGTGATGATATTCATGTTTAATTGAAGAGTGTGGGGTTCAGTTGACACATCAGCAGCTGAATAGAGGTTGAGTTAGTGGTGTCGGTCAGCCTAAAAAGTTTCTCTCTTTGGTTGAACCTTTTTCTAGTCTTTATATAGAGTGATTAACTCTGGAATGAAAGATAAATATAGCAGGAGAAATGAGCTCCCTACGTGTCATTACATGCTGCTTGGTTAGCACCTCTATTATTACTCTAATAATGACTGACTTTAGCTGATTGTTTTGTCTTTTATATGCTACAGGTCACCAGTACTCGGAGTGTCTCCATGATTGAGACTCCTTCATCTTGTCTCTCCTCTAAAATAAGCCTTCCCCACAGCAGGTCCACCAGCTTTGCTCTAGACCCCTTAGGAGGTGAGTAATTATGTGTAGGAGTATCTGTGTTGGTGGATGTAAATACATTGTCTTTTTTGATATACCTGACTAACTTCTAGATTACAACTTTTGCACTGTATGGTACAGTACTGTTGTTCTTATTTTCTCCTTAGATGTCTCTCTCCTTGGCAGCTATAGACCAAAGCCTGTTAAAGTAAGTGTATATATATATAACATGAAAGACAATATTATGTGAATAATAAACATTACATTAATTATTTTG
The DNA here is from genome assembly GCF_013265735.2 of Oncorhynchus mykiss. Taxonomy (NCBI): domain Eukaryota; kingdom Metazoa; phylum Chordata; class Actinopteri; order Salmoniformes; family Salmonidae; genus Oncorhynchus; species Oncorhynchus mykiss. The sequence continues at coordinate 68,219,244 of NC_048569.1, read as the reverse complement.
TGCTTGAAAGGAATGGAAATAAATAGTATTTCAAATACTGCATGTCTTCATGTTATTAAAGGTCCAATGCAGCTGTTTTTATCTCAATATCAAATCATTTCTGGGTAACAATGAAGTACCTTACTGGGATTGTTTTTAAATGAAAATGGTCAAAAAGAAACAAAAATAGCTTCTTAGCAAAGAGCAATTTCTCAAATAAGAATTTTGCAAGGACTTTTCTGGGAGTGGTCTGAGTGGGGAGGGGGAAACTAGCTGTTATTGGCAGGGTGGTTTGGAACACACTTCTTGGTCTATTAACTAATTTACCGCCTGGTGATGTCAACAGGCTGACCTAAAATGGCTGAAATTTCAGAAAATCTTTTCAAAGAGCTTACACTAAAATAAGTATTATCATAATTTTCACGATTTCACAGTATTATTCCAACCTCGTAGTGTGGAAATGTGTATAAAACACATAAAAATCACGTTTTTGACTGCACTGGGCTTTTTAGGACAGATAATGCAGTGTGTTCAACAGTGCTGATCATAGGTTTTCTTGTCTTTCTCCAGGTAGGCACTGGCTGTCTGAAGACTCAGAAATCACCAGGGAAGTCTTCCAGACAGGACTGTTCCAGAACCACAGTCAGGATGGCCCGGTCAGCCCTGGCTGCCCAGTCCTCTACCCCAGTGTGTGGCCCAAGGAGTCCCCTGCTCAGCCGCTCCTCCCTCAGAGAGCGGTAACAACACACCCGCTACTGGAACACAGTTCAACATGTATTTTTCTGTCCTGGCCTCCTGTGGGGTTTTTGCTATTTTAGTTTCCCACACAACCGTCCTCCTGAGATAAAGTTAGATAATAAGGAGCATAATTAAAGTCCCTGCTAATGACTTGGTGTTTTGTCTCTTCCGTCCCCCGAGTAGTTTGTGCAGATCACCAATGACAAGATTTGAAGCTGTGTGTCATTGGGTATCTTCTTTAGCTTAATCTCTATGGTTTTTCTCCCAGATGAGTAAAAAGGGGAAGAAAATACGTTTTTGGTAGAATTTGACTAGACCTTGTTATGCTCGGAGCTAAGCTATTTGTGTTTGCTCAAAAGATGTTGAAAGGTTTGCGGGAGAAACTACCTCTCCCATATTTCCAATTATATGGTATTGACAATTTGGACCTCATGAGAACCTGGCCAGATACAACAGACTTTGTACTTGTAATCTTTATTTTGATAACACTCGACAGCCAAGATGAATATCCCCCTCTCTCAAATGACAGGATCTGATGTCTTGTCATGTTTGTTCATTACCTAAAAGAAAAAAAGGATCCCTGAACAAACAAGGGAAAATGGTATTGATTGTGTTTCAGCAAGACCGAATGCATTTGACCTGACGCACACTTTAATAAATTCTGAGAGACCCTGTCATTGATCTGAACAGCTGCGAGCTAAACCAACAAATGTTTGGTTGTTTGTTACGCCACCTCCCTTTTTTTCAGTTCATAAGTAAACATTAAAATCAATAGGCAATTTTAAACTGGAAAGTAAATTGTAGGAAATGAATGATGCTTCCCTCAATTGAAAACGCGACAGAAGTCACAGTGCTGGAGATTAAGCTGGGTTTTGTAGATTCTGACAACGGGAGAAGGAGCACGTCTTGTGGAAGTCTTTGATGGAAAAGCAAATGATAGATCCTTACATCAACTTTGCCCTCCACCCTCAGTCTATTTATGTTGTGATGGTTTGTCCTTTATGACTATCTGTCTGAAGCAGCGACTACATTTAGCTGTTTAAAGATAAAAGCAGCACCAAATGGCAGGTCTCCCTTACCAATCAGATGTGAATTGGAAGTAATACAGAACTTAGAAGTATTTGTCTTTTGTAAGCCTCTTATTTTATATTGCCCCTTTTCCAGTTACGGACAGCAATACTTTTATGTTGTGCTAAAAAAAATAAGTCTGTCCCTAGACTAATAGACAGTATTCTAACTGTTGACATACCACTGTTTAGGATCGGAACACAGAATCCAATCACACTCTTTTAGAAGAGTTGAATTCAAAGAAATGTGAAACATTCAAAGCCTCAATAATATAGAGTAGTTACCTACATGCTACAATGGGTACATTTGAGTTTTTTTTTTTTATTGCGGTATGTCTTTTGTCTACATGTTTTATGCCTGTTTTTATATCCGCTGATATTTTTATCCCAGGACTTGGCATACAGCACAGACTAGTGGAGAAAAGGAGTGCTGTTCAGAATACATAGATTACGTTCTTTTTTTCCCGTTAAATATTGTAGATACATTTTAATTTGGTTTCCTGCTTACCATAATGTTACATACTTTGTTGTGTGAAGGGGATGTGACTGTAATGTCATTATTCTAGGTTCCATAGTAGTGAGTCCAGTCCGTCTAAGGAGATCCACAGTCGAGTCCAGAAGATTCTCCACACCCATTCTACTGACAGGAAACTACACTTTGTGAGTAATGTATGACCTTTTAGGATAGACAAAGCATAGGCCCCTACTGATATTGACAGATCAATGCCTAAGACGCATTTATAATATGGAGCTTGGAACACTTCTGTTGGTTATGAAGATTAATATGCATGTTATGGAACATTAGTTTTGCACTACATCTTTGTCTAGGCACACTTTGATTTTACTCATTTGGTGAGCTGAACTTCCTCTCACCTCTACATTTTTGTTCCCCATTTTCATTTAAATTTAAAGCCTTGAAATACCTGTTCGGCTCGGTTTACCTCAAATGGGAAAAGCTGTCGAGTTGGCAGGTGTTGTTAATAAGACGTATCACTTCCCACCCTTTGCTGTTTGAAATATCCTGATGGCGAAACCAAAGGGAAATCTGTTTAATTACCCTAAAGCTGTCTGAAAGCGGCTCTGAAATAAAAGGGAGACGGGGTTCTGTGGGTGGGAGATCTTCAGGCAGTAAGCTTCTGTTAAGGGCTCATCTTCTCCAGCACAAAAATAGAGAAGGTACCAAGGAGCCTCAGCATGGTGCCAACAGCTACATGACTGAAGGAGAGCTTCAAGAGGAATAGATGCTTAATCCACACATAATGAAAAGGAAACACTGAGGGGGATTTACTTAAGAGAATGAAATCAAACAACTAAAAGAGCTTGACTTTAAATAGGATATTTTGAATTATAGTAAACAGTGCTATATTTTTGGGGTTTGTGCAATTAATTGATTCGCTAATGTCACGTCACACACTTGGAGTGCATAATTAGTAAATTTTTTCAGTAATGCTCAATAATTGTAACAAACAAAATATTTGTATATTTTCAGGACGAGGATGGGTGTTCGGCTAAGCGGGGGCCTCCGCTCTCCTGTGAAGACTCTTTATGTGACAGCCAAGACAGGTACACACTCTAGGCCTGTCATAATACTTTGAAACACCTAATCACTGATATCTTCATCATCATAATAACCAGAAAGTTTTCCCACAGACCATCTTTCCGCTGTTTTAACAATATATATTTATGTAGCAATTAATCCAGTATTATTTGTACGTTAGTTATCTTCAAACAATAATTAGAACGATGTGCATTAATGACCTGTACTGTAGCATAAATGTTCTCAACCTGAGGCCTTTTCTGATGTCCTCCCGCTGCAGGGACACTCCTGGAGAGACATCTGTCCACCTGGACAATGGGACATTCTGGAGCAGGCAGGTTGCCTGCTACACAGGGAAACCCCACAGGGCTGTGTTTGAGGACAGTCTGGGACTCATCTACAAGAACATGTACAGGAGGGCCTTGAGCACCACCTGAGACCTACACTATTATTGCTTTAGACACCTGGCTGGGTTCCAATTATGACACTTGATTGCTAAGATGAAGGAACACTGACCCTGTGCTATACCATAACCAAAGCTTTGTCATATGTGCCCTGGTTACACTGATTTTAGCTCATTTATAGGGTTACATGTGTGCACTATTTACAATTTTCCATATTTTTGTACTAAGAATGTTTATCTAAACTGATTTAATGACTGTACTTCTTCAAAATGTCTTTCCTGTCCATCTTGTGGATTTGGTGTACTCATTCTCTGGGTAGAAACTGGTTGAGCAGATGTTAATTCATTTACTCCTAACAAGTATATCAATGGTGGCTATGCATGAAATCTTGATTTCCATTGTTTATGGCCATTAATGTAAAAAGGCCCAGTGCAGTCAAACATGTTTCATATATTGAACAAAAATGCAACGTGTTGGTCCCATGTTTCATGAGCTGAAATTAAAGATCCCTGAAATGTTCCATATGCACAAAAAGCTTGTTTCTTTCAAATGTTAAGCATTTCTTCTTTGCCAAGATAAGCCATCCAGCAGCTGACTAAACAGCATGATCATTACACTGGGGACAAAAGGCCACTATAATGGAGTTGTCACAACAATGCCACAGATGTCTCAAGTTGAGGGAGCGTGCAATTGGCATACTGACTCCAGGAATGTCCACCAGAGCTGCTGCCAGAGAATTTGTTCATTTCTCTACCGTAAGTCGTCTCCAATGTCATTTTAGAGAATACGTCCGGCTGACGTCAACATTGAAGAGTGCCCCATGGTAGCAGTGGTATTATGGTATGGGCAGGCACAAGCTGATGGCAATTTGGATGCACAAAAATACCGTGACGAGATCCTGAGGCCCATTTTTTTTACGGTGTCTGTGGCTAAAGGATTCCCAGTTATGTGAAATCCATAGATTAGGGCCTTATTAATTTAACTCATTAAAAATCTATGAAATTATTACATGTTTATTTTGTTGAGTATATATCCACACTATGCATTTGGAATTAAATTGTGATAATGCCCTTAGTGCGTGCTGTTTGAAAATACATTTCAGCCCGTTTTGGCCTGCCAGGCAGTAAATTAGTTGATAGTTCCAAACCTCTGCCAATAACAGCTAGTTTTCAATTTTCCCCCTCCCCACTTAGGATTGTCTGGGAGTAGTCTGACAATTATTGCTTGAGAAATTGCTATGAAGAGATTTGTTTTCAATTAAAATGATACAAAAAATAAAACAATCACAGTAAGGTACTTTATTGTTTCCCAAAAATGTGATAAAGATAAAAAACCTTTGAATTACAGTCAGAAAATCTGTTGATACATAGTTCATGTTAATAAAACATTTAACAGATGCATCGACACTCAGACACTTTAAAAATGGTACTGTGTGTTTAACAGGTTTCATTCAGGCATTAACATATAATGGTCTCAATTCAGTCACTCACTTTCTGAACTTATTATTCTTCTTGCCAGCACCAATGGCTGCTTTTTCTGCCATGATCTGTTGGTATTTCTTCTCGTTTCTGTTGAGGTTAAAAGGGAAAGTATAAGCCCTTCAAGTAGTTCATATCAAATATTTATTGTCAATTGTTATGCATTTCCATACACTATGCCAAAAACAGTTTCAGACATGATATGAACTAATACTGTACATGACAAAGATCAAATGAAGCTTACTGTCTGAACTCTGCATCAGCAAGCAACTCCGCCACCATGGTTCTCTTCCGGTCTTTCTTCAGGACACGGGAATGATAGAAGTCCACAGGGCTTTCTACTACTGTAGCAACGTGGGACAAAGACATTCAAGCACAAAAAGGTTCAAATAGTTCCAAAATAAAAAGTACATTGTAAATACTTACAGTAATTCTTGCTAAGAGTAGTGGAGAATAGTTGCTCAATGTTTTCCCCCCATAGCATTGAACACAACATATGGAGCACTGGGAAAATCAAGCACAGTTGAGGGTTAGATGATTACTGACCTGGAAATACTTGGGGAATCCATCTATGTCGTTCTTCTTGTAAAACCACTTGGGGTCCACTGCTCCATGCATTTTCAGTGCTTTGAGGTCGCCCTTTAGTTACTCTTGTCATTTCAGGAGCCCGCATATTAAACCACCTGGCTCCAGTTGTCAAGTCGCTCTCCTGAGCATGGCAAGCCAAGGAGGAAACATGCCTGCTTGCTAAATGTAGTAAAAATATAACTTCTCCTTGTATCACACTACTTCCTTTTCTAAATTAATAAACAAGGTTACATGGACTTGTATTCACTTTGCGCTTCAGTTTCACAGCCTGTTTGGACTCCCTGTATGGAGGCACAGCATCTTTCTTCTCAAGCTCTGGGCCAATAACACTTTTCTTCATCAACTGCCAACAGAAAAAAACAAATCACAATGTAGAAGCAGAAAATCTGAAAAACGCAGAAATCCATGGCAGTCAAAGGGTTGAAATTCATGAAAAACTTCCTCTCATTATTGAATTACCCAGCCTTGCATAACTGCACAATTCATTACCAATTCTATGCCATATATCACCTTCAAAACAAAATCAATGAAAGTTATTTACCTCATCTTGGCTCTTCTGTTCCTTTAGTTTTTTCAGGGAGTTAGAGACAGTCTTTGATTTGCTGCCATCAAAATTGATGTATAATCCCCCAAGCTCCTTCAATCTCAGGCCCGGGTCAATGCGGCTGGACAACTCTTTCCTATAACAGATTGTCTCAAATAATTACCCGGGAGAGGAAGCATTGTCTAGTCTCCAACTGGTTCGCTCTTGATATGTTAATGAAAATGAATGTGAAAAGTCTTTATACGTGCTTGGCATTGCAATTCAATATTTGAGTAAATAGCTCCATTGCTTGAGATTTGAAAAAAACAAAATCCTGCTATCCATTCAGACTAAAAATGGCAGTGTAGCCCTGTCAACTTATAGCCATTTTTAAATGCACAGATGACATGATCATGAACAACAACAAAAAAAACAGATACTTACAATTGTGGATTTCTGCTTGTGAAGAGGACTTGTGCATATTTATCATAGTCTCCCTCCTGATCAACACATTCTTCCTGATCTTGCTCTTCAATGGCCTCCGTGTCACCAGCAGTGCCCCCCTCCTTTTCCTCTAGCTTGTCAGCGTCAGATACACTGACCTTCAGGTTCTGGATAGAGGTCACCAAAATGGGCTCTGTGGTGTGAGGGGCTTCATCTTGATCAGCCCTTTCATTCTCAGTTACTATTGTGCTGCTCACATCCATAGTCTCCTCACTAGGCACTGCCTTTCATTCCTGGCTATCTACCTCCGATGGAGGACCTGTGTGGGGGTTTACATCTATGGCCTTTTCCTCAGACACCACTATAACAGGGGACATTGCATTTTCACACGCCGTTACTTTTACTGTATGATCGAGAGAGACTTGCGCATCAGCTGGTGTTATCGACTCCTGTTCTATTATCACTGGGGCGTCCGCATCTGCTGCATCCTCAGTGGACAGCTCCCTCTGCTGGTCTTCTGATTCCACTGCAGGCTCACAGAGGGCCTCAGCCATCTCTGCATCAGCACTCTCACAGACTGCTACTCTGACTTCAGACTCTGCTGGGATCACTTTCTCATCTTTTAGGATGTTTTGCTGAGCAGGGACATCCGCCTCAGAGGTATTCTTCTCTGGCTCTTCACGGACGGTTGTCTCAACGGACTCCTGTTGAACACTAGTGACCTCTGCATCATGAGAGACTGTCACACTCCCAGTTTGCTCCAGAGCAGATTTTGGAACTTGGATGGGCTCTGGCTCATCAATCACTACATCCTGATCCTCAAGGATTATCTTTTCTTCACCCACTTCTATCACGGAGCAGTATGTATCAGCGTTGATTGCATCCTCTAATTGATGGTCCTCTGACACACTTTCCTCTGCAAACTCAGATAACCTCACCTTATCTGACTAGCATAGGGATTTCTCAACTAGTATATCCAGGGCATTGGCTGTTAGCCGGGTAAGTGGAGCTGCCCTGGAACTGCGGTTGGATCCAGTGCGACTACTACAGGGGGTGCCCCTGCCTCTCACCGAGCTACGCAGAGGGATATACACATCAGTCTGGTCAGACTCAGTGTCCATTACAGTGGTGCATGTCCGTTTAGGAACAGGCCACCTGCGAGTGGACCTCCTGGGAGTCATACTTGGCCCAGACTCAAAGCCCTGAGTCACAAGTCTGGAGGTCACAGGGAACTGCTTTAACCACACCTCTGCTTCTCCTGTGAAGTAGAGGGGATTTGGAGCCATCGGTGGTTTCCGCTAAATGCATGGGGTTAGCATCAACAATCCAATCCGTGCTGCTTCTGGTAGCTCTACGCACCGTGGACGTCTGAGCAGAGACAAGACTCGGGATCTAAAAACTCAGTGTCCTCAGTATGATACTTTGAAGTAGTCCTTGTGCTCCTGGTCATGCTGGTCTGGAAGTCAAGAACCTTGGACTCAAGACACCACTGAGATGCAATAATTATTATGGTCCTGTTGTTTGGCAGTCTTTGAGAACAGTCTTCCTCAGAGTCCTGGGAGCTCCGCGAATGTTTGGTCCTCTGTAGCCAGACACCGAGGAGGAACAAGAGTCTACCTCAGACACATTCTCTTCCTTTATTGCGTCAGGCTGCGCCCCGCCTGTGGCTATCCTTCGGCCCCTGTGAGCTGGCTGTTTGTTGGGTATAACCTCCATATCTGATACAACCGAACAGCAGGACAGACTCATCAGCTTCATGTGTGGAGTCTACCTGGTTAGAAAAGCCAGTGTGACGTTTGGACGCCCTGGTCTTCCTCTTCACGGTGGAACTCTGGGCCTCAGAGGGAACATCGTGCTTGGAGTCACTGGTCACCTCAGACTGGGTTGCAGTCTCCCTTTAATCAGCCATCCTCCTGGTTCTCCGAGTGGACGCTGGAGTGGCCTGTGGCGAAATGTCAATCCCAGTACTTCAGAACTATGAGAAAAAACACTTTATATAAGCAAAGCAATCTCTGGCATGATGAATCTGTTGAAAACAGTAGGGTGTAGTTGTGTTGTTGACAGTGGAGCAGTGTTAAAAACGAATCAACTTATCAAGATATTAGCAAGCTGGCTATTTGAGTCAGGTGTGTCAGTAACCACATTCCCATCCAGTGTTTTTAACCTCTCATGGGTAGGGGGTAGTATTTTGAAGTTTGGATGAGAAACATGCCCAAAGTAAACAGTATGTTACTCAGGCCCAGAAGCTAGGATATGCATATGCATGGTAGTATTGGATAGAAAACACTGACGTTTCTAAAACTGTTAAAATAATGTCTGAGTATAACATAACTGATATGACAGGCAAAAACCAGAGGAAAGTCCATCCAGGAAGTGGGATTTTTTATGTGAGTTGTTTTCCATTGAATGCCTATTCACTATCTTATGATTTAGGGCCTAGATTGCAGTTCATATGGCTTCCACTAGATGTCAGTCTTTAGACATGCTTTCAGGCTTGTAATTTGAAAATGACGAGTAAAAATACCTTTTGGTCAGAGGACAGTGGAAGAATGCAGAGCTGCTTTGCGCGCGTGACCAATAGCGTGCTGTTCGTTGTTTTTCCTTTCTATTGAAAACGCTATTGTCCGGTTTAAATGTTATTGATTATTTAGACAATAGACAACCTAAGGATTAATTATAAACAATGTTTGACATGTTTCGACAAACTTTACTGGTACTATTAGGATGTATTCGTCTGCATGTTTTGACCACCCTGGAGCCAGTGGATTACTGAACAAAACGCACCAACAAAACTGAGTTTTTGGGACAGAGGGACTTGATCGAACAAAACAAACATTTATTGTGTAACAGGGAGTCTTGTTAGTGCAACCATATGAAGATCATCAAAGGTAAGTGATTCATTTTATCGCTATTTCTGACTTTTGTGACTCCTCTATTTGGCTGGAAAATGTTTGTATGCTTTTGTAAGCGGGGCGCTGTCCTCAGATAATCGCATGGTATGCTTTCGCCATAAAGCCTTTTTGAAATCTGACACAGCGGCTGGATTAACAAGAAGTTCATCTTTAAGCCGATGTATAACACTTGGATATTTTATGAATGATTATTATGAGTATTTCTGTATTTTGAATTTGGCGCTTTGCAATGTCACCGAATGTTGGCCAGGTGGGACGGTAGCGTTCCATAAGAAGTTTTATAGTCCTACCATATATATATAAAAAGTGTCAGTACAATTTGATAAAATGCCAACAATGTTTGAAATGGTGGGATCTTTGTGTTGGTAAAATTAATTATGAAAGAAATGGCAGTGAAAGTGCTTTTATGCCCAAATATTGATATAAGAAGAATCCTATCAAAGTAGACTTGGGAGTCAAGCGATATGTTGTGTGGGCCGCTCACTACCACACCGGAAAGCATGCAGTTTATTAGACTACAGACTAAATAAATTATGAACTTCACAGGGTGGTGAAAGTGCCTGGTGATCAGGTTGATGCTGATTTCCAATAAATATTGAGGTTCTTATTCTGGTGACACAATCGATGCTTGACTGCAGTTTGACAAATAAAAAAAATAATATCCATAAGCTCAACATGTATATGAGCCTACATGCACAATTTACCCGTGAGCTGTTAACTAGAGCGCACGTGCCAAAACCAGAGTAGGCATATTTTCTATCTAATGCAATAGTTTGACAAAACTATCGGTCTGGGTTTCCATCTTCGCAGTATTTCCACCAAATTGGGATACTTTGAAAATGTATTGTCTGTGGCAGGTTTTTGGGCTACTTTAAAATTGCACCACGGCCGCCATGGCATTTCTATCCATAATAGTACCCGTCAAAAGTTTAGACACCCACTCAATCCAGGGTTGTTCTTATTATAAAATAGTGAAGAACTTCCGGGATGCCTACAAGGCCCTCCCTGCCCTTCCGTCGGCAAATCGGATCACAACTCCATTTTGCTCCTCCCATCCTAAAGGCAGAAACTCAAACAAGAAGTCCACGTGCAAAGGACTATTCAACGCTGGTCTGACCAATCAGAATCGACACTTCAAGATTGTTTTGATCACGTGGACTGAGATGTTCCGGGTAGCCTCCGAGAATAACATTGACGAAGACACTGATACGGTGACCAAGTTTATGAGGAAGTATATAGGAGATGATGTACCCACTGTGACTATTAAAACCTACTCTAACCAGAAACCATGGATAGATGGAAGTATTCGCACAAAACTGAAAGCACAAACCATTGCATTTAACTATGGAAAGGTGACTGAGAATATGGCCGAAAACAGTGTAGTTATTTCCCCCGTGAGGCAATCAATCAGGCAAAACGTCAGTAGAGACAAAGGAGTCGTAATTCAACGGCTCAGACACGAGAAGTATGTGGCAGGGTTTACAGACAATCACGGACTACAAAGGGAAAACCAGCCACGTCGAACACAGAAGTCTTCCATCCAGACAAAACAAATCCCACCTTAACCCGCTTTGAGAATAACTGTGCCGCCGACACAGCCTATTACCAAGGACTGTGGGCTCTCCTCTGTGGCGACGTAAGTAAGACATTTAAGCGTGTTAATCCTCCCAAGGCTGCCGTCCCATACGCCATCCCCAGCCACGTCCTCAGAGCACGCGCAGACCAGCTGGCCGGAGTCTTTACGGACATATTCAATCTCTCCCTATCCCAGTCTTCTGTCCCCACATGCTTCAAGATGGCCACCATTGTCTCTGCGCCTAAGAAAGCAATGGTAACTGAACTAACCGACTATCGCCTTGTATCACTCACTTCTGTCATCATGAAGTGCTTTGAGAGACTAGTCGAGGATCATATCACCTCCACCTTACCTGCCACCCTAGACCCACTTCAATTTGCTTACCACCCCAAAAGATCCACAGACAATGCAATCGCCAACACACTGCCCTGTCCCATCTGGACAAGAAGCATACATACCCATTTAAGAATGATGTTCATTGACTATAGCTCAGCATTCAACACCCTGGGTCTGAAACCCACCCTGTGCAACTGGATCCTGGACTTCCTGGCAGGCCGCCAACTCAATCATCAAGTTTGCAGACAACAGTAGTAGGCCTGATTACCAACAATGACAAGACAGCCTACAGGGAGGTGAGGGCCCTGGGAGTGTGATGCCAGGAAAATAACCCCTCACCCAACAACAAAACAAAGGAGCTGATCGTGGACTTCAGGAAACAGCAGAGGGAGCATGCCCCGATCCACAGACGGGACCTCGGTGGAGCAGGTGAAAAGCTTCAAGTACCTCGGCGTACACGTCACTGACGATCTGAAATGGTCCACTCACACAGAGTGTGGTGAAGGTGCAACAGCGCATCAACCTCACGAGTCTGAACAAAACAACATTTTGGCACCTAAAACTTCTACAGATGCACAATTGAGCATCCTGTCTCACCGCCTGGTATGGCAAAACTGCACCACCCGCAACTGCAGGGCTCTCCAGAGGGTGGTGCGGACGGCCCAACATCACCGGGGGCAAACGACCTGCCGTCCAGGACACCTACAGCACCAGATGTCACAAGGTCAAAAAGATCATCAAGGATAACAACCACCACTGCCTGTTCACCCCGCTATCATCCAGAAGGCGAGGTCAGTACAGTACATTCTATCCTTAGTCTATGCCGCTCTGACATTGCTTTTCCAAATATTTATATATTCTTAATTCCATTCCTTTACTTTGATTTGTGTGTGTTGTGAAATTGATAGATATTACTGCACTGTTGGAGCTAGAAACAAGCATTTTCCTACACCCGCAATAACATCTGCTAAACACATGACAAAATTTGATAACTATGAAACAAATTCAGAATCATGTAGTAACCAAGTGTTAAATCAAAATATATTTTAGATTCTTTAAAGTAGCCACCTTTTGCCTTGAAGACAGCTTTGCACACTCTTGGCATTTTCAACCAGCTTCACGAGGAATGCTTTTCCAACAGTCTTGAAGGAGTTCCCACATATGCTGAGCACTTGTTGGCTGCTTTTCCTTCACTTTGCAGTCCAACTCATCCCAAACCATCTCAATTGGATTGAGGTCAGGTGATTGCTGGAGTGTTGCACCTTCACACTCTCCTTGGTCAAATAGCCTTTACACAGCTTGGAGGTGTGTTGGGTCATTGTCCTGTCCAAATTATAGTCCCACTAAGTGCAAACCAGATGGGATGGGCGTATCGCTGCAGAATGCTGTGGTAGCCATATCTGGTTAACCCTCTCTGGGATATGTGGGACGGTAGAGTCCCACCTCGCCAACAGCCAGTGAAATTGCAGGGCGCCAAATTCAAAACAACAGAAATCCCATAATTAAAATTCCTCAAACATAGAATAATTTACACCATTTAAAAGATAAACTTGTTGTAAATCCAGCCAGTGTCCGATTTCAAAAAGGCTTTACAACGAAAGCACACCTAACGATTATGTTAGGTCACTACCTAGTCACAGAAAAACACAGCCATTTTTCCAGCCAAAGAGTCACAAAAAGCAGAAATAGAGATAAAATGAATCACTGACCTTTGATGATCTTCATCAGATGACACTCTTAGGACTTCATGTAACACAATACATGTATGTTTTGTTCGATAAAGTTCATATTTATATCCAAAAATCTCAGTTTACATTGGCACATTACATTCAGTAATGTTTTGCTTCCAAAACATCCGGTGATTTTGCAGAGAGCCACAACAATTTACAGAAATACTCATCATATATGTTTATGAAAATACAAGTGTTATGCATGGAACTTTAGATACATTTCTCCTTAATGCAACCGCTGTGTGTAACAGTATAACTTCAGACCGTCCCCTCGCCCATACCCGGGCGCGAACCAGGGACCCTCTGCACACATCAACAACAGTCACCCACGAAGCATCGTTACCCATCGCTCCACAAAAGCCACAGCCCTTGCAGAGCAAGGGGAACTACTAATTCAAGGTCTCAGAGCAAGTGACGTCACCAATTGAAACGCTATTTAGCGCGCACCGCTAACTAAGCTAGCCGTTTCACATCCGTTACATGTGTACGATTTCAAAAAAGCTTTACCGAAAAAGCACACCATGCAATAATCTGAGTACAGCGCTCAGACAACAAAACAAGCCATACAGATATCCGCCATGTTGTGGAGTCAACAGAAGTCAGAAATAGCATCATAAATATTCACTTACCTTCGATGATCTTCATCAGAATGCACTCACAGGAATCATAGTTCCACAATAAATTATTGATTTGTTCAATAAAGTCCATTATTTATGTCCAAATACCTCCTTTTCGTTTGCGCGTTTAGTACACAATCCAAACTCACGAGGCGCGGGCAAGTCCAGGCGAAAGTTCAGATGAAAAGTCATATTACAGTTCGTAGAAACATGTCAAACGATGTATAGAATCAATCTTTGGGATGTTTTTAACATGAATCTTAAATAATGTTCCAACCGGAGAATTCCTTTGTCTGTAGAAATGTGATGGAACACAGGTCGCTCTCACGTGAGCGCGCATGATCAGCTCATGGCATTCTGGCAGAGCCCTGACTCAATCACCTCTTATTCCCCCCTCCTTCACAGTAGAAGCATCAAACAAGGTTCTAAAGACTGTTGACATCTAGTGGAAGCCTTAGGAAGTGCAATATGACTCCATAGACACTGTATATTCGATAGGCAATGACTTGAAAAACTACAAACCTCAGATTTCCCACTTCCTGGTTGGATTTCTTCTCTGGTTTTTGCCTGCCATGAGTTCTGTGACACTCACAGACATCATTCAAACAGTTTTAGAAACTTCAGAGTGTTTTCTATCCAAATCTACTAATAATATAATACTGCAATGCTCTACTTTCCGGCTACCCGGATAAAGCACGAAATAAACTTCAGTTAGTGTTAAATACGGCTGCTAGAATCCTGACTAGAACCCAAAAAATGTATCATATTCCTCCAGTGTTAGCCTCCCTACACTGGCTTCCTGTCAAGGCAGGGGCTGATTTCAAGGTTTTACTGCTAACCTACAAAGCATTACATGGGCTTGCTCCTACCTATCTCTCCGATTTGGTCCTGCAGTACATACCTACATGTACGCTACGGTCAAAAGACGCAGGCCTCCTAATTGTCCCTAGAATTTCTAAGCAAACAGCTGGAGGCAGGGCTTTCTCCTACAGAGCTCCATTTTTATGGAATGGTCTGCCTACCCATGTGAGAGACGCAAACTCGGCCCCAACCTTTAAGTCTTTACTGAAGACTCATCTCTTCAGTGGGTCATATGATTGAGTTTAGCCTGGCCCAGGAGTGTGAAGGTGAACGGAAAGGCTCTGGAGCAACGAACCGCCCTTGCTGTCTCTGCCTGGCCGGTTCCCCTATTTCCACTGGGATTCTCTGCCTCTAATCCTACTACAGGGGCTGAGTCACTGGTTTACTGGTGCTCTTTCATGCCGTCCCTAGGAGGGGTGTGTCACTTGAGTGGGTTGAGTCACTGATGTGATCTTCCTGTCTGGGTTGGCGCCCCCCCTTGGGTTGTGCCGTGGTGGAGATCTTTGTGGGCTATACTCAGCCTTGTCTCAGGATGGTAAGTTGGTGGTTGAAGACATCCCTCTAGTGGTGTGGGGGCTGTGCTTTGGCAAAGTGGGTGGGGTTATATCCTTCCTGTTTGGCCCTGTCCGGGGGTATCATCGGATGGGGCCACAGTGTCTCCTGACCCCTCCCGTCTCAGCCTCCAGTATTTATGCTGCAATAGGGGCTAGGGTCAGTTTGTTATATCTGGAGTACTTCTCCTGTCTTTATGCTCTCTCTAATTCTTTCTTTCTTTTTCTCTCTCAGAGGACCTGAGCCCTAGGACCATGCCTCAGGACTACCTGGCATGATGACTCCTTGCTGTCCCAGACCTATTATTTGACCATGCTGGTCATTTATGAACATTTGAACATCTTGGCCATGTTCTGTTATAATCTCCACCCGGCACAGCCAGAAGAGGACTGGCCACCCCACATAGCCTGGTTCCTCTCTAGGTTTCTTCCTAGGTTTTGGCCTTTCTAGGGAGTTTTTCCTAGCCACCGTGCTTCAAAACCTGCATTACTTGCTGTTTGGGGTTTTAGGCTGGGTTTCTGTACAGCACTTTGAGATATCCGCTGATGTACGAAGGGCTATATAAATACATTGATTTGATTTGAATATGCATATATTAGATACTGGGCCTGAGTAGCAGGCAGGACAGGATTGTTATTTTAAAACGAGGACATTAAAGACCTAAATAGACTACATGCAAATGTTTAAAATATATACTCTGGGCACCTTATTCATCCAAGCTACTCAATACTGCCCCCCAGTCCCAAAGAAGTTAAGGAAAGAAATTCCACAAATGTACTTTAACAAGGCACATCTATCTGTTAATTGAAATGTATTCCTGGGGACTAACTCATGAAGCTGATTGAGAGAATGCCAAGACACGACCAGTCGAATCGCGTGGCATGCTGAAGAGCGTAAACCGATTGTTTTGTTGATGAAAGTACTAAAGTGAGAATAGTCAAGTTTATCATTCATTCCTTGCGGATGTGTCAAAGATACTTGTTTTTATATGATCTGAAATAAATGAATAGTGATTCTGGAGTAATCATGTTCACCCATCTCATACAGACTTGAAATCATTGGCCACTTTAATAAATTGATCACTAGTCACTTTAATAATGCCACTTTAATAATGTTTACATATCTTGCGTTACCCATCTCATATGCATATACTGTATTTTATACCATTTATTGCATCTTGCCTATGCCGCTCTGTCATTGCTCATCCATATATTTATGTTTATACTCTTATTCCATTCCTGTACTTAGATTTGTTTGTATTAGGTAGTTGTGTGGAATTGTTAGATTACATGTTAGATATTGCTGCACTGTCGGAACTAGAAGCACAATAATTTCACTGCACTCGCAATAACATCTGCTAACCATGTGTATGTGACCAATAAAATGTGATTTGATTTGAACAGTCCGCCGCTCTCCTTCTTGGTCAAATAGCCCTTACACAGCCATGGGTGGCGTATTGCTGCAGGATGCTGTTGTAGCCATGCTGGTTACGTGTGCATTGAATTCTAAATAAAATCACAGACAGTGTCACCAGCAAAACACTATCACACCTCCTCCTCCAAGCTTCGCGTGGGAATCACACATGCAGAGATCATCTGTTCACCTACTCTGCGTCTCACAAAGACACGGTGGTTGGAACCAAAAATCTCAAATTTGGACTCATCAGACAAAAAACTAATTTCCACTGGTCTAATGTCCATTACTCATGGATTTCTTGGCCCAAGCAAGTATCTTCTTATTATTGGTGTCCTTTAGTAGTGGTTTCTTTTCAGCAATTCAACCATGAAGGCCTGATTCACGCAGTCTCCTCTGAACAGTTGATGTTGAGTCTGTCTGTTATTTGAACTTTGTGAAGCATTTATTTGGGCTGCAATCTGAGGTGCAGTTCTAATGAACTTATCCTCTGCAGCAGAGGTAACTCTGGGTCTTCCTTTCCTGCGGCGGTTCTCATGAGAACCCGTTTCATCATTAATGGTTTTTGCGACTGCACTTGAAGAACCTTTTAAAGTTCTTGAAATGTTCTGCATTGAATGATGTCTTAAAGTAATGATGGACTATCGTTTCTCTTTGCTTATTTGAGCTGTTCTTGACATATGGACTTGGACTTTTACCAAATAGGGCTAAATTCCACAAATGAACTTAAGGCACACCTGTTAATTGAAATCCATTCCAGGTGACCACCTGACCACATGAAGCTGGTTGAGAGAATGCTAAGCATGTGCAAAGCTGTCATCAAGGCAAAGGGTGGCTACTTTGAAGAATCTCAAATATGTTTGATTTGTTTAACACTTTTTTGGTTACATTTATTATAAAAAAAAGTGTACCCATTATTTAACTAGGTAAGTCAGTTAAGAACAAATTCTTATTTACAATGATGGCCTACTCCAGGCAAATCCAGATGACACTGGGCCAATTGTGCACCACCCTATGGGACTCCCAATTACAGCCAGATGTGATACAGCCTGGATTCAAACCAGGTACTATAGTGACCACAGCGCCATT
This sequence comes from Oncorhynchus mykiss, assembly GCF_013265735.2. NCBI lineage: Eukaryota > Metazoa > Chordata > Actinopteri > Salmoniformes > Salmonidae > Oncorhynchus > Oncorhynchus mykiss. The sequence goes on along the minus strand of NC_048569.1, from coordinate 68,201,400 downwards.
CGGGAGCCTACATGATTCCATGTGTTTTTCATAGTTTTGATGTCTTCACTATTATTCTACCATGTAGAAAATAGTAAAAATAATGAAAAACCCTCAAGTAGTTGTCGCCAAACTTCTGACTGGTACTATATATATTTTTTTATTTTACTGCAACTGCAAACCACAGGAGCCTGCGCTCTTGCAGCTCTGTTAATCATCAGATGGGTGGCCTTGGTTAGGTAACTGAATCATGGCTGGCCCTAGCCTTTGGGGGCCCTAAGTGAGATTTGGTTGAGTGGCCACCCCACCTGGTTGGGAAAACACTTTAGCCCCCCCCCCCTCCTCCCTCTCGATTGCAGAGAGAAAGTAAATGTTTCCGTGCCCGGTCGGTAGTCGGCGATGATTACGACAAGTTCAGATAGCGGACATTGCTAATTACGTGACTGACTGACTCATAAGAGAAAAACTGGCTTAGCACTATACCTTAACACTGAACACATTTCGGTAATTTAGCAGACACTGATCCAGAGACACTTAAAGTTAACGCATTCATTTTAAAATAAAACACTTAGTCTTTCATCGTTTAATAAACACAATTCAAGGACATGATATACAGAAAATAGCAACATTTTAATTACAGTACAAGAGAGAAATCAAACTTTTTGGACAATGTCTGGAAGAAAAGCCATGATAAGGCATTATCAGGCCAGATACTTCAGAGCTTGTAATTCATTTTCCATGCCAATCTGGAATTTTTCAGTGCTATTATGTACACAATAAAGGTGTTGAGCCTACTAATTTAAACCCTAGGAGGCACACCCCACAGTTTGGGAACCACTGTCCTAGTATATTCTCAGTAAGTACAGGGCTTTAAACATATATTAAAATGTTTGACATGACAATACTAACATCCATAAAGTATCACTAGATTTGTTTAAAATAAAATGTGTACACAATCAAAAATAGTTTCTGAACTAACCATAAATGTCAATTTGAATTATGCCTTAATCCCCCCCATTGCCAATAGAGGGTGCAAGTATTATACAGTAGAAGCTGCTCATACACATCAGAGAGCACTAGGACTTTACATATGACTCAAGCTATAACAACAGATCCAAATTTACAATGTAAAAATATCATAGGACATTTCCATAGTGGGTTAGAGGCTGTGTTTCCCATTTAAACTGCTTTTGAATAATTCTGTCATTGTACTAAAATACAAATTCTGTGGTACCAATGCATCTTTTTTCATAATACCCCATAATCCTTGACACAGCAAAATAAAGTAGATGCGGGGAGAAAAGGAGAAAAATCCGCTTTGAAACCATGTTGGATAAAAGTTTAGCTACCCATCAGTCTTTAAAACACAGCTTCTACTGCAATGCAGAAGGGTAAGTGGTTTCATTACTATGAATGCAGTGGTCATGAATAACATCTGAACAACTGGTTTTCAGAGGACATGCTGCAGGCTGCTTCTCTTTGCGTGAACAAGGTAGCCTTTTGCTTTGATGATCCCCCTGCTTTTGACTATGATGGAGTAACGCAAAACCCACTCCAACCTCCAGTCTGCCACCTTCAGGTCCTGAGTGCTCTCCTGCACTGCCTCCTGGAAGCTGGCAGCAGTAATCAGTTCTACAGGAAGAGACAATGTGTTAATTCACTAACCCTCAGAGCATACACACATCCTGTCTGTACCCTACTCATGTAAAACATGAATCTGATTATATAGTGAAAATATCACAAATTCAAATGCAAGAGCGGAATATTCACCTTTTGGGTCATTATGAGTCAGTAGCTGAATGTCAAACTCCTTTGCAAAAGCAGTCAGGTCAGGGGGCATCACACAGCAGGAGGCCAGATTCACCTGGTTACTACTGGGTTTCACCTAGACCAGGAGAAAATAAAACAATTCAAAACCCAAAATACACCAAAGCAATCCTAGAAAAATCTGAGGGTCTCATCAACATCACCACTCACCTGGGCCCAGTTGTAGAGCTGCTCCAGGAGCTCCTTGTCCAGGTCGGAGGTGCCGATGGTAGCGATCTTGTGGCTTTGCACCAGACCCTCCAGTTCACTCCAGGCAGGCTGCAGGTTGTCCAGGGTCTGGCTCACTTCCTCAGGCAGAGCAGGGGGCGCAATGATCACTGAGTCCAGCTGGGAAACAGCCAGGGCCTGGCAAGCTGTCAGAAACAGTCCCTCTTATGAGCATGAAACTTAAAGCACAAAATTGGTTGAGGTTATGCAAACATGAATTGGGTGTGGTCCAGGAACAGACAGAAGTTCACTGATACTAACGTCTACTTTGGTCTGTTGAATTTTGATATGACAGCATGGTCAGGTTTATAGACTATCGCATATGCCAAATGACTTTTGGCAGTCACTGAGTCAATATGGTTCTTTGCTTATTTGTAACAAATGTAATACTCACCCTTATCTACTGCATCTTTGATTGAAGAGAGGTCTGCCTCGCAAATAAATAGTTTGACTGCAAAGCAAGAATATGGTCATGTTAATGACAAAAACAACCCCTCAGCAAGTTACCAGGAAAAGCATTTTTGTCATGCAATTCACATTCTGAGCTCAGAATTCCTCATGTCAATGCCACACTACGGTCTCATATCATCACTATGTCCATTGTCATGAAAGACATAAGTAAGAGTAAAACTCACCTGAAACCTTCAGCTCCTCCCTCTCCTCGGGTGTGATTACTTCTGTAGCTTGAGGGATGGAGCAGTCAATTGTGTCTGGTAAGTCCTAAATAAATAGGTGTCAATCAATATTAGAACATGTACTCAAACTTCAACAAAAGTTTGTCAAAAGGAAAATAATTACAAAAATGAAGCTTAAAATTACATAAAGAACCAGAAGAAACTTCAATTGTGCCTCCACTTTGTTCAAATACGAACCCAGAATTTCTGTTTTACAATCTTGTGGGATTTCATTGCAGGGATGCTCCAATAAGCTTTGGCTTTGTGTACGTAATGCACAGTTCAGACCCCGAACTTATGGCGAGTCGAACTGAGTGGAAATGAAGAGCGGGCTGGCAACCCTACAGCAGACTTCCTCGTTGGTTGGGGGGGGGCAAAGGTTTTAAGGCATAACATTAAGCTCTCACAGAATTCCTCCACCTGTGAATCAGAGATTTATGAATGTGCTTCCGCTGTTGTGTTTGTAGCTAAGCAATCTTTGCATGCAATTAATATTAATATGCATTACCATTTCTCCCGACAGTGGAAGAACTGCTCGCTCTGGCATGCTGCATGAAACAGAGGCGTGCTTCATTTGCACCGAGCCGAATATGCGGCAGAGGCTGCCAAACTATCATCAAAAGTCCAACGAGGCGCACTTAATGGTGTCAGACAGCCCTCTATTCCCGCCCTTCCAAAGAGAACGTGAAATAGTTCTATCACCGCATCGAACTAAAAAGGTTTTATTTAGGGCTTAGACCCCCTCTCCCCTCTGTATTCACTGAGCGTGCTGAAGCAGATTAGCAGAAATACCACAGGGCAAAGCTACGCCAACCTCACAGCAGAAGCACATGTAGAACCTTTCGCAGGCAACTTTGCATGAATGATCAAAATGACAGTTCCCTTTCATCAGTCTGAGGAATTCTTTGCAGTCAGACAGTTATTTTGTTTTCCCAGGAGAAGAATGCCATCACGTAGAAGTAACCCATGGTTACACAAGTATTGTTCATTAATGCTCGATGATGTAAAATGTTACCCTTTTGTAGCTATGTACGTAATAAAACATGCATGGAAAATACAACTAGGCTAGGTGGTAGACACAGAAGGAGTGCTTCTTTGGTTATAGTTGTTTACCACGAGGAGCTCTTTGATCATGGGATAAAATACTATAGAACAAAAGGTAGTTGATGCTGGATAGTTAATGCCAAAAAAACCTTAGTTCAAACACATTTTCAGAAATAATAGAAGCACTTTCATGTAGTGGATAAATTAGACTTTAAAGTGTATGCATAGCAATAATATATATTTTGTTATTACTAAAAACAGATGCTTTGCAGCTAAAAAAAAAAAGTATTTATCAGCGTGGCGAACTACAATGCATTCGCAAAGTTCAGACCCCTTCAATTTTTCGTTTCAGCCTTATTCTAAAATGGATTCAATAGTTTCTCCCCCTCAATCTACACACAATAACCCATGACAAAGCAAAAACAGATGCCATTTTTGCTAATATATTAAATAAAAACAAGATAATCAAATTTACATAAGTATTCAGACCTTTTACTCAGTACTTTGTTGAAGCACCTTTAGCAGCTACTCCAGCCTCGGTCCTTGGGTATGACGCTACAAGCTTGGCACACCTGTATTTGGGGAGTTTCTCCCATTCTTCTCTGCAGGTCCTCTCAAGCGCTGTCAGGTTGGATGGGGAGCATCACTGCACAGCTATTTTCAGGTCTCTCCAGAGATGTTCGATCGGGTTCAAGTCCAGGCTCTGGCTGGGCCACTCAAGGACATTGAGACTTGTCCCGAAACCACTTCTGCGTTGTCTTGGCTGTGTGCTTAGGGTTGTCCTCCTGTTGGAAAGTTAACCTTCACCCCAGTCGGAGGTCCTGAGCAGGTTTTCATCAAGGATCTCTCTGTACTTTGCTTTGTTCATCTTTGCCTCGATCCTGACTAGTCTCCCAGTTCCTGCTGCTGAAAAACATCCCCACAGCATGATACTGCCACCACCACCATGCTTCACCGTAGGGATGGTGCCAGGTTTCCTCCAGACATGACGCTTGGCATTCAGGCCAAAGAGTTACATTTTGGTTTCATCAGACCAAAGAAACTTGTTTCTCATGGTCAGAGCCTTTTTGGTGCTTGTGGCAAATTCCAAGCCGGCTGTCATGTGCCTTTTACTGAGGAGTGGCTTTGTCTGGCCTCTCTACCATAAAGGCCTGATTGGTAAAGTGCTGTAGAGATCGTTGTCCTTCTGGAAGGTTCTCCCATCTCCACAGAGGAACTCTGTAACTCTGTCAGTGACCATCGAGTTCTTGGTCACCTCCTTGACCAAGACCCTTCTCCCAATTGCTCAGTTTGGCCAGCTCTAGGAAGAGTCTTGGTGGTTACAAACGTCTTCTATTTAAGAATGATGGAGGCCACTGTGTTTTTGGGGCCCTTCAATGTTGCAGACATTTTTTGGTACCCTTCTCCAGATCTGTGCAGACACAATCCTGTCTCGGGGCATCACGAACAATTCCTTCGACCTCATGGTATTTGCTCTGACATGCACTGTCAACTGTGGGACCTTATATAGACAGGTGTGTGCCTTTCCAAATCATGTCCAATCAATTGCATTCACCACAGGTTGACTCCAAGTTGCAGAAACATCAAGGATGATCAATGGAAACAGGATGCACCGGAGCTCAAATTAGAGTCACATCGCAAAGGGTCTGAATTCTTATGTAAATAAGGTATCCTTTTTTTTTTTTGATTTTTATAGATTTTCAAAAATGTCTAAAAACCTGTTTTCACTTTGTCATTATGGAGTATTGGGTGTGGATTTTTTAAAATTTTTTAGGCAAGTCAGTTAAGAACAAATTATTATTTACAATGACAGCCTAGGAACAGTGGATTTACTGCCTTGTCCAGGGGAAGGGGTCTGAATACTTTCCCGAATGCACTGTATGTGGTATTGAGTGGGTGGATGGAGTGTGATGTCTCTCCAGATTTTCCACTGCAGTCATTTAGCTCTGGCTCTGCGCCACAGTAAAATCATTGCCACCAGGCCAAAAAAATATCTAACATGAACAATATTTCTGCCGAGGAGCACTTTGAAGATGCTAGAGCAGTCCAGATGTAGTTTTCCTCTGCAAACAAAACAACTAATGAATAGATAAACTATTATACTATGGGTTGTCTGATTTATCCATTTCCCTGGTCGGCTTGTTGTGTGTTCAAGTTCAGTGCCATAGGGAGGAAAACATGCATTCCGACAAGCAGTCAATGCACAACAATTCTGGCAATCGCAGGGAAAACAGCAGTTTTAATGGCCTTTATTAAAAAGAGGGGGATCCCAGCTTTCCATTCCTACTTTATTTCTCAACTCCTAAATATCTGTGAACGGCACCATTTTAAACCCAGAGTTTGCAGTGAGTGCATTGGGGGAGTGGGACTAAATGGAACATGGGTCAATTGTAGGGTAACTTGGGGTAAAATGCAATAACCTCTATATATTTGTTGAGAAGTGACTTAAATTGTGGTGACAGATTACATGCTTAGTTGAACAAAAGTAGTAGCAACCAGGGAAAGTGTTGTGGGGGGTAAATGGTGACATGAAGTGGTTTCTGTTACCCTAGGTGACCCCAAGTTACCCTGACAGGTATGCCTACATTATATTCACTGTGTTTATGCAAGTTTTTTATTTTTTTATAAATCAATAGAATGCTAACTAGATAAAAGATTAAAAGATCACATTTGGGATCTAGCTAATTATTAGTCCAATAGGTTAAATGCAGATGGGCTGAAGCACAGTTTGCCTATTCATTTATAGCAAATGAAGATCAATAAATAAACAAATAAATAAATAAGAGAACTGCCTAACCGTTGGTGAAGTTGGTGGTGGTATCGTGGCAAACCACTCACTAAGTGTAGCTCGAACACAGTCTTGAATCTGGAATGGTAAAAAAAAAAATGTATTAAGAGTGGACTGTAAATGAATGGAAGTGTTAACATGTTTGCTATAAACAACACCTCGTAACTAGGTAGGGCTTTCAATTATGCCTATAGATCACTCAATGATGCTGTGAAAGATTGCCAGACATGGACAGTATAGGATTATTTTGTACACTGCTGGTAATTAGTGACTTGGACAGTACGAAAATGTGCGCATTAAGTTCTGGTACTGAGCTATGGCTTACTATACAAGATCAACACATTAAACGCTAAATGGATATTCTTCGAGTCAAGTTGGGCACAGCTTCAAGGAAATAGTTTTATGATTGTTCTCCATGCCGAATTAAAGCTGGCCTTCAATAATCTACACAAGACAAGTCCTGGCTTTCTTAATTTAAAATGTCCTCAAGCATCTTTAAATCTGATTATCAGGTGAATCATGACCCTGACAGGTCTTGCAATACAGCCATAAACGTCAGACTACATAACGCAAACTGATGTTTTTAATGACGTAATGGGGATGGATATAGGAAAGACAACGCATGGTTGTTGAGCTACCTAAACGCGCTAATTTAAGTCGAGGCCATGGTTTTTCAAGCTAGTTAGCAACAACATTATCTAGCCAGTTAGCTGACCAGCCGTAATGCACTCTTTTCAAACGTCTTACATTAGCTAGCCAGTTATGACAAAGTCAATGGTCAGTCTTACCTCTTCACTAGGTGAAGACGGACATTTTTTCTTGAGACGGCTACGGTTTACTAAATTTCCCGTGTGCAGATTCAATGTCGTAGCATGGTTGAGAAGCACTTTAGCACTGGTGGTGTGATTGTCCATGTGGTGTCCTTGGTTGTCAGTAAATATATAGTAGTGAAACGTCCTTTTAAGCTATCCAGCAACTTATCCAGTTATTTATTTCTGCAGTTAGCGACAGGACTCACCGCGTTTCAAAAACAGTACCTCTGTGAATTGCATATGTACCGGTAGTTTATTTTGCTGGTGGAAACTAGCGCTATGAGCACGCCCACCTTGTAACTGTGCGTTGTGTGCAAAATCTGGCATGGATTTATGTGGAATTTAGCACCCTTTTGACCAATATGTTGTTACAGTTCAGTACTGTACTGACAATTGTAATGTATATTAATCATGACTCAGCTTGTTTCAAGAGAGAAGATTTCCTTTTTAATTCAACATGAAAATCACCACCAGTAACCAGGTTTCCATCCAACCTTTTTATGCTTAGTAACATACATGTCAGGTAAAAAATGTGACAGGTCTGATGGAAAAATATTTTTTTTAGGTAAACGTTCAAAATGTTGAAAAAAAAAATTACGCCAAACTACGTGGGATCTTCTTGTTTCTGTAAAATTAATTATGAATCAGCAAACTGCTCGCCCACACGACGTCATATACGGTTGAGGCTGCGGTTGTGAGGCTGGTTGGATGTACTGCCCAAAACTATAAAATTACATTGGAGGTGGCTTATGGTAGAGAAATTAACATTAAATGATCTGGCAACAGCTCTGGTGGACATTCCCAGAGTCAGCATGCCATTTGCACACTCCCTCAAAACTTGAGACATCTGTGGCATTGTGTTGTGTGACAAAACTGCACATTTTAGAGTGGCCTTTTATTGTCCTCGGCACAAGGTGCCCTTGTGTAATGAGCATGCTGTTTAATCAGCTTCTTGATGTCTGGCACCTGTCAGGTGGATAGATTATCTTGGCAAAGCAGAAATTCTCACTAACAGGGATGTAAACAAATTTGTGCACAAAATTTGAGAGAAGCTTTTTGTGCGAATGGAACATTTCTGGTATCTTTTATTTCAGCTCATGGGACGAGCACTTTACATTTTGAGTTCATATTTTTGTACAGTGTACTTAACGACCGTTCCACAGGTGTATGTTCATTAATTGTTTATGATTCATTGAACAAGCATGGGAAACAATGTTTAAACTCTTTACAATGAAGATCTGTGAATTTATTTAGATATTTACTCATTATCTTTGAAAGACAGGGTCCTGAAAAAGGTTTGTTTCTTTTTTTTGCTGAGTTTACATTTTTGCCACTTTTGACTATTCAGGAATCCTACGTTTGAATGCTAATCAGACAAATTGTGAGAGTGATTTTGATGATTTTGTGTTGTATCCCTTCAGATGCCTGTGGACATCAGTACACTCTCAGAGGAAGAAAGGAAAATCAGGATCTGGAGGCGGGACTCCAAGAAGGGAGCTGTTAAACAGAGGACGGTGGAATTCAAAGACTATTTCAAAGGGGATGAATACAGCAAGTTTTGGAAGATGTGATAGAGCCTGTTGTAGCTACTTAACTTTACTGTTCTGCCATTATTGTGTGTATATATATATACAAATATATTTTTATTCACTTAACTACATATATAATTTTGTGACCATAGGTTTATTTATTTTTTATTATGAACACAACATACAAATGACAGAAATATACAAACAAGAGTACATAAACCTAACAGACGGGTATTACATATCGAGACTAACACTTTTATGGTGCATATTTCTTTTTACATTTACTCTTCATTTCAAAATAATATTTAAAGCATCTTAAACAATGTGAAGAGGGGTTTGTTCTCTGCCCACTACTTTGTATGGATAAATAAATTAACAATGAAAGTTACGTCACTGTCGTCATAAAGAGGAGACCAAGGCGCAGCTTGGTAAGCGAACATAACTCTTTAATTAAAGAGAGAACACTGAACAGAACTAAACAACAAAACGTGAAGCAATATGGCTAGTGCAGAACAGGCAACTAAACATAGAATAACAACCCACAAAATAACCAAGGAATATGGCTAGCTAAATATGGTTCCCAATCAGAGACAACGATAAACAGCTGCCTCTGATTGAGAACCAATCCAGGCAGCCATAGACATATAAACACCTAGACATACAAAAAACCCTAGATATACAAAACCCCTAGACATACAAAAAAACCTAGACAATACAAAACTAAACGTCACACCCTGACCTAACCAAATAATAAAGAAAACTAAGATAACTAAGGTCAGGGCGTGACAGTCACGTTCCATATAATTTGGATCAAAATAAACATTATCAGATTCTCTCAGATTAACATTAATAGTCGTTGCTTTTGGAATAAAATCTTCTAACTCACTCCAAAATCGTCTGACATAAGAACAGTCCCAAAATAAATGGTCAAGAGTTTCTGGGTCACAGCCACAAAATACACATTTGTTATCAATAGCTATTTTAAATCTGTGTATATTAAAGGTCTTCACAGGGTAGGTTCTATGAATGAGTTTGTATGATACTTCTTTCACATTATTAGATATACAATATTTACCAGATAACAATGAGACTTTGTTCCAGTTCACTTGTCCTAGGGCTGCATTCCAGTACATTTTAGCAGAGGGAATAGTAACATATTGACATCGTTTCCTTATATACATGTTATTACATTTATAGTTTAAACTGTCAATTCCTTCTAACTGTATTGAGGCTACAAAATCCTCAACAGTTGCACTTGGAGTATTGTTATATTATCCTAAAAGAAGAATAGCACCTTTAGGGACAGCTCTCACAACAATGTGATACTCTTCAGGAGTGAATGTAACATTGTGTTCTCATGAAGTCTTGATAATCATATAGTTGGCCATCATTATTCAATAATTGTTTAACCCAGATAATGTTCTTGTCAAACCAGTTCTGGAACATAATAGTATGTTTGTTAGCTGCCCAACAGAGCATACAGCACACACATACATATCCTATGGATTTTAGGAAAATGTCACCACTGAAATCTTTCCAGGAAACATCCTTTACAATCTGATAGGTATTTCTGAAGAATTTCCGGTTTATATGTGACCAATGAATGGGGTTCCATATTGTCTTGATAAGCTGATTAATTATTGACTTGCTTCATGCTAGCCTCAAAGTTCACACGGTTTTCTATGTTTTTGTCAAAATGACTTCAACACCTAGTCTTGCGACAACGACTTCTGTGCCTGAATTACCTGAAAAGTTTGCTTTGGAAGCTCTTGATATTGTTGTGGTCGTGGTATACTTTGTCTTTGTTCTTGTTGTGGGAATATGGGTAAGTAATAAACACTCCTATTACCTGGTGGATGCTTTCATTGTATGAAGAGGGCAGACTGGTACAATGACCTAACACTGAAGTTGTACTGTGGAGATTAATTCATCAGAATTATTCCTCTCACAAAATCTGTTGTTCAAATAAATGAAATATTGACTAAATAATAAGTATAAAGCAATGTCATTGAGAAGGCTTTGCTGTAACTAATATCTACAGACAGTATAGTTTGATGTATGATGTAAATTAACTCTTTATTACAGTCTTCTGTCAGGGCAAACCGTGGGACAGTGGGTGGATACTTCTTGGCTGGAAGATCCATGACATGGTGGCCTGTAAGTAGCCTGAGATTATGATGGTATTGAACTCAATGCATTGAACTCAAATAAACTCTATGCATTGAACTGAACATTAGTGAAGAAATTAGTATGTCAACTAGATAAAACGTTAATCATGATCCAGACTATTAAGTATTATCATCTATTTTAAATTAGGAAAGTTGTTTCTTTTATAACATTAAATAATTGGATGAAAATAGTTGATACTGATAATAGCTATCTATATCCAAAGATAAAAATGGACAAAATGAAGTACATTTTGTTCTGCTGTCTCAGATTGGGGCCTCTCTGATGTCCAGTAATGTTGGCAGTGGTTTGTTCATTGGACTAGCTGGCACTGGAGCAGCAGGAGGCATCGCTGTTGGAGGGTTTGAATGGAATGTAAGTAATATGTTAAGTGCATTGTGAAAAAACACCAAGATGATAAACAATCGAGAGGATAATCGAGTTATTACAGTTTGTCAATATTTCCATCAGGAGGTGGACGCACTTTATTATGAAGACCTATCCACAGTATTTCAGCTTAGAATAAGCTTTCATGTTTCACAGGCAGCTTGGGTCCTCATTGCTCTTGGTTGGATCTTTGTGCCTGTTTACATATCTGCTGGTGTGGTAACTATGCCAGAGTACCTGAAGAAGCGGTTTGGGGGCCAGCGCATCAGAATCTACATGAGTGTTCTCTCCCTCATCCTCTATATTTTCACCAAGATATCAGTAAGATGCTCAAATAAAAAAAATCTAAAATGTTTCATACTGCAATTCAGGGTGCTAGTTGAATATTCTTGTTACCTCTGCTGACAGACAGACATCTTCTCTGGCGCTCTGTTCATTCAAGTGTCCCTGGGCTGGGACCTCTATCTCTCCACAGTGGTGCTTCTTCTAGTAACTGCCCTCTACACTATAGCTGGTAACTTTTCAACATAATCTACCAGTCATTTATTCATTCATTACATGGCATTGTTTGTTATTGATTACCATTGGCTGTTATTGATTCCAGGGGGGCTGACAGCAGTTATCTATACAGATGCTTTACAGACGGTCATCATGGTGATAGGCGCATTCGTACTCATGTTCATAGGTACTGTTTTTATGTTTTCTATAGTATAAGTTCAACAGTATACAGTATATACCTCTAAATATGAATTTGTCTAAAACTATTTTAGTATCATAGTATATAATTATTTTATTCATTAGTGATTGGATGATTTATTGTATCCATTTTCAAACGGACCCTTGAACTTTATCTTTAGCGTTTGACAAAGTGGGTTGGTATGAGGGTCTGCTGGAGCAGTACAAGGAGGCCATCCCCACATTGACTGTGCCCAACACTACATGTCACCTACCCCGGTCCGATGCCTTCCACATCCTCAGAGACCCAGTGACGGGGGATCTGCCCTGGCCTGGTCTGCTGTTTGGCCTCACGGTGATAGCCACCTGGGTGTGGTGCGCTGACCAGGTATGAGATGGAACGTTTGTAGTTGACTTGCATTTTGCATTACAGTCAAGTCTAAGTTGTTATTTTGACTTGTTATTTAGGTATGTTACAGTAGACCATTACAAAGAATCCCACATTTTTGGAGAGGCATGAGATTTCCTCACGTAAGTGACCTTGTCCTAACCTGCTCCAGGTGACAGTGCAGAGGTCTCTCTCAGCCAAGAACCTGTCCCATGCCAAAGGAGGCTCTGTGCTGGGAGCTTACCTGAAGGTCCTGCCCATGTTCTTTATAGTGATGCCTGGAATGATCAGCAGAGCACTTTACCCAAGTGAGTTCTCACTTTGTCTATACTAAATCCAATATACAGCAATGAACCCTCTGCCAGATATACAGCAATGGTATTGCCCTTGTTCAGAAGTTGTATAGTATGTTAATGTACTGTGTATTACTACAGTGGGGCAAAAAAGTATTTAGTCAGCCACCAATTGTGCAAGTTCTCCCACTTAAAAAGATGAGAGAGGCCTGTAATTTTCATCATAGGTACACTTCAACTATGACAGACAAAATGAGAAAAAATCTAGAAAATCACATTGTAGGATTTTTAATGAATTTATTTGCAAATTATGGTGGAAAATAAGTATTTGGTCAGTAACAAAAGTTTATCTCAATACTTTGTTATATACCCTTTGTTGGCAATGAGAGAAGTCAAACGTTTTCTGTAAGTCTTCACAAGGTTTTCACACACTGTTGCTGGTATATTTTGGCCCATGCAGATCTCCTCTATAGCAGTGATGTTTTGGGGCTGTTGCTGGGCAACACAGACTTTCAACTACCTCCAAAGATTTTCTATGGGGTTGAGATCTGGAGACTGGCTAGGCCACTCCAGGACCTTGAAATGCTTCTTACTAAGCCACTCCTTCGTTGCCCGGGCAGTGTGTTTGGGATCATTGTCATGCTGAACGACCCAACCACGTTTCATCTTCAATGCCCTTGCTGATGGAAGGAGGTTTTCACTCAAAATCTCACGATACATGGCCCCATTCATTCTTTCCTTTACACGGATCATTCGTCCTGGTCCCTTTGCAGAAAAACAGCCCCAAAGCATGATGTTTCCACCCCCATGCTTCAGGGTAGGTATGGTGTTCTTTGGATGCAACTCAGCATTCTTTGTCCTCCAAACACGACGAGTTGAGTTTTTACCAAAAAGTTATTTTTTGGTTTCATCTGACCATATGACATTCTCCCAATCTTCTTCTGGATCATCCAAATGCTCTCTAGCAAACTTCAGACGAGCCTGGACATGTACTGGCTTAAGCAGGGGGACACGTCTGGCACTGCAGGATTTGAGTCCCTGGCGGCGTAGTGTGTTACTGATGGTAGGCTTTGTTACTTTGGTCCCAGCTCTCTGCAGGTCATTCACTAGGTCCCCCCGTGTGGTTCTGGGATTTTTGTTCACCGTTCTTGTGATCATTTTGACCCCACGGGGTTAGATCTTGCGTGGAGCCCCAGATCGAGGGAGATTATCAGTGGTCTTGTATGTCTCCATTTCCTAATAATTGCTCCCACAGTTGATTTCTTCAAACCAAGCTGCTTACCTATTGCAGGTCTACAATTTTGTTTCTGGTGTCCTTTGACAGCTCTTTGGTCTTGGCCATAGTGGAGTTTGGAGTGTGACTGTTTGAGGTTGTGGACAGGTGTCTTTTATACTGATAACAAGTTCAAACAGGTGCCATTAATACAGGTAACGAGTGGAGGACAGAGGAGCCTCTTAAAGAAGATGTTACAGGTCTGTGAGAGAAATCTTGCTTGTTTGTAGGTGACCAAATACTTATTTTCCACCATAATTTGCAAATAAATTCATTACAAATCCTACAATGTGATTTTCTGGATTTTCTTTTCTCATCTTGTCTGTCATAGTTGAAGTGTACCTATGATGAAAATTACAGGTCTCTCATCTTTTTAAGTGGGAGAAATTGCACAATTGGTGGCTGACTAAATACTTTTTTGCCCCACTGTATATTGTCTCTTTATGTCTGCAGATGAGGTAGGATGTGTTGACCCCATTGCGTGCCAAAGAATCTGTGGAGCCACCGTGGGCTGCTCCAATATTGCCTACCCAAAACTAGTGGTAGAACTTATGCCTGTTGGTAAGACATCCGCACACACGCGTGAACACACCGAAAACACACTTACTATTGATCCTATTTTTGAAAAGGTTCAAATGTGTCATCACTGTATGTGTGTGTCTATATCATTTTCTGAGGATGTTTGTATTTTAAATCTCACTCGCCCAATTTCACTCTTCAATCTGTTATATCTGTGTCTATCCTCTCCAGGCATGCGGGGGTTGATGATTGCAGTAATGATGGCTGCCCTCATGTCCTCTCTGACCTCCATCTTCAACAGCAGCTGCACCCTGTTCACCATGGACATCTGGCAGAGGGTCCGGCCACAGGCCTCCGAGCCAGAACTCATGGTAGTGGGCAGGTAGGTAACGCCATTAAAGAAATGTACAGCAATGTCTTCTAAACATGAGTCAAAGCCAGTTGTTTGACAATAGTTGTGTCTAAACATGCCCAACTTCCTCAGGTTCTGCTTTTGTTTACTCCAGGCACTGTTGTATTTTGTGCTACAACTCCCCTGTGAATAATAAGCTTAGTATAAAATCGCATAACTAAACTGCAGAAGACATTATACAAAATCTAGGCAGCTTAATTAAAGTGTCAATCATTTTTTTCTCAAACAATAATACAAAATGGATGGAGCAAGCATTATTTGTTTTGTGGGAATTCCCTGTTGCAAACATTGCCTTGTTTAGAATGCAAGACTTAAGGTATATATCCCATTAATATGTCTGTTTTATGGAGGCAATTTAAGTTTCCCTGCCCCATAATCCAAACCCATGACCTCTGGTCCAAAGTCCAATGCTGTATATACTCAAATCGGTTACATTTACATACTAGAAAACTGATCAGGATTTTTCTAAATTAAAACTATTTTAGTAAGGCAACGATTCCTAACAAAAGCAACCTATGTACGATTCATTATACAATACTTTAAACTGAAATAATCCTCACCTCCTGTTTGTGGTCATCACCTGCAGGGTGTTCATCTTAGTAATGGTGGTGCTCAGCATTCTGTGGATCCCCATCATCCAGTCAGCCAACAGTGGACAGCTGTTTGACTACATCCAGGCCATCACCAGCTACCTGGCTCCTCCCATCACTGCTGTCTTCATCATGGCCATATTCTGGAGGCGTGTCAATGAGCAGGTCAGATCAAGGGTTTCATGCCATTATTTGTTTTTATGTCATAAAGTACATTGTTGAGATTTGATACAAAACACTGTCCCTTTGTGTGTGCATTCAATGTGGATGACCGTTAACACAGGGAGCCTTCTGGGGTCTGATCGTGGGCCTTGCTGTTGGCTTGGTGCAGATGGTGCTGGTGTTTGTGTATGGCACCCCATCTTGTGGAGAGATAGACATACGGCCAGCCTTCATCAGGGATGTCCACTACCTGTACTTTGCTCTTATCCTCCTGGCTCTCACTGGCCTGGTCATCACTGCTGTCAGCCTCTGCACTCCGGCCATTCCAGAGCACCATGTAAGAGTGCCACATGTAATAATCATAAACATTAAACAGACTTGCAAAATATATGCTGTTACTTATGAGATTAATTTCAGTTAAAAGAAAAGAACATGTACACATTTTGTTACATGTTATAACCTATTCATTCTTCCCCTCTTCAATCCCCCTGCAGCTCCATCGCCTGACATGGTGGACAAGACACAGCAAGGAGCCGCGCATTGACTTCAATGACCCATGGACCACAAAGCCCAGGACACCACCCAGAACTCCTGACCCCAGAGTTGGGGAGGAGGCTGTTGTGGAGGGCGGGCCATGCTGGAAGCGTACTGGAATGTGGCTGTGTGGGCTGTCTGGGCCTGAGAAGAAAAAGTTAACCCTGGAGGAGAAAAATGCCTTGGAGTTAAAACTGACCAACATTGAGGAAGAACCAATCTGGCGGAACGTGTGCAATGCGAACGCCCTCATACTACTCTCTATCAATGTCTTTATGTGGGGCTACTTTGCCTGAGTTAATATAACTCTCATTTTGATTATAGATATTGTTGAATCACATATTGTTTATTGAATTAGTGATCACACACAAAATGCTAATTGGTTTACAATTAGAATGTCAAACAATAATGGTAATGTTGTTTTTAGTTGTTGGGATTTAGACTTTTTATTGCCAAAACTGTCATCTGTATGTGTACTCTTTGATCAGGGTCAGTAGTTAGGTTTCCATCCATTTGGCGACAGATTTTCATGCGAATATTCAAAAATCCGCATAAAAACAATATGCACATTTTCCTACCATAGATGCGTTCCCATCAAATGGACTTGTTACAGATAAAAGGCTGTGCGTGTTGATGTATTGGACATAAAATACCTTTTGCGGTTAAATTCCCCATGTACTGAATAAAAAATGCAAGTTAAATGGGTTTCCATTGCATTTTCAACTCTACTGGAAAAAATGTCAGTCTCTCGATGTGCAAAACTGATAGAGACATACCCCAAGCGACTTACAGCTGTAATCGCAGCAAAAGGTGGCGCTACAAAGTATTAACTTAAGGGGGCTGAATAATTTTGCACGCCCAATTTTTCAGTTTTTGATTTGTTAAAAAAGTTTGAAATATCCAATAAATGTCGTTCCACTTCATGATTGTGTCCCACTTGTTGTTGATTCTTCACAAAAAAATACAGTTTTATATCTTTATGTTTGAAGCCTGAAATGTGGCAAAAGGTCGCAAAGTTCAAGGGGGCCGAATACTTTCGCAAGGCACTGTACATGTCTCGCTTTACTCATCTCATATGTATATAATGTATACTGTTTCATTCACTATCTATTCTTTACTATCTATTGCATCTTATCTGCTCTGTCACTGCTCATCCATATGTTTTATTCTTCTATATTCTTATCCCATTCCTTTACTAGATTGTGTGTATTAGTTTTGTTGTGGAATTTGTTAGATATTACCTGTTGGATACTGCTGCACTGTCGGATCTAGAAGCATAAGCATTTCGCTACACTCGCAATAACGTCTGCTAACCATGTGTACGTGACCAATACGATTTGATTTGAGTTGCAGACCCCCTTTTGCCCTCGGAATAGCCTCAATTTAACTACAAGTTGTCGCAAGCGTTCCACAGGGAAGCTGGCCCTAATTTTTAAGATACCTCAATAGAAAATGACTCGCGTAAAAGTGAGTCACCCAGTAAAATACGACTTGAGTAGAAGTCTAAAAGTATTTGGTTTTAAATATAATTAAGTATCAAAGTAAATGTAATTGCTATAATATATTTAAGTATCAAAAGTAAAAGTGTAGATCATTTCAAATTCCTTATATTTAGCAAACTAGAGGACCCCAGTTTGTGTTTTTAATTTACGGATATCTAGGGGCACACTCCAACACATAATTTTCAAACGAAGCATGTGTGTTTAGTGAGTCCGCCAGATCAGAGGCCGTAGATGACCAGCGATGTTCTCTTGCTAACTGTGATAATTGGACAATTTTCCTGCCCTGCTAAGAATTCAAAATGCAAAGACTACTTTTGGGTGTCAGGGAAAATGTATGGGGTAACAAGTACATTTATTTTCTTTCGGATTGTAGTGTATATTTTCTGTGTCTGTGTGTTCCACATGGAACTGTTTCGGTTTGTTAATTTACTTTGTTATTTTTGTATTTTGTCGTGTTCAGTTTGTTCTATTAAATATGGACACTTACCACGCTGGGCATTGGTCCTCCTCTTCTCCTTCATACGACGACCGTTACAGAAGCACCCACCACCAAAGGACCAAGCAGCGTGGTAACGAACAGCAGCAGCGATCTCAGGACTCCTGGTCATGGGGGACGGCAAGAACCCTGGACACGTACACGGCAGCGAAACAGGCACGAGAGGCAGCCCCAAAAATGTCTTGGGGGCGGCACACGGGGAGTGTGGCTAAGTCAGGTAGGAGACCTGAGCCAACTCCCCGTGCTTACCGTGGAGAGAGGGGGACCGGGCAGGCACCGTTATGCCGTGAGGCGCACACGGTGTCCCCGGTGCGCAGGCATAGCCCGGTGCAGTACATAGCAGTGCCTCGTATCGGCCGGGCTAGAGTGGAAATCGAGCCAGGTGCCATGAAGCCGGCATAGCGCATCTGGTCTCCAGTGCGTCTCCTCGGGCCGGGGTACATGGCACCAGCCCTACGCATGGTGTCCCCGGTTCGCCAGCACAGCCCAGTGCGGGCTATTCCACCTTGACGCACTGGCCTGGCTACAGGGAGCATTCAGCCAGGTAGGGTTGGGCAGGCTCGGTGCTCCAGTGTGCCTTCATGGTCCGGTCTATCCGTTGCCACCTCCACGCACCAGCCCTCCAGTGGCAGCACCCTGCACCAGGCTGTCTCTCCGTCTTCTCCCTACAGGTGCTCCCAACTGTCCAGCGCTGCCAGAGTCTCCTTCTGCCCAGCGTTGCCAGAGTCTTCCTCCTGCCCAGCGCTGCCAGAGTCTTCCTCCTGCCCAGCGCTGCCAGAGTCTTCCTCCTGCCCAGCGCTGCCAGAGTCTCCCGTCTGTCCTCAGCTGCCAGAGCCTGGACACTTATAGAAATGGATCACTAGCCACTTGAATAATGTTTCCGTATCTAGCATTACTCATCTCACATGTATAAACTGCACTCCACACTATTCTACGGTATCTTAGTAACTTTTAAATTGTTTTTACATATTGCATTACCCATCTCATATGTACAGTTGAAGTCTGAAGTTTGCATACACCTTAACCAAATACATTTAAATGCAGTTTTTCACAATTCCTGACATTTAATCTAAGTAAAAATTCCCTGTCTTAGGTCAGTTAGGATCACCACTTTATTTTAAGAATATGACATGTCAGAATAATAGTAGAGAGAATGATTTATTTCAGCTTTTATTTCTTTCATCACATTCCCAGTGGGTCAGAAGTTTACATACACTCAATTAGTATTTGGTAGCATTGCCTTTAAATTGTTTAACTTGAGTCAAACGTTCAGGTAGCCTTCCACAAGCTTCCCACAATAAGTTGGGTGAATTTTGGCCCATTCCTCCTGACACAGGAAACCCACTGGCTACAGGTTATCTACCAGTCTCTGCTAGGTAAAGCCCCGCCTTATCTCAGCTCACTGGTCACCATAGCAACACCCACTCGCCACGCACTTCAGCAGGTATTTCTCACTGGTCACCCCCAAAGCCAATTTCTCCTTTGGTCGCCTTTCCTTCCAGTTCTCTGCTGCCAATGACTGGAAAGAACTGCAAAAATCACTGAAGCTGGAGACTCATATCTCCCTCACTATCTTTAAGCACCAGCTGTCAGAGCAGCTCACAGATTACTGCACCTGTACATAGCCCATCTGTAAACAGCCCATCTATCTACCTCATCCCCTTACTGTATTTATTTTATTTATCTTGCTCCTTTGCACCCCAGTATCTCTACTTGCACATTCATCTTCTGCACATCTACCATTCCAGTGTTTAATTGCTATATTGTAATTACTTTGCCACCATGGCCTATTTATTGCCTTATCTCCTTTATCTCACCTCATTTGCACTCACTGTATATAGACGTTTTCTTTTTTTCTACTGTATTATTGACTGTATGTTTTGTTTATTCCATGTGTAGCTCTGTGTTGTTGTATGTGTTGAATTGCTATGCTTTATCTTGGCTAGGTCGCAGTTGCAAAGGAGAACTTGTTCTCAACTAGCCTACCTGGTTAAATAAAGGTGATATAAAAAAAAAATGCTATCTTTGTCGCCCCGGTTCTTCTGTGGGGTGTATAGGCGGGTGGCATCCAACGTTGTGGTGCATTATCGCCATCTACTGTACTGGAGCGCCACTGCCTCCTGCCTATATACTGGAGTCAAAAATGGCCAATGGAAGTATAAAGGTTCCTGAAGATCCCGGAATGCCTACATCGAGGAACGCCCCGAATTGCGGGATGCAGTTGAACCCGTCTCAAATCAGCTGTAACTGAAATAGTAAAACAAAGCTTAAAACGATGTTTGAGTGAACACTGAATACAGACAATGAATGGTGAAGTCGCTTTGTCACCACTCTATAGAAATATGTAGGGCGTTGAAGAAGGCTCAAGCCGTACGTAACAGCCAGGACCAGAGGTGCTAGTTAGCGAACGTGCGTCCCATTGAATCTCTTCGAAACCAACGCGTAGTTTATTTAACATTACCTGTTTAAAAGTCTCGTCGACGTCTATACTTTCAGTAGGGCCATGTCGGAGTCTAGCTTTTTTTTTAAATGTATTTTTTAAAACAACGGAACATACAATTTGTTTTGTATGTTAGTTATCTCGCTGTTAATTTTTTAGAGACGTAAAAGAGAGAACAGGAAGCGGAAAGTCATGCGCAGTTGTCCGCTAAATAAACGACATCTGGGAACAATTACCAACCGAATGGTTCCTACTTGTGAAATTCTGTGTGTGAATACAGTCACTGGTTTGAATCAAATCAAATGTCAACCTTTCACAACCATGTAATATATTTGAATTTATTAAAGAATATGAATGATCAACTTCGTGCATAAATGTATACATTATAGCTGTCATTTGTTCCTAGTAATATTCTCTGTCTGTGTGTAGTTCAGTCCTGCTGGGATGTTTGTTGGCAGGGAACTACAGCCTGCGGAGCCGGCTGGTATTTCATTTAATTAACCTTTATTTAACTAGGCAAGTCAGTTAAGAACAAATTCTTATTTACAATGACGGCCTACCCTGGCTAAACCCTAACCCGGACAACTCAAATAAAATAAAATAAAATTGTATTTGTCACATACAGTACACATGGTTAGCAGATGTTAATGCGAGTGTAGCGAAATGCTTCTGCTTCTGGTTCCGACAGTGCAGTAATATCTAACAAGTAATCTAACAGTTCCCCAACAACTACCTAATACACACAAAACTGAAAGGGGTGAATGAGAATATGTACATATAAATATACGGAATAGCGATGGCCGAGCAACATAGGCAAGGTGCAATAGATGGTATAAAATACAGTATATACATATGATATGAGTAATGTAAGATATGTAAACATTATTAAAGTGGCATTACTTAAAGTGGCATTGTTTAAAGTGACTAGTGATCCATTTGTTAAAGTGGCCAGTGATTGGGTCTCCATGTAGGCAGCAGCCTCTCTGAGTTAGTGATTGCTGTTTAGCAGTCTGATGGCCTTGAGATAGAAGCTGTTCTTCAGTCTCTCTATCCCAGCTTTGATGCACCTGTACTGACCTCGCCTTCTGGTGTGACTAGGCAGTGGCTTGGGTGGTTGTTGTCTTTGATGATCTTTTTTTTTCCTTCCTGTGGCATCGGGTGCTATAGGTGTCATGAAGGGCAGGTAGTTTGCTCCTGGTGATGCATTGTGCAGACTGCACCACCCTCTGGAGAGCCTTGCGGTTGAGGGCGGAGCAGTTGCCTTACCAGGCTGTGATATAGCCCGACAGGATGCTCTCAATTGTGGATCTGTTAAAGTTAGTCAGGGTTTTGGGTGACAAGCCAAATTTCTTCAGCCTCCTGAGGTTGAAGAGGCGCTTCTTCACTACACTATATGTGTGGATGGACCATTTCAGTTTGTTGTTGATTTGCATGCAGAGGAACTTAAAACTTTCCACTTTCTCCACTGCTGACCCTTCAATGTGGATAGGGGGGTGTGCCCTCTGCTGTTTCCTGAAGTTCACAATCATCTCCTTTGTTTTGTTGACATTGAGTGAGAGGTTGTTTTCCTGACACCACACTCCGAGTGCCCTCACCTTGTCACGCCCTGACCATAGAGAGCTGTTTATTCTCTATGTTGGTTGGGGCGTGATAGTGACTAGGGTGGGTAATCTAGGTGATTAATGGTTTATTTTGGCCTGGTATGGTTCCCAATCAGAGACAGCTGTTTATCGTTGTCTCTGATTGGGGATCATATTTAGGCAGCCATTTCCTCATCGTGCTTTGTGGGATCTTGTCTACAAATGCACACCAGTAGCTTCACGTTTCGTTTGATAGTATGTTGTTTTTGTTCGGTGTTCATTTATTAAAGGATAATGCACGCCTACCACGCTGCACCTTGGTCCAATCATTATAAAGAGCGTGACAGAAGATCCCACCACCAAAGAACCAAGCAACGTGGTCAGGAGGAGCAGGGATCCTGGGCCTGGGAGAAAAGTGAGTGGAGGACATCATGACATGGGAGGAAGTTATGGCAGGGGACAAGACCCTGCCATGGAACCAGGCAGAGGCAGGAGGAGGATGAACGGCTACTCCGAAGTTCACGACCACGACGGAAGCCCGAGAGGCAGCCCCAAAACATTTTTTTGGGGGGGCACACGGGTTGGTCGGCGAAGCCGAGGGGCGAGTCTGAGAGCGAAGAGGAATATTGGGATAGACTGAGCAAGGAGTATTGGGAGATAGTTGAGGGAAGTGATGAGGTAGAGTGTATGTTTTGGTGTCTGGAGCAAGACAATCGCCGTGAGGAGTGTTGGACTAGTCAGGCACCATGTTTTGCGGAGATACGCAATGTGTCTCCAGTGCTCATCCACAGCCCGGTGCGTTCTGTGCCAGCTCCTCGCACTTCCCGTGCGAAAGGGAGCATCCAGCCAGGACGGGTTGTGCCGGCTCAGTGCTCCTGGTCTCCATTACGTCTCCTCGGCCCAGGATATCCTGTGCCGGCTCTACGCACTGTATCGCCAGTGTGCCTTCACAGCCCAGTGCGTCCTGTGCCAGCGCCCCGCACTTGCCGGGCTAAAGTGAGCATCCAGCCAGGACGCGTTGTGCCAGCTCTAAGCTCCAGACCTCCAGCCATACGTACTGTGTCTCCAGAGTGCCTCCACAGTCCAGTAAGTCCTGTGCCTCCTCCCCGCACTCGCCCTGAGGTGCGTGTCACCAGCCCGGTGCCACCTGTACCGGTCCCACACATCAGGCCTCCAGTGCGCCTCCACAGTCCAGAGCTTCCTGCGACAGTTCTCAGTCCAGAGCTTCCGGCGACACTTCCCATTCCAGAGCTTCCGGCGACAGTTTCACAGTCCGGAACCTCCTGAGACGGGTACTGTCACGCCCTGACCATAGAGAGCTGTTTATTCTCTATGCTGGTTGGGGCGTGATAGTGACTAGGGAGGGTCATCTAGGTGATTAATGGTTTATTTTGGCCTGGTATGGTTCCCAATCAGAGACAGCTGTTTATCGTTGTCTCTGATTGGGGATCATATTTAGGCAGCCATTTCCTCATCATGCTTTGTGGGATCTTGTCTACAGATAGTTGCCTGTGTGCACACCAGTAGCGTCACGGTTCGTTTGGTAGTTTGTTGTTTTTGTTCGGTCTTCATTTATTAAAGGATAATGTACGCTGTACCTTTGTCCAATCATTATAACGAACGTGACACACCTCCTCCCTGTAGGCTGTCTCATCGTTGTTGGTAGTCAAGCCCATTACTGTTGTGTCGTCTGCAAACTTGATGATTGAGTTGGAGGCGTGCATGGCCACGGAGTTGTGGGTGAACAGCCCAGTTATCCCTCTTGCTTTGCCGCTTCCTATCTGGTGGTAATTTTTCTATTTTTTATTTAACCTTTATTTAACTAGGCAGGTCAGATAAGAATAAATTATTATTTCACAATGACGGTAATGCTGTAGCCAGAAAACAAGGCTCCCTAAACTGTGCTCCTCAGGCTTGTGTTTGTTAATACATTATGGATGGTTAAAATGTTTTCCTTCAATCATCAATCCTTTCAGTAATACATACTCCTTGTTCACTCACGACTGCGTTGCTTTGCACGACACCAACTCCATCATCAAGTTTGCTGATGACATCACAGTTGTAGGCCTGAAAACCAACAATTACAAGTCAGCCTATAAGGAGGAGGTAAGTGAACTGGCATTGTGCTGTAATGACAACAACTTCTCCCTCAACGTCAGCAAAACAAAGGAATTGATTGTTGACTTCAGGAAGCAGAGGAGGGAACATGCCCCGATCCACATCAATGGGATTGTTGGAGAGTCAAGAGTTTTATGTTCCTCAGCGTCCACATCCCCGAGGACTTGTCATGGACCAACAACACCAACAGCATCTCTACTTCCTAAGGGGGTTGAAGAAATTTGGCATGCCGCCCAGGGTCCTCTCAAAATCCTACCGTTGCACCACCGAGAGCGTCCTGACTGGTTACATCAGAGCCTGGCTGAGAATTGCTCCGTCCATGACCGCAAGGCCCTCCAGCAGGTGGTGAAGACGGCCCAGTACATCACTGGGACGGTGCTTCCACCCATCCAGGACATCTACTCGAAACGGTGCCTGAAGAAGGTACACAGCATCATCAAGGACCCCACACACCCCAGCCACGCAATGTGGTCTCAGATCATTTCGTATTATTCTGTTCATAAATCCAAGACACTCCATTTAGTATGATATGTTATGTTTCGTATGGTATGTGTTAATTTGTGGATGTCAATCATTCATTTCGATATGTTACAAATTACAATTCAAACCAAATGAAATCAAAGTTTATTTGTCACGTGCGCCAAATACAACAGGTGTAGACCTTACAGTGAAATGCTTACTTACAGGTTCTAACCAATAGTGCAAAAAAAGGTATTAGGTGAACACTAGGTAAGTAAAGAAATAAAAACAACAGTAAAAATACAGTGAAAAATAACAGTCAGTCTATATACAGTAGCAAGGCTATAAAAGTAGCGAAGCAACATACAGAGACACTGGTTAGTCAGGCTGATTGAGGTAGTATGTACATAATGCAAATAGTAGTCCGGGTAGCCATTTGATTACCTGTTCAGGAGTCTTATGGCTTGGGGGTAAAAGCCTTTTTGTCCTAGACCTGGCACTCCGGTACCGCTTGCTATGCGGTAGTAGAGATAACAGTCTATTACTGGGGTGGGTGGGGTCATTGAACATTTTTAGGGCCTTCCTCTGACACCGCCTGGTGTAGAGGTCCTGGATGGCAGGCAGCTTGGCCCCAGTGATGTACTGGGCCGTACTCCATGCGGTCGGAGGCCGAGCAATTGCCGTACCAGGCAGTGAATCCAACCATGCTCTCGATGTTGCAGCTGTAGAACCTTTTGAGGATCTGAGGACCCATGCCAAATAGTTTTAGGGGGGGAATATGCTTTGTCGTTCTCTTCACGACTGTCTTAGTGTGTTTGGATCATTCTAGTTTGTTGGTGATGTGGACACCAAGGAACTTGAAGCTCTCAACCTGCTCCACTACAGCCCCATCGATGAGAATGGGGGCGTGCTCGGTCCTCCATTTCCTGTAGTCCACAATCATTTCCTTAGTCTTGGTTACATTGAGGGATAGGTTGTTATTCTGGCACCACCCGGCCAGGTCTCTGACCTCCTCCCTATAGGCTGTCTCGTCGTTATCGGTGATCAGGCCTACGACTGTTGTGTTGTCTGCAAACTTAATGATGGTGTTGGAGTCGTGCCTGGCCATGCAGTCGTGGGTGAACAGGGAGTACAGGAGGGGACTGAGCACGCACCCCTGGGGGGCTCCAGTGTTGAGGATCAGCGTGGCAGATGTGTTGCTTCCTACCCTCACCACCTGGGGGCAGCCGTCAGGAAGTCCAGGATCCAGTTGCAGAGGGAGATGTTCTGTGGATCTGTTTGGGCGGTATACAAATTGGAGTGGGTCTAGTGTTTCTGGGATAATGGAGTTGATGTGAGCCATTACCAGCCTTTCAAAGCACTTCATGGCTATGGACGTGAGTGCTACGGGTCTGTAGTCATTTAGACAGGTTGCCTTCATGTTCTTGAGCACAGGGACTATGGTGGTCTGCTTGAAACATGTCCCTGATTGAGTCTGTAATACCAACATGTTGAAAATGTCAGTGAAGACACCTGCCAGTTGGTCAGCACATGCCCGCAGCACACGTCATGGTAATCCGTCTGGCCCCGCAGCCTTGTGAATGTTGACCTGGTTAAAGGTCTTACTCACGTCGTCTACGGAGAGCGTGATCACACAGTCGTCCGGAACAGCTGATGCTCCCATGCATGCCTCAGTATTGCTTCCCTCGAAGCGAGCATAGAAGTGATTTAACTCGTCTGGTAGGCTCGTGTCACTGGGCAGCTCGCGGCTGTGCTTCCATTTGTAGTCTGTAATAGTTTGCAAGCCCTGACACATAAGACGAGCTTTGTCTGTTTTATGATTCGTCGCAGGGCATAGCAGGATTTCTTGGAAGCTTCCCGGGTTAGAGTCCCGCACCTTGAAACCGGCAGCTCTACCCTTTAGCTCAGTGTGAATATTGCCTGTAATCCATTGCTTCTGGTTGGGGTATGTACGTACAGTCATTGTGAGGAAGACGTCCTCGATGCACTTATTGATAAAGTCAGTGACTGATGAGGTGTACTCCTCAATGCCATTGGAAGAATCCCGGAACATGTTCCAGTCTGTGATAGCAAAACAGCCCTGTAGCTTAGCATCTGCTTCATTTGACCAGTTTTTTATAAACCGAGTCACTGGTGCTTCCTGCTTTAATTTTCCTGCTTTACCCATTTTGCAAATTCGTGTCACGTTCGTCATAGGAAGGAGGCCAAGCTGCAGCGTGGTATAGGTACATTCTTATTTATTTAAAGAATGAAACACTGAACAAACTAACAAAATAACAAAACAAAACAAAGCTATACAAACGAGTGCTGACAGGCAACTACACATAGACAAGAACCCACGAACACAAAAGGGAAAATGGCTATCTACTGTAAATACGATCCCCAATCAGAGACAACAATAAACAGCTGCCTCTGATTGGGAACCATATCAGGCCACCATAGACATACAAATACCTTACTTACTTACAAAACACCTAGACATACAAAAACCCTAGACAATACAAAACTAGCATACCCACCCTCGTCACACCCTGACCAAACCAAAATATAAAGAAAACAGAGATATCTAAGGTCAGAGCGTGACAATTAGTTTATATTGTACATTTTCCTACTTCCTAACATATTGTAAGAATTGCAGTTTGTAACTTACAGTATCATACGAGTTGTAAATCGTAACATATACGAAATGGATGATGGACATCCACAAATGAATAAACACCATACAAAATGTAACATATCATACTGAATAGGGTGTCTGGGATTTATGTACAGGATAATACAAAATGCTCTTAGACTATGTTGCAGAGCATGGGGTCTGATACCAACAGGCCCAGAGACTACAAACAGTGCATACAGTGCACATCTACATACAGTGTATTCGGAAAGGTTTTTGTTATGTTACAGCCTTATTCTAAAATGGATTCAATTAAATGTTGTCCTCGTCAATCTACATAGTGACAAAGTGAAAACAGGTTCTTCAAATGTTTTGCAAATGTATTAAAAATAAAAACAGAAATTCCTTATTTACATAATGTGGGAAGAAAAAGTATGTGAACCCTTTAGAATTACCTGAATCTCTGCATAAATTGGTCATACAATTTTATCTGATCTTCATCTAAACAAAAGACGAACACAGTCTGCTTAAACTAATAACAGACAAACAATTAGAATTTTTCATCTCTTTATTGATCACACCATGTAAACATTCACAGTACAGGTTGGAAAAAGTATGTGAACCCTTGGATTTAATAACAAGTTGACCCTTTGGCAGCAATAACCTCAAACAAACCTTTTCTCTAGTTTCGCATCAGACCTGCACAACGGTCAGGAGGAATTTTGGACCATTCCTCTTTGCAAAACTGTTTCGGTTCCACAATATTCTTGGGATGTCTAGTGTGAACCGCTCTCTTGAGGTCATGCCACAGAATCTCAATGTGGTTGAGGTCAGGACTGACTGGGCCACTCCAGAAGGCGTATTTTCTTCTGTTCTAGCCATTCTGTTGATTTACATATGTCTAATGGGTTGTTGTCCTGTTGCATCACCTAACTTCTGTTGAGCTTCAATTGGTGGACAGATAGCCTTACATTCTCCTGCAAAATGTCTCGATAAACTTGGGAATTCATTTTTCCGTCGATGATAGCAAGCTTTCCAGGCCATGAGGCAGCAAAGCAGCCCCAAACCATGATGCTCCTTCCACCATAGTTTACAGTTGGGATGAGGTTTTGATGTTGGTGTGCTGTGCCTTTTTTTCTCCACACATAGTGTTGTGTGTTCCTTTCAAACAACACAACTTTAGTTTAATCTGTCCACAGAATATTTTGCCAGTAGCGCTGTAGAACATCGAGATGCTCTATTGCGAGCTTCAGACGTGCAGCAATGGTTTTTTTGGACAGCAGTGGCTTCTTCCATGGTGTCCTCCCATGAACACCATTCTTGTTTTACATATTGTAAACTCGTCAACAGAGATGTTAGCATCTTCCAGAGATTTCTGTAAGTCTTTAGCTGACACTAGGATTCTTCTTAACCTCATTTAGAATTATGCACTATGCTCTTGCAGTCATCTTTGCAGGATGGCCACTCCTAGGGAGAGTAGCAACAGTGATTAACTTTCTCCACCGTCTAGGGGTTCACATACTTTTTCCAACCTACACTGTAAATGTTTAAATGATGTATTCAATATAGACAAGAAAAATACAATAATTTGTGTTATTAGTTTAAGCACACTGTGTTTGTCTATTGTTGTGACTTAGATGAAGATCAGACCATATTTTATGTCAAATTTATGCAGAAATCCAGGTAATCCAAAGGGTTCACATACTTTTTCTTGCCACTGTAAGTATTCAGACCCTTTGAAATTTAACTCAGGTGCATCCTGTTTCCCCTGATCATCATTGAGATGTTTCTACAACTTGATTGGAGTCCACCTGTGGTAAATTCAATTGATTAGACATGATTTGGAAAGGCACACAACTATCATTAAGGTCCCACAGTTGACAGTGCATGTCAGAATAAAAACCAAGCCATGAGGTCGAAGGAATTGTCCGTAGAGCTCTGACACTGGATTGTGATGAGGCACAGATCTGGGGAAGGGTACCAGAACATTTCTGCAGCATTGAAGGTCCCCAAGAACACAGTGGCCTCCATCATTCTTAATTGGAAGAAGTTTGGAACCACCAAGACTGTTTCTAGAGCTGGCCGCCTGGCCAAGCTGAGCAATTGGTGGAGAAGGGCCTTGGTCAAGGAGGTGACCAGGTAAGTGATGGTCACTCTGACAGATCTCCAGAGTTTTACTGTGGAGATGGGAGAACCTTCCAGAAGGACAACCATCTCTGCAGCACTCCACCAATCAGGTCTTTATGGTAGAGTGCCCAGGCGGAAGCCACTCCTCAGTAAAAGGAACATGACAGCCAGCTTGGAGTTTGCCGAAAGGCACCTAAAGGACTCAGACCATGAGAAACAAGATTCTCTGGTCTAGAAACCAAGATTGAACTCTTTGGACTGAATGCCAAGCGTCATGTCTGGAGGAAACCCTAAGCACACAGCCAAGACAACGCAGGAGTGGCTTAGGGACAAGTCTCTGAATGTCCTAGAGTGGGCCCGCCAGAGCCCGGACTTGAACCCGATCGAACATCTCTAGATAGACCTGAAAATAGCTGTGCAGCAACTCTCCCAATCCAGCATGACAGAGCTTGAGAGGATCTGCGGAGAAGAATGGGGGAAACTCCCCAAATACAGGTGTGTCAAGCTTGTTGCATCATACCCAAGAAGAATCGAGCCTGTAATCGCTGCAATTCCAGTGCGTCAGAAGTTTCCATACACTAAGTTGACTGTGCCTTTAAACAGCTTGGAAAATTCCAGAAAATGATGTCATGGCTTTAGAAGATTCTGATAGGCTGATTGACATCATTTGAGTCAATTGGAGGTGTACCTGTGGATGTATTTCAAGGCCTACCTTCAAACACAGTGCCTTTTTGCTTGACATCATGGGAAAATCAAAAGAAATCAGGCAAGACCTGATTTGTAGACCTCCACAAGTCTGGTTCATCCTTGGGAGCAATTTCCAAATGCCTGAAGGTACCATGTTCATCTATACAAAGAATAGTACGCACATATAAACACCATGGGACCACTCACCTGTCATACCGCTCAGGAAGGAGACGTTCTGTCTCCTAGTGATGAACGTACTTTGGCGTGAAAAGTGCCTATCAATCCCAGAACAACAGCAAAGGACTTTGTGACGATGCTGGAGGAAACAGGTACAAAAGTATCTGTATCCACAGTAAAAGGATTCCAATATCGACATAACCTGAAAGACCCCTCAGCAAGGAAGGCACACTGCTCCAAAACCGCCATAAAAAAGTCAGACTACGGTTTGCAACTGCACATGGGGGCAAAGATCGTACTTTTTGGAGAAATGGCCTCTGGTCTGAGGAAACAAAAATAGAACTGTTTGGCCATAACGACCATCATTATGTTTGGAGGAAAAAGAGGGAAGTTTGCAAGCTGAAGAACACCATCCCAACCATGAAGCACGGGGGTGGCAGCATCATGTTGTGGGGATGCTTCGTTGCAGGAGGGACTGGTGCACTTCACAAAATAGATGGTATCATGAGGCACGAAAATGATGTGGATATATTGAAGCAACATCTCAAGACATTAGTTAGGAAGTTAAAGCTTGGTCACAAATGGGTCTTCCAATGGACAATGACCCAAGCATATTTCCAAATATGTGGCAAAAAGGCTTAAGGTCAACAAAGTCAAGGTATTGGCGTGGCCATCACAGAGCCCTGACTTCAATCCTATAGAACATTTGTGGACAGATCTGAAAAGCATGTGCGAGCAAGGAGGCCTGCAATCCTGACTCAGTTACACCAGCTCTGTACAGAGGAATGGGCCAAAATTCACCCAACTTATTGTGGGAAGCTTGTGGAAGACTACCTGAAATGTTTGACCCAAGTTAAACAATTTAAAGGCCATGCTACCAAATACTAATTGAGTGTATGTCAACTTCTGACCCACTGGGAATGTGATGAAAGTAAATAACAGCTTAAATAAATTATTCTCTCTACTATTATTCTGACATTTCACATTCTTAAAATAAAGTGGTGATCCTAACTGACCTAAGACAGGGAATTTTTACTAGGATTAAATGTCAGGAATTGTGAAAAACTGATTTGAAATGTATTTGGCTAGTTTGTATCTAAACTTCCGACTTCAACTGTAATTAGACATTTAAGGTTATTTTTATTTTTTTATAAATTAGCAAACAAAAACAAGTTTTTGCTTTGTCTTAAAAACTATTTAATCAATTTAGTAATAAGGCTGTAACATAAGAAAATGTTGAAAAGATCAAGGGGTCTGAATACTCTCCTAATGCACGGTGTCTACAAGCTATCAGACTGCTGAACACTTGAACTGGACTGACCACCTGTTCTGATTCTCCACACCTTAGCACACACACATCACATCTGCTGCTACCAGACTCTCTCTTATTATATTGCTCAATTTCTACACTTGCTCCCCATTCCTCCCTTTCCCAATATGCGTTTAACTATTGAACTATAAATTGTGCCTTCCAGTATTAAGTTATGCTAAAATGTTGATTATATTCTACTGCCATTTACTTTATGTTCATATTCATATTTTTTACTATTTTTTTATGTGGTTGCATTGCCGAGAAGGAACCTGCAAGTGAGCATTTGTTGGACGATGTATACCATGCGTAGACTATCCTGTACACACGACTAATAAAACTTGAAACTAGAGTTAACATTTGTTAACATACAGTACCAGTCAAAGGTTGGACACACCTACTCATTCAAGGGTTTTTCTTCATACTATTTTCTACATTGTAGAATAATAGTGAAGACATCAAAACTATGAAATAACACATTTGTAGTAACCAAAAAAGTCTTAAACAAATCAAAATATATTTTAGATTTTAGATTATTCAAAGTAGCCACCCTTTGCCTTGATGACAGCTTTGCACATGCTTGGCATTCTCTCAACCAGCTTCACCTAGAAGGCTTTTCTTGAAGGAGTTCCCAAATATGCTGAGCACTTGTTGGGTGCTTTTCCTTCACTCTGCAGTCCAACTCATCCCAACCATCTCAATTGGGTTGAGGCCGGGTGATTGTGGAGGCCACGTCATCTGATGCAGCACTCCATCACTCTCCTTCTTGGTCAAATAGCCCTTACACAGCCTGGAGGTGTGTTGGGTCATTGTCCTGTTGAAAACAAATGATAGTCCCACTAAGCGCAAACCAGATGGGATGGCATATCGCTGCAGAATGCTATGGAAGCCATGTTGGTTAAGTGTGCCTTAAGTTCTAAATAAATCACTGACAGTGTCACCAGCAAAGCACCCCCACACAATCACACCTCCTCCATGCTTCACAGCTGGAACCACATATGCGGAGATCATCCGTTCACCTACTCTGCGTCTCACAAAGACACGGCAGTTGGAACCAAAAATCTAAAATTTGGACTCATCAGACAAAAGGACAGATTTCCACTGGTCTAATGTCCATTGCTTGTGTTTCTTGTCCCAAGCAAGTCTATTCTTCTTGTTGGTATGCTTTAGTAGTGGTTTCTTTGCAGCAATTCACCATGAAGTCCTGATTCATGCAGTCTCCTCTGAACAGTTGATGTTTAGATGTGTCTGTTACTTGAACTCTGTGAAGCATTTATTTGGGCTGGAATCTGAGGTGTAGTTAACTCGAATGAACTTATCCTCTGCAGCAGAGGTAACTCTGGGTCTTCCTTTCCTGTGGCGGTCCTCATGAGAGCTAGTTACATCATAGCGCTTGATGGTTTTTGCGACTGCACTTGAAGAAACCTTAAAAGTTCTTGGAATTTTCTACATTGACTGACCTTCATGTCTTAAAGTAATAATGGACTGTCAGTTCTTTTTGCTTATTTGAGCAGTTCTTGTCATTATATGTACTTGGTCTTTTACCAAATGGGGCTATCTTCTGTATACCACCCCTACCTTGCCATAACACAACTGATTGGCTGAAATGCAGGAAAGAAATTCCTGGAAAGAAGGAAAGAAATTCCATAAATGTACTTTCTAACAAGGCACACCTGTTAATTGAAATGCATTCCAGGTGACTACCTCATGAAGCTGGTTGAGAGAATGCCAAGTGTGTGCAAAGCTGTCATCAAGGCAAACGGTGGCTACATTGAAGAATCTCAAATATAACATTTATTTTGATTTGTTGAACACTTTTTTGGTTGCTACATGATTCCCATATGTGTTTTTCATAGTTTTGATGTCTTCACTATTATTCTACAATGTCGTAAATAGTACAAATAAAGAAAACCCTGGAATGAGTAAGTGTGTCCGAACCTTTGACTGGTACTGCCTTTTAGTCACTTGTGTCCTACTCTGTCATGGTTTCTATTAGCCTTCTGTCAGCTTGGCCACTTCAATAGGCCACATGTGCAAAGCCATTCACATTAATATAGGTTAACTTTTTTTATTTAGCTGAGAAGAGGTAGTATTATAATATTATGTTACTGTATAAAATATCTGCAATGCACCTGCCTTGGTCCTTCCATTCTATCCACAAAGAAAAATTGTGTAATGCAATATTGTCATCAACCAGTAGAGAGCACACAACAATAAGATACTTTTGAGTTTTCAACGTGTCAACCAAAAGGCTATCACCTCTATCTACACAGGTGACCACAGTCATAAACCGGATTTCTACAATTTGTCTTTTTAAAATCTGATTTAAACCTAATTCTAACCTTAATCCTAATCTTAACCACACTGCTAACCTTATGCCTAACACTAACCTTAAATGAAGACCAAAAAGCAAATGTTTGGTTTCATAAATGTTTACAAGAGCCAATTTTGACTTTGTGGCTGTGGTAACTAGTGAAACCCTCAATTTGAGAGGTGTATAACTCTATCAGGGCTCATTTGATTCAACTATGGGGGGTTTTGCCGATCAGACCTGTTTGTTGCTATATTTGAGTGTAAAGCCTGAAAAGACTATTTGTTTATGACACAACAACAACAAAGTTAAACGCATGGCAGGGTACATTTTGTTCCCCAGTAGATGCTGAAATAACTTTTATAATGCCTAGGGTATGAGCAGATGCTTGTTGTAATAAGTAACAAGTCCTCTACTTCCCTTCAAAAGCAACTGTTAGAGATGTGGTGGGTGCATGTGTGTATGTATCTTCTTCTCATCCCTGGAGGCCAGTTGAAAAATAAACATCGTCCAACTGTATTATGATACATGCTCCTATTTACCTCTTCATATCCGGGACCAATTATTCACTTGAACAAAAGAGGATGAATTGTGTAGCAGGTATAAGTGAGTGTTGATAATGATGGAGGCTTATTCTCAGGGGGGTGCAGTTTCCAACCAAAGTGGATCACCATCAATGTTGCTATTAACAATTACCTTACCTGAAGCATTGGCACAAATGTCAGATTTGATATAGTATAGCTTTAGTGCCTGGCTTTTCCTTTTTATGGTCAATGAAAACATTGTGAGATGGCTGAAATGTTTCATGTTAATGTCAAATAAATCAAAAATAAATGTATTCATATTTACAGTCATCATGTTTGTGTTTAATTCCTAAACCATAAATGCATGACAGTGAAATTAGATTCACCAATGGGAGAGGGAAACCTTCTCCTCTTTTATCAAGCATTCCAAAGAGTTATTGTACCAAAACGTCAGTTTTCACCCAATCGCTGTGTATAGCACTGGCCTTTCAACACATACGGTGCCTTTGGAAAGTATTCACACCCCTTGACTTTTTCCACATTTTGTTACATTACAGCCTTATTCTAAAATGTTATTAAATAGTGTCCCCCCCTCATCAATCTACACACAATACCCCATAATGTCAAAGAAAAACAGTGTTTTAGAAATGTTTGGTCATTTATAAAAACATAAAACTCAAATGTCACATTTACATAAGTATTCAGACCCTTTACTCAGTACTTTGTTGAAGCACCTTTGGCAGCGATGACAGTCTCAAGTCTTCTTGGGTAAGATGCTACAAGCTTGGCACACCTGTATTTGGGGAGTTTCTCCCATTCTTCTTTGCAGATCCTCTCAAGCTCTGTCAGGTTGGATGGGGTGTGTTGCTGCACAGCTATTTTCAGGTCTCTCTAGAGATGTTTGATCGGGTTCAAGTCCAGGCTCTTGCTGGGCCAATCAAGGACATTCAGAGACTTGTCCCGAAGCCAATCTTGGTTTCCAGACACGTTCAATCTTGGTTTCCAGACCAGAAAATCTTGTTTCTCATGGTCTGAGAGTCCTTTAGGTGCCTTTCGGCAAACACAAAGAGGGCTGTCATGTGCCTTTTACTGAGGAGTTGCTTCCGTCTGGCCACTCTACCATAAAGGCCTGATTGGTGGAGTGCTGCAGAGATGGTTGTCCTTCTGGAAGGTTCTCCCATTTCCACAGAGGAACTCTAGAGCTCTGTCAGAGTGACCAAGAATGATGGAGGCCACTGTATTCTTTGTGATCTTCAATGCTGAAAATAAATGTTGGTACCCTTCCCCAGATCGGTGCATCGACACAATCCTGTCTCGGAGCTCTACAGACAATTCATTCGACCTCATGGCTTGGATTTTGCTCTGACATGCACTGTCAACTGTGGGACCTTATGTAGACAGGTGTCTGCCTTTCCAAATCATGTCCAAATCATGTCCAAGCCTGTTTTCGCGTTGCCATTATGGGGTATTGTGTGTAGATTGCTATTTTTTAAAATTTATTTAGGAAAAACGTTTATTTAATAGATTTTAGAATAAGGCTGTAACGTAACAGAATGTGGAAAAAGTCAAGGGGTCTGAATACTTTCTGAAGGCACTGTGCATACAGCCAGGTCACTGCACAGGCAAGCCATTCACTATCCTCCCCATGAGAACTTGCCCTTTGTTCCGCTAGC
Organism: Oncorhynchus mykiss; assembly: GCF_013265735.2. NCBI lineage: Eukaryota > Metazoa > Chordata > Actinopteri > Salmoniformes > Salmonidae > Oncorhynchus > Oncorhynchus mykiss. Next base: position 68,165,124 of record NC_048569.1, on the reverse strand, counting down.
CCAGATTAATCAGTGACCTTATTGTGACATGAATTTATCATCAATCTAATTTATCATCTTTCCGCATTATTGTGCACACCGTCTCAGCTTACTGTGGTCCAGGGTTCTCCCCTTCAAAGCCAGGGCTCAGATTGATGCTGAGTGAAGGTGAGTGTGGGTGATAAATTATGTCTGATGAGGAGAAAAGGCTAGCCTTGTACTCCACAGATGGCAGATGAATACCCAGACAGCAGGTCCCTTATTTCGAAGGTTGGGACAGAGAATATGGTGGATCCGTGACCATTTTGATCTATATTAATCCCAAGGGGAAGAAATGTGACCCGCTCTGCCCATTCATTCATTCATCGCTCTGCCCATTCATTCATTCATCGCCATTTACCCATTGTTGTCTTAGCTCTCCTGATCAACACCTGTGATTGCTTAATGCCTCTCTCCAATGTCAATATGCCTTGTCTACTGCTGTCTTGGCTAGTTCTTATTGTTTTATTTCACTGTAGAGCCCTCAGTCCCGCTCAAAATACCTTAGATAGCTCTTTTGTCCCACCCCACACACATGCGGAGACCTCACCTGGATTAACTGGTGCCTCCAGAGATGGAACCTCTATCATCGTCACTCAACGCCTAGGTTTACCTCCTTTTATTCTCTGTCCCCAACGCACTAGACGACCAGTTCTTATAGCCCATGGCCGTACCCTTTTCCTACTCCTCCTCTGTTCATCTGGTGATGTAGCGGTTAACCCAGGCTCTGTAGCCCCCAGATCCACTCCTATTCCCCAGGCGCTCTCATTTGTTGACTTCTGTAACCGTAAACGCCTTGGTTTCATGCATGTTAACATTAGAAGCCTCCTCCCTAAGTTTGTTTTATTCACTGCTTTAGCACACTCCGCCAACCCTGATGTCCTAGCCATGTCTGAATCCTGGCTTAGGAAGGCCACCATAAATTCTGACATTTCCATCCCCAACTACATTTAATGCCGAGATAGAACTGCCAAAGGGGATGCAGTTGCAATCTACTGCAGAGATAGCCTGCAGAGTTCTGTCATGCTAAACAGGTCTGTAACCAAACAGTTCAAGCTTCTACTTTTAAAAATCCACCTTTCCAGAAATAAGTCTCTCACTGTTGCCGCTTGTTATCGACCCTCCTCAGCCCCCAGCTGTGCCCTGGACACCATACGTGAATTAACTTCAGAGTTTGTACTTTTAGGTGACCTACACTGGGATATGCTTAACGGCAGTCCTACAATCTAAACTAGATGCCCTCAATCTCACACAAATTATCAAGAAACCTACCAGATACAACCCTAAATCCGTAGACACGGGCACCCTCATAGATATCATCCTGACCAACATGCCCTCTAAATAAACCTCTGCTGTCTTCATCCAGGATCTCAGCAATCACTGCCTCATTGCCTGCGTCTGTAATGGGTCCGCGGTCAAATGACCACCCCTCATCACTGTCAAACGCTCCCTAAAGCACTTCAGCGAGCAGGCCTTTCATATCAACTTGGCCCAGGTATCCTGGAAGGATATTGACCTCATTCCGTCAGTAGAGGATGCCTGGTTATTCTTTAAAAGTGCCTTCCTCACCATCTTAAATAAGCATGCCCCATTCAAAACAAGTAGAACTAAGAACAGTCTGGTTCACTCCAGACTTGACTGCCCTTGACCAGCACAAAAACATCCTGTGGCGTACTGCATTAGCATCAAATAGCTCCCGCGATATGCAAATTTTCAGGCAAATTAGGAACCAATATACATAGGCAGTTAGGAAAGCAAAGGCTAGCTTTTTCAAACAGAAATTTGCATCCTGTAGCATAAACTCCAAAAAAGTTCTGGGACACTGTGACGTCCATGGAGAATAAGAGCACCTACCACTGCATTGAGGCTAGGAAACACTGTCACCACCGATAAATCTACGATAATCAAGAATTTCAACAAGCATTTTTGTATGGCTGGCTATGCTTTCCACCTAGCTACCCCTACCCCGGTCAACAGCTCTGCACCCCCCACAGCAACTTGCCCAAGCCTCCCCATTTCTCCTTCACCCAAATCCAGATAGCTGATGTTCTGAAAGAGCTGCAAAATCTGGATCCCTACAAATCAGCTGGGCTAGACAATCTGGACCCTCTCTTTCTAAAATTACCTGCCGCAATTGTTGCAACCCCTATTACTAGCCTGTTCAACCTCTCTTTTGTATCGTCTGAGATCCCCAAAGATTGGAAAGTTGCCGCGGTCATCCCCCTCTTCAGCCAAGTTAACAAACAGATTACCAACCATTTCGAATCCCACTGTACCTTCTCCGCTGTGCAGTCTGGTTTCCGAGCTGGTCATTGGTGCACCTCAGCCACGCTCAAGGTCCTAAACGATATTATTACCGACATCGATAAAAGACAATACTGTGCAGCCGTCTTCATCAACCTGGCCAAGGCTTTCGACTCTGTCAATCACCACATTCTTATCAGCAGACTCAATAGCCTTTCTCAAATCACTACCTCGCCTGGTTCACCAACTAATTCTCAGATAGAGTTCAGTGTGTCAAATAGGAGGGCCTGTTGTCCGGACAAAATGAATGGTGCCATGTATCGTGAGATTTTGAGTGAAAACCTCCTTCCATCAGCAAGGGCATTGAAGATCAAACGTGGCTGGGTCTTTCAGCATGACAATGATCCCAAACACACCGCCCGGGCAACGAAGGAGTGGCTTCGTAAGAAGCATTTCAAGGACCTGGAGTGGCCTAGCCAGTCTCCAGATCTCAACCCCATAGAAAATCTTTGGAGGTAGTTGAAAGTCCGTGTTGCCCAGCAAATGCCCCAAAACATCACTGCTCTAGAGGAGATCTGCATGGAGGAATGGGACAAAATACCAGCAACAGTGTGTGAAAACCTTGTGAAGAATTACAGAAAATGTTTGACCTCTGTCATTGCCAACAAAGGGTATATAACAAAGTATTGAGATAAACTTTTGTTATTGACCAAATACTCTTTTTCCACCATAATTTGCAAATAAATTCATAAAAAATCCTACAATGTGATTTTTTATTTTTTATTTTTCTCATTTTGTCTGTCATAGTTGAAGTGTACCTATGATGAAAATTACAGGCCTCTCTCATCTTTTTAAGTGGGAGAACTTGCACAATTGGTGGCTGACTAAATACTTTTTTGCCCCACTGTATTTATTCCTCTGTTCCCCCTCATGTCTTTGTGTGAAATTGTTTGTGTTACGTGTTAATTGTTGACGCGCCAGATTGGTTTGCTTATACCGTGTTGTTCACGAATATGTTTATTGTTAAACATAAATTATTGTGACTGTTTTGCGCGTTTTGCACTTTTGCCTATGGGCTGGAGGTTTTGACGCCGCCGTGTCTGACTGTTGGTTCCTCCTGCCTCAATAAAGAGTGGCTTGTTCACAACTCTCTGCTCTCCTGCACCTGAATTCGCTACCAGTACGCACACACCTGACACACCTGACAGTGTTTAATTGCAAAATTGTAATTATTTTGCCACTATGGCCTATTTATTGACTTACCTCCCTAATCTTACTACATTTTCTCATACTGTATATAGATTTTTCTATTGTGTTATTGACTGTACATGTGTTTATCCCATGTGTAACTCTGTGTTGTTTGTGTCGCACTGCTTTGCTTTATCTTGGCCAGGTCGCAGTTGTAAATGAGAACTTGGTCTCAACCGGCCTACCTGGTTACATAAAGGTGAAATAGAATTTACAAAAACGTTTTAAAAAATATACACACTGTTATTCAACCCTTACCTTACCGGAGGACAATTTTGTTCAAACAGTAACTGAAATAGTTTGCACAACAGGATTGTTCACAACACTGTTCACAATTGACCGACAGTCTAAAGATGTGTTTAGGGGCTGAATTTAATTACCAAGTGATCAGATGTCTCACAATGGTTAAATGTAATCTTGAGTGAGCGCAGTGAAACTGGAGAAGTAGGGAATGTATGGTGGGAGGGGGGAGTACACTAGCAGTGTCATTTTTCTCAGGGTGATATTTTCCCCTTCCTACAGAGGTGACTTGTCGGGACAGGACTGTCCAGGGGCAATCGTGCAACTAATTTTAGTTTGTCTAGAAGTTCAGTGTAACGACTCTCGTGGGTTGAAGAAAGAGACCAAGGTGCAACGTGGTAGGCATTCATGATTTTTAATAAAACTAAACACCGCACAAAATAACAAAGTAGAAAAAACAAAAGCGAACAGTTATGTCAGGCAACAAAACAGCTAAACAGAAAATAACTCCCACAAAACCCAAATGGAAAATCACAACTTATATATGATTTCCAATCAGAGACAACGATAGACAGCTGCCTCTGATTGGGAACCACACATGGCAAAAACAACAAAGAAATAGAAAACATAGAATGCCCACCCTAATCACACCCTGACCTAAACAAAAATAGAGAATTAAAAGGCTCTCTAAGGTCAGGGTGTGACATTCAGTCCCTGTACACACAATGGGGACTGACTGCCTCCCTCCATGGAGTCACCATATACTTCTCTGTCAGAGACAGGTCAGACAGGGCCTCAGGTGCCCTGGGGGGGCTTGTTTGGCTTAAGACAGTTGAGTGGCCTAACCAGTGGGGGAAACCATACTTTTCTTACACCTGATGTCATTAACACACCATTATAGTTCCCTTTCAACAAATTGTTGTTTCTCAAGACATTACATGGACTGTTGAGACGCTTTGCAACAACATATGTGAAACATAAAGCATCTGTAGAATACTTGTTTGAGGCAAATTGTTTGAAATGTTTCCAAGTGTTACCGTATGTAATACAGCTGTGGTGGTAAGTTATGCGCACCACAGATTGCTTGTGCATCACTGATCTCTGTGGGTGCTTTCTCTCCTACTCAGGCAAATTAAAATGTGTCCCAGACAATGTAACAGTTGTTGGGTGTTTCAGAGCGCTTATTGTGTTGTTTTCTGTGCATATCGTTCCTGGCTCTTCAGATGAGCAGTCTTGCATGGCTCCTGCCATTATAACCTAACTTGATGCCTGTGCCAAGCATGTCATCTGCTACGGTTACCAACAACTGACATGTAAATATTTGTAGTCCCAATTACTGTATCACACAGAGAAAGGGCTGCTTGTAGACCCGCTCCCAAACTAAACACATCAATGATGGGTTCTGTCTGGCACTGCAGCATAAATCAAAGGGGAACCTGAGACACAATGCCAAATAGAATCTCATCTTCAAAAAGGGGAAAGGGTATTAAACTATGTTAACAGAGTGCATCACTCACCACTCCTTGGAACATTCAGTTGAATCTAATTAAAATGCATTTGAATGATTACAATGCTACATTAATGGCGCCAGAGAGAATGGCTGCCGTTTTACAGTCTCCATACCAATTGTGTGTTTTTTCGTGTTATTTGTAACTTATTTTGAATATAATGTTTCTGACCGAAAAGAGCTTCTAGACAGCAATTACTCACCTCGTATTGAAAGACAATTTTTTTCTTTAACGAATTGGACGAGAGGGATTTACTCCAGACACCCGACAAGGCCCTCATCCCCGTCATTGGCAGGAGAAAGAGACGAAGATATCGAGAACGAAGGTGAGGGTGCCTTGTAAGGATCCAGCGTAGAGTGGGGAATTTTTCTCTGCCATCGGTCCTATTAGCCAACGTACAATCATTGCATAAGAAAATAGACTAACTCCAAGCACGTATGTCCTACCAACGGGACATTAACAACGGCAATGTCTTATGTTTCACTGAGTCGTGGCCGAACGACGACATGAATAACATACAGCTGGTGGGGTTAGACACTGTATCGGCAGGATAGAACAGTAGCCTCTGGTAAGACAAGGGGTGTAGATCTATGTATATTTGTAAACAACTGGTGCATATCTAAGGAAGTCTCGAGGTTTTGCTCGCCTGAGGTAGAGTATGTCATGATAAGCTGTAGACCACACTATTTACCAAGAGAGTTTTCATCTATATTCTTTGTAGTTGTCTATTTACCACTACAAACCGATGCTGGAACTAAGACCGCACTCAATGAGCTGTATACGGCCATAAGCAAACAGGATAACTCTCATCCAGAGACGGCGCTCCTAGTGGCTGGGGACTTTAATGCAGGGAAACTTAAATCTGTTTTACCTCATTTCTACCAGCATGTTAAATGTGTAACCAGAGGGGAAAAAACTCTAGACCACCTTTACTCCACACACAGAGACACATACAAAGCTCTCACTCGCCCTCCATTTGGCAAATCTGACCATAATTCCATCCTCCTGATTCCTCCTTACAAGTAAAAACTTAAGCACGAAGCAAAAAAAGTGGTCAGATGCAGCAGATGCTAAGCTACATAACTGTTTTGCTATCACAGACTGGAATATGTTCCGGGATTATTCTGATGGCATGCTCGGAGTACACCACATCAGTCACTGGCTTCATCAATAAGGGCATCAATGATGTCGTCCCCCAAGTGACTGTACGTATATATCCCAACCAGAAGCCATGGATTAATGGCAACATCTGCACTAAGCTAAAGTCTAGAGGTGTCAATTTCAAGGCGCGGAACTCTAACCCGGTAGCTTAACAGAAATCTCTCTATGCCCTCCGACGAACCATCAAACAGTCAAAGCGTCAATATAGGACTAAGATCGAATCGTACAACACCGTCTCTGATGCTCGTCGGATGTGGCAGGGCTTGCAAACTATTACAGACTAGAAAGGGAAGCACAACCGCAAGCTTCCCAGTGACATGAGCCTCCCAGAGGAACTAAATTACCTCTATACTCGCTTTGAGGCAAGTAACACTGAAACATGCATGAGAGCATCAGCTCTTCCGGACGAATGTGTGGTCACACTCTTTGTAGCCAATGCGAGTAAGACTTTTAAACAGGTCAACATTCACAAGTCCAAAGGGCCAGAAGGATTACCAGGATGTGTACTCTGTACTCCAAGAACACTAAGGTAACCTGCCTAAATGACTACCGACATGTAGCACTCACGTCTGTAGCCATGGCGTGCTTTGAAAGGCTGGTCATGGCCATATCAACACCATTATCCCAGAAACCCTAGACCCACTCCAATTTGCATACCCCCCCAACAGATCCACACTGCCCTTTCCCACCTGGACAAAATTAACACCTATGTGTGCTGTTCATTGACTACAGCTCAGCGTTTAACACCATAGTGCCCTCAAACCTCCTCACTAAGCTAAGGACCCTGGGACTAAACACCTCCCTCTGCAACTGGATCATGGACTTCCTGACGGGCCGCCCCCCAGGTGGTGAGGGTAGGTAACAACACCATCCACCTCGCTGATCCTCAACACTGGGGCCCCTCAAGGGTGCATACTCAGTCCCCTCATGTACTCCCTGTTCACTCATGAATGCATAGCCAGGCACGACTCCGACACCATCATTAAGTTTGCTGATGACACAACAGTGGTAGGCCTGATCACCGACAACGATGAGACAGCCTATAGGGAGGAGGTCAGAGACCTGGCTGTGTGGTGCCAGGGAAACAACCTCTCCCTCAACGTAATCAAGACTAAGGAGATGATTGTGGACTACAGGAAAAAGAGGACTGAGCACGCCCCCATTCTCATCGATGGGGCTGTAGTGGAGCAAGTCGAGAGCTTCAAGTTCCTTGGTGTCCACATAACCAACAAACGGTCCTGTTTCAAGCACACCAAGACAGTCGTGAAGAGGGCACGACAAAACCTATTTCCCTTCAGGAGACTGAAAATATTTGGCATGGGTCCTCAGATCCTCAAAAGTTCTCCAGCTGCACCATTGAGAGCTGGTTGCATCACTGCCTGGTATGACAACTGCTCGGCCTCCGACCGCAAGGCACTGCAGAGGGTAGTGCATACGGCCCAGTACATCACTGGGGCCAAGCATCCTGCCATCCAGGACTTCTATACCAGGCAGTGTCAGAGGAAGACCCTAAACATTGTCAAAGACTCCAGCCACCCCAGTCATAGACTGTTCTCTCTACTACCGCACGACAAGCGGTACCGAAGCACCAAGTCTAGGTCCAAAAGGCTTCTCAACAGCTTCTACCCCCAAGCCATAAGACTCCTGAACAGCTAATCAAATGGCTACCCAGACTATTTGCATTGCCCCTCTCCCCCCTGCCCGTCTTTTATGCTGCTGCTATTCTCTGTTTATTATCTATGCATAGTCACTAATTCTACCTACATGTACATATTACCTCAATTACCTCGACTAACCAGTGCCCCCACACATTGACTCTGTACCGGTACCCCCTGTATATAGCCTCGCTATTGTTATTCTACTCTTTAATTATTTGTTACTTTTATTTCTTATTTTTTACTTATCTATTTTTTTTACTTAACATGGATTTTTCTTAAACTGCATTGTTGGTTAAGGGCTTGTAAGTAAGCATTTCACTGTAAGATCTACACCTGTTGTATTTGGCGCATGTAACAAATAATATTTGATTTGATTTGATAGGCGACAGTCATGGATGTCACTGTATGACACTCACCTTGTCAACTTACTCTTTTTAATAATTTTGTTTCTTTGGTTGTTTCTTTGTTTGTCTCTCCAAACAAACTGAGGATTTCTTTCTTTAAGACATAATTGACCATTAACAAATCTAGTGAATGAAACATGTTTTCATATATCCCATATTATATCACACGTATATTTCCTATAGTAGAAACTAAACAATCATTAGGGACATCTAGAAAGAGTTTCTAAGTTACATCAGTGTGTCACGGATTACAATTGTAAATGTGTGTCTACATACAGTAGTTATACAGTATTTTAAAGATATCTCCAGAAATGGAAATATATAGAGATCCATTTTGAATATAGGCCACATACTGATAAGATAAAAGGTAAATGACACCCGAAGGTCATATCTAGGCAAGAACAATGGTCAGACTACAACAGCTGAAGTGGTTTTTGCTGCCTTCCCTGCATGAGAAAAGTTTAATTATCTAAGTGCTAATAGTCTTGTCCACAGGACCACAGATAATTTAGTGCAAAGAATAATGGTCAATAGGTAAAGCTGGAATTAAGTTTAGGCGAGGATATTTAAATCCTCCGCCTACCAATGTTCTTTGGCTATAATTAAAGTGTCAGATTGCTTCCTAAAGGGATATGGCAGTCCTCAGTCTGTGACCATTGTAATGCATATTACAGAAACAATGGCAGAATCCTCATGAATCAGATCAGATCAATATGAATATTTTGTTCACATCAATTGGACCATAGCCAGGACCTATATCCTAGTTTGTGGAAGGTGGCAAGGATTACGTTTACTGACAGAGGGATGTGAAATGTAAAATGATGGCATGCCATTGAAGTTATTTTGTCATCTATAGAGGGTGGCAATTGTAAAAAATATAAACTGATTCACAGAGACAGAGCACATCTGCAGAGGCAGGTCAGCGGCAGTATGAGAGGAATGTGGATGAAGCCCATCCACGGTGCAGCATCTCCATGGAGAGCTCAGAGCGCAGCGCAACAGAGAAAGTGACATCAAGCAGGATGCATTTGCTTCCTGAAGCCCATTCAGTGTAGATAAGAGTTGGCAGTTGCTGCTGTTATCTCTGCAGCAGAAAAGCGGACCTTTCATCCACTGGCGTGCATCATTGAGGTGTGTGCACTCCGCAGCTTTTCTGTCCCAAGGGACAATTTTACTGCCATGGTTATCGACCTGGCAAAGGAAGATACACCTTTCTCATTCAGAATTCAACTCTCCTCTTCAACTACTCTTTTCGAACTGCTCTTGCGTTTTGGATTGCCTTGAATTGCTCAAGTCTTGTAAGGTAAGTTGTGTGTTTAGTAACTTTATTTCTAAGGCTATCCTTCAATTGTGCATGTTGAACGTGTGTCAATCAGATGGAATGTGGGACATTATGTTCCATTACATTTTTGCATGTTTGATGCTGCAACGCACTCGAAATCTACTTTTAGAAAATCTTTGTTGGAACATTATAGGACATTGTTCATTGCACATGCACCTTCTCATGTTGTGACATGGCATGCAGTTAGTTAGAAGCTACACAGGTAACGTCTTGTGATTTATTGCAGGGTGATGTGTGCTCACATGCATCCCTCAAGAATGTTACCTCTGACTGCCAAATTATGTAAACGATGGGGGAAGAACAAATCACAATTTCATGGGGATTTTCAGTAACTGTTATGATATACACAAACTTTAATCCTTGACATTATGTGTTGTCATAATTCTGTTTATCAAGATGTCTCATGAAAAAGATCAGGGAGTCCACACAAGATACCTTCAACTTGTCATGGATAATACATAAGGTGTGTTTATGCTTGGCTGTTATTATTATATTATATTATATCTTCCTGGGGCATCACTGCAGAGAGAGTCAACTGCTGCATTAACATTAGTACCATGTCTTCTTCACAAGCCCAGTCACGCAGAGTTAGTAATCCAGAATGATCTCTGCCATAGTACCAATAAACCATCTCTGATCCCAGGGTCTCCTGTCATCTACGGACTAATAGGTTTGGTACAGGGACCTTGTATCAGTCCAGACATTAGAGTCAGAAGTGCAAATTAGATCTTTCTCACTGGAAGGCACGTGGATGCCAGGGGGCCTGAGGAATGGGTTATTGCCGTCCTGGGTGTAATTTCAGAAGGAGACAGAGACCTGAGTCCTTTCTGGCAGTGTTTATGAGCTAACCACACCACAGCGCTGCAATATGTTCAGAGCTTTTCATGTGGCCCCCTTCATCATGCCTTAGCACGATGAGGAGGCGGGCGGGCAGACGACTGAAGAGATGTTGCTCTTCCACTCTGCTCCCACAGCTTTCAAACTCCAAGCTCCACAGGACGCTGACAACTGAACTCCACCCAAAATGGCGAGGATTTGAAGTTATGAGCATGCTGTAATCAAGATATGTGTAATGATAACTGTTTGAAGCATGTTCCTCCTGAACTGAACTATTTGAGGCATGCTCAGGGAGGAGCAAATCACGAAGCATGGCATTTGACTTTAAACCTCTACAAGATCGGTGTGTCCCCCACGGGACGGTTAAGCTAACGTAGGCTAATGTGATTGTAAGTAACATGAACATTTCCCAGGACATAGACATATCTGATATGAGCAGAAATCTTAACTTCTTGTTAATCTAACTGCACTGTCCAATTTACAGTACCTATTACAGTGAAAGAATACCATGTTATTATTTGAGGAGAGTGCACAATTATGAACTTGAAAATGTATTAATAAACCAATTAGGCACATTTGGGCAGTCTTGATACAACATTTTGAACAGATATACAATGGTTCATTGGATCAGTCTAAAACTTTGCACGTACACTGCAAATTCTAAATTACGCCTGGGCTGGAAAAATACATTATGGCCTTTTTCTTGCATTTCAAAGATGATGGTACCCAAAAAAACTTGTTTTGTCTTTGTTTTATCTTTTACCAGATCCAATGTTTTATATTCTCCTACATTAATTTCACATTTCCACAAACTTCAAAGTGTTTCCTTTCAAATGGTATTAAAAATATGCATATCCTTGCTTCAGGTCCTGAGCTACAGGCAGTTAGATTTGGGTATGTCATTTTAGGCGAAAATTGAAAAAAAGGGGTGGATCCTTAAAACAACATATTACATAAAAAGTTTAACCAGTTGAGTCTTATTGGTCCTTTCACTTTATTTCAGATGACAGTATAGTGACTTTAGATTGTTATCCACCCACAGCTGTTCGCAAACAATTCTTTATTTTTGAACAACTCTTTTTACTGACTCGAGAGTCAATTAATTTGTCCGAGTGACTTGTTCATTTTAGTCGTTCGGTTGACAATTTATGCTTTCTCCGCCAATGCGATCCAGAGGGTTTGTAATTGCGCAATTGCGGAGCCTCCAGAATCATGTCGAGGCCAAATCGAGCTCCATACTGCATCGCCGTGTACCTCCCAAATTCTGTAACAATTCAGAGGGCTCCATATAGCTCCGTATTAACATGATTGATTTACGGTAGGTGGGGGAGATCCTGTATAAACACAAACTCACTTCCTTGACAACTTTCTTCACAACAGCTCTACTCTGCTCTGCGAAGAGGAAAAGTATGAATGCTTTGACTTCTGTGGAGTCCACATCACAGTAAATGCTGTACGGCCACTGCAGATTGACCATGCAGAACCTTAAGGCTTACCAGCCGAAACACTTCTGTAAGTTTGTGCATATCCTATGACAACATTTTGTGACATTTGTGTTCGTTTTGGATTTCGGGGAGTGTTTTTTCAGCTGTTTGAGCACACAACATTTTTTATGGAGGCAAGCCGAAGTCTGTAGCCGAAGTCTATGCCCCTTCGTCGGTGTTTGGTCAACAGTAGGGAATCTTCAATAAAGTCTTTGTGTCACTCCCTGACCATAGAGAGCTTTTTTATTCTTTATTTTGGTTAGGTCGGGGTGTGACTAGGGTGGGTAATCTAGGTTGTTTTATTTCTATGTTGGCCTGGTATGGTTCCCAATCAGAGGTAGCTGTTTATCGTTGCCTCTGATTGGGGATCATATTTAGGCAGCCATTTCCCCACTGTGTTTTGTGGGATCTTGTTTATGTGTAGTTAGTTGCCTGTGAGCACTCCATAGCTTCACTTGTCGTTTGCTCTTTATTGTTTTTTTTGTGCGGTTCACTTCTAATAAAAACGTCGAACCGATTTCACGCTGCGCTTTGGTCCGAATGTTATTACGACGATCGTGACACTTAGTCATTCAACGAGAGATGACTCGTTTTCATGCACATTTTTTTTCATTCAGAAATACTGCACCAAACATCTTAGATAATTTATTGAGTTATCTTAGATAAATTCTGACTATTTTGTGGAAGTGTATACTAACTATGGTGTCTCAAAATGGACAAACAGTAATATTGCCACTTTCCTTATTTTTCAAGTGAAGGTCTTTTAAGGGAGTATGCGAGCGGGTTCGCCTAGCTGAGTTTGGCTAGCCGCCAGCCCAACTGACTTGCGAGCTCCTGCACCTCATTGGCTCTGGAGATGTGCTCCGACCAGCAACTGTCTATCATGTGCGCAAGGGGAAATAGATCATGCTGCAGGCAGAATAAAGAAAGAAAAATGTTTAGAACTATTAAATGATTATTGAATGCTACTTGATGGACATAGCTTTTAGTAGAACCAAAACATACACAAACTGCCTCTGCTCAACACGCAAACTTGAGAATGAATCGTTGTGGGGGGCTGTTGCAAGCAGTGTCATTCCGTCAAGAGTCCTTCACACTCTAGTCTGGTTGCAGCCGCAACAAGACCTAGTTTCAAAGGTATCAATAAACAATGTTATTTGAATGCCTAGCAATCACAAGTGTACATTGTTTGAAGCACACTTTTATAAGTCTCAATCACAAAGGACAGCTCCAATAACAAACCCCCTATGGCAAATGAGAGACTTGTAGAATCATGATTCTTTTGCATTTTTAGTTCATCATTTTCTGGTAGGGGTCCTGCGTGCTCTGGGTATTAATGAATCAAATGAACAAAATTAGTCAAAATATTTGTTCAGTAAAAAGAGATGAACTTCCCATCACTACTGACAGGATTAACACAAAAATGGTGCTATGAGTCATGGGCAGCATTTATAATTTTGCTCTAACTTAATTCAATTTGAACAATTGATGACCTTGCACCAGCAGAGTAATCAATATCAAATGGACTTAATATATTGTGTAGGGTCACATTCATTGTTAGTTCTCTAATCCTTATCCATTGCTGCCAAGTGTATTCAGCATTTTTGTGCCCTCTGCTGTCTGTGACTGTCAATCTCATACGAGTCCAGATTTCTAATAGATGTTTTTGCAAACAACTTAAAATAGTACATCTCATGAGGATACCCAAGAATTGTGATGTTTATAGCCCAGAAGTGTTTTTAAAAAAGGTGAATATTTCTGAATGGCTAGGTTCTTCACAAGGTGCCGTTTCACTTGACTTTGGCTGGTATTGGCAGCTTATAAAAGCATTTCATGGACCCACAATTAAATAGGACATGGGAAACAGGGCTATATGACATATATGATATGTTTTTATCATTATCTGTGACCTTCAGGAATCCCTTAGGACCTCTATGGCCTTCAGCCTCAGTATTGACATAGAGTTGCAGAGATTACTCCGGTGTACAGTATGGTTTTGTGTGTTAGGATTAGGCTTGGGCAGTATACTGTTTATACCATATACCGTGTTACTCCATTGCTTATTACTTTAAACTAACTATCTAACTATCTTTTAGAAAGAAATAGTGCTCCTTGTGTGCACTGCCAGTAATACCGTATACCCTTGTATGGTACAGGAACGGTATGAAGATGTGGATACCGCCTAAACCTAATTAGGGTTGATGCTATACTGGAAAATATGCATCATATTTGTGTTTGAATGGTTAACTGTGGGACCATGTCAAGGGTTGGGGTTAGGGTTATGCAAAGTCAGTTTAGCAGGAGTGCACTGTCCATAACTCATCAGCACAGTCACGCATACTTGTCAGATCTGTGAATAAACATAGTGTTCACGCAACACCCTCCCACCTAAATGGGTGCCGACCCTCCCCTTCCCTTAGGACTAGGAGTCTTCCACTAGTGTTTACAGTACACTACACAGCTGACATACCAGCGCTATCTAACAGCATGTTAGAGGGCATGAGTCAAGCCAGAGAATGTGGTGAGTGGTCTTGGCCTGAACGCCACGGCTCAGGCATGGCACTCACTGCAGGGAGGAAACGCACCTCTGTTTGGTTCTGCAGCCTTGTGAAATGTTCCTCTATTACACAAGCATCTCCCATAGAGCTCTGAGCTGGCAGGTTACTGGTAATGGTCAGTTCTGGGTACTTTCATGTCCTGATCAAGTGCACTGATTTCAGGAGACTTGGGCCGGAACTCTCAACCGTTACAGACTGCTGATAGTAGATCTTCTGCAGTGCTCTGCACATAGATGATGTCCCTCAGCCAGGTTCAGCATGAGTACTGAGTGGGTCATGCTAAATGACTACCAATTTCTAAATAGTCCCTCCATCCCTTCAGCCTTGATTTATATCAGGTTACTGTTGATGATACTAGCGGACCTCGTACAGTCTGTGACTAGAGGCTTGACAAGTTGTCCTTGGTCAATACTGTCTATTCAAAGAGATGGCATCACCCCTCATGTAATGGGCTAAGTTTAGTGGAGCTTTGTGCCGTCAATTATTTGTAAAAAGAAACTTAAAAGACGATGGTCTGACCTTTTTTCCATCATGATATCCCATAATAATGTCATCAGAGAGGCTTTCAGAGCGACAGCCCAGGCCCTCACAACAGACCTTGTATCTGTTTCTATTCGTTATTTTATGATCTCAAAATTGTATGAGATGCATGAAATTGTCTTTTTTGTTTCCCCCCAATATTGGTGATTAATATCCTCAATTTCAGTTGATCCGAAAAGGAAAAACAAATGATACAGAGAAGGAAAAAAAAAGTTTTTTTTTGTTGTGTCTGTACTGTTCATCAGGTCTGCAGTGCAGCAGGCAGTATGTACTGTACATATGGGGTTGTGCTTACGTCACGAAACTATTTAGTATTCCATGACTTGTCACGGATGAATGCACTCTTATCCGGCAAAAAGTTGCAATTAAACATAATGACTTCCAAATGGTTTTCACTAAGCATATAGGAAACTAAATCAGCAGTTGCTGAGAGGGGGCATATTGAGCAATAACATTCACTAGAATGTATAATGGGCTAGGTTACATCAAGTAAGTGATATATAAAGTTAACTGCAAGAATCCTGTGTGGGAATACAGTCGTTTTTATCCTGTATCAGAATGTTTTCTTAGAGAGGTTACTTTGAACCACCAACGATGATTAGTATGCCTATCTCACTGTGTGCTGACGAACACAAAGAACAGCTGCAAAGCACACACGTACGCACGCGCACACATGCACACACCCCTGCACGCGATCATACACACGCCGTGTCTTTGGACTTGATGTGGATATGGAGAGTAAATGTTGGAATTCCTATCAATGCTGATTGGAGTCCTGATCTGAGCCCAGCTCTGTCCCCTCGTTGCCTCAGAAATGTTTGTCTTTCAGTGGTGGACTGCACACTCTGGTCTGACAGCATACATACCCCCCTCCCTCCCTCCCCCCACCCACATACACACACACACACACGCATGAATGAATACACACACATGCGCACACACCACAACACACACACAAATGCGATGCTGTCATTAATCAAGAGTGCTCTGGTGGTGTTTCCCTGCATTGTACCATTCATAGAGGCTGCCGGCTGCCTGCGTGTGCCTGCCAGTCAGGGGACCTCCCACTGGTACAGTACAGCAGAGATCTGGCCCTGGGCAATCTGGAACTGTTACATCACTGAACAGAACAGGCCCATTATTTCAGAGGAGAGTCATTCTTTTCATCTAGTCTTCACATCTCTCCAGATTAGCAGAAATGCTTACCTCAGCCTGGCATATAGAACGATTTATCATATTGATATAGTCTGTATTGAGTTGTGGTTGGATGTCAGAAATAATGCTCATATCCACTGATATTGGAATTACATGCCCCATGACCAAATGATCAAACCTGCATCTGTGAAAAAGCGTAGTGGTATTGTAGTTATGTTGGAGGGATGTGTGAGTTTTTCTGTGTGTGGTTTGGCCCAAGCTCTGAGAGGAGAAGATTCATGAATTAGAGTTATTTATTTTCTGCTGAGAATAATAGGTGACCACACTGTTCTTAGCCAGGCTGTTAGCCTCAGTCCTGAGCCAGGCTGGTAGCCTCAGTCCTGAAGGCTGATAGACTCAGTCCTGAGCCAGGCTAGTAGCCTCAGTCCCGAGCCAGGCTGGTAGCCTCAGTCCTGAGCCAGGCTGGTAGCCTCAGTCCTGAAGGCTGGTAGCCTCAGTCCAGAGCCAGGCTGGTAGCCTCAGTCCTGAGCTAGGCTGGTAGCCTCAGTCCTGAGCCAGGCTGGTAGCCTCAGTCCTGAGCCAGGCTGGTAGCCTCAGTCCTGAAGGCTGGTAGCCTCAGTCCTGAGCCAGGCTGGTAGCCTCAGTCCTGAGCCAGGCTGGTAGCCTCAGTCCTGAAGGCTGGTAGCTTCAGTCCTGAGCCAGGCTGGTAGCCTCAGTCCGGAGCCAGTCTGGTAGCTTCAGTCCAGAGCCAGGCTGATAGCCTCAGTCCTGAGCCAGTCTGGTAGCTTCAGTCCTGAGCCAGGCTGGTAGCCTCAGTGGAAAGGTGTTCTAACATTCCCCCACACAAGGGCTATTTAGGCCAGCTCTGAATAGAACTGTCACGCCCTGACCATAGAGAGCCCTTAGTTCTCTATGGTGTAGTAGGTCAGGGCGTGACTAGGGGGTGATCTAGTATAGATATTTATATGTGGGTGCTGATATAGTTCCCAATTAGAGGCAGCTGTTTATCGTTGCCTCTGATTGGGGATCATATTTAGGTAGTTTGTTTCCCCACCTGCATTTGTGGGATATTATTTTGTGTTTTGTGCATGTGCACCACGTAGTCACGTTTCGTTGTTAGTTTATTTGATTTATTGTTTTGTTTTGCTAAGTTTCACTTTATAATAAGTATGTGGAACTCAACATCCGCTGCGCCTTGGTCCGTCTCTCCTCACGTTCGTGACAAGAACCAACTGGAGGGGCATGAATAGCCTTAACTGGGGCCCTAGGACTGGGGCCTCAGTGTATGTTTAGGGATAGGGAAGGAGTGCAGGAAATGAAGGCGAGATAAAAATCCATCCCACTTGTCTGTCCACCCCACAACACATGATTAGAGTGGAGGGTAATGGCACTGTAATAGTACCAAACAATGAGGAGCTATCAAATAGTGCCCACTTGTCTATCTTCATAGTAGCATATGATGCAATACACTGCATCATCGTGCATGAGTCATTGAACACAAGAAGGGAGGGTGCTGAGGGACACTGGACAAAGCATGTTGTCAGAACGGGTATAGATTTTAAAGTGCTAGGTCAAGAAGATGAATATGAACTCATTGATCCTCCTAAATCTACAGTAGTCTGTCTTAAAGTTTGTCTGTAAGGCAGTTACTCCCTTCTTTGTTGCAGGTTAGGAAACCTCCTATGCTTCCAACCACCTCTTAGGAGGCAGGAAGCAGGCCCACACAGGATGCAGGAGGCAGTGTAGTCAGTGCTGGGGTTCTTGTGTGGGGGAATGTTGTCTCCAGCCTCCTTATCCTTCTTCTTCTTCTTCTCATGGTTTGATGCTACTGCTGCTGGGCAGTGGGTACTACAGAACAGATCTGGAGTTAGAAAGAATAAGGATGGGCAAAGATGTGCTGGTGCAGTGACAAAACCACACATCAGAGCCCTCCAGGATTAGAGTTATACCCACTGTAGTGGCGTAAGCCAGTGAAAAGCCACTGGCACAGGAGAGAGCTGTCCAACGTGCCCACAACAATCAGCTTTCCAAACGTTACTCTTTTCTGATGAAGTTCCCATTTATTGTGCGTATAAAATATAATATCTCCAATACACCTATTCCTATACAAAAGGTACAGAGAGATGCAATTCTATAAGCTGTATCTGTGATAAGGGAAGATCTGTATGCCTTCTCCTCTCACCTGTGCCAACCCTTCCTGGTCACCTGTGCTAACCCTTCCTGGTCACCTGTGCTAACGCTTCCTGGTCACCTGTGCTAACCCTTACTGGTCACCTGTGCCAACCCTTCCTGGTCACCTGTGCCAACCCTTCCTGGTCACCTGTGCCAACCCTTCATGGTCACCTGTGCCAACACTTCCTGGTCACCTGTGCCAACCCTTCCTGGTCACCTGTGCTAACCCTTCCTGGTTACCTGTGCCAACCCTTCCTGGTCACCTGTGCTAACCCTTCCTGGTTACCTGTGCCAAACCTTCCTGTTTACCTGTGCCAACCCTTCCTGGTCACCTGTGCCAACCCTTCCTGGTCACCTGTGCCAACCCTTCCTGGTCACCTGTGCTAACCCTTCCTGGTCTAAAGGTGTTCTTTAGTGTACAAAACAAGTTCAAATAACCCTTGACAGATAACATACACACAACACATAAACAGGCAAAACTGCTCCTACAGACACCACTGACGTAGAACATTGACATGACATGAGGACAGAATGCATTTAGGATGATCTAGAGTGAGGGGCTCGTCATTGTGAGGATAATGAAGCCAGTCGGGAGCTTGTCTTAGGTGGGGACCCTCGGGGACACATGACATTGCGTGTGTATGTGACATCACTTAGCGTGATTAAGGCGGCAGAGGCAACCTGATGAAGCCTGCTGCACGTGCCCACTCAGTGACTCTTAAGGGAATTGAATAATTCTGATGTGGATGTTGTGTCTAGGGCAATAGCTCTAACAGCTGAGCGTCAATCATAGGGTGGTACCTCATCAGTTATGGTTGGGTGTCAGTGGGTGTTAGTATAGATGAAATAAGCTACCTCATTACTAATTCTATTACTGTCCATTGATGTATTATTTTTGACCAAGCTCTGTTTTTATTTTGGTCCTCTGTTTAGACTGCCACTGATTTAAAATGCTGTTTTCCTGTGTATGCATTATGCAACTGCAAACAGTAGTTTATGGCATTGTTAAACAAATGACATGTTGAACAGACATCTCCTAATGGCTTGGCACAGTGCATTGTACAAACAGAAATGCTTGTGCACCTTTTGAGAAGTTTAACTTCAACTTCATAAAAAAACAAAAATAAAAAAATGACTATAGTAAATGGCTATTAAGTGCCAAATAAAGTAACAGGGTTGACTGTAACAGGGTTGATGATAACATCTTAAATCAGCCATAAATATTATAGGGCACTTCATTTAATATAAAAGGCTTTTAAAATTCAATATGGGTACACAATTTCTACTTACACATCAGAGGACACAAAATGCATTATTTTCGTGGAATGACCCTAATACAGCACGACTATAATGATGGTAATGAGAGACTGTGTGACACCTTTGGATACTTCCCCAGACTCAACAATACCAGGGAAGAGCCTACTCAGCTATTCCAGACCCAGGGGTCTGAAGACATTGACATTCATGATTGAGATGAATGGGGGATGAATCTGCCCCTGATTTAAATAGTTTTACTCTGCTGATTGCTTCACGCCAGAAGCACCATCCCAGTCAGTGGGCTCAGCTGGGGGAACACACTGCCGGTTGGATTAACTAACTACAACCTCATTGTCCCCTTCTGGGTTTATGACCCTTGCTATGAGCCTCTATCTACACTTTATAGAGCGTTGTTTAAGTATGTAGAGAGGGGCATTATTTGCAGCCTGGAGACTCTCCAGTGGAGAGGCCTGCTCTCTACAGGAGTTTGGCACAAGTTTACATTGGGGAAATTAAAGATGGAGTGGTGAGAGCAAGTGAACTCTTTCAATATGCTGCCTCATGTAACAGCAACAATGCTCATCAAGAAATGATACAGCTACAATATTATGAATACACCATAAAGACTGCCAGTGACTTAAGTTAAAGTTGTCCCACTTTTTATTTTTTATTTATTTTTTATTTCACCTTTATTTAACCAGGTAGGCTAGTTGAGAACAAGTTCTCATTTACAACTGCGACCTGGCCAAGATAAAGCATAGCAGTGTGAACAGACAACAGAGTTACACATGGAGTAAACAATAAACAAGTCAATAACACAGTAGAAAAAAAGAGAAAAAAAAGAGTCTATATACATTGTGTGCAAAAGGAATGAGGAGGTAGGCGAATAATTACAATTTAGCAGATTAACACTGGAGTGATAAATGATCAGATGGTCATGTGCAGGAAGATATACTGGTGTGCAAAAGAGCAGAAAAGTAAATAAATAAAAACAGTATGGGGATGAGGTAGGTAAATTGGGTGGGCTATTTACCGATAGACTATGTACAGCTGCAGCGATCGGTTAGCTGCTCAGATAGCAGATGTTTTAAGTTGGTGAGGTAGATAAAAGTCTCCAACTTCAACGATTTTTGCAATTCGTTCCAGTCACAGGCAGCAGAGAACTGGAAGGAAAGGCTGCCAAATGAGGTGTTGGCTTTAGGGATGATCAGTGAGATACACCTGCTGGAGCACGTGCTACGGGTGGGTGTTTCCATTGTGACCAGTGAACTGAGATAAGGCGGAGCTTTACCTAGCATGGACTTGTAGATGACCTGGAGCCAGTTGGTCTGGCGACGAATATGTAGCGAGGGCCAGCCGACTAGAGCATACAGGTCACAGTTGTGGGTGGTATAAGGTGCTTTAGTAAAAAAATGGATGGCACTGTGATAAACTGCACCCAGTTTGCTGAGTAGAGTATTGGAAGCTATTTTGTAGATGACATCGTCGA
The DNA here is from genome assembly GCF_013265735.2 of Oncorhynchus mykiss. NCBI lineage: Eukaryota > Metazoa > Chordata > Actinopteri > Salmoniformes > Salmonidae > Oncorhynchus > Oncorhynchus mykiss. The sequence continues at coordinate 68,143,809 of NC_048569.1, read as the reverse complement.
AGTTGAGGATCGGTAGGATAGTCAGTTTTACTAGGGTAAGTTTGGCGGCATGAGTGAAGGAGGCTTTGTTGCGGAATAGGGCTACTGAGTCTGCTGAGTCTGCCGATAAGAATGTGGTAATTGACAGAGTCGAAAGCCTTGGCCAGGTCGATGAAGACGGCTGTTTTTTATCGATGGCGGTTATGATATCGTTTAGTACCTTGAGCGTGGCTGAGGTACACCCGTGACCGGCTCGGAAACCAGATTGCACAGAGGAGAAGGTACGGTGGGATTCGAGATGGTTAGTGATCTGTTTGTTGACTTGGCTTTCGAAGACCTTAGATATGCAGAGCAGGATGGATATAGGTCTGTAAAAGTTTGGGTCCAGGGTGTCTCCCCCTTTGAAGAGGGGGATGACTGCGGCAGCTTTCCAATCCTTGGGGATCTCAGACGATATGAAAGAGAGGTTGAACAGGCTGGTAATAGGGGTTGCGACAATGGCGTAGTTTCAGAAATAGAGGGTCCAGATTGTCAAGACCAGCTCATTTGTATGGGTCCAGATTCTGCAGCTCTTTCAGAACATCTGCTATCTGGATTTGGGTAAAGAAGAAGCTGGGGATGCTTGGGCGAGTAGCTGCGGGGGGGGGGGGGGGGGTGCTGTTGGCCGAGGTTGGAGTAGCCAGGAGAAAGAAATGGCCAGCCGTTGAGAAATGTTTGTTGAAGTTTTCGATTATCATGGATTTATCAGTGGTGACCGTGTTACCTCTGCCTCAGTGCAGTGGGCAGCTGGGAGGAGGTGCTCTTGTTCTCCATGGACTTTACAATGTCCCAGAACTTTTTGGAGTTAGCTACAGGATGCAAATTTCTGCTTGAAAAAGCTGGCCTTTGCTTTCCTGACTGACTGCGTGTATTGGTTCCTGACTTCCCTGAACAGTTGCATATCGCGGGGACTATTCGATGCTATTGTATTCCGCCACAGGATGTTTTTGTGCTGGTCGAGGGCAGTCAGGTCTGGAGTGAACCAGGGGCTATATCTGTTCTTAGTTCTGCATTTTTTGAACGGAGCATGCTTATCTAAGATGGTGAGGAGGTTACTTTTAAAGAATGACCAGGCATCCTCAACTGACGGGATGAGGTCAATATCCTTCCAGGATACCCGGGCCAGGCCGATTAGAAAGGCCTGCTCGCAGAAGTGTTTTAGGGAGCGTTTGACAGTGATGAGCGGTGGTCGTTTGACTGCGGGCCCGTAGCGGATACAGGCAATGAGGCAGTGATCGCTGAGATCCTGATTGAAGACAGCGGAGGTGTATTTGGAGGGCAAGTTGGTCAGGATATCGTCTATGAGGGTGCCCTTGTTTACAGATTTAGGGTTGTAGGTTCATTGAGATTTGTGTGAGATTGAGGGCATCTAGCTTAGATTGTAGGACTGCCGGGGTGTTAAGCATATCCCAGTTTAGGTCACCTAACAGAACAAACTCTGAAGCTAGATGGGGGGCGATCAATTCACAAATGGTGTCCAGGACACAGCTGGGAGCTGAGGGGGGATCGGTAGCAGGTGGCAACAGTGAGAGACTTATTTCTGGAGAGAGTAATTTTTAAAATTAGTAGGTCGAACTGTTTGGGTATGGACCTGGAAAGTATGACGGAAAATGTTATAGTTGGGTATGGAAATCTCAGAATTTTTGGTGGTCTTCCTAAGCCAGGATTCAGACACGGCAAGGACATCAGGGTTGGCAGAGTGTTCTAAAGTAGTGAGTAAAACAAACTTAGGGAGGAGGCTTCTGATGTTGACATGCATGAAACCAAGGCTTTTTCGATCACAGAAGTATACCTCCACATCACCCGCGGAACAAAGGAGTAGTAGTATGAGGGTGCGGCTAAAGGCTATCAAAACTGGTCGCCTAGAGCGTTGGGGACAAAGAATAAAAGGAGCAGATTTCTGGGCATGGTAGGGCATAATGCGCAGACAGGGGTATGTTGGGGTGCGGGTACAGCGGAGGTAAGCCCAGGCACTGGGTGATGATAAGAGAGGTTGTATCTCTGGACATGCTGGTTGTAATGTGTGGGAGGTGGTACAAAGGAGGTATCAGAGGGATGAAGAGTGGAACTAGGGGCTCCATTGTAAACTAAAACAATGATAACTAACCTGAACAAGACTATACAAGGCATATTGATATTTGAGAGAGACATACAGCAAGGCATAAAGTAATTGCAGGTGTTGATTGGGAGAGCTAGCTAAAACAACAGGTGAGACAACAACAGCTAATCAACTAACACAACAACAGCAGGTAAAATGGCGATGAATAGGCAGAGAGGGTCGGATTAACTACACACAGAGCCTGAGTTCGCGGCTGGGGCCGACAGATAAAAAATAAATAAACAGAATGGAGTACCGTGATTAATGGACAGTCCAGCATGCATCAGCTATGTAGCCAAGTGATCATAGTGATCATAGTGTCCAGAGGGTGCAGCAGTAGAAGGAACAGGGGAGCCGCCACTACGCTAGCACTCGGGCGGCACGGCGTTTAAAGTTAGTAGCCCTCCGACGGAGGCCGGTTGAAGGCACCGCGGTTGGAGTATTCGTCGGCAGACCAGTCGTGGTGGTGCGGCAGGGGGCCGTGTCGACAGAGAATCCAAGCCAGATGGCGAAAGAGGTATTGTAGAATTTAGTTTGCTAGTCGGGAGATGCGCTTGGCTCACGGCTAATTGGTGCTAGCTTCGTGGCAGTGGCGTTAGCCACTATAGCCAATCGGTAGCAGCGGTGAACCGGTACCAAGGTCCAGAGTTTACAGCAAGGAGGATACTCCGGTGGAGTATTGGGCTCTAGCCGTGTATGAGTGGGGTTCGGATGAACAGCTGAGTAGGCCGGGAGGTGGGCCTCAGGGATATCTTCGGTACTGGATGCCACGGTGAGTGTAAGCTAGCTGTGAGTTAGCTAGCTGCAAGCTGTGAGCTAGCTAGCTGCAAGCTAGCTGTGAAGACCAGAAGTAGTGGTCCAGGGATTACGGCAGGAATCCGGCGTTGTTGTGGAGAGACAGTCCGATACTGGTAGACTGGTGAGTATTATCCAGGCTAAGAACAGGGCTGACATCTGTGCGGAAGGTAAAAGCCGCTAGCAGTGGCTAACAATGACTAAATAGCTTGTAGCTAATTAGCTGGTTAGCTTCTGGAGGTTCTTGAATGTGTTCTAAAGTAAAAAAATAAATAAGAATAATAGCGATGCCGTATCACATTGGGTGAGGCAGGTTACCGGAAGGTATAATCAAATTAAAAATCGAAAAGAGATTGAAAATAAAGTTGAAATATATATACAAAAAATACAAAAGAGACACGAACAAAACGTCTTCACTGCTACGCCATCTTGGTTTACTCGCCATCTTGGTTTACTTGATGAAAGCTAGTGTGAGCCTGGTTGTGGAGGAGAGTGTCTAAGCTGAGCTGAGCAGTGTGAAGAGGACACATCAGCTGGCATAGAGAACACTTAACAACGCACTTCTCTGCCTGAGAGGTGACCACAGACTGGCCTTTAACTGGCAACGCCCAAGTAATAACTATAATGGCTTCTCTCCAAAGGCCATCTCTCATTAAGAAGTTCTTTGCCAAGTTACTCAAGTTATATATTGTTGAAATATGAAATGCATGACCATGATAGCAATTGAAAGGGAACAGTTTGGAGTTTTTGGGAGAACACAACTATACCTTTCGCCGCATTTGTTGATAACTAAATCTGAAAATACTGTGGATACATTAAGTAACATGATAAGAATATTCCTGGAAAATGTGTGGTCAGTGAAACAAGGGTTTGAGTGAGAGGACTAACTGGTGTCTCCAAGTGGCCACACACCTCTCCAAAGTGTGCACAGTTTCTAAGTCATTGCAATTAACTTTTATGACTCAAAGAAGTCTTGAACTATAAGGTGTTTTTTTGAGCTCTCCTAGCTGTGTTGTTGAGGAACTAGAGCAAGCACACTTGTAGTTGCTTTATTTCTAACACAACCCTGTATCCCCACCATCACATAATTACTGTTGTTGTTTATTCAATCCAAAAATGGTCCATTATAAATCACAATCTGAGTCAGGTGGCATCATTTGAAAGCCTGTTTTATTGCCAACATGACTAGCTAAGGTCACAGTGGTAGGTGGTAGGCTTTCACAATGCAATTTAGACTGCATTCAGGTGCGTGTGACACAGCATTTTTTTCTTCACAAAAGACAAACATAGGCTCATTATCTTCAGAACAACCCAGGGTATTCCAGCCCCAGGGTTCTGAAGACAGTGACATGCAAGCATTTCGCTACACTCGCATTAACATCTGCTAATCATGTGTATATGACAAATACAATTAGATTTTGATTTGGGTATGACACCATGTCATTAAACATAGTGATCATAAATGTTGACGCTGTATATAACATGAGATTTATGATATGGAAATCTGAAGTGCACATTTGGACTCACAGGTGTTTGGTTTGCTTGTATGACATCAAAGCGGTATTTATTATAATCCTCAACATCTCATCTTTCAAAATACATAGAGTCCTCTTAATTTACAGCATTTCGCTCAATCAAACAACAAAACATATGCAAATGTTGCCCAATTAGTAGGAGGGATTGAGGCAATTGGTTGTCGCGTGTGGTGCTCAAGTTCAGAATGGCTGTCAGTCAGACCCATATAATGCTGTGAAGCGCAGAGCTAGAGCTCTGACGTCATGTATAGCATGTTACTGTACAGCCACTGCGTTCCAATTTAGGCGTTTTCAACCAGTGTACGTACGGGGTACGAGTGTAAAGGTCTACCATGTAATCACTATTTTTACCCGGTATTAATATAAAAAAAGGATAGACACTGAAGACAATGTTTTAGATCATGTTTAAAAAGTATCATATAAAACCCTTATTTGAGTTTTTTTTACACATTTCTAACCATTCTGAACATTGTGAACATTGTAAGCTAATCTCTCATGAGGACAGTTTGTATGAAGTGACAGCTAAATGATTTGTTCATGGCAGGGTGTTCAGGCTGTGAGTAATAATGCTGCACTGTAAATTCCCCATGATGCTGAGTAAAACAAGTTTGTATAGTAAATCATACAATAACCATAATCCAGTCAAACTGATCTGATGGATGTATGAATCAGGTTGGACTCATAGTACTCCTCTCCGATGCCTGAATGAAAGCTGATGACACCGTCTGATGTTGGGTCCTTTAATGTACTTTTAATGACTGATTTGCCTCTTTACCCTTCACTACAAACATATGTAGCAGCCATCCTGAGTGGGTTGTAATGGTGATGTTGTGCCTGGTCCTCTCCTCAGGTGACAAAGGCCCCAGGGGAGCCCCAGGGGAGGGAGAGGCTGGCCTGGTGGAGGGTTGGCAGCATGAAGCATCTGGCCATCTCCAAGTGGCTTAGTCAGCTGGGTCTGCCGCAGTACTGCACTCTGTTTGACGAGGAGTATGACGGAGTGGAGGTAAGAGCAGAACTCAGCCTGATTCCCTATGCAGAAACGTACGCACAAGCAAGCACAAACAGACACACTGACACGACACACACAAACGCATACACACTAAAGAGAACACACGTAGACACTAAAGAGAACACACATAGTCTGCTGATGAAGCAGATCAGTGGAAAAGACTACCAAAGCACAGCAGTGTGTCTCAAATGACCCACTCAGCCAAAAGCAGTGAAAGTAGTTGTAGCAAAATAAAAACTAAAGTCAACAGAGATGCATTTAATTCAAATCGGATGAATTAACTTTTACCCATCGTCATGGATAGGTTTTGATTTATAGATTACATTTCCTCTGTGAATGCAGTCTGCAATCCTCAAATTCTTCCACAGAGTGATCGATCCAGGGAAAATAAAATCATATAGCAATATCCCTGCCCTGGGAAATCCATCAATTCAACGAGAAAAAAACACCCTCTTACCCTGGATCCCTAAACTGCAGGCCTAAAATACGATTCCTAGTATAGATTTAAAGCTGCGGCCGCCCAGAGCCTGCGGACACTATGTGAGGAATGTGTGTGAGCAGGGCAGAAGTGGTTGATGGTGTGTGAGCCCTGGGCTGTCGTGGTGATGTGTCATGTTGTATAAAGGATTGGAGACAGGCGCAGGAATACGTATTAGGGGGGGTTTAATACTCCACCCAAAAATACAACATGCCATGAAAGGCACAGGGATGAAGCCAAAAACAAACACGTATACAAAAAGAAAGGGATGTAACCCAAACAAAAAAGCGAGGTTAAACCTCTAACAAATACACGGGACGAGCCCCGTAATAACAAGTGCACAAGTGGTGATCCAAGATGGCGTAGCAGTCAGACGTCTTTTGTCCTCGTCTTGTCATGTCCTGTGTATATATCTTTTTAATCTTTTTTCTTCGCATTTATTTAAAAATATATTTTTCTTAAACTCAACTTCAACATACTCTCCTGCAATCTGGCTCACCCAATGTGGTATGGATCTGCTATTTTCTTTACTTTTGAACCGGAACCCCAACAGAAGCTAGCCAGCTAACTAGCGAGTAGTCAGCTAGCCACTGATAGCGGTCATCAGCTACCTTTAGCCCGGACAATTCTCGCTAGTCTGCACAGCGTGACTCAAACCAGAGCAAATCTGACTTATTTTTCTCCATATTTCCGGATTCCTACCGCAAGCTAGCCGCGGCCCGCTAGCCAACTGTTACCTGAAGAGGCCAATCGGAGAAATTCTTTGGCCACTATACCTATTTTTCCAATTGGTCTGGACCCTTTTACCACACAGAGCCCTGCTGATCCATGACGACTGATCTGCCGACGTAACCGCACGAGGGGGCTACAACAGACTTCTAACGTCGCAACGTCCCTCTAAGGCTCTTCTGCTAGCTTGCTAGCCCCGGCACACTAGCTGCCTGAATCGCCGTGTCTCACTGGACCCCTATGATCACTCGGCTACGCATGCCTCTCCCTAATGTCAATATGCCTTGTCCATTACTATTTTGGTTAGTAATTATTGCCTTATTTCACTGTAGAGCCTCTAGTCCTGCTCAATACGCCTTAGTTAACCCTTTAGTTCCACCTCCCACACATGCGGTGACCTCACCTGGTTTAAATTATGTTTCTAGAGACAATATATATATTTTTTGTCTGTATATTATGCCTTGAACCTATTCTACCGTGTTCCGAACGTACTAGACGACCAGTTCTTATAGCCTTTAGCCGTACCCTTATCCTACTCCTCCTCTGTTCCTCTGGTGATGTAGAAGTTAATCGAAGCCCTGCAGTGGCTAGCTCCACTCCCACTCCCCAGGCGCTCTCATTTGTTGATTTCTGTAACCGTAAATGCCTTGGTTTCATGCATGCTAACATTAGAAGCCTCCTCCCTAAGTTTGTTTTATTCACTGCTTTAGCACATTCTGCCATCCAGGATGTCCTAGCCGTGTCTGAATCCTGGCTTAGGAAGGCCACCAAAAACCCTGAAATTTCCATCCCTAACTATAAAATTTTCGGACAAGTAAGAATTGCCAATTATGGGCGGAGTTAAAATCTACTGCAGCGATAGCCTGCAGAGTTCTGTCTTATTATCCAAGTCTGTGCCCAAACAATTTGAGCTTCTACTTTTAAAAATCCACCTTTCCAGAAACAAGTTTCTCACCGTTGCCGCATGCTATAGACCACCTTCTGCCCCAGCTGTGCCCTGGGCACCATATGTGAATTGATTGCCCCCCATCTATCTTCAGAGCTCATGCTGTTAGGTGACCTAAACCGGGACATGCTTATTAACACCCTGGCCATCCTACAATCTAAACTTGATGCCCTCAATCTCACACAAATTATCAATGAACCTACCAGGTACAACCCCAAATCTGTAAACTCAGGCACCCTCATCTCTGCTGTCTTCAACCAGGATCTCAGCGATCACTGCCTCATTGCTTGCGTCCGTAATGGGTCTGCGGTCAAACAACCACCCCTCATTACTGTCAAACACTCCCTAAAACACTTCAGCGAGCAGGCCTTTCTAATCGACCTGGCCCGGGAATCCTGGAAGGATATTGAGCTCATTCCGTCAGTAGAGGATGCCTGATTATTCTTTAAAAGTGCTTTCCTCACAATCTTAAATAAGCATGCCCCATTAAAACAATGTAGAACCAGGAACAGATATAGCCCTTGGTTCACTCCAGACTTGACTGCCCTTGACCAGCACAAAAATATCCTGTGGCGTACTGCATTAGCATCAAATAGCCCCCGTGATATTCAACTTTTCAGGGAAGTTAGGAACCAATATACACAGGCAGTTAGGAAAGCAAAGGCTAGCTTTTTCAAAGAGAAATGTGCATCCTGTAGCAAACTCCAAAAAGTTCTGGGACACTGTAAAGTCCATGGAGAATAAGAGCACCTCCTCCCAGCTGCCCACTGCACTGAGGCTAGGAAACACTGTTACCACTGATGAATCCGCGATAAATTGAGAATTTCAATAAGCATTTTTCTACGGCTGGCCATGCTTTCCACCTGGCTACCCCTACCCCGGTCAACAGCCATGCGCCCCCCACAGCAACTTGCCCAAGCCTCCCCCATTTCTCCTTCACCCAAATCCAGGTAGCTGATGTTCTGAAAGAGCTGCAAAATCTGGACCCCTTCAAATCAGCTGGCTAGACAATCTGGACCCTCTCTTTCTAAAAATTATCTGCAGAAATTGTAGCAACCCCTATTAATAGCCTTTTCAACCTCTCTTTCGCATTGTCTGAGATCCTCAAAGATTGGAAAGCTGCCGCGGTCATCTCCCTCTTCAAAGGGGGAGACACTCTAGACCCAAACTGCTACAGACCTATATCCACCTACCCTGCCTTTCTAAGGTATTCGAAAGCCAAGTTAACAAACAGATCACCAACCATTTCGAATCCCACCGTACCTTCTCTGCTATGCAATCTGGTTTCCGAGCTGGTCATGGGTGCACCTCAGCCACGTTCAAGGTCCTAAACGATATCATAACCGCCATCGATAAGAGACAATACTATGCAGCTGTATTCATCGACCTGGCCAAGGCTTTCGACTCTGTCAATCACCACATTCTTATCGGCAGACTCAACAGTCTTGGTTTCTCTAATGACTGCCTTGCCTGGCTCACCAACTACTTCTCAGACAGAGGTTAGTGTTTCAAATCGGAGGGCCGGTTGTCCGGACCTCTGGCAGTCTCTATGGGGGTGCCACAGGATTCATCCCTCGGGTCGACTCTTTTCTCTGTATACATCAATGATGTCGCTCTTACTGCTGGTGATTCTCTGATCCACCTCTACGTAGATGGCACCATTCTGTATATTTCTGGCCCTTCTTTGGACACTGTGTTAACAAACCTCCAGACGAGCTTCAATGCCATACAACTGTCCTTCCGTGGCCTCCAACTGCTCTTAAATGCAAGTAAAACTAAATGCATGCTCTTCAACCTATCGCTGCCCACACCTGCCCGCCTGTCCAGCATCACTACTCTGGACGGTTCTGACTTAGAATATGTGGACAACTACAAATACCTAGGTGTCTAGTTGGACTATAAACTCTCCTTCCAGACTCACATTAAGCATCTCCAAAATTAAATCCAGTATCGCCTTCCTATTTCGCAACAAAGCATCCTTCACTCATGCTGCCAAACATACCCTCGTAAAACTGACTATACTACCGATCCTTGACTTCGGCAATGTCATTTACAAAATAGCCTCCAACACTTTCCTCTGCAGTGATTTGACGTTATGGTAAAGGGTTAATGGACATAGGTTTGGATCAGAGCTCAAAAGAGAGAAAGTTGTACCTCATTCATGAGAACAGGGTATAAAACATGACAGTAGCGTCGCGCCTCAGGGCCGCTGCCATTGATATTTTTTCCTGTAAAGAGACACTATGACCCAGAGCTGTAGACCGTTAAAGTAGACATCAGAATGAGCCTGTCAAGAGTCTCTTAAGGTTCCTGGAGAGACCTCGTCAATAAGAGGTCCTTAGCTCCCTGACTCATGTCAAGTGATCCAAGGCCTCCATATTGCTGCAACTTTTTGTTTTTTGTAGTCTGTTGTCTGTGGTCACAATTACCTCATCCCTTTATTTCACTTCTATTTTGACAATATGTTATTAGATGATGAACCTACAGTATCTGATGTCTTAGCAGCTTAGCAGCTTAGATATACAGTATTTGGTACAAGCAAAGACGTGATTCACTGTGATGAGCTTGTTCAGAACATGCTCATCATGTACTTCAAGAGCTTATATCCACGCTAAATCACCCCAGAACCACCAGAGAAATAACCCAAATAGTTACGACAAAGGAAATACACTGATCAACTTTTTTAGAATGCACATTTAAGTCCATGGCTCTGCAGTGCTGTTCAACAGACCTTTTAAACACAGGAGAGGGGATCCACCTGTTCCCTCATTATAAAACATACCATCCTATGTGTGAGGACTTCAAACAGGCTTCATAAAGTTGCCGAGTTGGCCTCTAAAAGCCTTTTACAGTAAGTGACACAAAACCTTGGTAGGGTCACATGCCTATGGTCATGGATAGACAGTGTTCCCCACGTTAATCAGGAAGAACAGGAAGGCTATTACAACCTTCTATCCCACCATTACAGAGAGTAGAGAGAACTCTTTGGATCTCAACATACATGAGTGTACCTGACTTTATTATTCACTCAGATCAATGGCTGTTAGATGTTGGATGCTGCAGAAATGTAGCTATTTCAGCCATGCTAATGAAGGCCCACAATGCCTCAGTCATGTGAAACAGAGATTATAGAGCGTGCTAATGAACCTCCTTAACTGCTCCATTATTGGCAGAATTAAGTGAGAAAATAGAGAGAGTGGGGGATACAAGTTTTTATCAAATTTCTCTAATGGACCTTCTCTTTTAGACTGAGTCTACACTGCAAAACCTAACCCTATAATGCCACACAAGTTAACTGTCCTAGGGGTCAAACCAGTGATAAAACATACACAGTGTATGTGGTGAAATATGCTACAGTTATAACACAGGCGTGCTTTAATGCCTGTCTATCAACCATTGGAGAGCATCCATCAGCCAGGAGATTGTCTGTGACGTCTCTCTGCTCCAATGCTGCCCAGACAGGTGAGAGAGATGAGGGGAGACGCATGACTGCATGGCTGCCTTCCTCTCTTTGTTTCTGCCTCTCTGGCTATGCAGCCCTGATAACCAGCCCTGTAATGAGAGTAATGGGGAGATATCAGCACTTCTAACAGTCTATGCTTCTCACTCCCTGGGGACACGTTCTGCTACATCTCACCACATTCCAACGCTGGTGAGCGTCAGCGTTACATTAACAAACTGCCAGTCATTCAGACCTGCCGGTGCTCAAATATCCAGACAAGAAAACAACAACTCAGACCAAACCACAACTCCGCACGCCACCCCCTGACAAAGATAACTATTAAAATATCTGCTTGAGGAATGTATTGAAATGCCATGGCACGGTTGAATAATGCACTGGAGAGTCTTAAGGATAGGCCAAAGGGCTCTTTTTGGCTATTAATGTCAGCTTTGTCTGCAAGTGGGTAAGAGGGTGTGTAACTACTAGGGGCCTCTATGGGTAAGCACTGCACACCTAGGAGCCGTCATCGGATAATGGACCCTTACCAGCATAGGGCTCCCATTGCCCTAGTGGAGACATTATCTGGATACCTAGACAGACACACACCAGCCCAGCTGCCCTGGGAGGCTGTCTGAGGCTGGCTGGGTCTGGTGGGCCCCCCATTATAACAAAGGCAGGACAATGCAGAAGTATGCTTGGTGAACACAGAGATCCTGGCTGAGATTCCACCGCTACACAGATAACAGGGACAAAAACTCTAATGTACCGTGGTGGAAAAATAACTCTGCTGCCTTAAAACAATCTGGTCCAGATCACTGCTCCATTGCACAAGGGATGATAAAGGTAAAGCAAACAGGAGAGCTGAGAATTTGAAATCTCCATGTTGTTGTTAGAATGAAAATGTTATTATCATGTGACTAAAGCGAACTTGTAACTTCACTTGCATCAAGAATATATGATATGAATGCTCTGTCATTATTTGTAAGCTAACCCTGATCTCACAGAGAAAATTAACCCATCATTTCCTCTGTTTGGATATTTCAGTATTGTTAACACAAGCTCAAAGGCATGTTCCAAACAGCAGAAAATATCTCCTAACCAAACCTATAATTAAACTGGTCTGTTTTGTCTCTCTGGGGATCAATGCATGCTGGCACTCTGAGGAAAACAAAGTGGTGTTTGTGAGCTCGCCATCAATAATGTATTGTTTTGAAACAAGCCCCTGGTTTGAAGTGTAAGAAAGGGCACCATCAGCAGCAGCAAAGTGGCAGCCCAGTAATGACAGCCAGTGTATGGTACTGGCCTGAGTAGATTAGGGAGAGGAGAGGAGAGGACACACTCCTCAGTTTGGAGGTAGGGGAAGGTGTCCTTGCCTGTCTGAAAACTGTCCTGTAGCTCCTGAAGAAGGCTGATACAGCCAAAGTGTTGTCTGCATTATGGTACAGTTTGGTACACCTTGCGGGCATTCCTTCTTCATATAGTCTAACCCTATTCCCATCCATCTGTGTCTCTCCCTGCAGGACCTGTTGCACCTGAATGAGCTGGACCTGCTGGAGCTGGGGGTCCATAACCACCTCCACCGCATCCACATCCTCACCAGCATCCAGACACTGCAGGAGAGGGAGAGGAGGAGAGGTCAGTGGCACAACATCATCTCACTGGTAGTTGCAGGCAATGTTATCTTCCTATACCAAACCTGTTGATGAAAAATATACTTTGTTATGGTCTGTTCACATTATGAGCCACTGTTGTTGTGACTCAAATCCAGAAAAGTAATTCCCACTGAAACATTCCCAGTCCCAGTCATTCCCATTGAAAGCCTCAAGATTAAACCGTAGATTTTGAGCTGTTGTTTGCTAAATGCTAAATGCTATGCAATGCCAAGCATATGCCACATAACACCCACCCAATGCACTTACACTTGTTTGGATGTGAAAGGAAAAGTGGTAGTGTTTAAACAAGAGAAGTGTCTTTCTCTTCCAACACTCACACGGCTGACCAAACAGGAGCAGGCCAAATCCGGCCCATCATACTGTTTTCACAGACTGGCTCAGACCCTGCTCGTCTGGTTCCCAGCCCTCCCTCTCTGCTTCCATCCCCTCCCATCCTGACCTCTGTTTGTGTTGGGCAGCACAGGCCATGTAATGCGTTTGGAAGGATAGAGAGGATGGCCATAGTAGGGAACAAGCCCACCGGCACTCTCTCACTGGCTACTGCCACCCTACGGCCCCACCTCACTGGGCCAGGGTTCAGAGGATAGCCCCCCTCCAGTGAAACAGTGTTGTGCTGAATAGTAGCTGATACTTTCCTTACAGTCACCAGGGAAAACGATGTGCCCTAGTTAAAGGCTAAAGACTTCCTGGTCATCTGAGTGAATAAGCTCCGGAGTCCTCAAGACTCATCAGTGATTAATTAGGATATTCAACAGATTTCATGTTTTTCTTTCTTCTTCTCTTGTTCTTATCCCTTGACGCCACCTGTAAAGACAGACAAAGGTAATAAGGTGTTCAGCTGTAAGTCATGAAAGCACCAGGAGGCTGATGGCAACATATAGGGATTACTGAGATAAGACAGACAGGCATCTTAGGCCTGGGAACAGGAGTGGAAATCAAAACACAGCCTCATTTACTGTAGACACAGGTACTGTGTCATGCATAGGCATACTTCCAGGGTTAGTGCAATCAAGGATCCTTGGATGTCCCTACCCTAAACCCTAACCTTAACCCCCACCCTGACCTTAACATTACCATAACCCTTACCTAACCATAATCCTTACCTTAACCATTTTAAATTTCAACTTCAATGGGGTGACGTCACAACACAGCAACCACGGTGGAACACACGCACGCAAGCACGCGCACACGCACGCACGCGCACGCGCACACGCACACGCACACGCACACACACACACACACACACACACACACACACACACACACACACACACACACACCAGGTGATTATACAGGGTCTAGCCAGGCAGCTGTAAGAGTTGGAGCAGCGGTGGCTGCCCTGGGGCAGGTGTCCTGCTGTGTATAATTAACTCTGTAGAAAAGTGGGGATGAGGTTTCCGTATGGATCATAGACAGGCCGCTGCTTGTTTACAATGCATTATATGCCGACTCCCTACTGATGGTATGGTTACTACCAAGTGTATGACATTTGGTTTGGGGCAATTTGAATTCTTTATTCTAAAAGAGTGTTCATGTAGGGCAATATTCCATTCCTAACAAAATACACTTGCTTTTTTTTCTGTGTCTGCATTAAGTGGTTTTGGGCTGCTGATAAAGGGTCATCAAGTCTCCTGTTGCACCATCCATCCACACCAAAAGTTTAATAGCCTTTCACACTAACAATCAGAAAGACAAACTTGCAGGGAGTGTTGGCTAATGGTGTGTGGATTCAGGGATAGTGCTAAATAGATTAGCCTTCTTCTGTTCTTCTGAATGTTAACTTTTCTCTTTGAGGAGTCTTAGCACAATCAGACAAATATGACATATCCTACACTGTGACTCAGTAGAGTTTAGCAAACGGTTAAGTGGCCTCAAAGCAACGAGTAGAGTGGAATTGACACTTCTGAAAATTATTGGATTTCTATTGAATATCTTTCCAAAGTACTGTACTGAGGTAGATAAACATTTTCAGTGATGCTGGGCCAGTTTCTCATATGATACATTTAATAAAAAGATCATCATTTCTATCATTCAAGGACATTGCCATGTCATGCTTTCTGGAAACACTAGACAAGGGGCAGTCAGACATGGTTTTAACTCAAGACACAGAAAAGGTAGGAAAAATACAGAGGATACGGGGCAACAGAGGACGAACAGCAGAGGAGCTAATGATCTTGGAGCGGGTGTAATGGGTGCGTGCTGATGGCAGGGAAGTCAGGCGCAGGAGAGTGAACTTAGTATAAACGGAGCCGTTTAATGAATATACAAAAACGCAGAAAACCAAAATATACAAAATATAATAAGAGGGTGAAAAACCCGTCGCACACCAGAATATAACTTGCACCAAACATACAACAGACAATCACCGACAAGGACATGATGAGAAACAGAGGGTTAAGTACACAACATGTAATTGATGCGATTGGAACCAGGTGTGATGGAAGACAAGACAAAACCAATGGAAAATGAAAAATGGATCAGCGATGGCTAGAAGGTTGGTGATGTCAACCGCCGAACACTGCCCGAACAAGGACAGGGACCGACTTCGGCGGAAGTTGTGACAGCGGGGGAGAAGGTCTCGGCTTCCGGGGTAGTAGCCGCGGCACTATAGCTGTGTACCAGCGCCTTAGGCTTGACCTTCTTGGATACCGGTCGGTGCTGCGGAAGTGATGTGGCCCGGGCCTTACTGAGTACTTAGTACTCTGCGGAGCTGGCAGAGAAGTCAGGCGGGGCAATTTCCAAGCCCCTGGAAGATGTCTCAGGGCAGGCAGAGCTGACTTCAGGCAATGAGTGTGGCAGGACGGGCTCCAGCCCACGATGGCACCAGTAGCCCAGTCAATGGAGGGATTGTGTTGCTGAAGCCAAGAGAATCCCAATACCACGGAACCTGCAGAGACTCAACCAGCAGGAATTGGATCGTCTCGTTGTGGTTCCCCGACACTTGTAGGTTGATGGGGGTGGTCTGGTGGGTGACCCGGCCTATAGAGCGCCCGTCCACGCTCTAACACCCATGGGAATGGAGAGGGGTTGAGTGGGGATTCCCAGCTCAGACCCCAAGGTCCACCAGAGTACTCACTCCAACGAATGAGTTATGTCTCTTTAAGGGACAGGTAGACACATAATGACCGACAGTACCCCAATACAGAGAACTCTGGGGACAGCCTGGCCCTGCTGAGCTGCATCGGCTCGGGAAGAGGTGAATCGGCAGTTTCCCGAGGCTCGGGTAAGCTTGGATCCTCATGGGGACTTCTGGAGTTCATCTGATGCAAGGTGGGTTCCCTGAGTGAGTATTTGGGGCCGCAATCGGACCTCTTCTCCCTACTACGTTCCCGTAGCCGACCATCGATCCGGATGGTTAAAGCGATGAGTGAGTTGAGATCTGCCGGTAGTTCTCGGGCTGCCAGCTCATCCTTTACCTCCTCCGATAATCCGTGCAGGAATGTGTCAAACAGCGCTTCCGTGTTCCAGGTACCCTCTGCCGCTAGCGTGCGGAACTCCACCTCATAGTCTGCTATGCTGAGGGTGTCCTGCCGAAGCTGGAGTAACTTCTGGGTTCATAGTCTGCCACACTGAGGGAGGAGTCCTGCCGAAGCTGGAGTAACTTCCGAGCAGCCTCTCTCCCGGACACCGGAGCCTAAAACCTTTCTCACCTCCGCCATGAATACCTCCAGACTGAGGCTGATGGTGGATTGTTGCTCCCACACCACCGTGGCCCAGGCGAGTGCCCTCCCAGACATCAGCGTAATGATGTACACTATCTTCAAGTGGTCAAATAAGGCTGCAGCTCGAAAAGGAGGGAACACTGGGAGAGAAAGGCCCATCAGGTTATGGAATCTCCATTGTAGCGCTCTGGGAGAGATAAGCGGGGTTCCCGGGAAACTGGGGTGATGGCGCTGCTACCAGCCGGGTTACTGAGGGGCTGGGAGGTTACTGTCATGGTAGGCTGCCTGGTAGGCAACCCACAGAATTGCTCCCACAATGCGTCCAATGCTAGGTCTTGACGTTTGGCCATGTTCTGGAACCCTTCCATTAATCCGCGAAGCAACTCCTCGTGTCTACTAATGATGGCTCCTTGGCATTGCGGAGCTGGTCTAAGTCTGCTGGGTCAGTCATGGCCAGTTCGTACTATCACGTTTCAGGTAAGACCCAAGTGCAGACTATGTTGACTTAACAACGTTTATTGCAACAACAGGGGCAGGCAAACAACAGGTCAAGGCAGGCAGGGGTCAATAATCCTGAGTAGCTGCAAAGGTAAAGAACGGCAGGCAGGCTCAGGGTTAGGGGCAGGCAGAGTGGTCAGGCAGGCGGGCTCAGAGTCAGGACAGGCAAGGAGGACGAGAAAAGCCAGGAGGACGAGAAAAAGAGAGACTGGGGAAAACAGGAGCTGAGAAAACGCTGGTTGACTTGAACAAATAAGACAAACTGGCCCAGACAGACCAAAAACACAGGTATAAATACCCTGGGGATAAGTGGGGAAGATGGGCGACACCTGGAGGTTTGGTGGAGACAAGCACAAGGACAGGTAAAACAGATCAGGGAGTGGCAGATTGTCTATGTACAGTATTTGTTCAAGTTAATGGCATCCTTTGGAACTCATCTTGTGAACCAGATAAGGGGCCTCATTTGTAAACGTTGCTTATGCACAACATCTGTCCCAAAACATGCATGAGCCAGTTTTCACGCAAAAGTTGGAGTTTATAAAACTGAACTTGTGAGAATGTGCTTATCCTCTCTAGGGCATGTGGGACACTAGCGTCCGACCTGGCCAACATCCAGTGAGATTGCAGAGTGCCAAATTCAAATACAGAAATACTCATTATAAAAATTCAGAAAACAAAACATATTTTTACATAGGTTTAAAGATGAGCTTCTTGTGAATCCAACCACTGTGTCAGATTTTAAAAATGCTTTACTACGAAAGCATACCTTACGATTAGTTGAGAACATAGCCCAGCAGACAAATCATTACAAACAGTAACCAGCCAAGTTGAAGAGTTACACAAGTCAGAAATAGAGATACAATTTATCATTTACCTTTGATGATCATATGGTGGCACTCAGAAGACATTAATTTACTCAATAAATGTTCATTTTGTTCGATAAAGTCTCTTTATATCCAAAAACCTCTGTTTTGTTTGCGCGTTTTCTTCAGTAATCCACAGGCTCAAACGCAGTCAAAACAGGCAGACAAAAAAAATCTAAATTGTGTCCGTAAAGTTCATTGAAACATGTCAAACGATGTTAAATTCAATCCTCAGGTTGTTTTTAGCCTAAATGATCTATAATATTTCAACCGGACAATAACGTTGTCAATACAAAAGGTAAACAAGAAAGGCACTCTCAAGGGATTGCGCATGAAAAAGCTCTGTGACACGGTAGGGTCCACTCATTCAGACTGGTCTTACTCCCTCATTTATCAGAATACAAGCCTAAAACTATTTCTAAAGACTGTTGACATCTAGTGGAAGGCATAGGAACTGCAATTTGAATCCTAAGTCAATGGATACTGTAATGGCATTGAATAGAAACCTACAAAACCCCCCCCAAAAAAAATATTCCTGAATGGATTTTTCTAAGGTTTTCGCCTGCCAAATCAGTTCTGTTATACTCACAGACATTATTTTAACAGTTTTTGAAACTTTGGAGTGTTTTCTATCCAAATCTACCAGTTATATGCATATCATATCTTCTAGCAGTAGCAGGCCATTTAATTTGGGCATGCTTTTCATCCAAAATTCCAAATGCTGCCCCCTACCCTAGAGATGTTATCCTCCTGCAAACTTTAGACCATGCGTCACACAAATTGTGGTGGTTGAAGTATTACATGGCAAGAAGGCAAAAGTATCCTATCCTTGTGCTGGAAAATATGATCACACTCTTCTTCATAACAAAAACAAACAGGTAGCTTAATATAATAACAAGATACAATCATTTGCCATTAGTGAGAAGAGCGAAAATCGCTTCGTTTTATCTTCGCATTCTAAAATAATTAGAAATAGTTATCTATTTCCTACTATTTTTTCATTTCCCATGATCATTGCAGAATAAATTCCTCATCTTTTCTGACTGTGATGGTTTCACACTTGCAAAATAGCCTATAGGCCTACAACAAGTTAGGATAGGCTACCATTCATCCCATCTCTCATTTAACTGGACCCACTTCACAGTAGTAAATATATAAGCTATTTCAAGTATTTTTCTCTATGTGGTCCGATCTGAAGTGCAGTTTAAGAGTAGACCAGACAGTTCACCTTTTCCATTGATGTTTGTAGGCTATGTCTGAATACTGTAACAACAAATTGTTCAATTTTAAAATATTTCATTTATAAATATAATGGTAACATTTTACTTGACACCAAGCGTTATGACATGGTCATAATGTTTTGCCTTGTGTGGTAGGTTTTGTGAGTTTTGACACTCTTATGCAGGTGGTATAACCAGACATAAAATAATGCAATATATGTCAAAACAGGTGTAAATATATGGGTCATGACAGTGTTATGACCATATTATGACAAGTTATGACAAGTCATGTCAGCTGTTATGACATATTATGACGCTAGGTGTCAAGTAAAGTGTTACCAACATGGGGTACATGGTACATAATACATATATCATAACCATTGCGGAATAAATTCCTCGCCATTTCTGGCTATGATGAGTTCATAGTCCAGAGGTAGTGATACAACAAATTACCATGAACATCTTTAATTTAATTGGAGTTATAATGCTCGTTCACACGCACAGTTGTACAACTCCCGTACGGGCTCGGGAGAGACGAAGGTTGAATATCATGCGTCCTCCGATACACAACCCAACCAGCCGTACTGCTTCTTAACACAGCGCGCATCCAACCCGGAAGCCAGCAGCACCAATGTGTCGGAGGCTACACCGTGCACCTGGCAACCTTGGTTAGCGCGCACTGCGCCCGGCCCGCCACAGGAGTTGCTGGTGCGCGATGAGACAAGGAGATCCCTACCGACCAATCCCTCCCTAACCCGGACGACGCTAGGCCAATTGTGCGTCGACCCACAGTACAGCGCCCTTAACCACTGCGCCACCCGGGAGGCCCCGTCCTTTTGTTCTTGATAAAGGATAATGTTTCCACAGTTGTGTCAAGTTGGCTGGAGGTCCTTTGGGTGGTGTACCATTCTTGATGCACACGGGAAACTGTTTAGCGTGAAAAACCCAGCAGGGTTGCAGTTCTTGACACACTCAAACCGGTGTACCTGGAACATACTACCATACCCTGTTCTAAGGCACTTTAATATTTTGTCTTGCCCAATCACCCTCTGAATGCCACACACACAATCCATGTCTCTATTGCCTCAAGGTTTAAAAATCCTTCTTTAACCTGTCTCCTCCCCTTCATCTACACGGATGTAAGTGGATTTAACAAGTGACATCAATAAGGGATCGTAGCTTTCACCTGGTCAGTATATTTTATGGAAAGAGCAGGTGTCCTTAATGTTTTGTATACTCAGTGTAGTGTGTATACATATGGGGATGGCAAGCATATTTAAATATATTGCTGTTCATTGGATTCCAGCCCAGCCTACATATATATTTAAGTGTCTTCTGTGACCATGAGTGTAAAACTCTGCTTGGGTTAGCACTTTCATCCCTGAGAATTAAAAACATTACAAGAAATAAAGACAGAAGATAAATGCTATACTAATGCTAGGTCTTTGCAGTCCCACACTATGATAATTTAATTTCATCATGACATACAGCAATACTCTCTGCATTGCCCCTCGGGTCCAGAAGATGACCTGGGATGTCACAGACATGACCATACTTGATGGGATGGTTAATGAAACTATTGTGACCAGCCCTGTTCCTCACCAACATAAACAAAGTCCTCTGGTGTCAACGGCTGGGCATAATCAAGAAATAAAGAAAGAAAGAAAGAAAGAAAGAAAGAAAGAAAGAAAAAGAAAGAAAGAAAGAAAGAAAGAAAGAAAGAAAGAAAGAAAGAAAGAAAGAAAGAAAGAAAGAAAGAAAGAAAGAAAGAAAGAAAGAGAAAAGTTGCTCAGTTTGAAATAACCCTGCTAATAACACACCTAATATCTCTACCTATTTTAGTGCTGATAGCTGATAGTAAAACAGTCACAGGCCACTCCAACTAGAAATCACTGGTCAGTTTTATTATCAACTAGGCTTGTGTGATACATTTCTCATTGCAATGTGAGCTCAAACAATGCTTAGGCAGCGTGTCCAATCAAAGCCCATCCACCAGCCTGCATGCATTAGTCACCATGCTACAGTACACAGCATTGTCACTGACACAGGGCCATCCATTATTTTTACAACACTCACTGCTGACTGACAGCCATAGCCTTTGTGGTATTGTTGGGTCACAGTGCTGTTCTCTTATCCACTGTGTGTGGACTTCCCCTTGGTGAATCGCCCCGTAGCACTCACTTCTGTCATCATCAAATCTAATTTATTTATATAGCCCTTCGTACATCAGCTGATATCTCAAAGTGATGTACAGAAACCCAGCCTAAAACCCCAAACAGCAAGCAATGCAGGTGTAGAAGCACGGAAAAACTCCCTAGAAAGGCCAAAACCTAGGAAGAATCCTAGAGAGGAACCAGGCTATGAGGGGCGGCCAGTCCTCTTCTGGCTGTGCCGGGTGGAGATTATAACAGAACATGGCCAAGATGTTCAAATGTTCATAAATGACCAGCATAGTTAAATAATAATAATCACAGTAGTTGTCAAGGGTGCAGCAAGTCAGCACCTCAGGAGTAGATTGGCTTTTCATAGCCGATCATTAAGAGTATCTCTACCACTCCTGCTGTCTCTAGAGAGTTGAAAACAGCAGGTCTGGGACAGGTAGTACGTCCGGTGAATAGGTCAGGATTCCATAGCCGCAGGCAGAACAGTTGAAACTGGAGCAGCAGCACGGCCAGGTGGACTGGGACAGCAAGGAGTCATCATGCCAGGTAGTCCTGAGGCATGGTCTTAGGGCTCAGGTCCTCAGAAAGAAAGAGAGAATTAGAGAGAGCATATTTAAATTCACACAGGATACCAGATAAGACAGGAGAAGTACTCCAGATCTAACAAACTGACCCTAGCCCCCCGACACATAAACTACTGCAGCATAAATACTGGAGGCTGAGACAGGAGGGGTCAGGAGACACTGTAGCCCCATCCGATGATACCCCCGGACAGGTCCAAACAGGAAGGATATAACCCCACCCACTTTGCCAAAGCACAGCCCCCACACCACTAGAGGGATATCTTCAACCACCAACTTACCATCCTGAGACAAGGCCGAGTATAGCCCACAAAGATCTCCGCCACGGCACAACCCAAGGGGGGGCGCCAACCCAGACAGGAAGATCAGTGATTCAACCCACTCAAGTGACGCACCCCTCCTAGGGACAGCATGAAAGAGCACCAGTAAGCCAGTGACTCAGCCCCTGTAATAGGGTTAGAGGCAGAGAATCCCAGTGGAGAGACGGGAACCGGCCAGGCAGAGACAGCAAGGGCGGTTAGTTGCTCCAGTGCCTTTCCGTTCACTCCTGGGCCAGACTACACTCAATCATATGACCCACTGAAGAGATGAGTCTTCAGTAAAGACTTAAAGGTTGAGACCGAGTCTGCGTCTCTCACATGAGTAGGCAGACCATTCCATAAAAATGGAGCTCTATAGGAGAAAGCCCTGCCTCCAGCTGTTTGCTTAGAAATTCTAGGGACAATTAGGAGGCCTGCGTCTTGTGACCGTAGCGTACGTGTAGGTATGTACGGCAGGACCAAATCAGAAAGTTAGGTAGGAGCAAGCCCATGTAATGCTTTGTGGGTTAGCAGTAAAACCTTGAAATCAGCCCTTGCCATAACAGGAAGCCAGTGTAGGGAGGCTAGCACTGGAGTAATAGGATCACATTTCTTGGTTCTAGTCAGGATTCAAGCAGCCGTATTTAGCACTAACGGAAGTTTATTTAGTGCTTTATCCGGGTAGCCGGAAAGTAGAGCATTGCAGTAGTCTAACCTAGAAGTAACAAAAGCATGGATACATTTTTATGCACCATGAAGTGCTTTGAGAGACTAGTCAAGGATCACATCACCTCTACCTTACCTATCACCCTAGACGCACAATTTGCGCCCAATCACCCTAGACGATGCAATCGCAATCGCCATCACACTGCACACTGCCCTATCCCATCTGGACAAGAGCAATACCCATGTAAGAATGCTGTTCATTGACTACAGCTCAGCATTCAACACCATAGTACTCTCCAAGCTTATCATTAAGCTTGAGGCCCTGGGTCTGAACCCCTGCCCTGTGCAATTGGGTCTTGGACTTCGTGACGGGCCGCCCCCGAGGGGTGAAGGTAGGAAACAACAGCTCCACTTCGCTGATCCACAACACTCGGGCCCCACAAGGGTACATGCTCAGCCACCTCCTGTACTCCCTGTTCACCCATGACTGCATGGCCAAGCACGCCTCCAACTCAGTCATCAAGTTTGCAGACAACACAACAGTAGTAGGCTTGATTACCAGGGAGGAGGTGAGGGCTCTGGGAATGTGGTGCCAATAAAATAACCTCTCACTCAACGTCAACAAAACAAAGGAGATGATCGTGGACTTCAGGAAACAGCAGAGGGAGCACCCCCTATCCACTTCGACAGGACCACAGTGGAGAAGGTGGAAAGTTTTAAGTTCCTCGGCGTACACATCACTGACAAACTGAAATGGTCCACCCACATAGACAGTGTGGTTAAGAAGGCGCAACAGCGCCTCTTCAACCTCAGGAGTCTGAAGAAGTTTGGCTTGTCACATAAAACCCTCACAAACTTTTACAGATGCACAATTGAGAGCATCCTGTCGGGTTGTATCACTGCCTGGTACAGCAACTGCACCGCCCACAACCACAGGCTCTCCAGAGGGTGGTGCAGTCTGCCCAATGCATCACCCGGGGTAAAAGGCCAAAAAGATCATCAAGGACAACAACCACCTGAGCTACTGCCTGTTCACCCCACTATCATCCAGAAGATGAGGACAGCACAGGTGTATCAAAGCTGGGACCGAGAGACTGAAAAACAGCTTCTATCTCAAGGTCATCAGACTGTTAAATAGCTATCACTAGCACAGAGAGGCTGCTGCCTATATACACATATATACAATCACTGGCCAGTTTAAAAAATGGATCACTAGTCACTTTAAATATGCCATTTTAATAACGTTTACATATCTTGCATTACTCTTCTCATATGTACAGTGCCTTGCGAAAGTATTCGGCCCCCTTGAACTTTGCGACCTTTTGCCACATTTCAGGCTTCAAACATAAAGATATAAAACTGTATTTTTTTGTGAAGAATCAACAACAAGTGGGACTCAATCATGAAGTGGAACGACATTTATTGGATATTTCAAACTTTTTTAACAAATCAAAAACTGAAAAATTGGGCGTGCAAAATTATTCAGCCCCCTTAAGTTAATACTTTGTAGCGCCACCTTTTGCTGCGATTACAACTGTAAGTCGCTTGGGGTATGTCTCTATCAGTTTTGCACATCGAGAGACTGAAATTTGTTCCCATTCCTCCTTCCAAAACAGCTCGAGCTCAGTGAGGTTGGATGGAGAGCATTTGTGAACAGCAGTTTTCAGTTCTTTCCACAGATTCTCGATTGGATTCAGGTCTGGACTTTGACTTGGCCATTCTAACACCTGGATATGTTTATTTTTGAACCATTCCATTGTAGATTTTGCTTTATGTTTTGGATCATTGTCTTGTTGGAAGACAAATCTCCGTCCCAGTCTCAGGTCTTTTGCAGACTCCATCAGGTTTTCTTCCAGAATGGTCCTGTATTTGGCTCCATCCATCTTCCCATCAATTTTAACCATCTTCCCTGTCCCTGCTGAAGAAAAGCAGGCCCAAACCATGATGCTGCCACCACCATGTTTGACAGTGGGGATGGTGTGTTCAGCTGTGTTGCTTTTACGCCAAACATAACGTTTTGCATTGTTGCCAAAAAGTTCCATTTTGGTTTCATCTGACCAGAGCACCTTCTTCCACATGTTTGGTGTGTCTCCCAGGTGGCTTGTGGCAAACTTTAAACAACACTTTTTATGGATATCTTTAAGAAATGGCTTTCTTCTTGCCACTCTTCCATAAAGGCCAGATTTGTGCAATATACGACTGATTGTTGTCCTATGGACAGAGTCTCCCACCTCAGCTGTAGATCTCTGCAGTTCATCCAGAGTGATCATGGGCCTCTTGGCTGCATCTCTGATCAGTCTTCTCCTTGTATGCGCTGAAAGTTTAGAGGGACGGCCAGGTCTTGGTAGATTTGCAGTGGTCTGATACTCCTTCCATTTCAATATTATCGCTTGCACAGTGCTCCTTGGGATGTTTAAAGCTTGGGAAATCTTTTTGGATCCAAATCCGGCTTTAAACTTCTTCACAACAGTATCTCGGACCTGCCTGGTGTGTTCCTTGTTCTTCATGATGCTCTCTGCGCTTTTAACGGACCTCTGAGACTATCACAGTGCAGGTGCATTTATACGGAGACTTGATTACACACAGGTGGATTGTATTTATCATCATTAGTCATTTAGGTCAACATTGGATCATTCAGAGATCCTCACTGAACTTCTGGAGAGAGTTTGCTGCACTGAAAGTAAAGGGGCTGAATAATTTTGCACGCCCAATTTTTCAGTTTTTGATTTGTTAAAAAAGTTTGAAATATCCAATAAATGTCGTTCCACTTCATGATTGTGTCCCACTTGTTGTTGATTCTTCACAAAAAAATACAGTTTTATATCTTTATGTTTGAAGCCTGAAATGTGGCAAAAGGTCGCAAAGTTCAAGGGGGCCGAATACTTTCGCAAGGCACTGTATATACTCTATTCTATACTATTCTACTGTATCTTAGTCTATGCCGCTCTGACATTGCTCATCCATATATTTATATATTCTTAATTCCATTCCTTTACTTAGATTTGTGTGTATTGGGTATTTGTTGTGTAATTGTTAGATATTACTTGTTAGATATTACTGTACTGTCGGAGCTAGAAGCACAAGCATTTCGCTACACCTGCAATACCATCTGCTAAACACGTGTATGTGACCAATACAATTTGATTTGATTCGATTTGAGGCTGACCGCCCTTCAGGAATGTGAGAAGGCAGAT